>NC_090448.1:941929412-942577093 GCF_031143425.1 Pleurodeles waltl
AAATTAATGAACACAGCAATGATACAATTACAAAAACCAACCGCAGAGTGATACACGTATCCTCATAACTGCAATGTGTGATTAAAGAGCATCAGCATGACTCTCAGTAGTGTCTATTCAACTGACTGATCAGCAATTGTACGGAATTAAAGGGACGAACTCTCATACGATGTTAGTAAAATCAGCGTGTGCTGTGATGCAAATAGCGACATTAAAAAAACTTTGCCAAAAGTAGAACATAACACTAAAGAGATCAAAGCAACAATAATCCAAGTACACAAACCAATAGCAGAGGGATACACGTATCCTCAGAACTATACAATGTGTGATTGAAGAGGTTCAGCACGACCCTCAGTAGTGTCTATTCCGAGAAATACCTAAAGTCACCGCTCTAGATGAAGTGCCAGTCCTCAGCAGGTGCAGGTGTAAACAAGGTATCTCCAAAGCTATAATCATCGGAGCGTGTTCACTGACTGATAAAAAGGTGACTGGAATTAATGTGATGCGCGCGCGTCCTTATACAATGTTTAAAGAAAGTACATGTATTCCAACTTGTCATTCAGCCTGTTCGGTTGCATGGTTTCCAACCTGCTGACACAGTAAAATTCAGTTTGACAAAGCTTTTTAATGATTATCCGAGTCGACCCTTGGTTTAATAACTTCCAAAACCTTGGATCTTAGTTGAGATATGTCGCGGCCTGCTTCTGCCGACTTTATGGCTACACAGGATGTTTTAGTTTTGTTGCGTATCTTACTTTTGAGTTCAGAGATATGGACTTTAATCTTTCAGTTTTTCCCTGGTAAATTTGACCACTTTGGCATTTTAAAACATTCACTACTGGTTAGCTGTTACAATCTGTTGAACGCTTTAACTTGATGACGTTTCCTTTCATGGGATGAACAACCGTGTCACCCATGGCTACGTTGTTGCACAGTTTGAGCATCTTTGACTGCCTTTAAACATCAGGTTTTGTTCCTGGTAGATAAGATTTATATAATATCTCTTGACCTGTTGGCAAATAAACCTTGAAAGTCAGGTTCGCTGGAAGGATTTTCCATCTTTTATTTATGATACTTTTGATAGAATGGGCCTGCCTTGGATATCTTAGAATGGCTACCAACTTTTGAGGAACCGTTTTGTGAGTTTTTCCAGTAGATATTTTCTGTGCAATTATTCAACTTGGTTGATGGATTGATCAAGTATTTGTTGAGGATAACATCCTTGCCTGAATCTGTCCTTGAACTCATCCTATGATTTAGATAGATCTTCAGGATCTGAATTTTTTATCTGAAAAATTGTGATAAGGGTAGATGATTTTTAAATGCCGGTTGGTGGAAGTGTTTGAAATGTAAACTGTTGTTTCTGTCAGTGGGCTTAGTGTAAACTTTTGTCTGAACTCCTGTCGAAGTGATTTGTACCATTACATCCAAAAACAGCATTACTTGTTTATGGATTTGATGGGTAAACGTAATGTGATCACTCCTTGAATTAAGAATGTGAAGGTTCTTCGTTGTTTCATCAATTAAAAATGCATAATGAACTCTAGGATTAAATAAATATGAAGGAAGTTGACTACATTTTTGTGGATACATAAGTATTGAAATGAGTGGAGTGAAAAACCATCATGGTTTGATGTAAGGTGCGTATAGAGGCTGGCAAGGGGATCCCACTGGCAGCATACGAGTTTACTGTTGAATGCAGGTGCATATTGAGGCTTGCACCCACCTGGACCGCACAGGAGGCCAACATTTAGATAAAAAAAGATGAAACAGTGGACAAACAGGAGTGCACAATTGGAATACTGAATATCAGCCACGAGGAAATCTCACCAAACAGTGTTGAAGGCTTTTCCGTGGTCCACCAACATAGGCATGGCCCCTGGTGAGGACTGCACAACAGGGTTATAAAGCATATGGTATACCCTCCTAAGATTAAGAGAAGTGCTGTGGATTGGGATAAAGCCGTTTTAGTCCCTGTGGTCAACATCTGCATATAAGGGAGCAATCGGGAGGCCTGGACTTTCATGACAATCTTAAAGTCCATGTTAAGCATGCATAGGGGTTGGAACGCAGATGTAGGGGGACCTGAAATTTTGGTTTTAGGGAGAGGCACTGCCAGTGCTCTTCTTGTAGACTCAGACATGGCTCCTACTCTCTGTGATTCGGCATTGAGCTCTGCCACTTTAGGGCTAACTGACCCATAAAGGTACAGTAAAACTATGCAGGAAGGCCATCTGAGCCGGGGGCTTTGCCCGTCACCATTTCTTTAATGGAAGATCTAATATCTTGCATAATTAGTGGCCCCAACATGGCCTCTCCAGCACCCTGGGTTAAGGCCGAAAGCGGCAGCCTGTTTAGGAAATCCGGCTGTGCAGCTACTGGTTGTGGCCCTGGACAGCAGTAGAGGGTCTTGTAGTAGTCTTAGAAGACATCTTTTATGGCCTCTGGGGAATATAACCAAGTACTGTTTGCCGCCTGTAGTTGAATGCTTGGGTGCTCTTACTCTCAGGCCCACTATGCCAAGCCAGGTGCTTTCCCGACCTTCCTTGCTCCTCGTGAGCCCAGGCAACATAATTTCTATGGTCACAGCAATGTAGTCTCTTTAATACAGCATTATCACATCCCTTCATCTCCAGTAGTCCATGGTTTGTCACTGGATCTGCCACTAAGGCATTATCTAGTGTGTAAAGGTTGTTATCCAGCGCACGGAATTCAACATCTAAATCTTTTCAGATCCATACTAATTGATTTATACAACAGCTGTGAACCACAACCATAAACACCTCCACTCTATCAGTTCACTTGTCGCTGAGCCCTGGTTAATATGAAAACTTCCCGCTATGCGGTCTGCAGTGACTCCCTGTAACAGGCATCCTCAAGGGCTGCTGGGTTAAGGCCCTTCGGGATCATGATCACAGAGGCCACATTGGAATCACTGGGTGACCGTCAAGTGGTTGAAACCCCTAGAGCAGCGTCTGTGGTCCGACAGGGTTTGCCAAGTTATTCAGAATGTGTTGCATATTGACTCAGTCTGTCTTTCCTGTGTTGTCTGCACCAAATGTCAGACAGTCCCCAGTGCTGCAACCAGTCTTGTAAACCCACAGTCAGTCTGTGGACTTGATCCCCAGCAAGGATGGGTGTAGAGTGATCTAGTAAGACATCTGTGACAGAATTGAAGTCTCCTCCAAGGAGTAAATCATCCATTTCCAGGTGACCCACTGGGGCTGACAGGGACTGGAAGAAAGCCACCTGATCCTGGTTTGGTGCGTAGAAGCTTCCCAGAGTGCGTTCCCTGCCCATCACTCTACCCTTGACCAACACATATCTCCCCTACTTGTCTATGGAGGAGTATTCCAACTCAAAAGTGGTCCCTGCTCTAATCCATATTAAGACACCTTGGAAATGTGCAAAGTAAGAGGTGGCAAACAACTGGTCTTGCCACCTGTGCCATCTCTATCCCCATGAGATGGGTCTCTTGCAACATAGCAATCTATACTCCGCTGGGTCTATGATACCTACTGATATTGTGTTGTTCAGTGGCAGACCCCATCCCCCAGACATTCCATGTCATGATCGTAAGACCCTGCTTTTGAGTAGCCATCTAGTCAAATGGAACATGCATCCCATGTAGTCAGTCACCGGCCAGCCCTGCACCCACAACCTCCACCAGAAAGTGTACCACAGTTCCCAAAGACAGATAACAAATAATCCAGCTTTGAACTCCTCAATTCAAGAGCAGTCTGCCAATGGACTGGTGCCCAAACAGATAATAAAGATGTGTAATCCTAAACTTAACTCCTCCTGATTTTTGGAAGGCACCAAGTGGTGAGGGGTGGTCATAAATAGGACTTCTCCAAGTCTGTTCCAGCCCAGCCAAATATGATGCCCTTGGACCCTCCATGGCCACAGATAGGCCACCAGGCACCTCTCCTTCAATGAAGGCAAGTGTAGGCACCAAGATGGTCCATGCAGGCTCCACGCTTACCAATAAATGACGTAGCTGTACCAAGTGAGGAGGTCCTGTTTGACAACAAGGTCCAGCAAAAGTGTGGCTACCAAACCACAGTGTCTCAAATCAGGCTGTTTGCAGTCTGCGGGGTCACCTCAGGAAGTCCCCCCTCCACCCCAAGCCCTGTGAGTCCGATTCCATAGATTGACGATCTGATGGGAGGGCTTGTTTCTGAATCGGAGACCTGTGGCACCATGGTTACCGCCATTGCCTGCAGCGCTGCTGCCTGATCCCTCTCCAACTGTAAAGTGGAAGGCTTTGTCATTTGCCCTCCATCGATGGCACCCCTTTTGCATTGCTAAAGCTGCCCTAAGTGGCCAGGGTACGCCCAGACGTGGGTCCCTTGCTCACTGTGCCATTGGATTCAAGCTATCCTGGCTGATGAGGGGGTAATACCCCAAAATTGGTCCCAGAATGCCCCACGGGAAACAGAGTGAGAGTCAAGACTGATTTGCATATGGCTGGGTCCAAACTGGGGTAGCGTGATGAGCAAAAGAATCCTGGATTTAACCCAGATCTGTGACTGGGGGTGACTTTTGACAAGTTTCGGCACTCCGTCCATCATCCTTTTGTGTTGCTAAAGTTGCCCTAAGTGGCCAGGATATGCCCAGGGATGGTTCTCGCTGTAGCGTGAAGCAGATGTCAGGTGCTGCAGATGATCATCTCTGTAGCACAAAGATCCAGTCAGCTTCGTGGACTGTCTTTGCTGTAGCAGAAATTGAGGTTCTCACATTGCTGGTCGCTGTTGGTATGAAGAGCAGGTCTTACCGGGACTTCGTGTTAGTTTTCATCAGGAGCTGCAGAGTATTGGTGGGATCAGACCTGTTTGCTGTCACAAGGAGCCTAAAATTGTGGATTTTTAACTTTCCTTGGGGCTCTGGTACTCCATAAAAGACTCTCCTATTTAGCTGAAGTAACCTCCCTATGTCAGTGTCAAGAACTGGTTATCCCCTTGCTAGGACAGGGGCCCGAAACTCTAGAAAGTCCTATGAATGAAAGAAGGCAGCTCCTCTCAACCCCATTTGGTATCTCTAAGTCAAATGAGGCAGTGCAGTGGCTGTCTTTTTTCAGTCAACTGTTGCTTCCCCCCGTTCAACAGCCATATCCCTGTTCAGTGGTCAGCTGTTAACAATACCTTCAACTTCCTGAGCTCACAGGCACAGTTATTCCCCTCGGTGAAGCAGAGTCATTATATCCAGCCAGGATCGTGTACTGGTCTCTAGAGTGGAAAAAGGGTTCCAAGGCAGTTTGGGCTAAGGCAGCACAAAGATCTATTTATAAAGTTAATTTTTTATTAAAGTTATCAAAAATCTTCATCAGGAATTTAGATTTTATACACTGAGTGGAAAATAACTTTGAATCCTTTTTCTACCATCCTCCCTAGCAAATATAAAAAATAAGGGTTTAATTACACTTAGGCCTATTCATGGTGAACCTAGTGTGACCTACGCAGGCAAAATAGCTTTTGGATCTGTGGTCTCTTTCAAGGCAACCTATACTCAGGATTTATTAATATATACAAATAAGATTGCCCAGGTGGCAAAGGTACATTTCTTTCCATCTGCTTCTGCAGTGCTTTTACATATCAGCCCACCCAGGGCAAAAATATATTTTTGTTGTCAATGGAGGTAAGGTACACACTTGCTGCAGCCCACATATGACATTTAACTTGCATCCCAAGTAAGCATTTTCTGTGTCATCTTCCATGGCCTTGCAGTAAATAGTCAACTCACAGGCATTATGGGTGTTTAACGTTGATAAGATGCCATAAACATAGCAAAGAGTGTTGTCCTTTCTTACAGGTATGTAATATTCTTAATAGATGTGCTGGTAAAAGGTTAGTCAAGATTTAGCAATGCAATCTAAGGCTTGAAAAAGTGCATTTATGAATGACGACGTATTCAGAGATGAATCCCACTCACAATATAAAAATGAATACAATGACTGGTTAATGAAAAGCAAATGGATACCTTTCAGAGGCAGGGATTAATACAGTACCTCCTATTAAATTATTCTATCAAGCTACGTCCTAGCCTTCTTATTCCATGAATTATGACAATATATATCAATGTATTTAAGGAATGGTTTTGGAATCGGGAAAAGCATCACACCCAAATGCAGAAGTAAAAGGAGAGTTTTCATCCTTTCAATTGGAATATGTCTTTCTCAGAAAGATGCATAGTAAGGTACCTATGAAGGCCATAACCTGCCAACTGGAGAGCCGAGAGTAAACTACATGTATAACAAATTAGTACATACTCTCTTGAAGAAATTTAAAAAATTGACAATGACGTATATCCTTTTTTCACAATTTATTTAAATCCATGGCTTCATTTTGATGTTCAACTTATACTCCAGTCCCTGATAAAACATATCTAATGCTTTCAAAGGGCCAAAAACATTCTGAGGGTTTGTAATCTACAGAAACATTTTGTATGCATATGTAGTCATGTTGCTTTATTTTAATTTTTAAAGACTTGAACTTGCTCATTAATCCTAATGTTTGTTGAAAACGATTCGGATAGAGGACAACTGATAAAGGGAATAGGGGAAACTTCCGTCCCATACAAATATCCTGTTTACGTTTTATGGCAATACAAAAGTGCATTGTTGATGATTTTTGTGGTCCTGGAAAGACCCATTACATTTATTACTCACTTTTAGCTAATTCAAGCCCACAAGGTGTCAAACAATAGTAAATGATATGTTCAGCTTTCAAAAACATGGACAGGCAAAAGCAGCTCAAAGCTAAAGATTGAACAAATCCTGAAAACACTATTTCTTTTTGCATTTCGATCTAGATGTTTATGATTTTGCAACAACAATAGTTTATGCGGAATTCAGTCTCTATCCAGAATTGTCCTTCAATTATTGGAAAGATACGGTTAAGGTCACTAGGTAGATGTTTAGTGGATCAGCACATATTATCAAAATAAGACATACACATTGCATTTCGATTTAGATGTTTATGATTTTGCAACAACAATAGTTTATGCAGAATTCAGTCTCTATCCAGAATTGTCCTTCAATTATAGGAAAGATACGGTTAAGGTCACTAGGTGGATGTTTAGTGGATCAGCACATATTATCAAAATAAGACATACACATTTCTTAATTGCCAAATATTTCTAGTTACTAGTAACTTCCCCTTCCTCAAATGACATTCTCACTTCAAGAGGGAAAATCAAAGCACTGCACCTAGGATTTCCACAATTTCACCATGTAAACTATCATAATAAGTAGAGAGTTGGACTAGGGTGGGTTGCATAGGGAGCTGAGGTAGAGAAAGAGGTAAGTTAAATAAAGAGGTGAGTTAGAAAAGAGTAGATAGTGAAATAGACAGATTGAGAGGTGAGGGAGTGGGAGAATTTAAGAGAGATACAAGGTAGAGAAACAGAGGTGAAGGGTAGAAAAAGAGAAGAGCTGTTGAAAGACAAGAAGTGAAGTAAAGAGATGAAGGCGAGGGGTGGAGAGAGCTTTGTGAGTTACAGAGAGGTTGAGGATGACAGATAAGATAAGGTCTATAGAGGTATCAAACATAGAGAAAGAGAGAGAGGTGAGGTTGGCAGTGTAGTTGAAATAGAGAAAGAAGTGAAGAAACAAATGAAAGAGACACAATGTAATGATAGAAAAAGAAAAAGATAGGCTGCACAAAAGGAGTATTGTAGTAATAGGAGCAAGATAGAGGGAATAAAGGTTTAACAGGAGAACAGGATTTGGAGAAGCAAAGGAGGTGTACATTGAGGGTAAGGTAGTCAGAAAGACAAATAGATGGGTTTAGAGTGAGATGAAGTAGTGAGAAAATGTGAAGTTGAAAATAAATTAGGTAGTGAGAGGTGTGGAAGAGAGTTGTGCAGTAGAGGGCTGAGGGAGAAGTAAAGGCAAGGCTTAGAAATATGAAGTGGAGAGGTGAGATACAGTGATAAGGTTGGTAGAGATGAAAAGTAGATGAAGGAGAATGTAGAATGTGAGGTAGAAATAGAGCAGCAAGGAAAAAAGAGAGTAGTGACGTAGATAGCGTAAAACTATAGAGATGGGCTCAGTATATGTAAATATAGAGCTCGGCAGAAACAAAGGTAAAGCTTGAATGATGACCCAGAGGAGGTGAAATGAGACAAGGAGAGAGACATCAGCCAGAAAGTGAGTGATAGCAGTGACAAAGATTGTCAGAGGGGCTAAAGAAAGAAATGAGGTAGAGAGAAGGTAGTGATTTGGTGACTGATGAGAGGTGATCTACAACAAGATAGAGAGTTGGAGAGAAAGAGATGAAAAAGAGGAAGGTAAGGTAGAAAGAAAGAAAGAAGATAGGAAGTCAGAGAGTAATGGAAACCATATAAGATGAAAGAATAAGAGAATGAAATAGTCAGAGAAGTAAAGAGAGTGAAAAGGTGGAAGGAAGAAAATAGAGATGATACAGAGACAGGTGAGATAAAGAAAGAGGCAGATAGAGAGAATGATGAGGAAAGGATTGGTATAGAGAGACAGGGTCTAAGGTACAGGTTGACAAAGAGAGGTTGCGATAGAGAGCTAGGGGGCAAGAGAGAGAGAGAAAGAGAGAAAATCCCTACAGCTTTTCTAATTATTCTATCAAGGGGGTGTTTAAAAGGTTATTGCCTAATCAATGTCCTTTTCCCCTCTGCCATGATAATATCCAAGACACTGGCTTATAGAAGGCTGTATGATTTCTTAATAATTGCTAAACAATAACAAGCAAAGCTACATAATTTTAAAGACTCAATAAAATAAACCCAACAAGGTTGAATAGGTTTCAGCATCTAGGGCAATAATAGTCAGTAGTTGGTCATTAAAAGCCTTCTACTAATAACTTTAAAGTAAACCTGGAGTTTTCTGAAGAGAGCCTATTGATTTGCTGTTAATAAGGTACAGCAGAAAATACTTCAATCTTGAGAATATGTTTTTTGCTACTATTATTCTATAAAAAACAGAGAAAACCAATAGGGTCTATCAGCTCTTTAAATCTTTGCAATCGCTGCACAAAAGAATTTTCTTTTAACTTGTTCATTATATATTAAAATACATAACTCTAAAGGTTTATGGCTTGACATGGTGGATAAATTAAGACCATGTGGGCCATGGGCATTTTATTAGCTTTCTACTCTGCTAACATTAGTCATTTCATCAAATGATAAATCATCATCTAGTACAGATAATTCAGGCATGTCTCACTTGTTAGGCATTGATATCAAGCTAGGCAGTAGCTACTGCCAAACAGCAATATGCAGAGGAGAATATGTTATAACATTTTGTAAAAATCTTGAAAATACCCAGATCAGCGTTAACAACTTTGGCCTCATAATCAATAATGCATTTTACTAGTGTGTTCCTTTTGAATGTTTAAGTAATTATTCTTACCCTATTGAAACATATTTAGTGTGAATGTTGTTATGTTATGTTATGTGTATTTGTAAAGTGCACTGTCACCTGCAAGGGTATCCTGGCACTGAACAGATTTGTACCTAGCCCTCCCTGGAGTAGGCTGTTTTTTTGGAACCCCACACACACATTCTCAAATGGCCTGCAAATTATTTACAAGGGAGCCTGAGTCATAGCCAACAATATACTTTAATGACCATTTGGATTGGATACACTTCATAGTATAGTGTTGAAATCACAAGAAAAATAATACTGTAATAGAAAGAATAAGATTTTCTTTATCATCATAACAAAAATTTGATTACGTTAAACAGAGCTGTTTAGTTCAGAAAAATGCACACTGGATATCACTAATGTCCACATCAATCAAAATCCATCTATCTACATCATTATGTTCCTGAGGTATAGATTTCAAAGTGAAACATTTAAGAAAAGGCACAGCTTTCCCACCAACAGGACTAGAAGGTGAAGAAAAGATTTCATCAATCCACAGACTACACAGTAGGTTTCTTGAAGGAGGCAAATAAGTCACTTATACTTTGTTACTTTTGATAAGCTTTAAAATTTAGTCAACCAAACCTTTTACAGATGAAAACAAAAAAACATATTCATGAGAAACAGTACCTCTTTATTAATTAATCTATATTAAAAATGTATTTGTTAAAAATGTAACACTTTTTCACATACTGCAACTGAACTTGTTGTAAAACATCTACAAAAGGAGCTGATTTAGAGTATGCCAGGGATGGTACTCTGTATCAACGGTGATGAAGTACCCTTTCTGTCAAACTCTTAGTCCACCCACAGCTTTCAGAGGTGGAAAGACAACCAGGTTTATGCTAACCTTTCTTCTATGGCCTGAGGGAGCAGCAGCCATCCGAGGAAAGCCTATTTAGAGTTGCCATTCGGAGGACTTTTTTACTATTGGTCGCCACCAAGTATATGTCCTGACACTGTGGGACAGTAAAAAAACAAGAAAAATGTCCCGCATAATGGGAGAAAACTTCAATGATGTAGGTGTCATAAGTTATATTTTAATTTTCAAAAACAAACTCCCATTTTGGGGGTTGTTTTTTAAAAATGAAAAAACCTTGAGAAAGCTTTCTGCCTTTATTCCATCCATCAAACCCTAATTGGGCCTAGAGTTCTTATATTACATGAACATTCCACATTTCATAGATATATGTCCCTACTAAAAAGCAACAATTGGCTCAAAATATGGCTCAGATCTTTTGAGACCTTGTATGTGTTTATGTGAGTATGAATTTATGTATGCAAGTATGTATGTAAGTATTTATGTATGTATGTATATATGTGTGTATGTGTGTGTGTGTGTATGTGGTATTTGTATAAAGCAAGCCTAGCAAAAAGGCAGATCAGTGCTGTACATCATCAAAGATACGTTACTGAATGATTAGAGAGGTAGGTGGTTTGTGGAATATTAAAGCCTTGTGATGTAGCGTTCTATAAAGAGATGCGTCTTCAACTCTTTCCTCATTGGAGCAGTCCTTATGGATATTGGGATGTTGTTTCCGAATCTGAGTGCATAGAGAAGAAAGTCTTCTGCCTTGTTTTTACTTGGTTGTAGGTGTGCCAAGATACACCAGAGAAGATGAACTTGACTGCAAGATAAGTGGAGGTGTTGGTTGTAATGGCTTTGGAAACGATGCAGCTGTTTTTAAGATGATGTTGTCACATAGGTTTTCATTATCCTAGTGAGACTACTGGATTTGGGCGGCACAATCACCTGTACTGCGGGGGACTGAGTCTGATCCCGCACCATGCGCGACCTGTTGGCCTCATCCGGGTTTGTTCTGGCTAACTAGCAGTGCCTCATCTCCACCCAAGAGCAGGAATGATTGAGGTAACCGGGTGCATGACATACATGACTCCTCAGGGGAATTGTGGTCACTCAGATCTCATCCGTTTTTCTCAGGTACATTAGTCTCACATGTGCAAGAACAATCAGAGGCAGAGTAAAGTTAAATAAGGTTTTATTGAAGTAACTGCATCTTAGATAATAAATCATGTATTGTAATAACTAGGAAGATGAAGCACAATAAGATTAAAATTGTGACAAGGAGAGTAAAACACAAGAATAACGCTACCATACTGTCACTAAGGTTTGAAGGGATAGTTCCTACCTAAGCTATGCTAGAGCACAGCATGATAAGCTCTAATTCTGCCTTTCATGTTCCCCCTGAGAAGACATCATCCCTCATACCTGGGCAAGAGGCCTGTAGTCTACATAAGCAGCTGTAGCGGAGCTATCAGCAATCAGCCTACAGTCATGGTCATCTGGCTGGAATCGCCCTCTAACGTACATGGGTCAAAGTAGTGTTTTTATAATAAAACATCTGATGTTCCAAGAAAGGATCCCAACGTAAGAGTGTGTATTTTTCTGTGAACATTGGAGACAAAGCATACCACTTTTGGCGGCAACCTATATGACTGCAGCCTTGAGAAAAGCAGAGAGTGAAAGAAATGTCTTGTTTAAGAATGCAGTGCTGACCTAGGCGAAGAACAGCTAGATAGAGAAAATAAAAGAAGTCCGCAAATGTGGCTAATGTTAAAATAATATAACAAAGCCAAATAAAATATATCTAGGCCTAGTTTGCTAAAATAACGTGTATAAAACTATAGCTAAAATGGCTACACAACACCCTCCCCTTGCCAGTTCAAAGGTGGTTCAAAGCATAATTTAATATATAACGCTACAAAAATTCATCTTACAGCATATGTATATGGGAATGTCAATGATGACAAGTCAAAAGACACTTGAGCATATAATATAAGGACAATTTAAGATGTTGATTGTGGCGTCAATCCTGGATAATTGAGGATAAGAAATCTTCCACTTCAGCAGGTGGTAAAGTAGGAAGTTCCTCACCAAGGAAAACCTAGGAACATTCGTGTTCCAAAGCCCAAGCTCCAACCAAGGCAGCAGCATTCTGTGGTGTGTCCAACAGTGAGTTTAGAGCTGCTGATCTACAAAGGGCAACTCATAAACAGCTTCCCGTAGCCAACGCACCCTCAACGTGCATGTCTGGCAATGAGCCTTCAGCGAGAACATCAACAGATCAGCGTCCAATGCAAGCAATCGCTGCCTAGAAAGACAAACGTTTAGTGCACATTCAAAAGGGCACCAAAGGCTCTGAAACATGGGCTGCACACAATGCAAAAGTGGTCTGAATGACAGAGACCAGTCACTCTTCAATCGCTCCAGGAGTGGTGCTCCAAAGTACTGCATCATGCGTTCATGACACCGCTGCGCTGGTGGAAGCGCTTTCAGTCCTCCTTGTTGTAAAGGGACAGCCATTGCACAGAAAAAGTAGCACTAGCAAAATGCCACCTATTATAGCCGAAGTTATTGGAAATTCCCAGAAAATACTGGAAAATATTGAGTGTATGGCTGAGGGTATTAAAACCAAATAGAGAGGAGAAGGTGTAAAGGAAACCAGAACAAACTTAAAGAAATGTGCAATTCCAGTAGTACTGGACGCGTTAAATATCCAACCCCCTAGTTCACCAAAGTGTCTCGGAAAGTTAGCACTTAAAAGGGACTACGGGCCAGATGTATGAAAACAGGGGTCTGCGAATCGCAAAATGCGAATTTTAAGAAATCGCAATGTCCGAGTCGCAATTGGCCATGTAACAAAATTGCGATTCGGAATTAGCGATTTCTTAAAAATCGCTATTTGTGGTTTGCGAGGCCCATTTTCCGAATTGCAATTTGCATTCTCCAGGACGTAAAAGTGAAGCAATAAATGTGCAATTTTGGACCCATTCATTGAGATGATATTTTGTTGCATTGATACATTTTTTACATTGGTAAAGTTTTGCAGGGGCAGGTATACTGGGTACATTCAAATCCTTAATTTTTGCTAAGCCTAAACAACTTGTCTGTTGTACAGTTTCATAAAAAAATATAATTTGAACAGTTACCAGGCATGCTCTAAATAAAGCTTCCTTTCCCCTTATTTGCCAGTTTTTTGTTCCCCAAACACTTTTTAAGTCAATCGACTTCAACTAATATTCATAGCCTTCTATAGCCAACTGGGAAACAAAGGAAACCGAATAAATTAATTTTGTATCTGTCAATATTATATGTACATTTTCCATAAATGGCAATTTCAAATAATATGAGACAGCATTTCTAACATCGTGCCCAGGAAGATATGTACATTTTCAGAATATGTTTTAGAACTTCCTTGTGGAGGAGTTGGACAATGTTCCCATTCTGTGCAATTAAAAATAGTCTTCAGGGTACTTGCTTTGTGAATGAAATGGTGTCCATAATAATTAACAGAACACGTCTCCATAATTCTCTTTGGATTGATAAACATCCTCACTCTCAAATACAGTAAAATACTGCAACTCAATCATCATAGAATCAACTGTTTTCACATCCCAATCATCAGAAACAACTCTGAGTATTATTACATCATTTATAGAAAGTTTAACAACATATGGGGGGTCATTCTGACCCTGGCGGCCGGGGACGGAGGAAGCACCGCCAACAGGCTGGCGGTGCTTCAGGGGCATTCTGACCGCGGCGGTACAGCCGCGGTCAGAAACGGAAAACCGGCGGTGTCCCGCCGGTTTCCCGCTGCCCTAGGGAATCCTCCATGGCGGCGCTGCAGGCAGCGCCGCCATGGGGATTCCGACCCCCTTACCGCCAGCCTGGTTCTGGCGGTTTTGACCGCCAGAACCTGGCTGGCGGTAACGGGTGTCGTGGGGCCCCCTAACAGGGCCCCACCAAGATTTTCAGTGTCTGCCAAGCAGAAACTGAAAATCGCGATGGGTGCAACTGCACCCGTCGCACCCCTTCCACTCCGCCGGCTCCATTCGGAGCCGGCATCCTCATGGAAGGGGGTTTCCCGCTGGGCTGGCGGGCGGCCTTCTGGCGGTCGCCCGCCAGCCCAGCGGGAAACTCAGAATTACCGCGGCGGTCTTTTGACCGCGCATCGGTATTCTGACGGCGGTACTTTGGCGGGCGGCCTCCGCCGCCCGCCAAAGTCAGAATGACCCCCATGGAGTTTGAATGACCTCTGTCGGGCCGTATTAATATCAAATGTGACTTCATCCCAAACAATCCCATCAGGAATTGGTGTAGTGGAAATGTTCACGAAAGACAAGTCTCTGCGGACCTTGTGAGAAGAGAAATGGGGTTTCAGGACCTCATCCACCAGTTCAACTGTTGATCGTTCAGGAAGGTAATGACCATGTATTAATAGAAAGAAAATAATAACAAAGCCAATCCAAAGGAGGAAAGCTAATATAGTCAAGAAAAGCAACAGATAGTTCCATGGAAGAACAAAGTAATTTGTTTTGAGCCAAATTATCAGCTTACGTCTTTATGACAGTTCAGAAGCAGAAGAGGCAGATGAGTCTGAAAAAGTGTCATTGATGTCGGCAAAGTATCCAGAAGCAGTTTGTGAAAAAACTGGAGCCATATTTTGAAAGAGGAGAACTTACAGTGGTATCCCCCGGTGGTTCGTAATAGACAATGTCATCCATTTGTGTGGAATTTTAGAAAGATCAATCAATATTTTCTGTGTTGCGTGTTGTAAAGGTTGCTAGTGGAACTAATGCAAGATCATTTTCCATCCTCCCCACGCTTGGAGACGTGTTGGCGTTGCTGTTTAAAACTTGAAAAAGGAAATATTGACCAGTAGTGAGAGGGATTCGGGTACAACTGGTTGTTCCTCTTGGTCTGCTGTGCAGGATCGGCCACATGGTGTAACTTACCATTCTTGATGTAGACAAAGCGGTTTTCTTTAGAATCAGGCAGCTGTGGTAGAATAACTGTTCTTGTACCGTGTATCCCCAGGACTGAAACCGGTGCACAATAAGAAGGACTAAACTCCTTTTTCACAGCAACTTTTTCATGTACTAGATCCTTAACCTTTGGAATCCAGCCAGTTATTGGTATATCCTTAATTCCTAAGGAGGCAGCCCTGGTAGAAGCGTTGCAGTCACGGAACTATTGTAATTCCTGCAAGACCGTGACACATTCATTTATGTCAAAGGGTGTTTCTGCCGCCTCCACGCCAGGACCATCAAGATCTGGAACATACATTTGAGTTCCAAACAGGCACTTGTATGAAGTACGACCCCAAGGAACCTTCAAGGCAGATTATTAAGTGCTATCTGGATTTCATATAGGTGATTAAGCTAACTACAACCCGTACCTAGTACTATAGCTATTAAGGATTGCTTTAAATCTTGGTTTTGTTGCTCCATGACACTATTTCCCTCGGGATAAAATGGAGACGAGTAATGGAGTTCGATCCCTAATGAAGCCATGGTGTCCCTGAATGCCCTTGAGGCAAAAGCAGAGCCCTGGTCCGAGTGTAAAGTCGCAACTACATCAGTGCTGATAAAGACTTGCAAGTCTTTAATAACAGTCCGAGTGTCAGCTGAGCGTTGTGGCCACACTCACAGAAATCTGGAGCAGGAGTCAATAGCGACTAAGATATATTTGTATGCACTGTCAGGTGTCAAAGGACCTCAATGGTCCAGGTACACACATTGTAATGGTTTGTTAGAAATTAGGAGGGGTTTCTGCGGTGGGTGTGTAACGGTGGACCCCTTAATTTTTGGGAAGATATCACAACAAAGGACATACTGCTTGGTCTGTTTGTATAAACCTGGCCACCAATAACGAGCCTGCAACAATGATATTCTAGCCGCCACACCTGCATGGGCAAAAGCAACTCCCTCATGCACTGCTTTGATCAACACTGGTCTTAGATCTTTATTGGGAATCACTCAAACTCCCAAGCCTGGTATTTTTACTTCTGCGTCAAGCATGCCTCCCATCTGATAGGAATATTTAGTTTGATATCCTTTAGGTAAAGGTGTGCCATCAGGTGAGGCTTTCACGGCAGCCAGTATTTCATCATCCTGTTTCATCCTAGAACAAGTTACTGCAGCAACAGAAGCCGTAGCTACTGTTGATTTGGCTGCTTCAACAGCCAGTGTATTCCCAGCAATGTGTATTCCAATGCGCTGGTGTCCAAGTGTAGGCACTACATGGACATTTGGTAGCGTTTCATTCAGATCCGCTACTTTCCCCACAGAAGTCAGTGTTTGATGGTGTTACCTTTGGAATCTCTGAACCCATTCTGGCGCCAATAATGCAGATATTCATTGAAAGACTGGACACAATAGTACAAAATCACAATCAGTGTTAGCTGGTGAGGATCCGTATATTCCAGTGCCATCACCAGAGCCTTTAGCTCTGCTAGTTCTGCAGTGCAATCCCCTGGGGCTTGCGTAAAGGTATGTTGTGGATAGAATTTACTACCCTCCATAGAGCCGCTTATGACTGTGCAAGCAGTGGAGTATTGATGCTTTATGCCTATAGCAGTTTGTGCTGAGCCATCGGTTTACATAACTCTTTGATATTGATCAATAGGTAATGTATTTGCCGGAACTGGGTATTCTAATTCATATTGCAAAAATTCTTGAGTTTGTAACTTCGGGTCAAAAATATAGTCAACATTAGTGGCTGTCAGAGACGTTGCCCATTGGATCCAACGTGGATGTTGGGCTTTAGCATTTGGAATGCTGGCTTTGGTAACAGCATCAAGGGCTGGGATTGGAGATACAACAATAATGTGTTTCCCTTGGGCTAATGGTCTTTCTTTAATGACAGCATCTGAACAGCAGTGAGAATTTTCTCAGTGGGAGCAAAACGTTGTTCTGCTGTTGAATACAAATATGATTTGTATGCAAGCGGGACTGTCTTACCCTCACTGAATGTTACATAGGTGAAACCAATGGCACCAGCAATTACTTTGATGACCAGATGTTTTTTATTGTCCCTTGTGTGTAGGTGTTGCACTGCAAGCATGTTTTGTTGCAATGTTCTGAGAATGCCTGTGTGCTCGACTGTCCAGAATTTACTGGAAAAGTCAGGACGTATCAAGTCATATAAGGGTTTAATGCATGATGCATAATCTGGAATATATGTTCTGCCAAAATCTAGAAAACCTGATACTGATTGGAGTTTTTTAATGGTATTTGGAGGTTGTGACTGTACCCATTGTCTAAGAATTGTGACGCTAGGCTCTTACCTTCACTTGATCATTTGTATCCCAGAAACAGGACACTAAAGAAGGCTATTTTTGTTTTTTTGAAGTTGAATTTATAGCCGAATTCAGCAAATCCGACAACAGTGCGGGCTACCCGTCTTAGACGTTGCAGTAATTCATCATCTGTATTGAAGTTACACAAGCTGCGAACAGTCCTGGACTGTTCTTGTACCCCTGTGGTAAACAACAGAATTTTTTGTGGGAGCCTAGTGCACGGAAACTTGTCAGGTCTCTACTCTCAGGTGCTATATTTTGGCAGAAGAAGCCATTGGAAATATCCAATGTTGTTTTGTATTTTTTGCGCACTATATTGTTAATAAATTCTGTGTTATGAGAATTCTGTATAGCATATGTGCATGTATGACTATTTAAGTGTCTGTAGTCTAAGACTATTGTGTATGAATCGTCCGGTTTAGTTACAGGGAACAAAGGATTATTCGTTGGTGAGACACAGGGTTCGATTACGCCCTGATACTTTAATTATGTGAGGATTTCCCTCGCGGGTGCTTTTGCATCATGTTTTATTGGGCATTGGGGTTGAGGTTGGGGTTGATTCTTAATTGGAATTATGTGATAGGGGGAATCTTTATCCCACCCTACGTGGTTGCGGTATAATGTGGGTGCCTGCGCCAATGCCCTATTAATGGGATAGGATTCTACGAGCTCATCGGGAACAAGAAGCGAAAAAGAAGGTTTGATTACCTCTTCCCCATATGAGCAAGTACGGACAAATTCAAATGGCCAGTCCTTTTCGGCCAGTAACATATCAGAAATGTTGACGACGTGGTCCCAAAAGATTGCGTCTATTGTGCGTTCAGTGTCTCCTTCTAACTGTATCATTACTTTGTACAACCTGTCAGGCATGGAGACATGCATGTCCGCAGTTTCAACTTGTAAGAAGTCATCTGTTGCTTTCACCTACAGATGCTCTTGAAGATTCCGGTGAACTATTGTGACCTCTGCTGCGCTGTCTAGCAGAGCTTCTTGAGTGGCTGCCACTTTTTTATTTTTAAATTGTTTTTTTGGGGGGGAAATTTCTCTTCTTTTTTAACACAAACTTCTGTATAGTGTTGTGATTCCTGTCTCGGCTTCACATACTTAGTTCTCTGCTCTGACCGGCCACCTCTCTCACTGCGTTTTTCCGGTGATTCCTGAAAGGAACGAGAATGGCGTCTATCTGTAAATTGATATATGTTAGGCGTTTTTATATTATCTATTTCTGAGATTATATCTATTCTGAGGAGTCTCCGAATGCGGAGATTCTCCCCTTTCTTTTTTAGGTGTTTGTTGATTTTTATCCCAGCATTTATTTAGAACCCTTAGATGCTTGCTTACTAGAATCTTTATTAGATTTACCCTGAAACTGTGGTTTCATAGGTCTGGCCCCCAGACTATCTCCACCAATACTAGAATAGGTCTCCTCGAAAATCTTTGGCAGCTCATGTTCTTGATCCTGTACAGGAACATCATGGAACCGCATACGTACTGCTAGTGCAAGTGCTTCCCTTTAAAGTTACTTAGTATAATGGAAGATTCAGTGGCAAAATGGCACATAAGTTGCATCCCCAAGCCCAGTGCCGGGGCAGCACCATATTCATCTTGAATTTGTTTTAACACTTGCCCCATGATTGGCAAGTGTCAATGTACCGTGTGTGGTAGTATAGAGCGTGGCAAACACCATGCCCCAAGTATTGCAGTTATCTACTGTGGGAACCATCCCTAATAGAAAGCACATAGTTAATATTCTATGCTTGTCCTGATGTCCTGTATGGGGAAATACTGCTTTCAGTGCATTTTTTTTTAGCTAACCAAAGCGGAATCTCTTCCCGTTTGGCGGGTACCTTGCCCATGATCAAATGTATAGTTGCAGGATTAATGCCTAAGGTTGCTGCATGTTGTTTCACCGGGGCAGTACATGCTGGGGTTGTATTTAATGTTTGCATTACAAAATGTACTAGTAGTCTGTATATTGTCCTAAGCTCAGTATATGAGTGGCAAACCTCAGCTAGTGTCAAGGTTGCTGCATCAGGGTGTGGTGTACATGTGGCCAATAAAGGCCAGGTAAGACCATCATTTCTGAGCGGACCTAACCTAATATGTAGGATTGTATGTGGTAAGCTGCCATCAAGCCAATTATTATGGTCTTGATAAGATAGCGGTATCTCTAAATATGCATAATCTCTACATTGTGCAGGTATGTTTGCAGGTGTATAGTGGTGGAATGTATTTGTGTTCCCATCAACTGCTGGAACTGTGACCTAAGAATAGAAAATGTCTGTTCTGTATGCTGCATGAGCTTCAACAACAAATGTAAGTGGACCCCCCTGGGCTGTTAGGCCATGTGCCAATAAATATGCAGTAAGGGGTGGTTGCATATTGACTGCAATTGCTACCTGCTATGGGTGTGCAATGGTAAATGGTAAATTTTGTTCAGAGATAAGCACACCAAATGGGGATTATCCTTTTAGGGTTCAAGCTACTCCCTACTTAGCTGAGGAGGAAAAAATCCTCAATACCACGGATGTGGCAGTATATAGTACTGAGGTGTTCTTGTATGCAGCCAGACAGAGATACTCAGGAGGACCCGAAAATTAGTGCCTGACCAAACGTTGACAGTGAGACTACTGTATACGGGTGGCAGAATCACCTGTACTGTAGGGGATTGAGTCTGATCCCCCACCATGTGACACCAGCCTAATCTGGATTTGTTCCGGCTAACTAGCAGTGCCTCATCTCCACGCAAGAGCAGGGATGATTGGGGCAACCGGGCACATGACATACATAACTCCTCAGGGGAATCGTGGTCATTCAGATCTCATCCGTTTCTCTCAAGTACATTAGTCTCACATGTGCCATTACAATCAGAGGCAGGGTAAAGTTCAGTAAGGTTTTATTGAAGTAATTGCATCTTAGATAATAAATCATGTACTGTAATAACTAGGACGATGAAGCACAATAAAATTAAAATTGTGACAAGGAGAGTAAAACACAAGAATAACGCTACCATACTGTCACTAAGGTTTGTAGGGATAGTTCCTACCTAAGCTATGTTAGAGCTGTGTTAAAGCACAACATGTAAGCTTTAATTCTGCCCTTCATGTTTCCCAGGGGAAAATACATCATTCCTCATACATGAGCAAGAGGCCTGTAGTCTACATAAGCAGCTATAGCGGAGCACTCAGCAATCAGCATACAGTCGTGGTCATATGGCTGGAATCTCCCTCTGATGTACATGGGTCAAAGTAGTGTTTTTTATAATTAAACATCTGATGTTCCAAGAAAGGATCCTCACATAAGAGTGTGTATGTTTCGGTGAACACTGGAGACAAAGCGTACGACTTTTGTCGGCAACCTATCTTACTGCAGCCTTGAGAAAAGCACAGAGTAAAAGAAATGTCTTGTTTAAGAATGCAGTGCTGACCTAGGCGAAGAACAGCTGAAAAGAAAAAAGAAAACAAGCCCCAAATGTGGCTAATGTTAAAATAATATAACTGAGCTAAATGAAATATATCTAGGATAAAGTGCACAGCAGCAGGCCTAGTTTGCTAAAATAACGTATATAAAACTATAGCTAAAATGGCTACACAACAATGTGGGCTGGCAAGGAAAGCCAAAGGAGTTCCATCAGGATGGGGGTAATGTGACCATTTTTCATCAGGCCCTGGATGAGATGTGCTGTGATGTGTACGATGTCCAGATGTGACAGTGTTGAGTTTTGGTGGTCATGGAGTAGGGTGTTAGCACCTTCCAGATGGATGAATACAAGGGCTTGTACAGATGTTCTGAAGTCACCTTATGGATACATTAGTTTAACTTTCTCTAGAAGAGAGAGAGCAGATACTACCTTTTTTGGCAATTGAATTTCTTGAGGGTGAGGTTGGTGGCCAATGGGAATTCAAGTGAGTTGGTATTTAGTGAAATTTAGGTTTGAAGAGCTTGGTTTGTATGAGCTTTAGTTAGGTGCTGATCATCTATGTTTGCAAACAGTTCAACTGATGTTTGAGGCATTGGAGATCTAAAGCATAGGAAACTTTAAAGTGGATTGTGTATCATCAGCATACTACTGCATCTTGTAGAACACCAAGCGGCTTCATGCAGAGGTTGAAAATGCTAGGGTACAATATGCAAACCTGCAGGACTTTGCAGGTGACAGGGATCTTTTGAGGCCTGGGTATGCCCACGTGAACAAAGATAGGAAAATAACTTATGAGGGAAATTATCAGTGACTCCCATTCAAAACTCCAGGGTGTGTATGAGGGTGGGAAGCTTGAAAGTGTTGAAGGCCCCTGAGGGATCCAACAATACCAAGAGGCAGTGGTCATCTTCACTTGGGGCCAGAAGTGTGCCAACTATGATGTATAAGGTAGTGGCCTCCATTCTGCAGCATGCTCTGAATTCAGACTAGCAGTTGTGGGGTACTTAGCATTATTGTGATCTTGGAATTGCACACAGACTGCTTTATCAATTAACTTGCCAATCAATGACAGATTGGTGGTTGGTCAGTGTGAAAGCTGAATTTATTACTAATGAATTTGAGATATTATGGGTTAAGAATTTGCATAGAATTTCACTAATATAGAAAATAATGTGCAACTTGGAAATTGGGCCCACTTGAGTGGCTGACATAAATAAATAATGCTTTCAATAAATGCATATTGTTATTAATTGAAGTGCATGCATTGAGAATCTTTTAGTAGTGTGTTATATTAATGATTTTCTGTTATGTATGTAGCTTCTTTAATTATAGGCCTTAAGTTAGCGAGGTTTGGGCCTAGTCCGCACAGCCTCATATTAAGCTGCAAAGTTCATAAAAGTGTGGTTATTCATGGTCCTGTGGGTCATGGCGCGTGAAGATAACTGACTCCAAGTATATTTGATGATGTTTATTGATTATGATGATGTAATTGCATTGTATTTGGGACTTATTTCGGACTGAATCTGCCAGCCGGCATGGCGGGCCAACCCGCCGCACTACGAACATGGTGAAGGCCGCCATTGGCACCCTTCACTCACCGCCAGGCTTCCCCCCGCCGGCCCACAGAAATGTTCATTATTTGGCCGGCGGAGTTCCGGGGTCGCTGGCGCTCAGTGTTTTGACCGCCAGCAAGAACACGGCGGTTGTTACTTCCGTGTTCATAATGACCACCTTAATTTGAGGATTTTAGAAAATTTGAGGAGAGGACTGTATGATTTGAAACCTCCTCTGCTGCACAATTTGAAGCATTAGCTATTTAGGAACTAGTAGCTAGGCAGCAACAACAGCTGAAATTTTAGAGAAGAATGAGAAAAGCAGAGAAGACTTTAGCAGTGGCTAGATGGGATAGTGAGCAAACATTTTGGAGAACTGAGACTTTGCAGGGAATCAAGTTGTTTCCGGCAATTACACAAGAGAACAGGAATAAGGCTAAAATGAGTGCTAAGAAGAGCGATTCCTATCTTTCCGACGAGAGATAGCAGAAGCCCACAGATAGTAGGATGTCTTTAACACACGATGAAGAGTCAGATGATGATGAGTTTATTTTACATTTATGAGAAATCGTCCCCCAACATATGTGGCATATGAGAGAAGCTCAAGTACCAGTTTAGACCCTACAGCTCCGATACCAATGGAATCCACACAGAGATAAATACAGGTTAGTCGTGTTGTTCAGCTACTTCTGCAATTCAAAGGTCTATGCCGCAGATTGACATACCCAGAATTTATCCAGGTGTACCTTATATTAATGCTGCAACAAACTTAGTATTGCCGACAGGAAAGGCAGCCCACATGAGACAGGTTTATCAGAAGCCGACATTGGTCCAGATAGAGTCTACCCTGAATTTAATTCCCCGATGCAGACACAGACGATCCCAACCTACACCCCCATAACAGGATCACAGACCTAGATGTCTCCATTGATAAGCCAGAATACAGGAATGATGTACCCCAGAGAGCCAAATATCTGATCAAGTCCAGATGCAGTATCAGTACCAGTTACCATAGGTCCAGTCATACCGTTGTTTGCCCACGGAAACAATAAGAGCAGTGAGCAGAAAATCCTGAACCCAAGTGTAGAGAGGGTCAAAGAAAGCGCAAGAATGATGAGCGCCCCCCCCCCGCCATGAGACCGACATTTGATGGAACAGGCAAGTTAATCAACGTGAGTTCTTTTAGAACTCCTCCAAATAATCAGGGGAGATTCAAGACATGTCCCAATCCAAGAATGGTGACACCAGAAACTCAGAGCCTAACGTTACAGCAAGTGCCTGAAGTAAGCTATAACAACATTTCATTACAAGGTTTGACAGCTCAGCAGTTAACCGAATGGTTAGAGAAGTTGAGTAGCAACCAAGGAGATTCCAGAGGAGGAAGTGCCCTGAATATGACCAGGCTTAGACTAGAGGCAGAAGACCTTATTGAGGGAACAACGGGGTTGGACAGAATTTACTAATTCCGAGAAGACGAGTTACGTTACTTGTCCAAACTGATTACTAACAAAGCAGGAATAGTACATCAGAAATTAGCAGACTTGGCCGAACAATATGACATAGAAATTGAGGAAAAAAAACTTTTAAAGAGGAGTTATAGATTGGAGTTCGACTCAAAGGACTTTGAGAACATTAGAGTGCCGGGAATGAAAATTCACATTAGAGAAATAATTCAGAGCATTCAAACATGGAGAGCATTAGATATATGGGAAGGAAGATGGGCAAATAAAAGAGACAAGAGGAAAAGGGATTCTGCGAGTGTTATTGCGAATGTGCAGCATGTTGAAGGATCCAGTGAAAATCTTACCAATGAGAGAGTTTCCCCGAGAGAATTTTGTCTATGTCCCTTGGGGCAGAAGTGACATTTTGTCATTTACAAATGATTATCCCAGGTTGAGGGAGAAGCCAGTAGATAGGTTTGTGAAACTCGCAAAATGCCTATGAGAGGATATGAACACCCTGTCAGAAATAATGGTTCCAGCAGACTTGTGGGTCGAGTGCAAAAGGAGTGTAGGCAGGCCGACAAGAGAACCTCAGAGAGATCTAGCAACAGGTGCACCGTCCTCTGATGTAATGAAATATTACAATAAAGTGACTGAATTTTTGAAGATGAGAATTTCCCCCAAGAACATTGACTGGTAAAGAATAGAAAGGACAGCTCAGGAAAGAAAAGAGTCAATACATGCACACTATAAGAGACTGTTGCAGGCGTTCAAACATGACTGTGGCCCAGAAACAATTGAGCTGAAAGACATATTTCATTTTGTGTTCAGATTTGTTGAAGGACTGAGACCTGAAATTAGCCAGATGATTAAGAGTCATTTAATTTGTTGTCAAGTGAAGCCAATTGATGAAGTATTGCAGTATTCAAAGTACCGTAGTGACGAGATTGAGTTGAAGCAGAGAAAGTTGAAGGACAAGGCAATGGTGATGCAGATTAAAGGGGCACAATCAGGAATGCAGGGAAGTTTTCCACAGCAACAGCAGGGAATCGTGTGGAATCGTGTGGTTGCAGAACCAGGTGAAAGGTACTGGTAGAGGTGGAATTGGAAATGTGAACTGTAGTCCAGGTCTGAATACTGTGGTTGTTCTTGGCTGTCGGACATTGGAAATGAGAGTGTCCAATGTTAGTGCAGGAAGGTGTTCAGCAGACAAACAAAATCAGTTCTTTCCCAAATATGAGAGGGCTAAGAATGAGAGGTCAAAATCCAAATTTCCGAAGCAATATGAATCAGGTACAAGATTTTCAGCCTATGCAACAAATGCAAATGCCACGTTTGCAGATGCCACAGTCGCAGCAAATGCAACCTCAGATTCAAATGGTACCTAGACAGCAAATTCAAATACCTCAAGCCCCAATGGAGCAGCAGCAGCAGGTGATGCTTTCTCAGCAGATCACAGGTCAAAGGTTTACTCATGGTGTTAATACAGTACACCAATACCCACAACACAGTGAGGATGAAGATGATTTGTCCACAGAAACAGATTGTGACACACTGAATGAGAAGTAACCTTAGATCAGTTTCTTCCCAGTCTTTACAGTGTGTGATCTTCCTTCTGACTTACAGGGAAAAGTTCAAATGAAAGTGTGGGATTTTACAGCAAAGGACATTGGGCTAATCAAAGGAGTTGAGCCAGTGAATGTTCCAGTAAGGCCACAAGTGATTTTCCCCCAGATTCCTCAATATCACATGACACAGGACACGATTAAAGGGTTTGAACCCATAATTGCAGAATTTGTAAACCAAGGTGTATTAAAAGATGTGCTGAGCAGCCCATGTAATTCACCGATAATGGGATTGTGAAACCCATGTGGGACATTTTGGATTGTTCAGGATTTAAGGAAAGTAAATTATATTGTGACATGGTACCAAATCCAGCAGTGATTTAGTTTCAGATCTCTTGCAATGCTGAATGCTTCACCTTAGTAGACTTGTCACAAGCAATCTTTCTATACCTCTTCATGAGGATAGACAATTTCTCTTCTGTTATAAATTCTTGGATCGATTCTACTGCTGGTGCAGAATTCCTCAAGGGTTTTCAGAGTCACCTTCCTTTTTCAACCAGATCCTGAAAAAGAACCTGGAGTCTTTGGAAATGCCTTTCCAATTGACGTTAGTCCAGTACATTGATGACTTGTTAGTTGCATCAAAGACAAGGGAAGCATGCAAGCATGATACTATTGCTTTGTTGATTCACTTAGGGAAGAATGGACATAAGGGTGGCCATTATGACCTTGGCGGTCATGCACCACCATGTCTGCGGTTGCAGTCAGACCACCGACAGCGTGGCATTGTAGGGGCGCCAAATAATGACTGCGGCAGTGCCCTGAATCGCAGGCAGGTCTCCACCTGTATCTACAGGGGGGTGGGACTGCCTGACCGAAGGTTGAGGACCTTCAACTTAGCAGTCCACCTAACACCGCCTGCGGTATAATAAGTATCCTTACCGCCAGGGATTCCGTGGCTGCAGCCCTGCCACAAAATCCCTTGCGGTAAGGATACTGGCGACAGGAATACTAATACCTGTCACCACAACAGGATTCCCCAATTCTCCCCTCCATGTAGGAGGAACTCCCCCCACCCCATCAGGAGCCCCCCACCTCCCCAAACAGCGACACACCCGTCCCCATACTGACCTGGTTCCCCGATCACCATACTGACCCCCGCCACCCTGATCCCCGTACTAACCCCCGCCATTCCCGATCCCTGTACTGACCCGCCAACCCCCGATCCACGCACACATACACCACACTTACATACATATACACGCTCACATCTACGCTCACTCATTCTCACACACATGCACACATGGCCACGAAAACCTCACCCCTGCACACATGCAGACATACTCCCCCACCCCCGAATACATGCAAACATACTTCCCCCACCCCCGCATACATGCATTCACACAAGCACACAGACACTTGCACACACACGCACACAAACACACACACCACCTCCCACCCCCTCCATTCACACCAACACATCCCCCCATTCACGCACACAACACTCAACACCCTCCTCCCCTGATGGACAATCACCTTGCCTTGTGGTCACAGTGGTTGTCTGGGAGGGAACAGGGTCCATGGTGCTTGCTCCGCTGCCAGGGCCCCACCAACACAACACCGCCACACTGTTTACAACTGATTTGTGCACAAAACCGAGACCTGATATTTGAGATACCCAATTGGAAGGAAATGACCAAATTATTTTTGTTGATGGTTCCTATTTCAGAGAGAACATGGGAACATTGAGAGCAGGATATGCTGGGTGCACAATTTCTGGTATACTTGAAGCGCCCCGGCTCCAAGGAGTGTATTCTGCACAAGTGGGGGAGTAGGTAGCCTTACAAGAGCATGCCTGGTCTCTGCACAGCTCAAGGTCACTACTTATACAGAGAGCCAGTATGGATTTTAAATAGTCCATGGCTTTGGCCAGCTATAGTCGCAGAGAGGTTTCCTGACCTCTTCTGGTTTACCGGTTAGAAATGGTGAAAGGATTCATGACTTGTTACAAGCTAATCAAATTCATGAAAAGATTGGTGTGGAAATGAATATGCGGATCAATTCGCAAGGTTTTGCAAATTGAACTGTATATCATTCAAAGACAAATGGGAATTATTACCTGAAGAAGAAATGTGCCCAAATTATGCACTACATGTCATAGATACTTGGGAAGAACTGAAAGCAGTTCAAGATAATGTTGACAGAGATTAAAAGAAACATAAAGTTAAAATGTGTTTAGCGTGGGGACGGTGCATGGGTGTCCGGGGAGGAACAAGTGCCAAACAGTTTATAGATTCAAATGGCTAGATATCATGTTGGAAGGGATGCCATGATTTGCACATTCAAACAGTTTTGGTTCAATCCAAAGATTAGATAGGTCGCCGAAACAATTTGCCATCGTTGCATGATCTATCAACAGATGAATGTGGGTAAAGGGACTGTGGTAAACATGAGCCACATTGGAAGAGTGGGAGGCCCATTTAGCAGGATGCAGATGGATTTTATTGAGATGCCTGTGTGTGGAGGATTAAGATACGTGTTAGTGATTGTTTATATCTTTAGTCACTGGATTGAAGCTTACCCTACACGAAGAAATGAGAGTCTTACAGTAGCAAAGTTACTACTTAGGGAACTGATCCTTTGTTTTGGTATTCCGGTCTCTTTAGAATCAGATAGAAGAAGTCGCTTTAACAATAAAATAATTAAATCACTATGTTCAGCTTTAAACTTTGAGCAGAAGTAGCATTGTAGCTACCGCCCTGGAGCCTTAGGACTAGTTGAGTAAATGAATGGTACCTTAAAGTCAAGAATTGCAAAGATGTGTATTTCAATGAATCTGAAATGGCCAGATGCACTGCTGTTAGTTCTGGTGAGTATGAGAAACACTCCCGACAGGAAGAATGGGCTGTCGCCGCATTAAATCCTCATGGGCAGAGCAATGAGGTTGCCAGCGGTTCCTGACAATGCTCTTGTGACCATGACAGATGATATGGTGTTGGATTACTGCAAAGGTCTGACTGATGTGGTTTGCTCTTTCTCTCATCAGGTAGAAGGCACCACACTGCAATGGTCTCAAGATCAAAGCCACAATCTGAGAGTGGGAAATTTGGGTTGTCAGAAAACACATGAGTAAGACTTGTTTGGAGCCTCAGTGGAAAGGCCCTTACCAAATAGTACTGGTTACTACTACAGCTGTGAAGTGTGCTGAAGTTCCAAACTGGATTCATTCCAGCCATACTCAGAAAGTACCCTGTCCATTGGAAAATGAAGAAGAGTTGTTGAGACTACTGACAACTACCAGACAAAACCAAGGCTCAGAGAAAGAAATGGGAGGATCAGAGACTGAGGCCCTCATGATGAGAACGGTGGTCATCAGACCACCAACCCTGCTTGGCGGTCTTATCACCACATTGCAGGTGGTAAAGACCGCTGCGTTACAAGCTGTGGGGTTTGGCAGTCGCACCGACGCAGCAAGCGGTGATCACCTCCAGCCCCCCGGCATGCTTAACCCTGCCGGCCGGATTACAAGGCTCGAAACTGCCAGGCTTTCCGTGGAAGTCACCCTGCCACGAAAACCCTGTCGTAAATACACCTGGTGACAGGAATCCCCATTCCTGTCGCCGCCACATGCACCCCCTTATGTCCACACACATGCTCACATGCACCCACACACATCCACACACTTACAAACACACCCCGCTCACCACGCTACATAGACGCATTCACACACTTACGCGCATTCAGACACACACACGAAAATGCACATGAACACCCCTATTCATGCGCACACACAAACATTCACATTCAATTTCATACACGCATGCATTCACAGCACCCCTCCCCCTCCGAAAACTCACACTCATATTACACTCCCTTTCCCCATCCACATACTTGCACTCATACTACACCCCCCTCCGTATACTCACTCTCAGGCACTCACACACGCAGACACGCACACACAGACACCCCTCCTGCACTGCATACACACACCCACAAACACCTCCCAACCATACACATCCATTCACACATCCACACTCACACTTACGCACCCCGCCTCATCTGCTGACTTGCATACAGGCACCCCCACTCACTCGCTCACAAACATGCACTCATACACCCCCATTCACACACATACAGGCACATACCACACACATGCACCCAACACTCCCCCGACCCTCAACTTCCCCCCCTTTTGGACGATCATGTCACCTTTTCTGGTGAGCTGGTATTCCGGGAGGGGATGGGTCCTGGCGATTTTGCACCACCAGCACCACCACGCCAGTAAGACTACGCCAAGCCATATTGCGACTGGTAATATGGCGGACGGAGTCTTGCTGCCGTAGCGGTGCTGGCGATGTGCCCACCTCTTCAACTCTGTCGGCCAGGCTGAGGGAGTCGGACTTCCACCCATAAATGGGCAGAAGTCCTCCAATGACTCAAATATGGCGGTCAGCAGACTGCCAGCACTGGCGGTTTGCTGGCTGCGGTGGCTTTGAAGTCATAATGAGGGCCTGCATCTGAGCAAACTGAAAGCGGTTCAAACACTCCTGTGAGACACAAGGTGGAAGACCTACAGGAGAGTGACAGTGAACCAACCTCAACTGAGGTAACAGTAGAGTCTAGTCAGAGGAGGGCTCTCCCAGAAGCAGACGGTCTTGAAAGACAAACCGAGCACCTGCGGACCCCGAGGTGGAATAAGTTGAGGTGCATCAAAGCCAAAACGATCTGACCCCTCTTGAAGAAGTTGCAGGTACGTCAAGAGAAAATCCTGCAGAACAAAGAGAAGTTACATCCAGCACTGAAAAGAGCATTGGCAAAAGGTTCACTGAAAGGAGATAAGTGGCTGAAATCACAAGCCAAGAGGAAAGAAGCAATTACAGTGACAACAATTGAAGAAGAAATAGACACAGTAAGAAGAGAAGATTTGAGTGATGGTGAGCTAAAAGGAAATCAAAGATTAAAAAGAAAGAGAATTGCAAATTGAAGGAACGCAGGTCCTGAATGGGCGTGTGCAATGATAAGTGAATGGCAGAATTATTTTTTGTCTTTTTGTTTTGATGGAGAAATTCCAGGTTAATATTTTGGCACATAAATAAGATCAATGAACTGAACTTTGTAAAATTGTGAAAAATAGGAAAAGTGCAAAAAAGACTATTGAAAGTAACTGGAAGAGGCTTTAATTAAACTGATTTGATAAGCTGCTAAACTGATTTTGACAGAAAATTATCAATTTTGATAAGTTACCTACTTTGACCAAAGGGTCTTGGAAGAAAGACTGAAAGCTGTAAATAACTGTTACTTTCTGATTCTTTACAGATCATGAATAACCATAGCCAACAGGTTAGGGAGAGTAGGTGCTGTAAATACATAGGTATTGGTTTGGCGATTATATGTATAATAGTGTGTCTGGTGTTGATGGTGCGCATGGCTCTTCTTGACAAGATTGTAGACAACTATATCTCTGCTTTAGAGACACTCACAGAATTAGATAAGTTTAGGAGAGATGAGAAGCATTTGCACATAGACAGCAACCAAAGGGAACTATCTTCTAATGTTTTGTATCGCTTATTGTGTGAGTATGTTTAGACAATGGATGCAAGAGATTCTTATGTCTGTACATAGATTCCTTCATCAGTGGAAGAAGGAGTTAGTTACCATAGTTTGCCCCTTAATTATGGAATAGGTTGTAGTCTAAGAAGATTTTATAACCAGGAGTACATTCTACTAAAATCACGACATAGTATTTTCATTTGTTCCTATAATTAAGTACCTAAGTAGAGTAGCTAAGAAAAACGCCCTAGAATTAGTGATAGGTTTCTTTGAACGTACATTGACGTTTGGCACAGCTTACATGCACAGAAATTATCTCAGATGCTTGCTTACTCCTGTAGAAGATAGTTTCTTAGATCAGACAGATGACAGGAGAAAGGTATTAAAGGAGAAATTAGAAAAAGGCTTAGAGAAAAGGACATTTAGACATGATAATTCATTTAGTGACATAAAGACACAAGGGAAATTAGCTTTAGGTGCACAACTAGTAGGAAAGCTTTGTTTATATAGGCTTAAATCTAGAACAGACACATTATTTGTGGGAACGAGTGAATGTAGGCATGTGTTTTTGTTTCAGAGTAAATAGACGGTCATGTTAAAGGACAAGACCCAACAATTCCAGGACTTTATTACATCTGTGGATCAAATGTGCATTACTGTCTTCCTAGAGGATGGTATGGCACATGTTACTTGGGGATAGTTTTCCCAAAGATTTATCAACTTAGAACCTGAATAAAGTACCTACAATGACTGAATTACATCTTGTTAGACAAAAGCGAGAATCTAATTCTGGCATAGTTGGAGACATATTTGGAGCAATAATTCTTTCAGTGGGCATTATTCTGAATTCTTTGAAAATTCAAAAGTTGTCTACTATTGTGGATAGCATGCAAACATTTTTTTCAGGAGCCATGATCCTAATGGATGAGTAGATGGCTACAGTAAGAGCTATGACTCTTCAGAACTGCCTCATGTTAGAAATCCTTTTAGCAAAGGAGGGCGGAGTTTGTAAAATGCTGAACTCGCTACATTGTTGCCCATATATAAATAAGGATAGTAAAGAAATTAGAAGCCTTAACAACTTTACTAATGCTAGCACTTATCTGAAAGAGCTGAAGGGACCTGGGGTTTGGGAAAAGGTTGGCAAAGGTTTTGCTTCTATGGAAAATTGGCTGGGCAACCTAGGGAAAGGGATAATTTTGAAAAAATACAGTTTATATTGATTATTGTGGTTTGTATAGTTGGAATATGGGGAATTTGAAAAATGTATCATGTAATTAAAATGAAGAAATTGAAAAATTATCAGAAGAGGGAAGACATTAAAATGGAAAAGTACTTTAGAGAAAATTCGAGAAGGGAAAGAAGAAATAAAAATTACAGGGAAAACAAATTTTAGGTGAACAGCAATTTGTATGGAATGATGTAAAGTGTGATGACATATTTAGTCATCAGAGGAGGGATTTTGAAAGCTGAATTTATTACTAATGAATTTTATATATTATTGGCTAAGAGTTTGCATAGGATTTGATTAATATAGAAAATAATGTGCGACTTGGAAATTGTGCCCACTTGAGTGTCTGCCATCAATATGTAATGATTTTACTAAATGCATATTGTTATTAATTGAAGTGCATGCATTGAGAAAATGTTGGTAGTGTGTTATATTAATGATTTTGTGTTATGTATGTAGCTTCATTAATTATATGCCTTGTTAGCGAGGTTTGGGCCTAGTCTTCACAGCCTCATATTAAGCTGCAGCATTTATTAAAATCGAGGGAATGTATGTCATGAGACAATTAATACCTTTATTGTTCACTATGTGTTTACCAAATGTTAGCAGATGCCTTTAACTTTCTCATGAGAACTGCTTGCTAGAATGTCTTGTATTTAGAGTTGTTACATTGTAAAGTCTGATGCATGAGACAGCGATGTTCGCAGGAACTAACAATGGATGCACTGACTGGAGTGCAGATTGCGACAAAAAGGTTACCTGACTAGTCTGACGATGGGAACAAGAGAAGAGGAGCCAATCATCGACGTGTGAAAGACAGTTTAGTTATAACTTAGATTTGTTTTTTATTTCTATTGGACTAATTGTAAACATATGATTCTCTGACCAATGGCAACGTGGGAAGTGCTTTAGGTGATTTTAACTTATCCCAACTGCACAGAGGAGAGGCGCGCTCATTCTATTCTGTTTGAGGAGATGAAGAGTTCCTGATGACTTTCTTTCTATCTTTTGACCTTATTGCTTAAAATTCTAATGCCGAATGCCGATCCCTTAGATATTGCTTTTTAAATGGTTCAGATAGTTTAGAGTCCCCTGTGTCTGAACCATCCCCTTTCACTGCCCGATGCTGACGATGACCGAATAGATGTCCAACTGATAAAAATAATCACAGCTTGCTGATCGATATGAGTGCTATTGTTCTTGTTGTAAGTTTTTTCTTTGTTTCTAGGTACTAACCGCTATTTTGATAGAGCCATAGTTAGATGTGTTTCCAAATTAACTTAACTAAAATTATTTTGCATGAAGCCCAAACATGGTATTCTAATCCAAAGGTTAGTTAGGGAAACACCGACATTGCTAGCAAATTAATATTAAAAGAGTTGATGTTGTTCATTTGCTGAATCTATATTTATGCTATTTCTATTGAACAGTTATTCTTTTTTTAAAAAGTTTTTTATTGAAGATGCACAGCAAGGAAAAGGAGCAATACAAATAGAAGGCATAAAAATACATATAAATACATATAATTTATCTCATCCATATGTAACAAACAATGATTATTAATTAAGTTCGTTAAAGCCATCCTAAAACATAATAAAAAATGGAGTAAAGTGCGGGTAAAGTGCAGGAATTAGTTATGCTTAATACATATCACCTACAGTCAGCGTTCAGCTATCGCCTAGCCACTGTGCAAGCGGGGCCCTTAAGCACGTAGGAACCCATCTTGAGATAAAACATTGAGCATAGCCAGGATTAAAAGTTGGTGGCATCGATTCCAGCCAATCAGACGTAATACAGCAATGGACCACTGACATAGCTAAAAACAAAAACCTCTGTGACTGGTCTTCATGCACCGCACCATCCATTCCTAACAATACAAGTTGAGGCATAATCACAACATCCTGATGAATAATCTTAGACAAAAACTTGGCCGTATCAGTAAAAAATTAATGTCATCTACAACAGGTAAAAAACATATGTACTAAATCGCCCGCTATGCTCTTGCAGCGGAGACATACCACCCCCCTCGAGCTGCCCCATTTAAATAACTTGGCAAGAGTATAATATAGATGAAATACTGTTTTATAATGTTGTGCTTGAGGCCCAGCAGCAAGCAGCAAGTGCTGGGCCATATCTAAAGAAGCCAGAAATAAGGCTTCAGAAGCCCCAATACTCTGTGCCCACCTCTCCGCATGGTTACCCAAATCATCTGACAGTAAATCCAAAAAAAGAGGGTATAACAACCGAACCCTTATATAAAACCTCCAAGACTGGGATTCTGCCCCCCAATGACCCACAAACAGAAGTGGAGGTTGTCAACAAAAAATCCCTGATTTGTAAGAATTAAAAAAAATCTTTACTGTCAAGCTTAAAGTTGTTTGTCAATTCCTCAAAGGATTTAAGATGGGTATCCTCATAAAAATCACCAATGCGCCGTACACCCCGCTGTGCCCAATTGGCACAGCACTTATCCTTAAAAATGTCAGGAAGTATGGGCGAGTTCAAAATCGGGGTGTAAAAGTTAATCCAACCAATTACAATTCGGGTTTTAATACTGGACCACACTTTAAATGCAGCCCGGACGGTCTTAAACTTGACTTTTTTAAAATAGCTAGGCTCGACAATTCTGATAAAAGCCGCAGTAGAATGGCTTCCCCAAATCATGTTGTAAATAGAAGGACAAATTTCACCAGCACCTCTGTTATCAACATCTTGGGTAATTAACAGTTGAATATATTGCAAAGCGGTTGCCCAGTAATAAAAAAGGAAATTAGGGGCAGCCCACCCCCCTTTCTTTCTTGGAAACACTAGGTATTTGTATTCCCGCCGTGCTTTAGAAAAGGACCATATAAAACTGTTTGCTAAATTCTCCACATGTTTAAACCAGTCCTTGCTAATTTTCAGCGGGATGGTACGAAAAAGATACAGAGCCCTGGGTAAAAAGAGCATTTTCGTAAGATTACACCATCCAATAATCGTTAGGTGTAAATTATTGATACGGTGCAACTCTTTCCTAGTTTTAGCTAGAACAGGAGCAAGATTGCTCTCAACAATCTGATCCAGGTTAATCATTGATCTAACACCTAAGTAGGTCACTTGTTCAACCCTTCTGTTATCTACAAAAGAGACCCATTAATTGCCCAATATTTGACTTGTAGCCCAAGACCTCGCCAAACTCCACGGTTAGCTTCTCTATTTCTTCAATCGCCACCCCTGGATCTGGTGTAGTAACGGCTATATCATCAGCATAAGGCAGAATTTTAAACGTGCTATCGACCATTACCGTGGGTGGGATCAAATTACTTTGAAGAAGCCTTCTAATTAAAGGATCAATATAGAGTGCAAAAAGTAAAGGCGAGCAGGGACAGCCCTGTCTGGTGACCCTTGTAATGAAAATAGGGTCAGAGGCTGCCTTGGCCGATTGAATTTGAGCCGTGGGTTTCTGATATAAACCCTGTATAGCCCTAATAAAGCCAGGACCTATATGAGCTTTAAAGAGCACTGGCCAAAGATACTCCCAGCTCACCCGTTCAAAGGCCTTTTCGGCATCTAATAAAATTAATGAAATAGGGGCCGCCATGACCTGGGATGCATCTAGTATGGCAATGACCCGCCTCACATGGTCAGCGATCCCCCGCCCAGGAATATACCCATGTTGCAATGGGGAAACAAGACCGCTAATTGCTCGGCTCATTCTAGTCACAAGAATTTTAGCGTACAGCTTGGCATCTGCATTTATTGATGAAATAGGGCAGTAGGAGCCTGGGAATAATGGATCCTTCTCCTTCTTTAAGAATACGATAATATTAGCATCTAGCCAATGAACCCGGCGCCTGCACTCCATCCTGCACTGACATAAACAACGCATGATGTCGTCTTTCAGTTCCTCAAAAAAGGTCTTAAAAAATTCCATTGGGATCATATCGGGCCCAGTAGCTTTCCCATTAGGCAGAGAAGCTAATGCTGCTATGATCTCATCCAACATAATAGGAGTAGCCAGTTGGCGGCTCTCGTCTGCCGACAGCCTTGAACCTGGCATTTCACTCAAGTACTGGCTAATCTTTTCTTCTAAATCACATAGGGGATGGTTTTCCTGCTGGTACAAAACAGAATAATAATCCTTAAAAACCTTTAATATCGCCCGATCGCCCCCGTACGATGTGCCCCTGGCTATCCTTAATAGCGATAATGGCATCCTGAGTCGCCTTCTGTCTAGTATTGTATGCAAGCAACTTGCCCACCTTCTCGCTAAACTCATAGCACTCCTGTCTATGAGTCTGGGCTTTAATAATATCTTGATCTAAATACATCTGGGTAATCCTGGCTTTCATAGCGGCGATCTGATCTAGAGTAACCTGTATAGGAAGATTATTCATTGTGAGCCCCACTATCTGCCATTCCAAAGAGGCCAGCTCCATCTGGGCCACAGATATGACTGAAGCACTTTGTTTTTCCCGGTTTAGGGCATAACTAATGATTTCCCCACAAACAGTTGCTTTTAGGGCGTCCCAAAGCATCCCCTATTAAAGCTCAAAAATTCCGGTATCCATTTTTTCAGCCGTAACATATACGCCGAGTCTAGCAATGGTCTCCGATCAAAAGACCAGGGTTTAAGATGTCACTCTTTGCGTAAGACAGAAAATTCTTACTTTTAATTTGTACTATTAATCTTGAATGCTTAACTGTCAATGTGTTCGCTAAACTGAGATTCTTTCGAAGATTTGGTCAACCGTTGTTGGTTATGTATGTATGCCATGTGATTTTGAGACTAATTTACGTGACCTTAGCGTTGTTAATATAGGGAAATAGACTTTCTAACTTTACATAAAAGTGTGGTTATTTGTGGCCAAATGGGTCACGGTGTGTGAAGATAACTGACTCCAAGAATATTTGAATACGTTTATTGATTATGATGATGTAATTGCACTGTATTTGGGACTTATGGTAGAATCACTCTAAGCGTAGTCAAAAGGTCTATAGAACCTCTAATGTGTCCCCTTATAAACTAAAGCAAGGTCATCAGGGTCAAGTGTGGGTTTTCTTTTTAGGAGTGGAAGGATGTTGCCTGTCCTGAGAGCTTCTAAGAAGGTGCCTTATATGAAGGAGATATTCACAATGGTTAGTGGGCATGTGCGACCCTACCCAGCAAGAGCTTTGATCGAAGACAAAGGTAAGACATATTCATAAGAAGTGGTTTTGAGGGAGTTGAGTATGTCAGCAAGATCTGGAAGAGATAGGGCTTTAAAGGACAAGTATTTCAGGATTCTCCAGCAAGGAGTGGGCTTGATATATGAAGCAGGCTTGGGGATGTCTTCTCCTGCTGGATCTTCTGTATTTTTCACTGAAGAAGAGGTTGTCAGCATTGCACCTTTCTGTGGAGTCTGGCAGGGGGTTGCTGCAGTGCTTGATTGTCTTGAGAAGTGTTCTGTTTCCATGGTGTTGATATAGTACTTTGGTTTGGATGATGTGATGAGGTGTCTGTGCATGGCATTGAAGGACTTCAGTATCATGAGGGCATCAGGAGTTGTGATCCTTGAAAGGGAACATGTTTGTTTTCTCCTTTGGAATTCTCAGTTAGCAACCCCTGCTCACTTTGACTGGTAATCTAATTGCTCACAATTAAAAAAAAGATGAATCATAGAGTTTAATGCCATACTTAAATATCCTTGTATGAGGCATATTTTGGCTCAGCTTTACATTAAAACTAAGTTCAGATGAGCATAGCAGTTTCTATAGTGAGATTTGCCATACACGTGTAGGCCAGGAGTCAAACTGTTTGTGTGATATTCTAAACTCAAACAAAACGTTAGACTTATATTAATTACATAAAACTATATGGAATTTGCTCAAATCCGCTATTATTTCCATTTATAGCAGCGCATGCATAGTTTTCTCCAATGTTTGTTTTAAACTATACCAAGCTTCTTATTTACAAAAGTAAAACTTATAACCAAATTTACCTTTTCTTGGAATTCTAGCAGGTATAACTGCTAAACTGTGGATTTCTCTGCCAAGAGCATGTATAAATCTGCCTGTGTAAAGCTCAATCAAGCGGTGGGAAGTGGGTATTCCAAAACAAGGTTGGCTTTGGGCATTTGGGAGCACCCAAAAATATCCAAATTTATAGTCATTCCCAAACTTCAGTCCAACGCCTTTCCATCCTGAAAACTCTCATTCCAGGCTGGGGATGTAGTGGAAGACTTTTCCCCCACAATATTTTTAGCACAGAGAAAAGAAGTGTGCATTTATGTAAGGGGCTATCTTCCTCCTGTGCAGACTTATCTGCGGTCTTCTTTGCCCTAGAGAACTCAACATAGTGGGAATATGAGATCTTCCTCAAAGTCTCTTTTTCAAACCTGATCCTGGCATACATCATTCCAAATGTAGTTCTGGGAAAATTACGCTCAGTCTGAGTTGTGCATTACAAACTGTACTTTTAAGTCTTTTTTATAAATGGGGGTCCAAGGTTTTAAGATAGATCAATATAATTTTCCTGGCTTTAAACAGGCAGGGAGACTCTTTGATGATCTTAAATACATTTTCTCTAAACTTACCTTGAGTCTATCACACTCTTGCAATTCCTGAGATTGTATGCATTCAGCCCCAGCATAAGGTTTGCTTTATGGCTTTTAAGTAATGGTTTTAAATGTACAATGGAAAAAAAAACATATTTTCTGCTTTTCTTGTTTTGTTTCAGTAGTCATTTGATATAAATACTACCCAAATAACCGTATGTTGGCCGTCATTGTTTTATAACCTATATCACAGGAAAGTACCTTTTCAGTATCTTATTTATGAAATTTACTATTTTACTCTTATTTAGCCTATACGTGATCAAGTCTGTTCAGCATCTGATACTTAAAAGAAGTTCTTACCAAAAAATGCTGAAAGTGCACCTTCCCTGATTATTTTCATTGTATTCAGTCAAGTCAGTTGGACAGTTAATTGGTTAGTCTAACAATTAGTGAAAATGTACAATGAAAGGAAAAAAAAGATAACAAACAAATGTAAAATTACACTGAAGTCCAAAGCTCCACCTGCAATTTTAAATCTTTTTAGGTCGAGCATGCAAGTGCTTTGTCCTGTTGTAAGCATTGTGGGCTTTTAACCACGCCCATGTCATGCCCATCACTTTCACTCATTTGTGGGCTTGCCTTTCAAAAATTACTTGATGCCATTGGTAATTGCTTTACGTTTGTTTGCCTTGGGGCTAATGCAGTTTAACATAAAAAAGTACACCTCTGGCTAGCGACATCCCAAGACGCCGGCCGGGTGTCATATTTATGGTATGACTGTAGCCGGCGGTAAGGCCTGGCTAGCATCATAAAAAGAGTGCTAGCTGGGTGAGGGAGGGGTAGGGGGAACAGGGGGTTTAGCATCAAAGGATGACTCTAGTACGGGCAGAGGCATAAAAATGCCTCTAACCGGACTAGCGTCATTTTCTGACGTTAAAACCACATGGACCCCATCCTCCGCTGTCCCTCTGATGTTGGTGGGGGTGTCCCTGGGGCTAGGGAAGGGCACCTGTGGGCTCTTTCCATGGTCTCTGACCATGAAAAAAGGCCCACTGGTCCCCTAACGCCTGTCCTGACCCAAGTGTTAAATAATGGCATTAAGCAAGCTTAGCGCCATTGTTTAAGGCCCCCATCCCCCCATGCTTGATTTTAGCACAGGGGGACAAATATGGCGCTAAGGCCATATCGTCATTTTTTGCCCAAGAACGCCTACCTTGCATCTCATTGACGCAAGGTAGTTTTCTGCAGGCAAAAAATGACTTTAACTCCAATATTTTGGCACTAGTAATGTCTAGCGCCAAAATCTAAATATGGCGTTAAGTTTGCGCTGAATTACCATTAAAAAATTATGCTAATTTAGCGCAAACAAAGTATAAATATGCCCCTAAATTTAGTGTAGAATTTAGCACGACAGAGAAAGAATTAAAAAGTCCATGACCAACCTCTATCTTATTGGGAATGTTAGGTCATTTAATACCTAACCAAATTTCTGTAATTTCAAAATAGCATATAATAAGGTCTTTATATGGTATAAGAAAAATACAGTTTTATGCACAGTAGACAAGAAGCTACAACTTACGAAAACAAGATATTGACAACTTTTTTCTGCAGAGGAATTCTCAGCTGAAAGACTGAGTCTGAGCTATGATAAAAATGATACCCTCGGGCATTTTATAGTTCATGACAACGTTCTGAATTGTATACTATTTTTTTAGTCTGATCAAGACCACTCTGCAATAGCAACATACCTAAAAAATGAAGCAATCATTTTAAGATAGATTAAATAAAATAGAAGGCACAATTCAATTATGAAACAGAAGATCCTCAAACTGGAAGTTTGGCTACTAATAAGCAGCAAAGGAGTCTAAATAAATGGCTACTTCCCTCACAAAGTTAAACTTCCTCTTCCTGTTTAAAAAGTGTCTATTAGACATGGATATATGAAATTCTGCATCACCAAAGCACATTCAGTTGTTGGCAACCAACGCCTTCATTGTCTAGGTCACTGCTTCCATGGCAAGCAGACTGATGATGCAGAATGTAGTGATAAGGAAAGCAGGACGCAGAACCCATCAATGTTCCTTGCCAGACTGTGACTTTTGTACGACCCCCAGATTCAATGTTATCCCACGTGGCTATAACCCTTCCACCCCTGCAGGCATCTAGCCAAATGGAGATACCAAAATAATTAAGCTAATGTGGTGATAGTAGGCACTAGGCTCTCTTACATTTGGGCTTTAATCAAAATTAACCTTCAACCAAATATCCATGTTGGATCCAGCTACCTGTTCCTGACACCATTTTCAAACCAAAGGAGTAGAATCTCTCCAGGAAAATCGAGAGCATAGACCTCTTCATTCAGGACCCTTCAAGAAAACAGTTCCCAATCACTGAGGCAAGAAGACAGATGATCATAAGTTATCCCAGTAACTCTAGTCTTGTGAAGATCTCCTTGGCGGGGTATCCTTGATTAAGGTGAATAGCTATGGCTCAAGCAATTGAAGGTTGCACAAAAAACATGATCAGTATATGCTTTAATTTATACCCATTCTGAAAACTCAACGCTCACATTTCTATTTGACATAACTGCCTTCCATAATAACCAATACTGACACTGTACCTTTAAAAGTACGCTACACAAGATATGTAGTTACAAACTGGTCCTGTTGGCTGATTTCCGGTACAGGGGATGAGAACCTCTAAGAATATTTTACCTGGGTCCTGCTTTCATCTATTTTAGTATTTTATGACATATTGCAATCCAGGCAGATGCATCTCTCTGGGGAGCGACATTGTTAGAAAAGCAATAAATCTCACATGTTCCTTTCCCGAATACAGTGGCATCTGTGCTGCGGATTGCAATCATTTAATGCCCTCTTCGTGTTCTCTTTCATAAAATGTCTTGTGTGCGATACATCATTATAACAAGACAGAACAAGCAAATAGCAGCACACCTTATTTCAAGCCTTTCACTCAGTATGATGTTTCCAGAAATCTAACTAGTTTGTCATTTGGAGACACTGCAGAACTGACAACACAAAATATTTTCTTAAGCCATTAATATGCCAATGTCCCACAACCACGCCTCTCTGGGTTGTGGTGCCACCGTCCTATTCCCATATTCTCAATTCGGTGAACCTTTTGTTCGGCAAACACAATCCAGTTGAGGTTGGGCATGGTGAACATGCAGGAATGTTTTACGCTCTATGACACCCGTGGCCATTCATATTTATTTATCACAAATACATTTTCTGTATTGTCAGTTGTTTGTTCTGCCATGTAGTAACAATGCATGGTGCAAACACTATTGGATACCACCGCTTGAAGCTTTAAGAACTGAGATCAATATTTGGTTTCTTTCTAGTGCCGCCAGATATTTTTCTAGTGCCAAGAAAGTAACCACATGAGCACATGAAAAGATCTTTACATCATCTCCACATTGCATCACCAGAGAGAGAAGCGACCAAATTTACCCTGCTCCATTGAGGTGGATGGGGAAAGGTCTAGGCTTTCTCCGAAGGGTTTTTAATGAGTTCCAAAGATACATTTCGGAGCTTAATAATTCCAATATCTTTGTGTCTGCCAAAGTACCCAGAGGCAAAATTGATTCAAAGACACAAAACATCTTTGCGCCAATAAAGGAACTATGGCCCCGATTTAAGAGGGCCAAGTTCATCCTTGCACCACATCAGCATCATTTTTTTAATGCTAATGTAGCCAACAAGGCCGAAATCGCCACACCAGATTTACAAAGTGGTGCAATGCAGGCATTGCTCCACTTTGTAAGCCTTTGCCCCATTTTATGCATGCAGCAGGCATAATGTATGCAAGGGGCCGAAAAAATGGCACAAGGAAATCTAAAAGATTTCTCTGCACCATTTTTTACGGCATTTTTAATGCCTGCACAGAGCAAGCATTAGAAGAAGGCACACCATTATTTATAATAGGCCTCAATGTGCTTTCAAGGATTAGTGTCAACATTTCCTGCAAAGCACCAAACTAGCGTCAAAAATTTTGATGCTAGTTCCCTAACTCTCGCCATGGTGCACCATTTCTTAAATACAGCACACATGGTGGCATTAGGGGGGGCACTAAGGGACATACGAAAAGTGGAGCTGCATTAGATGCAGCACCACTTCTCTTAAATTAGGCCCTATGTACTTGCTGAAGAAACTCTTGATGGGCAGCACTTTTTTATGCAACAGGGTATGCAGTTTGTATGTGATAGAGTGGCCCACATGTCATAAATGTCAATGCAAAATCCTTTACAAAGAGAAAAACGCAATTTCAAATTTTAGGTCAAGACATAATGCCAATCACTGTCAAAGATAACATGACATGACATACCATAACATACCATAACATAACATAACATAACAATGTTATAAAACATGTAGCAGAAAAATTGACAACCATAGGACTAATTTCACACAGCATTTTCTGTTATTATGTCTTGTTAATATACTTATTCAGTGCAATGCTCACCAATTGGTCGCCCTATTACCTCTTTCTGCAGATATCAGTCTGCAGTTGAGGCTCTTCTCAATGGAGTTTCTCCAAGAGGGAATTTCATTCAGAGCCACGTTTATTGTGAATGAGTGGTTTAGAAGGTGCATGTTATGCATACACAGATGTTTTGGAGAGAGGTGATCTTCCAAGATTCCACACTAGCTCCTTATGGATCTCTTGCGAGTGACATAGGACTGTCCTATCTTTTTATGTGCTAAGACTCCACAATCATAAAAATACTACTCATAAAATACCTTTCTGAATAGCAAACAACCGTAAACTCACACAAAAGTGTAACTCTACCTTTGTGAATCAGTCCTTGAATGCCTACAATATTAAATCTGCACCACTTTTTTTTTGTGTCACTGAACTATAGTCAATTTCCATCCTTCAAGTATTTTAGATCAAGAGGTCTAATCTTTACTGCATTAAACACATACATTTTAATCGTACACAATACTAGTTACATGCGTTTTTAACAAAACTTGTCATAATATAATCTGATTTCATGTTTGTTCAGCTTTATTGAATCTGCCTATATCAATAGCCTTCCTATATTTGAGCAGCGCTTGTGTTGTCTGTGAATGTTTGCCCGTTAATATGATTTCACAGTACATGCAACAACTCTGTCAGCATAATTGCTATGATAAGTTTTAAGATATGTCAAACAAAGAACACATCTTCCAAAAACAGAAAGTTTGTTTCCTTGGCAACGTCCATTTGCAGTGTAAAAATTAATTTCTCCAGCCCCTAAGAGCGCTTTATTTCCACTGAAGCGTTGTGGTATGTTTCCAATTTATATTTTTCGATAAACATGTTTCCTTTTGCTTAGATTTACCTCATTGGTCCTTATCTGCATATTACAATGAGAGACGGAAATGAACAAAACATTTTCGATGTTGCACATCAGTAGATGTTATGTGTATGCAGTACTCCTTTTTCTGAAGTTCTGTAAGGTTTGACAGCTTGGTAATTTTCAGAATGTTGTGCTGGCGTATAGTACACTTAGCCAAGTACTTGCACTGTTGAATGCTCAAATTGTATCCCACGTTTCAGGAATCTAGCTATAAAAGTATCTGGTATTGCCTGTTGCATCCACTCTGAGAAGGCCTCATAGAGTGTATAGAATAGAATAAGTAACAGCTGCAGCAGAAATGAAGCTGTTAAACCTGGCATCATTGGCAAGGTTCACCCCTGATTTTTTGCTTTCAACCCTTCTGTTTTGCTGACTTCATTTTTACTGGCTTTAGGACTCTGCTTTCCAAAGTGATTGCATTCTCTCCTTAAAACATGGTGAAATTGGCCTATACCTAATTGCCCTATTTAATTTACTTAGAAGACTCTTGTAAAATGGTACAAAACGGTACGGAATGTGCCTAGGGCCTGTAAATTAAATGCTACATGTGGGACTGCAGCACTGATTGTACACCCACTTAAGTAGCCCTTTAAACATCTCAGGTCTTCCACTGTAGCCTTTGTTTGCAGGCTTAAACTGCTATTTCAACCTTGACACATAAAACATTTGGCAGGACCAAACCTACCTTTTTAACACATGTAAGTCACTCCGATGGAAGGCCCTGAACAGCCCAAAGGGCAAAGTGCGATGTATTTAAAAAGTAGGACATGTACTTTTATGTTTTCCATGTCCTGGTGGGGAAAAACTCCTACATTTTTTTTTTTCCTACTGCATGGCCTAACCCTTTAATTGGATAACATTGGAGTTACCTTATTATATTTAATGAGCTGTAACTTGCAATTGAAAGCAGGTTGACAGGTCACATTTGGTGTCTAAAGATTTTTTAATAATCAGTTTTAATGGTAAGAATGGAGTTTTAGTCACAACTCTGAAAATGTCACTTTTAGAAAGTTGGCATTTTCTTGTCCTAACCATCTGCAGCTTGATCCTGGGACATATGACTCAGTGCACTGGCAATTGATTTTTGTGTACTGCTCCCAGACAGTGAGACAAAGCGAAGGTAGGTGTTGGCAGGATGAGCCACTCTGAGCTAACAAGGACGAGGAGATTTCACTGACCACACTTGCACACCACAAAGGCTGTCCCTGAGCACTCTCACAAAGGGTTTGTCAGTAATCTTTTCTTTCCCCAGACAAGCTGGGCCAGGACATGGAGGAAGGGGCTGTCAGACACCTAAGGGGGTGGAAACCTCTAGAAGCTTCCTCCACTTTAAAGTGGGCACCAAGTATAAATATTGGACCTCAGACTCCAACTCTTCAGTACACTTTTGGACCTGTGGACTCTGCCAGTAATAAGGATTGCTGTGCTGGTGAAAGGACTGCCACTCTGCTGGACTGCTGCTCTGATGGACTGCACTGTACTGACCTGCTGCCCTGCTGCCCTCTTGCCTGGGTGAGAAGGACTGATTCTGCATCTCTTCATCCATGGCCCCAGAGTGACTCTAAGGGCTAGTTGGCTGACCTCCTAGTAAGATGCTTCAGGGAAATAACAGACTTTCAACACCCTTGAACCTAGCACCATGGACTCAGCAATCTGTGAGTGCTTCCCTCCCTAGTGGTGCTATCCCAATTATGGACCCTTGGAAGCAGCCCTGAAGGTGCTCTGCCAGGCCTTCTGTGGATCTGGCAGAACCAGAGCATCTCCTGCAGAATGGATGCATCATCTCTGCTGCTTGACGCAGTGCCCTTGGAACTGACACATTGCCCCGCTGCGTGGACTCCCCTGACGTTAGGATTGCAGAAGCCCATCAGAACTGCTGCTGCATGACACATCTCCACGAAAGGACATTGCCTCACCCACTGTAGCTGGCAGAATCGCTGCTGTGTGATGCATTTCCATACAGGGACCCAGCATTTCCATACAGGGACCCTGTTTCCTGCCTAGCCCACCACAGCCCCAGAACTGCTGCTTCATGATGCATTTCCTTGCCCAGACCTTGGAAAGTCTCTACTGCGCAACACATCCCAGATACTGGACTCTGCATCTCTTTGCAACCAGGATTAAGGTATTCTTGTTCAGCGGGCTTAAGTGGGTACCTGTAGCCAGCTCAGACTCCATCATGGTCAGCCTGAAATTGTGACTTTGTTCCAGTCTGGTGCAACTAAATAAACTACAGTTGGTGCATAGGGCTTTTTGGTGCTATTTTCCCTAAACTATTTAAAATCTCCAGTTCTACTGATTTTTCCTGTTTTGGTCTTGATTTATTTGTTAAATCTTACTCATTACTCTATTTTTCTAAATTACTGTTGGATTTTTCTTGTATTGTGCTGCATGTTTTGCATGATAATGCCATAATTGGAGCTAGAGCGCAAAGCTCCACTCAGTCGGAAACATCTGTTAACACTCTATTTAGGATTCCAACTTTGGCACAATGGGATCCTCTTCACAATGGTAAATGAATCTACTTGTTCACATAGGTGTACCTCTCCTTTTTTGCTATGCACAATCATTGAGAGGAGACATACACTTACATGTATCCACCCCCTGAAAACAGGGGAGGGGACCTCATATAAGTGAATTTACAAGTGTTTAGTAGGACAATGAAAACTTTTCACCTCTTGTTCGAGATCGGCACCAATGAGGTGGAGATCTATAGGAAAGTATGGGTAAATTTAATCAAGTTTTGTATTAAAGAAGAAATATATTTGAATGCAAAATAAATGGAAATTATGAATATTAACCTGGAAGTAATGAAACAAAAAAGTTACAGCACATTAACTTCTCAAAACAAATGTGTATTGTAGAATAAAATAATTGAAACATATGATTTTAATTTAGAAATATTCATTTGTAAAAAATAATTTAACAAATAGTTACATCAATAATAAAAATATTGAGTTTATCGTAAAAGTGGATAAAATGCATTTATTTGATTAATATGAATATGTGTTATATTTTTTAAAAGAAGTTAATTTAATTACATTTTAAGGTTAACATTAGGTGTAGTATTAAATATGAACTATAATAAAATTAACTTAAATTAGTTCTTTGTGTTGCAGTACTAGTAGTTGGCCGTGTTAGGTGCTTGTTTTTTTAACAGGCAGGGCTAGAGTACATTGAGCCTGGTCTGACTCTATTAGGGCTGTAGTAACATCAGAGATGTATTAGAGTTAAGGCTGATTACGATTTTGGTGGTCCCACTACAGGACCACCCAAACCACAGGGAGGACGCCACCGTCATGGTGGTGACATTCCCCCCAAGCGTATTACAATGTTTCCGCCAGGCTAACTGTCGGGAACATTGTAATACGTGTTCCTGTCGGGCTGACCGTCGGGAACAGTGCTATGATACTGGCCTCGGCTCCCTGAAGGAAGCCAAGACCAATATCATAGCACTCCAGCACCCTTGGAATGAGCACTGTCTGCCATAGAAAGGCTGGCTGAAAGTAGGGTTGTAATCCCCCAGGAAGCACTGAGTTCAGTGCTGCTGTCGCTGGTTACACCTCCGGCCACCGTCACCATGTTGTGAATCATGTTTCTAGCGGGGACGGCTGTCCCCCATTGGGTCCACCCACCATGGCTGTAATATGGTGGCCAGACTGCCACAGTTGTGGTGGTTTGGCCATCACCGCAAGGAAGGCGTCCTGAGACCGCAGCATCGTAATGAGGTCCTTATTCTTTAGTTGGTGTATGTTTAGCATGTCCCTTCCAAAGACTTCCTTGATTTTCCCTTATCCCATCCATTTTTGGTAATTTTTACCATTTTCCCAGCACTGCTGCTGGTCCCTCTGATGTTTACTAACAAATTATATTCTTACAGGTTTAGGGATCTCTGCCACTAAGGAAGTGATCTCAACACAGTAAAGATAGATGAGGTGGAGAGCTCCACCTGTAGGCTTGTGAAAATACACACACCAACATACATACATAATTTGAATGTAATTCATTTAGCATTAGTTCCTGTGGTGTGTGGTGTGTTACTTGTACATTAAGGATTCACAGTTACTCCACCACATCTGTGCTTGAGTTGTAATGGGGGCATTGGTGTTCACCACATACATAGAGGTTCGATAGCTCACAGTGCAGCTGATATTTTCCATATTGTTGTTTAACTAATGGATTGTGCTTCAAAGAGGTATTGGGTCTTAGCTTTACTTCTCTGAGACTGGTGCAGGGGACTTATGTTTCAGACAAGGTGTGCAGGTCAGTGATGTTCATTCCAAATGTGTGCATCAGTGTCCCCAATGCAGGGAGTGTGCCTCTGCCTCTCTGTTGTAGTGTTTGTGCTTGTCTCAATCTCACATGGCTAGTGCATTATCTGTCCTTAAGCTAGTATATATCTCCCATTGCAGTGCATTATCTGTCCTTAAGCTAGTATATATATACTAGCTTAAGGACAGATAATACACTGCAATGGGATATATATATATATATATATATATATATATATATATATATATATATATATATATATATATAGCAGGCTTTAGGGTGGTGAGACCAGTACAACTGCAACTCGCACTAAGCTTAGTGCTGCTGTGTTTAGAAATAACTTGTGTTAAAATGTGCTTGTGATGCTGCAGAGTTCCTTGTGTGTCCAGCAGTTTGACTCATTATAAAGTAACTCTGAGGGATAATATGCCTGCTGCAAAGAACTATATGTAGTATGCAGATCACAGACACGAATTGTATGTAGATAGCTGATTGGGCCACTACTTTAGTCAAGAGCTGCTTTTGTTACTTGCAGTGACCCATGAACTGTCATCAGAGAGCTGCTAATGGTATATCTTTTAATGTTATGCTTTTTCCCACAGTGTTTCATTATCCTAATGTTGCTCAAAAAATTTGTTTAGGTAGGAATACATTCTTACTGACAAAGCCAACCCCAAATACTGAGGTATGTTGTAAATCCTGGGTCTGTGCTTCTCCAGACCAAACACTCTTTAAATAAACTGCCTGCTAGTATGGATGACTTGATTCCTACACCTTGTAATCCTTATTGTCTTATGTAACATTTCCTTTACACTGATTTACACAAATATGATTCATTGTCTCTGTATAATGTGTGTGTAATGTGAAGTGCTTGCATACCCTACAGTGGTATGAGAAGCAATATAAAATAAATTAGAATATATGTGATTGAAGGGCAATGGAGAGATGAGGGGCACTGTTGAAGGGTGGTAGTGAGGAAATATATGGAGAGGGGGACAGTGAGCAGGCTCCAAAAAACATTGCCACACTGTGCTCCACCAGAACTAAAGCTGGACCTGTACAGGATGTAAGAGCATCATTGTGACATTGTGATTAATTCCTGTGTCTCAATGCCAAAGTAATATCTCTCTGTGCATTCTTTGTGACATTGTAAGTGTACTTAGAGACCGAAATCAGTGTGTTCTGCCGCAGCACTGTAATATTCCCAGTGCTCATATATTGTTGTTCCAATGTACATGTCCTCCTGCCCTCCTGTATGTTTCTCTCTGACAGAATAGGTATACATCCCTCTATCAGTTACCATGGTGTCTATGTTTGTTTAAGTATAATGAGGTAGTGATGGTGTCAAGGTGTTTGTGTCCAGTGAACCTGTCTCTCGCTGTCGGTGTATTTCTTGTATGTCTCCATATTCCGGTGTATATAGGTCTCGTTGTTACAGAGTAAATGACAGTGTGATTGACACTGTCTTAACAAATAAGTGATGCACCTGGACAATGGAATACTACTGCAAGTGGACATTAATGTATTGCAGTGTTCATGTCTGTTTCCATTGTTATCAAAATTTAGCATTTCTTGTGCCCAAGGAAAACATTCGATCATACCTGGGAATACACGGAGCTTAAGACCACTGATGCCTCACAAAACTACGTTGTAAACCATTACCCCACGGGGGAGCTGAGATTTTCCTTCAATTTGACTGTTTAGAAAAACAAACCAATGGCATCTGCATCATGCTTTAGAAATAAGCAGACTTGAATGAAGCTTGAGCTCTCACACACTTCCATTCAGACCAGCTCACAGTTTGCTAAAATACCATAGAAAAAGTATGCAGGAAAGGAAACGTGCATCAAGTAATTATCAAAAAATAGGCTTTGAAATCAGAGCGTTTAACACAAGCACATAAACCTTAAAAGAGCTACTTTTGGTGAAGCTGTTGAGCAATAAAAACTTACCATTCTGTGAAGTTTCTCTTCAAGCTCCTGATTAATTCTTTGTAGGGACATGTAGTTGGTCTGTATTCTAGAAAACAGATTGTGCATTGCAGTTAGCGTTTGTCTGCTGTCGTCAGCGTTTTTAATATCACTGACTCTTCTTGAAAATTGTCTAATTCAGTCTGTTGTTATTTCGAGGCGTTTGTAGCATGGGCCATACAAGTCCAGTAACTTTTAAATAGTATTTATAGTGTCAGAAAAAGGATATACATAAGCATCGTTAAATATCATTCATAGTTGAAATAAGACATCGAAAAACGTCATACTATACCCTATTAAACAAGGATGAAATCAGTAGGCAAGTGCAAAATTTCAATTAAAATTGTGCAATTTGTGTAATTTCGTGTTAAACTAGTAAAGTGACATTCCACGAAATCACGACCTTAGACCATATGGTCTAACTGGAGTTCAGGTAAAAATCCTAGCACGGGAGCTCAGGAACAAAGCTAACATACCCAATGTTAGTGGCCCTTGTTTGCAATATTTGTGTTTTTTGTACTTATTCTTAGAGCAAAGTGTGTCCTCAATTTAGGCAAAGACGTATTTCGTGCTAAAATATAGTGCAGAATGCCAGATTGGCATTTCATGTGATTTTGTGTAATTTCTTTTAAAGTTCAAGTAATTACGCAAAAGGAATTTACAAAAAATGTCCACACGTCTATATCACACCTTATATACACTCCCACTCCAGGTACAGACGGTTGTACTCAGGAAGACAAGGCAATATTTCCACATCCCAAAGCAGGTTGTATGACATAAGTCTGTTGTCAGACATTATCTGACATAAATATTGTGGCCTAGATATCGTTAACAAAAATATGGTTCCATTCTGTGTATATTTTCTATTATTAACTCGAAAGGTGTGGCACGGGTGATATTTTGTTTAAAGATATTAAGGACATGAAATTTAAGTTAGACATTACATTGGTACCATACCACCTGTTTTCATAATTGATTGTTATGGGATGACTTATAAGATCTGTAGTTGACTGACACATTGGGGCATATTTATACTCTGTTTGCGCCGAATGTGCGTCAAACATTTTGACGCACAATCGGCGCAAACCCTGCCCCATATTTATACTTTGAGGTCCGACCCCGCGGGCGTCAAAATTCCACCATGTGCGTCATTTTTTGGAAGGGGGAACCAGCCTTGCGTTAATTATATGCAAGGTAGGCATTCCCTTCCAAAAAATGACTTTAAGGCCTGTGCCCCATATTTATACTCTGATGTCATTTTGACGCACAGGAGGGGGTGGGCCTTAAAAAACGACGCACAGCCTGATGGGCGCTGTTTTTTAACGCCTGGGTTAGGACAGGCGTTAAGGTACCTGTGGGCTCGGAAGGAGCCCAGAGGTGCCCTCCCCTGCCCCCAGGGACACCCCCTGCCACCCTTGCCCACCCCAGGAGGACACCCAAGGATGGAGGGACCCATCCCAGGGAAGGAAAGGTAAGTTCGGGTAAGTATTTTTTTCGGAATTTTTTTGTGGCATAAGGGGGCCTGATTTGGGTCCCCCTACATGCCACTATGCCCAATGACCATGCCCAGGGGACAAAAGTCCCCTCGGCATGGCCATTGGGTAAGGGGGAATGACTCCTGTCTTTGCTAAGACAGGGGTCATGTCAATGGAGGTTGGGCGTAAAAAAAAATGGCGCAAATCCGTTTTGAGGCCTGAATTTTGCGTCAGACCTGACTTGCCCCATTTTTTGACGCACAACCCCCATTTTCCCATACGCCGGCCCTGCCTCGTGTGAGTCATTTTTTTTGACGCACACCAGTCCGCAGCGCCGGCTAACATCATTCAATAAATAAGGCGCCCGCATGGCGCGTTGGAATGGCGTTAGCCGGCGGTAAAAGTTTTGACACACAACTGCATTGGCGCAGTTGTGCGTCAAAAACTATAAATATGGGCCATTGTTTCTACCTACTATGATCACTATGCAACATCTCGAATAACATTTGTTTAAAAAAAATACTAGTACTACACTTCAAAAAGGTGAAATCTAGGGATAATAAGATTCGAAATCAAGTTCTGAACTACAGCAATATGAGCTTCATATACAGACACATGGGTATATGTACATGTTCAAATAATTACAAAGACGGTTGCAGGATGAAAAAAAGCAATTTAGCAGTGCGCAAGTGCACCTTTTAAGTGGTAAGTAAATTGATATAATTTGAGCAATGTTCTGTCTCGTAAAAACCCATACAAAATTTCAGTAAATGCGGCCTTGAGATTGTTACTATGTCAAGAACCATAACGATCAATTGTAGCACCCCTTTCGGATAGGTTGACTACCTTTTGTTTCCATCCAACACTGATATAGATGCATATATTATGCTATTTTACTCAAAGAGGTTTGTGAGAGACCAGACATCCTACTGTGTGTGTATGTGAGAATGAGGCTCAAGGGTGCCGTTTCTGAGTGTTACCAGCCTGATGGAACCCAAAGCTTCCTAGGGTAGACCTACAAAGTGCAATTCACAAGCTAACTGTTCGCCATAGCACAGCTTTTGTAGTGTGATATGCCTCGATGGATGCTGGATTTGGTGGCATGGAGGAGGTCACAATACTCTGTTGCAACCCTAGCCTGAGCTTTCTGGTCATGGTCACAAAGGCGGACAAAGCATTATTGGCTGGATCTGGCATCCGTAACCCTCCACGTGTATTCAGGCAATGAACTTCCTGTCTTCACCACTAGACCGTATTTCTGAAGTTCAGCTAGTCAGTGCTTAATTTGTAAGAGAATGAGCGCTTTCTCTGTTTGTGACCATTGTTTTCTACGCTTTTTCCTCCTCCTCCTTTCCTGTTGTGTGTTTTTCTCTCTCTTGCTCTGGACCGAAGTCTGATGAAAAAAAATAACTGCTGGTGAGCCCCACAGGCAACTTCCGGCTCAAATTAAGCACTGCAGCAAGTTGTATGTCAAGATACCATGTACTAAATATCATTTACGAAAACAGGTCCCCATGTGCTGTATATTTTCTATATTAACTACAATTGGGTGCTATTTTTGTGAACAATTTTTAGGACCTCCGTCAGAGCATATTTTAATTGCAACCCTGATACCACCCAGTTTAAGCTTCTTTTGGCATCTATTCACCGTTATAAACTGGCACACTCTTTGTAGCAAGGTATCACAGTTGGCATAACAAGCCTCACCTTCCCTGTAGCAACATTCTTTACTGTGATATTTTATGTGTATATTGAACTAAATAGTATGTAGTTATGGAAATTTGAACCCAAACACGAACGTACACACATTCAAATGCACTCTCAGATATGACAGGCATCTCCCATTCCAAGTCCTAAGCATCACAATGCTAGTACATACACTTTCTTTTACTTTCCGGTTTGGTAGCGAAAGAGATATCTATTTTGGGAAACACTCACAGATCCCCCCAAACAGCCTGCAGACTTGCAATACGGATTCATTCTGTTTGACAAGCTGCATCCTGACTAGCCCAGAACCCCTGAGCGAGTAAACCTCCTCGCCTAAAACACATTAAAGAACTGTATGCAGGATAATACTGCCCTAACCCTTTAAGGCAAAATCTCATAATCTTGGACGTAATTATTTGAATATATGACTCCCAGCTGGGAAGCGAGACAAATGACCAAAGGCCAGATGTACCAACATTTTTGGAGGTCAGAAAAGGACCGATTAGCAGACTCGGGCTATTTGCTACAGCAAGAAAGCATTTGTAATACATTAAACTCAAATTGTGATTCAGTAACTTGTCACAGAATCGTAATTTGGATTTGTGAATCAGTATTTGAAAGTGCTGTGGTTAGGGCACCCTTCCAAATACTGATTCACAGTGGTAAACATTATTTTTTTGCGACCCAATTCCGAATATAAAATATTAATACTTTACCAACACCTCATAAGAAACGGGAGCACATTTGCAAATAGGAAGGGGTCCCAAAAGGACCTCTTCCCCTTTGAGAATGTAAAATATATATTATTAAAGAACCCACTGCCTGCTCTTAAAAAATGAGACTTAAAAGTTAAATTTTCTTTTTTTTAAACCCATGCTATTTACCATTAAGCGAAACGAGCTACATTTAAGAAAAAACAAATGCTTTAATTAAAAGCAATAACAAACATAGGCGGTTATTCTGACCGCGGCGGTCGCCGCCCGCCATGCGGTTACCGCCGAATGACCGCACCGCGGTCAAAAGACCGAAGCGGTCATTCCAACTTTCCCACTGGGCCGGCAGGCGACCGCCAAAAGGCCGCCCGCCGGCCCAGCGGGAAAGCCCCTGCAACGAGGAAGCCGGCTCCGAATGGAGCCGGCGGAGTTGCAGGGGTGCGACGGGTGCAGTGGGACCTTCGCGATTTTCACTGTCTGCAAAGCAGACAGTGAAAATCTTTGTGGGGCCCTGTTAGGGGGCCCCTGCAATGCCCATGCCAGTGTCATGGGCAGTGCAGGGGCCCCCAGGGGCCCCACGGCACCCGTTCCCACCATCCTGATTCTGGCGGTGGACACTGCGAGAAACAGGCTGGCGGGAAGGGGGTCGGAATCCCCATGGCGGTGCTGCAAGCAGCGCCGCCATGGCGGATTCCCTGGGCCAGGGGAAAACCGGCGGGAAACCGCCGGTTCCCCTTTTCTGACCGCGGCTTTACCGCCGCGGTCAGAATAGCCCAGGAAGCACCGCCAGCCTGTTGGCGGTGCTTCCGCCACCCTCCGCCATGGCGGTCATGGACCGCCAGGGTCAGAATGACCCCCATAGTGATCTGCTGACCCCTGCAGGCCACCACCCCTGTGATGACAGCAATTTCCAGTGGGTCACAAATTGCGACATTCTTCATTAATATTCATGAGGTATGTTATTTTGCAACTTCACTAGGAATCGCTATTTTTAAATATATTCCTTGCTACCTTACAAAGGGAGTCATTCTGACCTCGGCGGTAAAAGGCCCTTACCGCCGGTCAGAAGTCCGGCTTTCTACCGCCGCGGCCGCGGTAAACCGTCACGGTCATTCTGACCCACAACGGCGAAACCGCCAAAATCCCGACATCCAAGGAAGGCCGCCTCATCAGCGGGCCGCGGAAAACTGGAGATGACCAAACCTCCACCGTCACGCCAACACAAACACGCCCATGCCATTCTGAGCCACGAATCCACGCGGCGGTCTTTCAACCGCGGTATTCCATTGGCGGTACACACCGCCGCGCTCAAAATACACACCCAGCTCCAAAACACAGCCACATTGGACAATTTGAAATACACACACCTGACACACATACAAACAACACTCCCACACATCCAACCAACTATAAAACACACACCCACATCACCCACAAACCCCTACGACCGAAGATCACAGACGAAGGAGAGAGAGACACATCACAGAATAGAGAGCTACATCACACAGAGGCACACTACACCATCACACACACCACATAGAAGCAGAAAGCACCACACACCAACACACTCTTCACCATATACACCACCCCACACCTCATCCACACCACCCCATGGCACCCCAAAGGCACCCATGCTTTTCGGACCAAGAACTCCGGGTCATGGTGGAGGAGATCATAAGAGTTGAACCCCAGCTCTTCGGCTCACAGGTGCAGCACACCACTATAGCCAGGAAGGCAGAGCTATGGCAGCGGATCGTGGACAGGGTAAACGCGGTGGGACAGCATCCCAGAAATCGAGAGGACACCCGCAAACGTTGGAACGACTTACGGGGAAAGGTGCGCTCGATGGTCTCGCGACACAACATCGCAGTGCAGAAGACTGGCGGGGGACCCCCACCCACTCCACCCGAATTCACAGCATGGGAGCAAGAGGTACTAAACATCCTGCATCCTGATGGCCTCGCTGGAGTACACGGAGGAATGGACTCTGGTAAGTACAATCTCAACTACTTCACCCCCCCCAGCATGCCAACCCCCACCACCATCCTCACCCCCAACCCCCCATCACACATCCTCCCTAAAACTGTCTCCCCAGCACAACCCACCCAACACCAACCCCTGCATGCCACCACAAACTATGGACACCCATCACCTAAGCATGACCACTGCACATACCCCCCCCCCAAACACCCCCACTACACCTCCCCCAAGGGAATGACAGCACTGGGGGACAAGGGCACCCATAAGTCGCACACAATAGCACACACAGAAACAATAACCATACTCTCTTACCCCATGCAGGACCCGAACGCCAACACACCGGCCAGGAGGGTCCAGAAATGTCCATCCCCCCCCCGGAAGAGGCACCCAGTGATGACAGCAGCTCTGTCGACCTGGAACCTGATGACCAGCCCGGACCATCGGGGACCTCTGGACAGTCGGTTCCCCACACACAGGCCACAGCAGACCCAACCCCCTCTGTGAACAACAGCACAGCTCCCACCCAGCGGGCCCATGGCTCTGTCTCTAGGACAGGTCAATCAGCGGTGTGTCTGCCACTACAGGGCCCCCAGGCTAACCCACCACCCCAACAACAACAGGGACCTGGGGGCAGTGGTAGTGGGCACACCGTCCAGGGGACAGAGTCCGGGGGAAACAGGGCAACTCGGAGGGCTGCTGTGCGACAGGGGGGGGAGGAGAGGCCCAGGGAACCGACTCTCCAAGAGGCCCTCACCACCATCATGGCAGCCTACCACCGCTCACAAGAGACGATGGCGACGGTACTGGCCAGGTTCCAGGAGATCCAGGCACAGCAGGAGGAACGCTACATGGGGTTCAACAATCATCTCACCAACATCTCTACCGCTATGGGGAGCATAGTCCAGGCCCTCCACCGGATAGAAGACACGTTGCGGGACCATGTGGCACCACACAGGGCCCCTGTCACTAGCCCGGACCAGGAACAGCCTACCACCTCCGCCGGCGCTAGTGGACAGGAGGCCCCACCACAACGACAGGCCACCAGAACCCCACCTCCTGCTGAAGAACAACCACCCCGCAAGAGGAGCCTGAGATCCAAAAAAAAGACAGAGTAGGATGTCAAGACCCCCGCCATCATGAGATACCCCCGGAAGTCATCCCACTGTCCCACATTGCCACCCTGTCCAACCTTGAACTGCCCCTGCTCCATCCTTCCACAGGCATATGGACAATGCACCTGTGAGACTGAGAACTGGACTCTGCCATGGACATTACTCCACCCCCACCCATCACCGTGTGAATATCATGTACCATCATCTAGCACCAAAAATAAATCACGCAATGCACTGAAATCATGCTGGAGTCAGGCTGTATTATTTACAAATGTAAAACACATTCCAGATCAAATATGTTCTGTAAACTTTGTGCTGAACACATACGAGATCAATAAGCATTAGTCCATGGGCTAACCAAGCAGAAGTCACACAGTGGGTCATACAGCACTGAAAAGGGAAGGGAAAATCAAACATCAGTTTAAAAAAACTGGGGGGTCATAGACAAAGTTGAGAAGCACGAGGCATTCAGGAAAATTAAAACGGCGTGTGTGATTCTTACCTGTGTGCTACTGAAAATACTGTTGGATAACTCTGTCCCTGTTGTCTGGGTCGTCCTCTGAGTCTTCCTCCTCTTCACTCTCCACAGGCTCCACAGCTGCTTCAACACCACCATCTGGACCATCCTCCTGCAGGAAAGGCACCTGACGTCGCAATGCCAGATTGTGAAGCATACAGCAGGCCACGATGATCTGGCACACCTTCTTTGGTGAGTACATCAGGGATCCCCCTGTCATATGCAGACACCTAAACCTGGCCTTCAGGAGGCCAAAGGTTCTTTCAATGATCCTCCTAGTTCGCCCATGGGCCTCATTGTACCGTTCCTCAGCCCTGGTCCGGGGATTCCTCACTGGGGTCAATAGCCAAGGCAGGTTGGGGTAACCAGAGTCACCTATTAGCCACACACGTTGTCTCTGTAGCTGTTCCATCACATAAGGGATGCTGCTATTACGCATCACATACGCGTCATGCACTGAACCAGGGAACATGGCATTAACATGGGAGATGTACTGGTCAGCCAAACAGACCACCTGGACGTTCATAGAATGGTAACTTTTCCTGTTTCTGTACACCTGCTCATCGTCTTTTGGGGGGACTAAGGCTAAATGGGTCCCATCAATGGCACCAATTATGTTGGGAATATGTCCAAGGGAATAAAAATCACCCTTCACAGTGGGCAAATCAACCTCCTCAGGGAATATAATGTAACTCCGCATGTGTTTCGTCAGGGCAGACAACACTCTAGACAAAACCCTAGAAAACATTGGCTGAGACATTCCAGATGACATGGCCACTGTTGTCTGGAATGAGCCACTTGCAAGAAAATGGAGGACTGACAGCACCTGCACCAGAGGGGGAATTCCTGTGGGTTGGCGGATGGGGGACATCAGGGCTGGCTCCAGCTGGGCACACAGTTCATGGATAGTGGCACGATCAAGTCGGTATCATAGTATGATGTGGCGTTCTTCCATTGTCGACAGGTCCACCAGCGGTCGGTACACGCGAGGATTCATCCTTCTCCTCGCAAATCCCAGCGGACGGTGCCTAGGAACGACAACATGGAGCACAGAGTCAAGATAATCACTGGTACGTTCACCACTGCTTGCATGGCACACGGTTATCTAGGTATTGAAAGGCGTGTATGTGTGGCAATGCCAGGCCAAGGCCTGTGTGTCGCAGTAGGAATTATGCCATGTGGGCCCTTGAAATGGCGGCTGCCTGACCTGTGAAGTGGGACAATGGGATGTGAGGTCACTGCGCTGGCGGAGCACACCGTGGCGGTAGGCGGTCGAAGACCGCTATACGGAGCGGCATTGGATAACATTGAAGCCTATGGGTTTCAGGAGCCAATGACGATGTACGCACCGCCGCGGGCGTGACCGCCATTTTCTATCTGCTTAATCACTCGAGACCTGATCATCCACAGGAGAGGACCTATACTGCAAGTGCTGCTGTGAACTCGGTCTGGAAGTGACAATGGCTGCTGCTACTGGGGAAAGGGCCCCTGCCTTCACGTCTGAAGAGTTGGAGAAGCTCGTGGATGGGGTCCTCCCCCAGTATGCGTTACTCTACGGTCCTCCAGACCAACAGGTGAGTACACCGGGTGCACATGGAATGGGCGATGCCTGTGTGGAGTGGGGTGGATGTAAGTTGGTGGGGTGGGGGGCGAATGAGGAGTGCAACGCACGACAGATGAGAGCATGTGCTATATTGCAAGGTTGGGGAGGGGGGACCAATCACATCTAACATGCAGTAAGTTGATTAATGTTTCCTTCCCACCCTGTACATGTCACATAGGTCAGCGCCCATCAGAAAGTCGCGATTTGGCGTGCCATCGCCAAGGAAGTCCGGGCCCTGGGGGTCCACGTCAGACGGGGCACCCACTGCCGCAAGAGGTGGGAGGACATCCGCCGCGGAACCAGGAAGACCGCTGAGTCACTGCTGGGGATGGCCTCCCAACCTAGGAGGGGTGCCAGTCGTACCCTGACCCCCCTGATGTCCCGGATCCTGGCGGTGGCCTACCCTGATTTGGATGGGCGCTTGAGAGCATCACAGCAGGCACAAGGGGGTGAGTATCAGCACATTCAGCTATCTTTCTGCGCAGTGGAGGCGTCTGGGTGGGGGAGGAGGGTTGGGGGTGACATTAGGCCAGGGCGCTTTCTGTAGTGTAGTCCTCTCCCTTAGGCATGGCCCTGTGCTCCCGGCCCCCACCTCTGTAGGGTGACAAGTACAGCTATTGATGGTCCAGCCTCACACATGTGCGCGTTTGTCGTCTCCTGACCTGTTGTCCGAGTCAGAAGTACTGAGTAGTGTGCCCCAAATGCGCAGCTTAGTGCATGCGGCTCCTGTGTCTGTCCTCTCCGCCAACGGTGTTGATATTGCATGCACTCAACCAGGTCTTCTTTTTCTCCCCCCACCCTTCTTCTTCATCTTCTTGTGCATGTGTGCATTAGCATCATCAGGCGGAGGAGATTTGGCATCGGAGCACGAGGGAGCTGCAGGCCACAAGGCCCCAGTGGGCACAGGAACAGACACCGAGGGCACCAGTGAGCCGGAGGGCGAGGGGAGCACCACGACGGGGACCGGTGGTGAGAGCAGCGACAGCGACACGTCCTCGGATGGGAGCTCCCTAGCGGTGGCGGCAACATCCGGGCCCCCCGCCTCTACAGGTACAGCCGCCACCCAGCGCACCAGCCCCGCCCTCCCAGCAGCCCCTCAGCCTACACTCCGTGCCCGCTCGCCCAGGAAGGCGGGCGTCTCCTTCGCCCCAGGCACCTCAGCCCCTGCCCCTGTTACCCCTGCTGCCCTCAGTGAGGAGGTCATTGATCTCCTCAGGACACTCATTGTTGGGCAGACTACCCTTTTGAATGCCATCGAGGGGGTAGAAAGGGAGGTGCATCGGAGCAATGCCTACCTGGAGGGCATTCATTCGGGTCAGGCTGCCCATCAACGATCGTTCAATGCTCTGGCCTCAGCACTGACGGCAGCCATTGTCCCTGTTTCCAGCCTCCCTCTTCTGACTGCCTCCACCCTGTCTCTGTCTCCTGTTCCTCAGCCTATCCCATCCACACCATCTGACCAGCCTGCACACACCTCAACACCCAAGGGCAGCTCTTCCAGACATAAGCACCACAGATCCCACAAACACTCACCCAAGCAACACACAGATGCAGACATCCCAACAGTCACTACCACCCCTGTATCCCCCTCCTCCTCGTCTCCCTCCTCCCTCCCTGTGACGTCTACACTCACACCTGCATGCACACCAACATCAGCCAGTGCTTCCATCACCACCACACCCTCCTGTACAGTCCGCACGCGTGCAGTCACCACCCCCACTGCCATTTACACGTCCCCTGTGTCCTCTCCCACTGTGTCTGTCACCACCCCTTCCAAGACACACAAACGCAGGCAGCCACCCACCCAACAGACATCCACCTCACAACAGCCTACAGCACCTGCACCTTCACCCAATGACAGCACACCTGACTCTCCTACAACCACATCCTCTTCCTCCACTTCCATCTCCACTTCTCCTACCTATTACCTTGGCCCTAAAAAACTTTTCCTGGCTAATCTTGACCTCTTCCCCTCCGATGACCTACCCCCTCCATCTGCAAAGAGTCCCAAGAGCACCACAGCCACCACCAGCCCAACTTCGGGTGTCACTGTTGTGCATGGGTTCTGGAGTCCACCCTTTGCCAGCAGTGACACCTCCATCAGCAGCAAGGACACATCCAGCCCCCCCCCCGGCAAGAGGACCAGGAAACACAAGGGCCGCCGTGCGAAGACTGACACGGCTGCCCCCAAGGAGCAGAGTTCGCCCACTTCACCAGCCACAACGTCTAGGGGAGGCAAGGGCACGAGAGCCCCATCTAAGGAGCGTAAGGGCAGCAGGGCGGAGACGTCAGCCAGCAGGAGCGCGGAGCAGGTGGGCCCCACATGCCACATCCCAGCTGTAAAGGAGGACACCAAAGGGCCCAGGACTCCGTCACCGAAGGGCCCAGGAACATCACGGGCGGAGGGCGTATGAGCACGGAGTCCAGGCCAGGTCTGGCTCCCTTGAACCTACTGGATGTGCACCGCTGAACAGGGCCCGCCGTGAAGATAGGCACCGCTGAACAGGGCCCGCCGGGGAGAAGAGCACCGCTGAACAGGGCCCCCCGTGCAGAAGAGCACTGCTGAACAGGGCCCGCCGTGCAGAAGAGCACCGCTGAACAGGGCCCCGCCGTGCAGAAGAGCACCGCTGAACAGGGCCCGCCGTGCAGAAGAGCACCGCTGAACAGGGCCCCGCCGTGCAGAAGAGCACCGCTGAACAGGGCCCGCCGTGCAGAGAGCACCGCTGAACAGGGCCCCGCCGTGCAGAAGAGCACCGCTGAACAGGGCCCCGCCGTGCAGAAGAGCACCGCTGAACAGGGCCCGCCGTGCAGAAGAGCACCGCTGAACAGGGCCCCGCCGTGCAGAAGAGCACCGCTGAACAGGGCCCGCCGTGAAGATAGGCACCACTGAACAGGGCCCGCTGTGCAGAAGAGCACCGCTGAACAGGGCCCCGCCGTGCAGAAGAGCACTGCTGAACAGGGCCCCGCCGTGCAGAAGAGCACCGCTGAACAGGGCCCGCCGTGCAGAAGAGCACCGCTGAACAGGGCCCGCCGTGCAGAAGAGCACCGCTGAACAGGGCCCCGCCGTGCAGAAGAGCACCGCTGAACAGGGCCCGCCGTGCAGAAGAGCACCGCTGAACAGGGCCCGCCGTGCAGAAGAGCACCGCTCCGCTGGGCCCCGCCGTCTCAAGCACCGCTCCGCTGGACCCTTCATCTCAAGCACCGCTCCGCTGGGCCCTTCCTGTCAAGCACCGCTGGGCCCCGCCGTCTCAAGCACCGCTCCGCTGGGCCCTTCATCTCAAGCACCGCTCCGCTGGGCCCCGCCGTCTCAAGCACCGCTCCGCTGGGCCCTTCCTGTCAAACACCGCTCCGCTGGGCCCTTCCTGTCAAGCACCGCTTCGCTGGGCCCTTCCTCTCAAGCACCGCTCCGCTGGGCCCCGCCGTCTCAAGCACCGCTCCGCTGGGCCCTTCATCTCAAGCACCGCTCCGCTGGGCCCCCCCGTCTCAAGCACCGCTCCGCTGGGCCCTTCCTCTCAAGCACCGCTCCACTGGGCCCCGCCGTCTCAAGCACCGCTCCGCTGGGCCCCGCCGTCTCAAGCACCGCTCCGCTGGGCCCTTCCTGTCAAGCACCGCTCCGCTGGGCCCTTCCTCTTAAGCACCGCTCCGCTGGGCCCCGCCGTCTCAAGCACCGCTCCGCTGGGCCCTTCCTGTCAAGCACTGCTCCGCTGGGCCCTTCATCTCAAGCACCGCTCCGCTGGGCCCCGCCGGGCCCCGCCGTCTCAAGCACCGCTCCGCTGGGCCCTTCCTGTCAAGCACCACTCCGCTGGGCCCTTCCTGTCAAGCACCGCTCCACTGGGCCCTTCCTCTCAAGCACCGCTCCGCTGGGCCCCGCCGTCTCAAGCACCGCTCTGCTGGGCCCCGCTGTCTCAAGCACCGCTCCGCTGGGCCCTTCATCTCAAGCACCGCTCCGCTGGGCCCCGCCGTCTCAAGCACCGCTCCGCTGGGCCCTTCCTGTCAAGCACCGCTCCGCTGGGCCCTTCCTCTCAAGCACCGCTCCGCTGGGCCCCGCCGTCTCAAGCACCACTCCGCTGGGCCCCGCCGTCTCAAGCACCGCTCCTCTGGGCCCTTCCTGTCAAGCACCGCTCCGCTGGGCCCTTCCTCTCAAGCACCGCTCCGCTGGGCCCCGCCGTCTCAAGCACCGCTCCGCTGGGCCCTTCCTGTCAAGCACCGCTCCGCTGGGCCCTTCATCTCAAGCACCGCTCCGCTGGGCCCCGCCGTCTCAAGCACCGCTCCGCTGGGCCCTTCCTGTCAAGCACCGCTCCGCTGGGCCCTTCCTGTCAAGCACCGCTCCGCTGGGCCCTTCCTGTCAAGCACCGCTCCGCTGGGCCCCGCCGTCTCAAGCACCGCTCCGCTGGGCCCCGCCGTCTCAAGCACCGCTCCGCTGGGCCCTTCCTGTCAAGCACCGCTCCGCTGGGCCCTTCCTCTCAAGCACCGCTCCGCTGGGCCCCGCCGTCTCAAGCACCGCTCCGCTGGGCCCCGCCGTCTCAGGCACCGCTCCGCTGGGCCCTTCATCTCAAGCACTGTTTATGGTTCACTGTGCCCACCATGCCTCCTCCTTGACCAGTGGAGACTGTTATCCACGTGAGAGACTGTGGCTTGGCACTCCCCAGGATGGCAGAGTGGGCAACCCACCCACTGTAGAGACTTGAGAGACTGTGGCTTTGCACTCCCCAGGATGGCCGAGTGGGCCAGCCACCCACTGTAGAGACTTGAGAGACTGTGGGTTTGCACTCCCCAGGATGTTACAGTGGGCAAGCCACCCACTGTAGAGACTTGAGAGACTGTGGCTTTGCACTCCCCAGGATGGCAGAGTGGGCAACCCACCCACTGTAGAGACTTGAGAGACTGTGGCTTTGCACTCCCCAGGATGGCACAGTGGGCATGGTGGCCCCTTCGTGGATCTGGCGTCGTGGACTCATGTGGCTGTGGTGCCCCACCCCTTCCCTTCCCCCTGAGGTGCCTGTAGTATTTTCATCAGATGCCCCTGCAGTGTTCTCTCCAAAGGACTCAGGTCTCCTGTGTGGGCTTTGCCCTTGTGTCGCTACACTGTAGCCCACGGACTGGTCTATTTGACTTTGATGTAGCGGACTAATTGCCTCGGTTCTCCATGGCAGTGTGTATAGTTTTATTTTGTTAGGGATATTTTGCATAGTTGCCGATACATATCAGAGTCTATTTTTTATATAAAATTTTAGTTCACAATTTAATTATGTCTTTGCATTTTTCAGGGGGGCTTGGGGGGTGTCACTGTGCATTGTTGCTCTGCATTGGTGTGTACATAGTTTGGGGGGGTGGGGGTCGCATATGTGTGTGCCCGTAACCTTTCCTCCTCCCCCCTCCCGTGTGTCGTAGGTGCAGTACTCACCGTTGTCGTCTGCGCCGGAGTTCGTACTCGTGGTAGATGAGCAGGTAGACGAGTGCAGGTAGGATGTTTAATTCGGGTTCCATGCTGTCCTCCGTACTCGTGGAGTGTGTTTTGGTGAGCGTTTTCCCGTCCGTAGTCTGTTTCCGCCGTGTTTTTATCGGCGGTGCTCCCGCCCCGGAAAAGGTGGCGGATTGGTGAGTTGTAATACTGTGGGCGGTACATTGTCTGCCGCCTGCCTGTTGGCGGTGATCGCCGCGCTGTTTGTCTGTACCGCCGTGGCGGTCGGAGTGTTAATGTGGCGGGCTGTGTTGGCGGTTCCCGCCAGGGTCAGAATTCCATTTTTTGGACCGCCAGCCTGTTGGCGGGTTGGCCGCCGCTTTATCACCGACCGCCAGGGTTAGAATCACCCCCAAAGTTCCTAATTGCCATTTGCTCAAAATTGCAATTTGGAAACCACAATCCCTACGCCTTTTACCCTCCAGTTCACAATAACCATGAAAACCTTATTGATCTACTCACCAAATACCTGGATCTGGGAAATGGTCTTGTCATGATTTGACAATTGTAGCTTCATGTGCATAGCACTGAATACAAAGACAGTGGGCTGGGACAGTACTTCGATGACCCCATGCCTTGAGGAGGAGCGAAATTAAATTTAAAAAGACAGAGCTACATCTTCCATTACAAACTGCAATAACACAGTATTTTTTATTTTGAAATTATCCCTGCAGTGTGTTTGTACAAGGTCACATAGATCATTTGTTTCTCTTTTAGGGGGCACACCTTAAACCATCTTTCTCCCCCCTCCTTTGTCTTTCTCTGTTAACAGCTCTCTCTACATCCCAGCCAATGAGCCTCTTCTCTCACAGCTATGATATTTTTAATAATGCTTTTCATTTATGAGTCTATCGCAGTACTTCCCACTATATCCACACCTAGCACGTTTACCTCTACCTAAACCCTCATTTCTCGACTTTTTCTCTACCCAATTATATTCATGAAAAATGCATAGAGCACTATGATTTGTCCAATTCAGTACTTAATGTGTGAAAGTTAGAATGCTAGTGCCCGAAGTTCAGCTCAGATATCAATGGTTGGTGCAATTAAATGTCGGTGCAACAAATACCAAGGTCAGTAGTCTTAAACCCACTATCAGACTACCCATTCCCCTTTTTCTCAGTCTTGCAGGTTCTGGCTTTTTGTCTGTGAGAGTTTTGCTGTGTTTTTCTTCCTCCAGCTTTCCGATCTATGTCATTTTCCCTCTCTTGCGCGCGGTAACTATCTGAGCAGAAAAATAAGTGCTTGTGCCCCCAACTGACAACTACCGGTTTGAGTTAAGCACTGGCCCAATTCCTAGGAACAATAATTAGTGCAGTTCACCCAACTTGCATATAAAAGGAATGTAAAAGGTTACTGACTCCCATGGCAAATATGTGTCTATTCGTGCTTGTGAAATACTTGTGCGGTCCAATCAGTTGTGATTGGTGAGGAACATGGAGTAAAGCTTTGTTTACACAGGGTAATGTGTAGGGTCCAACAAAGTGTAAAATACTAAGACAAAAGGGAAAAGATAGGTCTGGGGTCCAGTTGGAGTATATTTATGAGGAATGTAAACAGCATTCAGTTTCAATGAGGGTATTTGTATTTGAGGGTCCAATGCTAATGCGGTCAACAGAAATGTGGTTTGCGAATTGTATTGGAGTTACTCAGTTCCCGGGGAAGAGTTTTGTGAGGACCAGCCACGTAAAATTGAAATTGAATTTGGGTCTTGATGTACAAACATACAAGTTGAAAACATTATTTGCAAACTGCACGCTGACTTTTTGTCTCTTGTCTGTACTATTTAAATTAACCTATGCACTAATAATTCTTGTCACAAAATCTCAAGATGCAAGGGGTCGCAGAACAACTTGCCTTCTAAGCATTTATTTGGCAAGTTTGTAATTGAGATAATCTGTGATTAACTACCAAACGAGGAATAATAGACTGCAAGGAGCAGCAGACCATCTTTCTCTGCATGTGCATTCTCAAACAGGATTTTTTAAAGCAGCCTGTGTCCATTAAAGGGACAGGCATTTTTGTAAAATAAACATGTTTCCACTTTGGGAACACATCAAAAGAGGCAGACAGTCATGGCATACATTGCCCCTGGGGCAGTCCAGCACAAGTCCCAAAGTGTAAGCTTTCTAATGGGTTATGAGTCAGCAGATCCATTTTGGAATTCAAAAATGGCTTTACACATCTCAAAATGGGATAAGTACTATGCAACATGTCTTTCTTCAGTCACAGATCCTGTGTTTTGCAAGTTACAGGGTTAGTAACCAAAAAAACATTTTCTACATATTTATGGGGTACACCCTAAAGAAAAATATAAGGAACATGGATGTTTATTTCACTTCAAATGAAGTATTTGTAAAGTCCACCGACAAAGCTGTATTCATTCAGTGCAGATAACTGCTCCTCATTTTCAAAGACAAAGTATTCCTAATCGAGAAGTCCACCTAGATGTGATATTGGGGCGTATAGAGTTGCCCAGTTCCTGGAAAGGTATTTCCAGAATTCATGAGTGAGATTTGCAGGAAGGGTGGTTTAATAAACCCCATATCTAGTTCAAGAGAGATACTTATGAAATGTGAATGGTGTCAAACATACTCTACTGTCAGATGAGGGAATGCCTAGTATTGCGATGACTATCCTATGCAAGGGCATTTATGAAGGTGGAATGAAAACTCTCGGATCTTCAAAAATATTAGTGGCCAGCAATTACTAGTCATCAATGATTGGGCATTGAACGTCCATCAAGAACTGTCACCGATGGTGAATAGGTGCGCAAAGGGAGTCAGAGGCATACCAAAGGTTTTACACAGGCGACAGATCACCAGCACACTGCTGAACCACACAACAACAGTAGTTAAAATGAGGGCAAATAGTACATCGAAAAATTAGTGAAGAGGATGCAATTACCCTAGAGAAACCCTTATGAGACTCAGCAAAGTTGAGGAAGGTAAGCCCTTGAAGGGCTTCCGAAACTGAGACACAGTCGCCATCTCACAACTGAGAGGCATTTAGGGAACAGAATGGCACAAATTATTCAAAGTCCTGCAAGGTGAATATAAACTGTCAGATTCCCAGTAACTCAGATATTACCGGGTATAACATGCAATATAAAATCACTCACTACATCAACAGGTGATAAAGGAGAAATTTCCCTTGAGTACGGGGAGCTTGCCATATCCCTGCCATGCCATATCCCTAACATATAGAACACTCATGAACAGTATTCAAATGGCACTCACAAAAGTCGGAACAAAATGGGAACGAGATATGGGACCATCAGACAACAGTGACTGGAATGAGGCACATATGACATATGTACTGATGAAAATTGGCTATCAGGGCAGGATTTATAGTGAGTAAATTAGAGATTTTGCAGCATTTATATTATACTGAAGAACAGCCTACCAAATAAATCCATATAGAACAGCCTACCAAATTTGGCATCATATTATAATAGTTTCCTTAGCAGATGCCACCAAACAGAGACATTCTTGCACACATTTGAGAATGCTCTTGAATCCAAACCTTCTGCACTGGGGTTAGAGGACCGATTAGGGAAGTAACTAGACTGGAGTTGGACATGTCAGTGCAACTAGCACTTCTGGGAAAATGAAGATACTTGCTTATTCAGTGTATCTTCTGTAACCTGGTCATGATGATAGCTAGAAGTACTTTGTAAAGGAAAGGGATCTTCCTATGATATCCATACTGGAGACTTGGAGTAGAAAAATGAAGTGGTGCATCTAGATGGCCAAAGTCTACCCCAAGAAATGTGAAAAGCTGTGGGGTCATCAGAGGTTTATATCGGTGTATGTTATCAACAGAGGAGGTTGAATAAAGGTGATGGATTGAATAAGGGTAATGGATTGAATAAGGGTGATGGGATCTCGACCATCACAATTGGAACAGATGGGTAAGAGTGATCCTGGGCCTGGAAGAACTGGGACAGAGGCTAAATTAATTGGTCCAACATATAAAAAGGACTTGGTATATCCGTATGTAAAGCAGCAAAAGTGTTTTCTGGTGGTTGTTAAGAGAATTACTCCTGTAGCAATATCACAACAAATGTTAATGTTTTTTTAAATAAAAAACGACTATACTGATGTGATCGCTATACCTTTTAATTTAGAACTGGGGATTAGGCTTCAGTGTTAGTCAATGATATAATTGTTTGTACGTGCCTTCATACCCAGCAGCAGACTCCGCTAACATTTATGCATTTTCTCTCAAATTAAAAAATACATAGTTTGATGTAGGCATAATAACCAGACATGCACCAACGAATAGGCTAGTCTTCATGCTTGCATTTCTTAACCTCCATTCTTTATGTCTGGCTGGACCCTTAGGGTGTTCTGTATTCAGTGGGTGGATAGAAAATCACAGACTGCCCCCACATCTGCATCTTAATGAAAATAAGGGCCATATGGATGTGCCTCGGTGACATATGTGTCTCTTGCCTGCATGTAACTGATCAACTGGAGGTCACAGCCCTGTCTGCCACACAATAGAAGACTGAACAGCACAACCACATGGGACTCCTACAGTATGTTTTCTCAGCTGGTCTGCATGTCTGAGGCAGCATTAAGTTCACCCGCTAGGATTTAACACGATCTGCTCATAGCTCCTTGTTAGATATTGGGTCATTGGTTGACTGTGTTATGAGCCCTGATCAAGCAGCAACCACAGTTCTAGTCAGGGAAACCCTACATTTACCTGCGCCCACCCTCTGGTATCTTAGCACATAACAGTCAGGCTTAACTCATAAGCAAGGTGTAAGTATGTGTGCAAAACATCAAACACTAAAACAGTGAAAACAGCACACAAAAAGATTCCATACAAGGTTAGAAAACTAGGGCCCATATTTATACTTTTTGACGCACAACTGCGCCAACGCAGCTGTGCGTCAAAAGTTTTACAGCTGGCTATCGCAATTCCAACGCGCCATGCAGGCCCCTTATTAATGGAATGACGTTAGCCGGCGCTGCAGACTGGTGTGCGTAAAAAAAAATGACTCACACCAGGCAGCGCCGGCGTATGGGAAAATGGGGGTTGTGCGTCAAAAAATGGTGCAAGTCAGGTCTGAGGCAAAATTCAGGCCTCAAACCGGATTTGCGCCATTTTTTTTTTACGCCCAACCTCCAATGACATGACTCCTGTCTTAGCAAAGACAGGAGTCATGCCCCCTTGCCCAATGGCCATGCCCAGGGGACCTATGTCCCCTGGGCATGGCCATTGGGCATAGTGGCATGTAGGGGGGCCCAAATCAGGCCCCCCTATGCCACAAAAAAAATCGGAAAAAAATACTTACCCGAACTTACCTTTACTTCCCTGGGATGGGTCCCTCCATCCTTGGGTGTCCTCCTGGGGTGGGCAACGGTGGCAGGGGGTGTCCCTGGGGGCAGGGCAGGGCACCTCTGGGCTCCTTACGAGCCCACAGGTCCCTTAACGCCTGCCCTGACCCGGGCGTTAAAAAACGGCGCACATCAGGCTGTGCACCGTTTTTTAAGGCCCACCCCCTCCTGTGCGTCAAAATGACGCCAGAGTATAAATAAGGGGCACAGGCCTTAAAGTCATTTTTTGGAAGGGAACGCCTACCTTGCATATAATTAACGCAAGGCTGATTCCCCCTTCCAAAAAATGATGCACATGGTGGGATTTTGACGCCCGCGGGGTCAGGCGTCAAAGTATAAATATGGGGCAGGGTTTGCGCCGATTGTGCGTCAAAATGTTTGATGCACATCCAGTGCAAACAGAGTATAAATATGCCCCTTGATCTTAATTTAATTAATAAAACAAGACCAAAACAACAAAAATATGTAGAACTTGAGTTAGCAATTTTTGAAGATTAAACTGAAAAATAGTGCTTAGAAGCATATGTAGACTCTGCTCCTGCAGCAGAGGGTGCGTCGGTTTTACTGGAGCAAACACATAGCAGAGCAGACTCACAGAGCCCAGGTGCAGGAGCAGAGTGGTTGGAAGTCTCTTCTATCCCTATGACTTCAGATCAAGAGGCCAGCCAGCTAATCCTTGGAGTCACACTGGGTTCAAGTGATGCAGGTGAAGTCCTTCTCACACAGGCAGAGGAACAGCAGACAGCAGGCCAGCACAACAAGGCAGGAGTCCGGCAAAGCAGCAGTCCACCACAGTGGCAGTCCTTCAGCAGTACAGCAGTCCTTCTTCCTGGCAGTAGTCCAGAAGTGTACAGAGTTGGTGGTGTCAGAGGTCCAGTACTTCTACCCAGTTGGGCCTTAAGAGGGGGGATACTTCAAAGACAGGCATTTTAAGTGCACAGAGGTTCTGTCTCTCCTGTCCTGGCTCCAGACTCACTACATGGGATTATGCAGCCCTTTGTGTTGGGACAGGACACAGCCTATTCAGATGTAAGTGAGGCTCTCAGCAGCTCTTCCCTCCCATCCCACAAGGATGGCCCATCAAGGCCCATTAAGTCACAACTAAGCTTCCATTGTGAGTGGCTGTCCAGGGGAAATACACAAAGCCCAGCTGTCACCCACCTTAGAGAAGTGAACAGAGATGGGCAGCAGGCAGATGCACTGGGAGGATTCCTTTAGTGCACAGCCCAAGAATGTGCCTATGTACCCCGGCTCCGAAGGGACCATGCAGAGTGGGTGGTGACCTGGAGTAGGCCTTTTGCGAGGAGAGGCTTCTTGGATGAATTGCTGATAGAGGCCCTGGCAGGAATGTCAGGGAGGAGGAGCTGAATGTCTCAGAGCACATGTGGCAACTGACCCTGGAAGATGCCATTTTGAGCTATCACAGAAAACTGAGCAGGAAAGTTGGTACAGGGGCGGAGAAGTGATGTGGCACATCAGGATAGGCCAGAGGCACAGCCCTGCTGGACACTTCTGGCACCACTTAAAATGTCTTGTAGAGGGGAGGGCTCTTTCTCTTGGCTGTGCTTCTCTGCAGAACACTGGGACTGAAGACATGTGTCATGGACAAATGGAAAGAAGAACCCACTGACTGCCCACTGGGGCAAGGCCTCTGCTCCGGAATAACCCCAAACCCAGTGGGCCACACTCCAGAACCAGGTAAGCTGGTCCCCTTACTTCCCCTGAGGACCGGTTTGGGGAAAGGATGGGCTCTGGTTCAAGGAGAGTGCACTGCCCAGAAGGAAGGAATGCACCCAGAATAAAGGGTGGTGCAGAAAGGCAGTGGGACTGGTTTCTTACCAAGTTGGGAACTTCTAGGCAAGGAGGCCTCAGGAAAGTGTTCCAGGTGTCAAGGGCTTGCCACCAGGACACAAATGAGCCACAGATGGTCAAAAATGACCCCCAGTCTCTGAGATATCTTCATCCAAATATTGGCAAACTTTGATCTCTGTTGGACAGTGAAACACATGGGGCTTCGCTGCTGTGCTGAATTCCAAAGCCAGGGAGTGCTGTCGCACCACTGTGAAAATGAAGAGGGGGACCCCAGACCCCATCCCAGGGCCCCCGATGGCCAGAGAAGGAGAGGGGAGTGCCGCCGCACTCCCCCATGTGGCAAGCCCAGCCGCAGTTACACATGCATTTTCCCTTTGGAACGAGCAGACTCCAAATGAAGAGCTGACTCCAACAGCAGCATGTGTCGGTGGTTGCTGAGTGAGGAGCTGGTGAGAGCAGCCGGGGGTATTCTCCCCGAGCTGCTCTCCAATGTTGTGAAGGCCGTGGGATGTCTGGGTGGGGACAGACACCCCCAACCAATAACACCAAAAAGGAAACCACCACAGTGGCTCTCCCTGGAGCAGCAGGAGAGCCCCTCATTCGTTATACATGCTCCACAGGAAGCGTCCCATAATGCCCTGCGGGGCCTGGCCCAAATGCCTGCTGACAACACTCATTTTGGCATTGTGGTGACACCAGGAGGGCAGGTGGGTCACCACTGAAATCATCACCAGGTGTGGGGGAGTGGAAACGATAACCCCTCAAGGGTTTTGATGTGTTTTCAAGCAAGTCCCAGCTCTAACTTTTGTTTCAGGGTGGTGGAACTGTGCCCTCTATGGCTTAAGCTCATGGCTGCAGTCCTTGTGGCCTGAATGCTAAATGTGATTCAATGTGTAGGATCATATGAAAAGGCACCCTCTAAGGGTGAAAGATGGTATTACATAATGCTTAACAACAAAATGACGTCCTTTAGGGACTCTGCTAACTGTTCATCACTTTTATGTTTAATGTTTCAATGTTTAATATAAAGAACCTTGGCCCACACCCTTTAGGGGTGTAGAAAGATTGCTTCAATCATGCTGAGGGTAATCCTAACTCCAACCTGCCTAAACATGTTCCTTGTTGATGCTATTTTGAGCAATGAGACCGACAGCCTCTGGTGATCAAAGTAGCTGTACTTTATTGCCAGTATTAGGTGCTCACATTCCATGTTACCGTCAAATATTGATTGGAATACAAGTGAATGTTCTGCCATGTGCGTTGTTGGTTTATATCTCCCTTTGGGAGAGAAAACAATGATAACACAATGTCATCCAAATGTATATTTATAAATTATTGCATAGCATTGAGTAGTGTGGGTGTGTAATAAATGTACTTTCATTTTCAAAAGAAAAAGCATAGACTGGACAATCATTTATTGAGTGTTATTCTAGTGTGCTTGTGAATGGTGATTAGTAACCCATACTATTTCCCTTGAGTAAGCCTTGGACCACTCTGCAGCAATATCCTATGAGAGTCAAGCACTACAATAGGGTGTTTGGTTCCTAGTGGGGGACGAATGTGGACCCATTACTTATGCAGGCCACACAACTAATGACCCACCCTCCAACAACATTACATGTCCTGCCTTTGATTTACATTGCACTCTGGCCCCTGGGTTGTTCAGGGCATACCTTGGGGGTGACATGTATAGAAAAGGGAAGATAAGGGTCTGGTAAAAGCGTTACTTTGCCAAGTCACAATGACAGTGTAAAACTGTGCATACAGGCTCTGCAATGGCAATCCTGAGACATGGTAAAGGGATATTTAAGTGGGGGGGACAATCAGTGCTGAAGGGCCACTAGTAGGTTTTAATTTCCAGGCCCTCGGCACATGTACTGCACTTTACTATGGACGTATGAGTAAATTAACCCCTAGTGTGCCGAGGACGAGGTGATCTCGTCCAAGGCGCCGGTTCCCCGGAGGGAGTGCTAGCGCTCCCCCCATTGGCCAGGCACACCCCTCCCCTAGGCAGTGATGGAAGGGGAATCACTTCCCCTTACACCCCCGCCCCCCGTGACCCCTTAGGCAAGGGTCGCTGCTCTGGGGGCAACATTTTTTCTAGGCCATTTCTGCCCCCCTTGGGGGCAGATCGGACTATTTTTATTAGGACAATCTGCCCCCGGGGGGCAGAAACCACTGAACACCAGGGATTTTTTTTTATAGGTGCACATAAGGAGAGAGGCCCCTTGGGCAAGGGCCGCTCCCCAGGGGGGCAAATAATTTTGCGGCTGTTTCTGCCCCCCCGGGGCAGATCGGCCTAAATTTATTAGGCCGATCTGCCCACAGAGGGAGCAGAAATCCACTAGACCCCATGGAAAATGTTCTTTATTGTTTTTTTTTATGTTTGGGGAGCGACCCCTTGGGCAAGGGTTGCTCCAGGGGGGCAACTTATTATTAGGCAATTTCTGCCCCCGGGGTGCAGAAACCACTAGACACCAGGAAATATATATTTTTGTGGGATATTTGAAGTAAGGGGAGCAGCCCCTTGGGCAAGGGCTGCTCCTCGGGGGGCAAATTATTTCTAGGCCATTTATGCACCTTCCCCCCCCCCACCCCCCCGGGGGCAGAAAACCACTAGACACCAGGGATAAAACATTTTTCATTTTTCTTTACTTTTATTTTTTATGTTTGGGGAGCGACCCCTTAGGCAAGGGTCGCTCCCGGGGGGAGGGCAAATTATTATTAGGCCATTTCTGCCCCCCCCCCCCGGGGCAGAAACCACAAGACACCAGGGAATTTTTTTTTTTTTATACTAACGCATAATATAATTAGGCGGATCTGCCCCCGGGGGCAAAAACCTCTAGACAACAGGGATGTATATATTTTTTTATTTACTTTATGTATTTATGTATAGGGAGCGCCCCCTTAGGCAAGGGTCGCTCCCCTTGGGGGCAAATTGTATTTAGGCCATTTCTGCCCCTCTTGGGGGCAGATCAGCCTATTTTTGTTAGGCCAACCTGCCCCCACAGGGGGCAGAAACCTCTAGACACCATGGATTGGTGTGTGTGTGTATGTGTGTGTTTTGTTTGGAGGGGGCAGCCCCTTGCGCAAGGGTCTCTCCCCATGGGGGCACATTAATGTTGGCCATAACTGTCCCCCTAAGGGGCAGACTGGCCTATTTTGGAAGGCCCATCTCCCCCCAAGAGGGGCAGAAATCCCACCTACGACCAGGGAAGATTTTTTTTTTCAAAATAAGAGGTTGGGGGTATGGCCATACCCCCACCCCAAATAAATGGGGCCAAAGTTGTTCTGCCCACCAGTGGGCAGATTGGGCAATTACCCCCGATCCACATCCCGGGGGGACAGAAAGTCTACTAGATGCCAGGGAATAAAAAAAATAAAAGAAAATATTGAGGTGGTGGCTACCAACCAGTATGGGCCTGGTTATGCCCCCACCCGAACTGAAAGGGCTAACAGTCTTTCAGCTCTCCCCCGCACACTAAAACATCTTATCTCATGGCAAGCAAGAGGCCATTTGATTATTTTTGTTTTTTGTTTTACATTTGGGCCATGAGAGCTTGGTAACTCTCAAAATCGGCCCACTTGGAATGGTGAGGGCTGCACTTTTTTTTTACTTTGGGATGCTGCCATGTACAAAAATCCACAAGACCTAGACACATCTGAAAACTAAACATTTAGTTGATTCCAGGGTGGTGTGCTTCACATGCACCCCGCCCCATTTCCTTACCCACAATGCCCTGCAAACCTGCAACTTTGCTGGAAAGCACACATTTTTCCCACATTTTTGTGATGGAACCTTCCAGAATCTGCAGTAATCCACAAAATTCCTACCACCCAGCATTGTTTCATCTATACCCATAACATTTCTGCTGCACTTGTCAGCCTAAAAATGTTTTTTCTCAAACTGCCCTTTTGGACCCACTTTGGTTCCCCTCAATTTCGACGTGTTTATGGCTCTTCCCTGTCACAAACACTTGGCCCACCTACACAAGTGAGGTATCATTTTTACCGGGAGACTGAGGGGAGTGTTGGGTTGTAGGAAATTTGTCCCGGTGTAGTGATCCCACAAAGAAATGTGGGGAAAATGTGATTGTTTTAGCTAGAAAATATTGGGGGATCCACGCAAGTCACACCTCCCTTGACTCCCTCGGGTGTCTAGTTTTCAGAAATGTCTGGGTTTGGTAGGTTTCCCTAGATGGCTGGTGAGCCGAGGACCAAAAACGCATGTGCCCCCGCAAAAACAGGTAGTTTTCTATTTGCTAATTTCAATGTGCCCAGATAGTGTTTTGGGGCACTTCCTGTTGCGAGCACAAGGCCTACCCACAAAAGTGAGGTACCATTTTTATCGGGAGACTTGGGGGAACGCTGGGTGGAGGGAAGGAAATTTGTGGCTCCTCTCAGATTCCATAACTTTCTGTCACCGAAATGTGAGGAAAAGGTGTTGTTTTAGCCACATTGTCAGGTTTGCAAAGAATTCTGGGTAACAGAACCTGTTAAGAGCCCGACAAGTCACCCCGTCTTGGATTCCCCTAGGTCTCTACCTTTTTCAAAAATGCACTAGTTTGGTAGGTTTCCCTAGGTGGTGGCTGAGCTGGAGGCCAAAATCCACAGGTAGAAACTTTGCAAAAAACACCTCTGTTTTCTTTGAGAAAATGTGATGTTTCCACTTTGTGTTTTGGGGCATTGCCTGTCGCGGGCACTAGGCCTACCCACACAAGTGAGGTACCATTTTTATCGGGAGACTTGGGGGAATGCTGGGTGGAAGGAAATTTGTTGCTCCTCTTAGATTCCAGAACTCTCTGTCACCGAAATGTGAGGAAAAAGTATTTTTTTAGCCAAATTATGAGGTTTGCAAAGGATTCTGGGTAACAGAACCTGGTGAGAGCCCCAATAGTCACCCCGTCTTGGATTCCCCGAGGTCTCTAGTTTTCAAAAATGCGCAAGTTTGGTAGGTTTCCCTAGGTGCCGGCTGAGCTAGAGGCCAAAATCCACAGGAAGGCACTTTGCAAGAAACACCTCTGTGTTCGGTAGAAAAATGTGATGTGTCCACGTTGTGTTTTGGAGCATTTCCTGTCGCTGACACTATGCCTACCCACACAAATGAGGTACCATTTTTATCAGGAGACTTGGGGGAACGCTGGGTGGAAGGAAATCTGTGGCTCCTCTCAGATTCCAGAACTCTCTGTCACCCAAATGTGAGGAAAAAGTGTTTTTTTGCCACATTTTGAGGTTTGCAAAGGATTCTGGGTAACATAACCTGGTGAGAGCCCCACAAGTCACCCCTTCTTGGATTCCCCTAGGTCTCTAGTTTAAAAAAAATTGCAGGTTTGGTAGTATTCCCTAGGTGCCGGCTGAGTTAGAGGCCAAAATCCAAAGGCAGGCACCTTGCAAAAAACACCTCTTTTTTCTGTAGAAAAATGTGATGTGTCGACGTTTTGGAGCATTTCCTGTCGTGGGCGCTATGCCTACCCACACAAGTGAGGTATCATTTTTATCGGGAGACTTTGGGGAATGCTGGGTGGAAGGAAATTTGTGGCTCCTCTCAGATTCCAGAACTCTCTGTCACCGAAATGTGAGGAAAAAGTGTTTTTTTAGCCAAAGTTTGAGGTTTGCAAAGGATTCTGGGTAACAGACCTAGTGAGAGCCCCACAAGTCACCCCGTCCTGGATTCCCCTAGGTATCTAGTTTTAAAAAATGCACAGGTTTGGCAGGTTTCCCTAGGTGCCGGCTGAGCTAGAGCCCACCTCTGTTTTCTGTGGAAAAATGTGATGTGTCCACGTTGTGTTTTGGGGCATTTCCTGTCGCGGGCACTAGGCCTACCCACACAAGTGAGGTACCATTTTTATCGGGAGACTTGGGGGAACATAGAATAGCAAAACAAGTGTTATTGCCCCTTGTCTTTCTCCACATTCATTTCTTCCAAATATAAGACAGTGTGTAAAAAAGACGTCTACTTGAGAAATGCCCTGTAATTCACATGCTAGTATGGGCACCCCAGAATTCAGAGATGTGCAAATAACCACTGCTCCTTAAAACGTTATCTTGTGCCCATTTTGGAAATACAAAGGTTTTCTTGATACCTATTTTTGACTCTTTATATTTCAGCAAATGAATTGCTGTATACCCGGTACAGAATGAAAACCCACTGCAATGTGTAGCTCATTTATTGGCTCTGTGTACCTAGGGCTCTTGATGAACCTACAAGCCCTATATATCCCCGCAACCAGAAGAGTCCAGCGGACGTAACAGTATATTGCTTTCAGTTGCCAAGGCTTGTGTGCGACCTTCCAAGAAGTTATTCATGCACAGCACAACTTAGGCCCCCAGCACTCCATCCTGCGACGCACACCTTCCTGAGTGGTTCTCCGGTGGCACGGGAATCCTTTGTGTCGTGCTGCATAGGCCTCCATTTGCACCTCCTTTGTCCCCATGCTGGGGGACTCCTGTTCATGCTGCCTGGTCTTCTGAGGGCTCTTTAAGTTGCTGAGATCCCCTTCTGTCTCCCCCTCCTGGGAAGAGGCCACACGGTCCCTCCTGGTCCCGGGCAGCGCCATTTTCTGCTAACCGCAAACTTTGCATGTGCCAAGGCATGTAGGCGTCATCCAGCAATGCAAACTAGACTGCAATCATCCATTAGGCGTAGGACATCTTCTGCACCAACCAGGAACCTGCATCGGTCTTCTTGGGTGCATAACTGAATTTGTCTTCTCACCAGAGGTTTTTCTTTTGCACCTTCATCCAGGTTAGCAGGGGCTCCTGTTCTTCCTGGACTCTTCAGTGCTTCCTGGACTTGGTCCCCTTCTTCCACAGGTCTTCAGGTTCAGGAATCCATTGCTGGTGTCTTGCATTCTCTTCTGGTTCTTGCATAATCTTCTATCACAACTTCTTGTGTGTTTCAGGAAACTTACTGTTACTTACTCCTGTTTTCCTGAGCTCTGGTGTGGGTCCTATTACTTACCTTTGGTGTGTTCTTACACTCCCATCGCCCCTCTACACACTACACTTGCCTAGGTGCAAGACCTACTTTCGTATTCCACTATTTTAGTATACGGTTTGTTTTTCCCCCTGGTCCATTACAACCTATTGTGATTTTCACTATTTGTACTGTTTTCTAACTGTTTTTACAGCTATTTCTGCATTCTAATGTATGTACTGTGTATATTACTTACCTCCTAAGGGAGTATAGCCTCTAAGGTATTTTTGGCATTGTGTCACTAAAAATAAGGTACCTTTATTTTTGTAACACTGAGTATTTTCTTTCATGTGTGTGAGTACTGTGTGACTACAGTGATATTGCAAAAGCTCTGCATGTCTCCTAGATCAGCCTTGGCTGCTCAGCTACAGCTACCCCTAGACAGCCTGGCTGCTAGACACCGACTACATTTCACTAATAAAGTATACCTAGTCCTGGTATAAGGTGTAAGTACCTCTAGTACCACTACACACCAAGCCAGCCTCCTACAATGAGTGACTAGAACATGATTATATCAGTCAATTTAGGGGTTAAGGATGACACCATGGGAGCTGAGCAGATTAAAATTCTCCTTCAGCCCCTAGTTGGAAGTATACAATTATTCATTGTGTTTAAAGCAATGGGCAGAATTTTATTTTAGGTTGTTTTTTTGTACTTAAAAAAGTTCAAATGGTTTATACTTTTAACGGAACAAAATATTGGGGGGCAGTATATACTATTTACAAGTTAGGAAAAGAACAGAAATGAGACACAGGGTTGTTCTGCTTTACTTCAAACTTAGAGGAAAACGAAACCAACGAATGCGGCACTCCTAGTTTGAGTAATGAATTTATGAAGGCTCTTCCCAGATTTTGAATGAAAGCACTCTAAAATATAAACATGAGCATTTGACTTGATGCAGTAAAACGTGTGTAAGTGGTAGAATAATTACAGCAGTTTAACATTGAAAGGCCTAAAAAGTAAAATGCATCAACAATGTATATGTAATATATATACATATAGATATATAGATATATATTTATATATCTCTCTATGTATATTTTCATTCAAGTATATATGTGTGTGTGTATGTGCACAGCCAAGCTAGATAATCAAGAATAAAAATGCATCACCATGGGGATCAAATCCAACATTTTCCTGGTGCCAATGTCAAACTGAGGAACCATGGATAGCTGCAACAAGAGAGAACCTTCCCCAATGGGATTTTGTTCTGGCAATGCGTCCACCCCCAAAAGTAGTTCCTTCTGCTTCAGTGCCAAGCTTCCTCAACTTCTACACCTTAAACAAACCCGAAAGGAAGGTTCTGGCGACCTCTCCCTCCTTTCGCATAAGTTATGAAATTCAAGTTCTGGCTGTACTTAGTCTGTGCCGAAAACATCCAAAGGAGCGGGCCCTGCCCTGATGCGCATTCCAGAGACAGAGGAGCAGTACTTTTTCATAATAAAAACATTGAAAACATTCCCAAGCTGAGACTGTCTTATCATGTCTACTGTCCAGATCCCCCATGTTATGTTTCTGCAAAGTGCAACCTGGTGGGAAAAAGCACTAACACGTTCTATGTGGAAAACAAGATCGGTGTGGAAAAACCCTGCGTCACCGATGTGACAGCAAGCACCTGAAGCTAAGATAAGCACAAAATGGAGTCAGTAGTCAAGATGGAGTCGATGGTTAAATACAGATAGTATTACAGGGGTAAAATATGATGCACGCCTGCATCAGCTGATGGGAAAATTGGAGCCAGGTCTCAGTTTGGGGAACAGGAGAGATAGGACTTCCTTTTTTCGAAAAGCTAAATGTTTGATTTAGGCAGAAGCCTTTGTAATCTCCATGCAGCTTCAGGTGAAGAATAACTTAATTCTAAATAAAATCTGAATATGACTGACAGAGTGCAGATTGTTTACATCGTGCTGAGATTGACAAAAGCGTGAGGCATTTTTAAAAAAATGACAAAACTATAAACTTGATGAATATTGGCGTCAAGAACACTGGTTAATAAGTGTGAACTGATAAAGATATTGGTAAAAGGAGAGCAAATTGAAACTTTTTCATCTTTTTACATGATTAATTCAACAGTTTCTACATTGCAGGTGGCATGAAGCTTGCCATTTTCTAAAGTTTCATTGTAAATATCTTTAATTGGCTTTAACAGAGTAGAGCTAATTGCTTTGTAAAATGCATTTGATAGGTGTCAGAGCCATGACATATATCCTGGTAATTACCTTATGCCACTTGACATTTCTTTAACTGCTCCGCCAGACTCCAACCAACAAATTCTCTCGTTTAGCAGCTCAGACTATAAACATAGTTTTGATAAACCACGTATTTATTCACATCCTCTTCAGAAATACATGTACATGAACAGTTTGTTTGGGCCAGAAATGCCGTCTGAATAGGTGCCAGTGCTGCAGTGTCAGCAGCCTGCAAGCATTTCAAGGTTCTGGGCTAGATGTACCAATGGAAATGGCCAGCTTTTTGCCTTTTAAACACTGAATAGGGAAGATGAATTGAACCTCTGCCTCTTGGACTACAGCTAAAAATAAAAGGATGGGGTAACACAAAGCATATAATCCATGCCATCGCGTTCGTAATGTGCGGAGTTTGACATCAAGCACTTTAAAACAGCTGGTGTTAAAATGCCAAAAAATGGCGTTTCGCGAAAGGTATGAGAAAAGAATGGAATGCTCCACATTACACCACAAACTAACTGTCATGGGCTGTAATCACTGGAACAATGCTGAATGAGCATGGCATTCAGCAACCATTCAATACGTTGCACCAACAGGAGCAGTCACAGAGCATTGAAGGTGAATGGAGATGCATTTTTCAAATGTTCAAACATTCATATAGCTTATTAGATAGATGTACAACAGTGTTGTTGCATGATTCGTCAGTCTTAGCATGCATTGACATAGCTTTGATCTAAGTCTCAGACCTAACTCTACAAACACAGAGAAAGGTTGTAGCATAAACAAGTCAATAAACCACAACTCACCTGCACTTCAGCAGCAACAATTTCACCTCATATTTCATCACAGTCATGAACGTAAATCATCACATATTTCACTAGTGACACAACTTAACTCACTACGATTAAAATAAATAACTCAAACAGAGTAAACATACAGGAAACAAGAGTCATCGACTGGTAACAGTTGATGAACATTGTTGTTCAAACCTGTTCAGCACAGCTGGAAGGTGTAAAAGGTACCACAATCTCTTGTTTTAATTTTGTCAATATTTCAGTACTAGGTAACATTGCTCTTGACCAGGGTGTGCATTTCATGGTGAGGGAGGGTACTTGTTTGAAATTGAGTCTCTGGTTGGCACATGTATGTACCCTGTTCAAGTAGGGACCACGGTCCTAGTCAGGGTCAGTCAGATACACAACCTAAATTAACCTGTGCTCACCCTTGAGTAGCTTGGCAAAGAACAGTCAAGGCTTTACTTAAGAGACAATGTTTAAAGTATTTGTGCAACACTAACTATTACAGTAGCACAGAGAAAGACACCACGAAAAGACTCCACACCAGTTTAGAAAAATAGAGAATATTTATCTGAGTAAAACAAGACCAAAATTACAAAAATCCAATGAGTACTTCCCTGGCTCCAGATACTCTACAGGGGTGTGTGTGGAACTTTCTGTGAGTAAAGGCACATCCTCATTCAGGTGTGCCAGCTCCTCCCACCCATCTAGCCCAGGAAGACGCATCAGCCTGGTGATGGGCCATCAGGATGTAAATGTCACACCCAAAATCCCTTTGTATGGGACTGTCTACAGGGACTGCATGCAGCCCAGCTGTCATCGACCCCAGATGTGTATTCTTAGACAGGCAAAATCACAGAATGGTTAAGGTAAGAAAATGTCAACTTTCTGAAAGTGGCATTTTCAGACTGACAATTTGAAATCTGATTTCACCATAAATTGTGATTTCGTATTTTAAGTCCAGGGACACCAAACTCCAAATTACTATTGTTTCCCAATTGAAAGTTACACTTAGAGAATGCTTTCAAGGTAACCTCAATGTTAACCGATGTGAGAGAGATAGACCTTGCAGTAGTGAAAAACACATTAAGCAATTTTTCACTACCTGGACATGTTAAACTTTTAAAGTACATGTCCAACCTTTTAAATACACTGAGCACTGCCCTTAGGGCTACCTAAGGTCTACCTTAGGGGTGACTTACACGTAATAAAAAGGAAGGTTTGGGGCATGGCAAGTGGGTGATCTTGCCAGATCAAAATGGAAGTTTAAAACTGCACAGAGGCTCTGCAGTGGCAGGCCTGAGACATATTCAAAGGCATACTGTATTGAGTGGCACAATCAGTGTTGCAGGCCCACCAGTGGCATTTAATTTACAGGCCCTTAGCACATTACTAGGGGCTTACAAGTAATTTAAATATGCCATTGGTGGATAAGCCAGTGCTACCATGTTTCGAGTACAGAGAACCTGCACTATAGCATTGGTCAGCAGGGGTAGAGTGCCCAGAATCCTAAAAGCAGCAAAAATTAAATCAGAAAAACAGGAGGTCAGAGGGCAAAGTGTTAGGGGAAACCACACCAATGGTCATACATCTAACACTATTCATTCAGAAGATAACAATACATGCATGGATGAGAGCTGCAGAGAGGTATCAGTTTTTAATTAATGTGAATCTCAATGTAGCCGCTAATTACACATTAACAGTTGCCACTCCCCTGGGATCCCTGATGACATCAGCTAGTTAGAGAACATCTGTGCTAATGGCTCCTTTTAGAAAACCACAGACATATCAGGAGGCTTCTAAAAGGCAATCATTCCAAATGCTCCCACCTGGGACATGGTCTTGCTTTAGTAACAGTCCATTACAATCCAGCACCATCTCCTACTGGTGGCCCATCCTTATGGGTGTAGGAGACCTGCCCCTTTTTTCTAGAGCATGATCAGTGTCTATCAGCTGAACAAAGGCCAGTCTGACAGCAACTCATCATTTCAAGATCAGGGAGACAGGTGCTTCACATTCACTAATGTGCAAACACCTGGCAGCCTGAGCAAAGGTTTGCCGTGCTAAAGATGTCACAGCCCCGTGACATCATCAGCCACACAAAGTCCTGAGAGGATCCTCCATCTCCTGAAAAGGGGAAGTATCAATGATAGAGTCAGCTCTGGGCACTTCAGGTTTACGTGCTGAAGTGCCCAGGGCTGATTGCGTATCAGTGATGCCTCACATCAATCTTCAATAACTCATCAGAGAGTAGGATAGGATCAGCAAGTTTCACAGATGCCAGCCCACTCTAAGATGAGTTAGGGAAGCCCCTCCTCTCACTGCCTATGCCTTTACAGGGTTAGGCAATGAGAGGAGGTGCCAAGCTCTTTCATTTTTTGCTTCCTTTCCAAAGCTTCCTGATCAGCTGTGCTTCTTCCTTTTGCCATCTGATGGTCGTGCCACCACCACTGCAGCTTGGTAAATCCCTTATTGAATGTTTGGGTGTGTGTAGGTATGTAAGAATATTTGTGTATTTGCATGCATGCACTAAGAATGGGTGAGTGCAAATGTGTGTTTGCTTGTGAATGACTGTGCTTGTCTGTGCCCACTAGACTACTTTTCGAAGTTACCATCCGCCACCGACTAGGCCCGCATTTTTACAGGGTATGCAATGTGTAGTGCAGGAAATTTGCATTGTTGCAAATTTTCCATATGTGCTTGGCGCAATGCACTAAACAGATTTCACTGTATTCCCATCTGCCCATAGAACATCTGTTTCGCAATTGCTTTCCCTGTCACTACATCATAATCAAGCAATCTGCATTGCCAATTGACACATCATCATTTTATCATGTGTGTACTAATGAGTGCTTTCGAGAAAATGCCAGCACGCACAATTGCTGACACTGCACCTCCTGGGTGGAGGGTGTATAGATGTAGCCAGAGTGTATCCCATTGCTCATGATGCTCTCCTCCAGCTTAGGATGAAGTTCCCATTTGTGGTCCACCAGGAAATGCCTTCTCAGTATGTCTACTCTGGCATTCAGAGAAACTGTCATGAAGTTGGTTGCCAGGAAGATGTTCTGCTTGTCCAGTCACATCCAAAAGCATATTGTCTCTTGAGGTAGGATCCTGGACCCGAAACTACCCTATCTGTTGCAGTACCACATGGCGGTCATATTGTCCATGAAGATCTGTACCAGTCTCCCTTTCATTTATGACAGGAAGGATTTCCGGGGCCAGATGGGTTGGCCAAAGCTCCAGAAGATTGTTGTGGAGCTGGCTCTCTCCGTGCTGGACACCAGAGGCCTCTGAACTCCACTTCTCCCAGGATCTCCCCTAACCCAGCAATTACACATCTGTCACCACCATGAACTCTGGGGGGGGAGGTAAAGTGATCTTTCGCAGGGCAGGTTGGAGTCCACCAGCCACCACAGCAGAAACTGAACCATCTCAATTGAGATCTGGATGGGGTCAGATAGATATGCCTAATGCTGGGTGTAGGAAAGTCCTCCTTTTTGCTCTGGTCACCCACAAACGTTCTGGACAGGTACTAGTGGTTACTGACTCTTGGCTGTGCCCTGGGTACTGCTTACTAGTCCCAGGGCCAGTGCTCTGTGTAAAGAGGATATGCACATTAGGCTTATTATAATTGGCAAAATTAACCTACCTGTAAGTCCCTAATATATGGTAGGACATGGAGGTTTAGGGACCCCAGCATAGGTAGTGCCCCATAGGTGCACTGCTGAGGTGCCCAGCGTAATTTTAAAGGCAGGCCTGCCTTGCTGGCTTCTTTTAAACTAAAGTTACATGCACATTCGACTTTGGAATTAAAAGGAGTTCCAAAGTCCTTAACTACCTTATTTGTACATATAGGTCACCCCTAAGGTGTGCCCTAGGTGCCCCTAGGGCTGGGTGACATGTAACTATAAGCAGGGACCTTATAAAAATGTTTTTATAAGCCCTGGTGAGGTAAAACAGCCAAATTTGTTTTTTCCTCATTGTAGTAAATAGCCTCCATGGGTTAGAATGGGGAGACTTTATTTCAATTTTAAAAATCAGCCCTGCAGTGTTTTTACTACTTTGCTCTGATTCACCACAAGAAGGACTTTGCCTGGCTTCAACTGGTTCAAGGATGGACTCCCTGTTTGCTACATGTGAAAACTTGCTAACCAGAGTCCCCTGCACCAGCTCCTGAAGAAACCAACCAGCTGACCACTGTCCAGTGGCCAAAAAGGAGTTTGCACCAGGTGCATTCTGGGAGTTGTAGTCTACACCCCCAAGGAGCATCTCAGAGCTTCTGGGACCATGGTGTGAACTGTGGACCTCAAAGAACCTTAAAAGAATATCTGGAAGAAGATCCAGAAGTTTGGAGAACTTTGGAGAACTTTTGGAAAAAAGCTCCATAGAGGGACCGACCCGGCGCAGCAAGTCTAGCCAGCTTGCCTCAACCGTGACCCGGCCTGACTTGCAGGTTCGTACCGGCGAAGAAAATCTCCAAAAAAGAGAATAAGTCCAAACAAAGTTGACCGGGACCTCCCAGCCAGCGTATCCGAAGAGGGTTCCAAGCACGTCGGATCAAGATTCAGGTTTGCCCCAGTCGAAGGGATTTCACCTTGAAAAAACGACTAAGTCTGAAGGTAAAAATCTCCACAGAGGTCTCCCGCGACGCGTATCCGCGGAAGAGTTCCAGGAGGTCGGATTGAACCGGCAGGTTCGTTCCACTGAAGAAAATCTCCAGAAAAACGACTAAGTCTTTAGGTAAACTTGGGCTGTAGCCGAGCCGGGCTCCATTGCGGTTGGCCTTAAACTTTGACTTTGCCCAGGTGGAGGTGCGACCAGATGGGCGCTTTTTGTTACTATGCACTAGAAAGCAATAATTCATTAAAAATTCATATCTCCAATTCCCCTTATCCAATTTTATTCATTTTGTTGTCATTTTAAAGCTAAAAATATTTCCTATTTTTATAAATTGATTGTAGATTTTTAAACTGTTTCCTGTGTTTTATTTTATTACTGTTTTGTGATATTTGAATGCTTTACGCAAGTTAAGCCTTGTCGCTCGTTTCCAAGCTACCAAGGGTTCAGCTGGGTTTAATTTATTGACATCTAACTGGACCTAAGTGGAGGTTGGTGGCCTATTGCTTAGTGTAGGTACTTACAAGCCCTTACCAATAACCCATTTTTCAACACTGGGCCCACTGGGATATAAGGTTCTGCTGGAGGGTCTGCATGGGCTCCTTTGCATCCGGGATGAGAAGGATTCATGGGGTCAGGAAAACAAAAAGCCTCAAAGCATCCTCACCAAAACCCAGGGTTGATCCTGAAACATCAGGATAACATCGTGAATGTCCCAGACATGAATGTCCCAGACTCTCTGTGGCAGAGGAAAGGCCGTGAACACCACTGTGTCCCAAAGAATGGAAGCTTTGAGAGGCAATCAGGTGGAACTTCAGCTCACTGATTGTGAAACCTAATTATGTCTAGAGTTCAGACATTGTCCAAAAGTGATATACAACTGACTGTGGTGAGCCCACATTTAGCAGCCAGTTGCTGTGTTTAAGACCCGACATCCTTGATGGTTTACCTTCTTCCCCTGCCTTTGCAGAAATTATTTTTGTTGGTATTAGTACTCTTTTGACTTTACCCCTGCCAACCTGTGTTGTAGTGTTTGAACTCTCTCCCTAAACATGTCAACATTGGCCAATAATTGATTGGTATCTTTAATTGATTGTACACCACTAGTAAGTAGTACCACATGTACCCAAAACCTGTACATTAAATGCTAGTACTGGGCTGCACCACTCATTGTGCCAACCAAAGTAGCCTTTGGAAAAGTTTCTCAGGCTTGCCACTGCAGTCTATAGTGCAGTTGTAAACTGCCATTTCGACCTCACAAAATAAATCTTTTACCAGGCCTAAATCTTCTTTTTTAATAGTTGTATGTGACCCCTAAGGTAGGCCCTAAAGGCTTATAGAGCAGGATGCATAGTATGTAAGTACTAGGACATGTGGGTTTAAGTTTTACATAACCTGGTAGTTGTTTTTCACTGCTGTAAGGCCACCTCTCTGATAGACTAACTCTGGATCGCTTTATTTCCGTTAATAAGTTCTAACTGTAGATTGGGAGCAGATAGAGAAATTATGTTTACACTTAGATTGTAATTTAAAATCCTGACTAATAGTAAAGTCAATTATGAGTTACAATTTTGAAAGTGCCACTAGCTAGAAGATTAGCATTTTTCTGCCCCCAAACTAAATGTATCTTTCTGCCAGTGTCTAGGTCACATGACAGTGAATGGCTCTGCTGTTATGGGTTGTGTATTACTTCAAGAGAGTGAAACAAAGAAAACATAGGCTTGAGGGAAAGGGTCGTATTGACAGGATGGCTGGGGAGGAGTTGTACCCTGATTGCACTTGAAAGGGCCCTGTCTGCAGCTCACACAAAGGAACCTTACACCAGGCCTGCACTCTCCTTTCTCCCCATCAAACGTTTGGAGTCTGGACCAGGGAAAGGGGAGGAACTGACCAGAAGCAGTTTTAAGGTTAGGTCACGGAAATCCAACACACAAAGGCTGGCACCCAGTATAAAAGAGGGACTTTAAGAACTTCTCATCAGAACACTCCTGGACCTGTGGAAGATCCAGAAGGATTGCCTTGCTGTCTGATGAGAGGGACTGTTCTGCTGACTGGAGAAGGATTGAACCTGCTTTCTTGATCGCAGGCTACCCACAGAGTTCTAAGGGTCAGTTAGCTGGCCTCCTGGTTCCAGAGGCCTCCCAGCAACTGCCAAGCTGACCAGCACCAAATGGTCCTGCCTGGACCTGCCTGAGCCCTGCTGAGGCCTCTGCTAGAATAAGTCTTGATCCCCAAGAGGTCCTCCCCACATCCTGGACGTTTGGGTGGCATCAGTGTGAACTCCTCCTGAAGATAAGGTGAAGACACAGACATTTTGGGCTTCCTGCAACTGCGAAGTGACCTCTTTACCCTGGAAATCAATCACTTTTGACAACCGCCAAAGTGAACCTCCAGCAGGACCTGCTCTTTACCTCAAGAGTGACCATTCGCAACAACTGGAAATGCGAGGCCTAAACCTCACACTGACAGCGACAGCCCACAACAATCGCCACAAGGAAGTTCCAGCGACGACTGTCTCTTCATGCAACAGCAATGACCTTCCATGACACTCAACCTCTTCCTCATGCTGACAAGCTCCTCCTCGAGACTCCCACCAATGCAAACAGAACTCTTCGTAGGGACTTTGAGAAAGCAAGCCTAACCTGGTCCCTGTATCAGACCCGCACTCCATTGTGGTTGCCCTGAACTTGTGACTTTCCTTCATTCTAGTGCAAACTGATAATCCAGAGTGGTGTTTTATGCTTCTTGGCTCTATTTTCATCCAAAATCTCAAATCCCAGTTCCACTGATTGGGTTTATGTAGTTTTGGTATAATTCTATTTGTTCTTGTATTATTCATTACATTTTACTCTATTATTGTAAAATGATTTGTGATATTTCTTCTGTTGTGTTTTCATTTTATTACTGCAATGCTGCATAAATATCTTACATGTTGCCTTTAAGTTCAGCCTGACTTTGTGGCAAGATACCAGGAGATTAAGCGCAAGTTAATTTTGTGACTCTTGTGGAATGTGTTTATTATTTGAGTGGGGCTTCCACCCCACCCAACTAATAACCCTGTTTCTTACATTGAGGCACAGGAATACATTTACTCCCAAACACCAAAGATAGGCAGTGACCACCACCACCACTTTCATGACACCCATGGGCTGATCTAAGGTCAAAGGGGAGCACAGTAAATTGAAAATGTTACTGCCATTTCTGGTGTGGTGTTGGGTCATTGTGGAGAATATAAAGCACCACCTATTGGTGGTCGAGAGTACCACTGAATATTCTTGCACTGGAGGATATTCTAAAGGTGAGGATTCTGCAATTAGAAGTATCCATCAGCAACAGGAAGATCCTCAGTGTATCAGCACTGTATCAACAACTCTGTTTAAAGTTGTTGCAGACATGTAGACAATGATTTGTAATGTATAAGCCCAATGATGTGTCTCTACTAAATGGCATTGAAACTTGGCTCATGATGTAGGGTGAGTTTCAGAGCAGACAATCTGCAAACGGAATTGCCCAAGTAGGTAGTTGCATTTGTAACTTTTTCAGAACTTTCCACAGGGGAATGTTCAACCATGACTTCAACTGTCAATATTTTGCTACATTATGTGAGCAGAAATGTATTCCGTGGAAGTAATATCCATCCTCTGCTGGGCCAACCAGTGAAGAACCGACAATGGTATTGTCCATCCTGCTATTTGTCCCACAGCTGACTTCTGAGATTGCTGAAGAGAAGATTGAGTAGGCTCCCCATGTCCATTCTGGAATATCAGAGACCACTGGGGAATGGTCCCCTAAAAGTACCATGTACAGTAAGGATGATCAGCAAAGCAACTTGGCCTGAAAACAGAGGTAAAGGTCTGTGAGGACACTGACCAGCAATACTGTGACCTGGTGGTCCAGGATTGCAAGGATACATTTTGCAAAAGATGGGACAACCTACAACTCTGTTTGTGGATCACAGTACTTGCTATCCTAATGAGGTCATATCAGCAGAAGAATTACAATGTGTTGTCATATCTGAGCACCCCCTCTACTAGTACATATTGCTAGTGACCTACCCAGTGTTTCACACTGAGCTGAGGAAAAAGGAAGATCAACACTCTGATGAGTTGCATGAAACAAACCTCTGACCAGGTACATATGGACTCTAAAGTACTTTTGAATCATTTAATTCACCTCATTGGGTTCAAATCACATGACATCCTACCAAACACATTCCAAATGCAATCCAATTCCATTGACATAATCAAAATTCACCTATCTACACTCACCCAGAAGAAGTATGTAAAATATGGACCAGCAACATGTCAGCATGAGTTACCCTAATTTCCTTCAAAATCATGGCTAGCATATGAGACGCAGGGCAACCTGTTCTGGAAAAGGAATGTTGTGGTCCGTTATAATGTCAATGTAATGAAGTGCCTCTTTTGGTATGATCACCCCCAAGTTTTCTGAGTGATGCTGCTGCTTTTTCTACTCTGAAGGTGCGCTGAAACTAGCTAAACAGATCCAAGTGGCAGTGCTCTGACCCTTAAAAGGTACGTCTGATTGGTTCACCCACAAAGGGCATAAGTTAACTTACCTATAATTCCTTTGTATATGGTACCGGGGTACCCAGGGCATATAAGTTAAAGAGTGTCTGAAAAATACATTGTGCCAACACAAATTTGACAAAATAAAGACTCTTAGGGGGTCATTCTGACCCTGGCGGTCCATGACCGCCATGGCGGAGTGCGGCGGAAGCACCGCCAACAGGCTGGCGGTGCTTCCTGGGTGATTCTGACCGCGGCGGTAAAGCCGCGGTCAGAAAAGGGGAGCCGGCGGTTTCCCGCCGGTTTCCTGCTGGCCCAGGGAATCTGCCATGTCGGCGCTGCTTGCAGCACCGCCATGGGGATTCCGACCGCCTTCCCGCCAGCCTGTTTCTGGCGGTGTCCACCGCCAGAACCAGGATGGCGGGAACGGGTGCCGTGGGGCCCCTGGGGGCCCCTGCACTGCCCATGCCACTGGCATGGGCAGTGCAGGGGCCCCCTAACAGGGCCCCACAAAGATTTTCACTGTCTGCTTTGCAGACAGTGAAAATCGCGACGGGTGCCACTGCACCCGTCGCACCCCTGCAACTCCGCCGGCTCCATTCCGAGCCGGCTTCATTGTTGAAGGGGCTTTCCCGCTGGGCCGGCCGGCGGTCTTCTGGCGGTCGCCCGCCGGCCCAGCGGGAAAGCCGGAATGGCCGCCGCGGTCTTTTGACCGCGGAGCGGTCTTTCGGCGGGAACCGCTTGGCGGGCGGCGACCGCCGACCGCCGTGGTCAGAATGACCGCCTTAGTCTACCACTGCTGGCTGACAAAGCAGTTTCAAACTGTCTAACTCAACTTTGATATTTAAAGTAACAACAGAAGCCAAACCTTCCTTTTTAGTATTTCTAAGTCACCACTATGGGAGGCCTACCAAGTCCTAAACGAAGGACGAACTATATTTAAAAAGTTGCACATGTAATTTTGAATTTACATTTCCTCACAGTAAAAACCCTGTTTTTCATTGTTACCATGGAATGGCTAGTGGCCCCATTGGTGAGAACAGATTTACATGCTAACAACTCAGCAATGCTAAATTCTCAATGGTAACTAAAAATATCATACTTCAATGTTTCAAAATAATCATTGCATTAAAGCCAGTTTAATGCTCAAGTCAAACCTAATGTAACTTGTGCACAAGGTCAACTTTAGTAAGTAGCCACTGTTGCTGGCCACCACATAGCCTTTTGGCGAGAGGTGTGAATGACTCTTAGGAAAGAACACAAAATGATCTGCCATTGTGACAAGTATGACTTCTTCCTGGCAGGAAGGTGAAACTGTGTGTGGGCTGAAAAAAGGCAAGCTTCAAAGGGGAAGCCAACTTTGAAGGGCAAATGGTGGACACACACAAGAGGGGTTTCTCTTTTGTTCTAGCAGACAGTTTGGCGTTGATGACAGAGGGAAGTAGCCAGTGTAAAACCATTTTTTCCATGGGTGAGTAGTCCCCAGGTAGCCACAACTCTGCCCCGCACACCAAGAGAAGGGTTCTGCCATCTTTGGAATGGGCATAATAGTACATTCTGGAACAGCTAGATACCACACTTCACAGGAAGTCATCGTTAGGCAGCAGGGGACCCCAAGGGCATTAACTGGGCATAAGAATGGCCCCTGGCACCCAGAACACAGAACGGTTATGTACTGAAGAGTGGACCAAGGAAGGGCTGTCTTGCTGTTCCTGGACCCAGCAAAGAGAGCCCACAACAATACTGGATTGCACTTGCTGCTCCTTGGACTGGTTGTTGGCTTGATTTCACATGGACTTCGTGGAACATCAAACCCTGTGGCCAAAGTCGCCCCATTGTGACTGTGGACTGAGGATTAGTTCCAGTAAGACCCCCCCTCAATGGATCAGCATCCTCAACATCCTTCAGCATCTTCAGCAGCCTGCATCCCTTGCATCAGGACCTCTTCATTATAGTCTAGGAACGTTCGACCATAGAGCCTGGAACTGGACTGGAGAATGCTTTGATTGTGAGGTAACTGTATTACCAAGCCTCACTGGCCTCTGTGACCTGCTCTCTAACATAGCTGGTCACCCAAAATGGGCCTGAGGAGTAGTTTGTAACTGTGTAAATATTTTCCAAAGGTTGCAAAGGTAACTGTTAACCATGCTAGTTACCAATTCTTGTTTGCATTTCAAATGAAAAGCAGTGGTTTTATTTTTTGGTTCATAATTTATATCTCCAGATCCCTCTATCATATATTTGTCATTAAGGTGTCATTCTAAAGGTAGAAAATTGGTGTCAGATGTTCTTGTCTTGTTTGTTTCCTATTCAGTGGTTTGGTACTTCCTAACAATTGAAACTTGTTCTTGTGATAAAGCCTAACTGCTCAGAGCCACAGCTACTCAGGAATGAGCTAAGGTTTGTCAACATATCTGATTGGACCCACTTCAGGTAGTGAGTTTATTGCACAGTGAGGATTCACAACCACACCATGTAATAAAGCACTTTACTCACAGTGAACATTGGTTACTTAGGAGTGTATCAGTACCCTGAGGCCAAATGGTGACTGTGCATGCTGAAGAGATTTCAACAATTATATCACATGCTTATAACATCTTTTCATGCTTTGTCAGAGGCAGACTCCTGCAGTGTGATTACAATGTGCAACTGTTAGGCATAATTCAGATAACATCATCACAGATGGTCAAATGCAATTTAGAGCAACATGCCTAGGTCTGTTTGTCGCATTACATCCATGTACAGCCCATCAGGAATCCCAATAAGCAGTAACAGAATTTCCCATACAGGTGTGCTTATGTCACTGAGAAAGTCAACATTTATACATTTTGTGGGAATTCATAATCCAAACATGACTACTGACATATAGACACAGTGATGTTACACTGCTATATTTGTGTGAGAGCATTAATGCTCAAAAGCATGGAGGATGTGCCTCTCCTGGTACAACTGAGAAATGTGACATTGAGCACAAACATTTGTGCCTGATTTCCCTATTTCAATTGGCACTTATAATGATTTGGCAAGTACTGCATGTGCATGTCCTTTGCAAGTAGCTGTTCAGTTGTTTAAATTGCCTATTACCTTCCTATCCCTCCAAAATCCTTCCGATAGACATTAGTGAGAGACCCAACGTGGACAGGGGTCAATAGACATTGGAATTCAGAGTGAGCATGGATATCTTGGGAAAAGGAGGGTGAGACCATCAATTTATGCCAGCCACATCTTCTTGACTTACCTTGCATGGGAGTCATCACTGTATAGGCTGATGAAAGTGACACTGATTTATGGCACAACCAAGATGAGGTTTTGACAAGTGAAATGAAACATGTTGTGTGTTGCAGGGGGTCAGACATTCTGCACTGAGGATCTATAGAGACAGGCAGGCCAACTACACTGAAGGATGTGTCACATGATAGGCTAAAAACACCTGTAGTTCATGTGCGTCAGAAAGGTGGCACCCACAACAGTACATTTCAGGATGCAACAGGCTTCCCAAATCATCTGATGATGTCACCAACTTCAATATCGTTGATAAAGACAAAATGATAATGCGCAATGCTGACTAAACTGCTCTCACAATCTGCTATTGTGCTTTGAGGTGTAAGTTGTTGCACACTACCTAGGAGAAGGGAAGGTCCTACAACAAATTTTGCATGGGGAATGTAGTCACTATTTTTGTCACTTTGACATTCTCTGAATGCTATCATGTACCTCAGACTGTGCAACTCCTTTGGCTGACTTATGCCACTGCAGCCTCGCTGTATATTCCTATTTCTTCTTTTTGGCATATGAAAAACTAAAGCAAAAAGCATGGGCCGCACTGCTTCACAGGCATGAGTAGGGTGCTAGAGAGTGTGTAGGTTAGGAGGACTTGCCCACCAAGGCATTTGTTGCTGGAACCACAGTCATATGGTTTGTCAATAATTGAGCATGGGGGTAACAATTATATATTCAGGGATTTGTCCTATTGCTTTCCCTCCCTCTCGTTCATGTCTTCAATCTAGAGTAGCCTAAATTCTCCCACACCATATTACTTCACAGAGCTATGTAACACCACACAGTAGACACCAGCCCAGCTATTCTGGTTATGTTAGCTACAAAGCTCCTTGAAACAGTAGGAGGTGGCACAGCAAAGGACCCCATGGGTGATGGACTACAGCTTTACTAAGCTCTTGACAATCAAGGGATATGAAACCCTTCTCCCACAAGTCCACTTGTCAAATCATCAATCAGCAAGCCACTCCTGCCCAGTCACCTTCCTCAGTCAGCACTATAAACTTTATTAAATTCAGATGGCAGGGCAACCAAAAAGGAGCATTTACAAGATTCTATCCAAAACCCTTCATAACAACATTCTCTCTCAAGCCTACAAACTGTGTTTAAGAGTTGACATGTCACAGGTTGTGGTTCTTCCAGTTGCATGTATGCTTTTTGCCGATGCTCTCTGGAAGGTTATAATACATCCTGGGTACCCTAAATTACTTTTACCAACTATTATTGAAGTACAGTACTGGATATTACTTTTCACACTTTTGCCACCCAGGAAACATTTATGTCATATATTATTTGCTCTAATCCTACTTTATTTACAGCAGAGTTGTTGTCCTACTGAGCAATTTTGGTGTCTTCCCTCCCTCCTGCAGGCTTTTGTCACTAGTTTTTTACTATTGTAATTGTGCTTCTTTTTCAGTTCTTGCATATGCATGTTCTCTCTTCTTGTTTCAATCTCTGTGAGCTACATGTTGATGCATGTGAACATCTGTGACTTAGCACAGCCCTCAGCAATCAGCATTTATAAAGAATACAATTGCAGAGAGATGAAGGAGAAAGACATTCTCCTGGAGAGCCAAAGAACACACTGTTTTATTCCTTTTAGTGTTACCAGTCTGAAGCCTTTCTTCCTTTTTACCTTCAAAAACAGAGATTGTATTGTCTGTTGTCATAAGGGTTGTGCCATTCTTTCCTGAATGGATAATATTTTTTTATTACCAATAAGTTACATATATCTCACAACCCCAAACAACGTTGCAAAATGCCACTCCCTATTGATGCACAACTCTGCACAACTCTGGCCTCTAAAGTGAAGTTATATGGTTGTACTTATTGTTATGTTTGTACTTTGCTTGCTTACTATATTTTGATTTACATTCATGCAACATATTTCAACTGCCTGTTCCCCATACAGATGCTATATGTATTTAATGTGACAGTGATTGTGCTTGCACCATAGGGATGTATTGACCAACCATTTGGTTGCCACTCTCCTCTTTATCAACCTCTGTATTTGTTACCATTGTGGGTGCACATAAGGCAGTGGTCTAAAGTGAAATCCTAAAACTTCTTCCCTGCTACCACCACATTTCATGTCCCACTTTTATCATAAAAACTACCCTACTCCAGCTCTACAAAATTTCAGGTCAGGTTGCCCTCTTTACATTCAGCACTGATACACCAACTGCCAAGCCGTTTTTTGTTCCATCCCAAGTGGTCTACAGTAAATAAATGCTGGTTGTGCTTTGCCCCAAGGCTGTGGGCACTTTCATTAGTGAAGTCAGGCAAAAAGAGACTGATGTACTAAGCAGTTTGATGTGTCAGTTTCACTTTTACCTATCCTCTGAATTATTTGCCACACACTCCCAAAAATCCCATATCTCCCACCTAAATGCAGTGTTTGATATTTTTTCAGATGACCACTTAATCTCATACATTTTGCCAACACACCTCTGCCCTATGCACCTTTCCAAGGCTGATTTGGGTGGGCGGGCACACATTGGCGCAAGTGCTGCTCACAGTAGGGGGAGGCTGGTGGGTCACCACATTCCCTATCTAAATTTGCCTGTAGGTGTCCGGCCAACTGGTGCTGCATTCCATGCCACCATTCTTCTTTTTGGAGGGGTGACTTGCTGGGGGCAGCCAATAGGTCATCCTCATTTCCTGGGTACTTCTGGGTCCCAGAATTTTCTATGCAGAAAATATACAGTCCAATCTAAGATGGCCACCCTGCTTTCTTCTGGTACCAGTTGTCTCCTATTCGAAAATGGTGTATCCACTTTTGATGAAGTTTCCTATTTTCCAAAGTATGAAAGGGAGCCTCCCTATTCTAATTTGTGTTGCAACTAGTGTTAGGTGTGTTTTCTTGCTCCTGGTCTCTGTCCAGAGGTCTCAGTTTGTTCCTTGAGAAATTGATTCCTGTGCTTTCAGCTTCTTGTCCTGCAAACTTTCTTCTTCTACATGGTGTTGCCCTGCTCCTCAGCCATCGGATTTCTTGCTGTCACCTGGAAGTTTTTTGTCCTTGGGCATTTTCATCCATCAGGGGTTCCTTCCTAGAGGCACTATCTACTAGGCACTACCTAGTGTTGGCGGCATTGTGGCTACTTGAAGGGGTTGCCCTTATCTCTGGCAGACAAGAACAGCCAAGGTTGGGGCCTTTCAGTCTCCTCATGTTAAATATCCTCCAAATCGGTGCCAGGTTCGTGCCACCAATTACTACTCGTACATGAAATAATGTTCATTAAAGTTTGATGTTGTTTCATCATGTCCATTCTCATATCTAAGTAGGCACTTTAGCAAGATTTCATTGAATGATCTGACCTCTATACATATAGCATCGGTTTTTAAATTCAAGGGGCCTATTCACAAATTGTGTTTTGTAGTATTTTAGTAGTACTACAAAATGCTATTCACATATCAACATGCGGAGGTCTCTGCCTCTGCATCTGCTATCTTTTATATGCAGAGATCTCCACCCTGACTGTGGACATCTTCCCAGACTTAAGTATACATTTTATTAGTAAATGTGGGATGGACTGAGGGGAGTAGTTGGAAACTGGTGAATACTTATTTGAAGAAAAGTGAATGGTTAAGGGAGAAACAAGGCGTGGTTTAGGGATTTTTATAGAGAGATTTAGGGAGGGATAAACACCCATCCATTTCTATAGTTACTATATCCAAAAAGAATCCTAAATGAACACACAGATACTCCAGCTCAGACCTTGATCAGGTTCGGCACCAGACCAGTCCAACCACAGGTAGGACAATATCCTTCTGTGGAAGTAGGGACTTAAAATTAAACCCATAGGAGCTAATGTTAAAATAAATTACATTGTTTAAACTATTTAAGAATATAAATTCATTTTATTTCATGTTAAAATATTTCAATGAAATAGAATTGTTTCATTTTAAAATATTGTATTAACCGTTTTAAATGTAAACATTAACGTAACATTAATATTTATTAGAAATAATTAAGTTACATTTAATTAATTTTATACACTACTTTTAATAATTTAATAAGACATAAGAAATATATATTTTTTTTGAGTAGTCATTTTTTTATTTTACACTTCCGAAAAATAAGTTTCTTTTAATTAAATAGATTCAAAAGTATTACTTTTTCAATTTAAAATTCTTATTAATGCTGTAACTTTTTTTTACGTTTGTCTACAGTTAAATATATAAATGTATTTAACATTAATATTTAACATAAAATATTTAGTTTATTTTTTTTAAATAATAAAAATGTATAATTTTCCCTCTACTGCACCATAGGGAGATCTCCGGCCGATAGCAGAGGTCTCTGCTAGGAGTGCAGACGTCAAATATGGTTGTAAAGTCACTACTCTTAGTACCTTTACCATTGTATCAATGTTTTTAGTGATCCCAACCCCTTTTTCAGAGGGTGGGGGCATGTAAGTCTTCACATTTGAGTAACTAGTGAATAACCAAAAATAGTAAAGATGATCAAAAGTATAACAGTAAATTTATTTGTAGAAAAGCTACACACTAGATTTACATGGATAGGCTTCAACAGTCTATGGAACTCCTGGAAGAGCCAAGACACCTCCTCCTGTATGAAGTCCTTCATTCACACTGACTCTCTTCTCATGACACAATGCTTCATTGTGTCATAATCCGGGGAGGGTACCGAAAGGTGGAACAGACATGTTAATATATGGATGTGCATTACAGAGGTAGTATAACAATGAGGCATGCCCTTGGAATGTGTTGGAAGTAGATTCAGGCTGTATCATGAAGAACTGATGTCTTAAGATGCAGGGACGACAGCTACACCATCTACCAAGGGTGCACGTGTGTTCCTGACCAGAGGTGAGGTCACTAAAACCTGATGTAAGGTGTTCCTAGGATCAGACAACTGAGTCTCATCATTATTATTGATGTTGTCCTCTGATTCCTCCAGCTCCTGCAAATGATGGACTAAATGTATGAGTGAGAATGCATTTCTCGAGTTGTATACAGGTCCAGTGCTGCTGGAAGGAAAACTAATGTTTATGAACACCAATCTTCCAGCATGAGTGAGATTATCATTTTAACTTGTAATATAACAAACTTATGAAAACTGGGAAATATTTATCCCGAGGTGTAGGGAGAGAAGGCAAAAAGGGAGACAGATGTTCAAAGCAGAAAAGGGGTTAAAGGACACAAGGTGTCAGGGGAGAAACGGGGCAATGAAAAATGTAGATAAGGAAGAAGATAAAAGAGGCAATTGAGACAGAGTGGCCTGCAGAGTCAGGGAGATAAAGTCATCAAGAGGGTCACATGTCACAGGGAGTGAGGGAGACAATGGTGTCTTGGGAGAAAGGATCACAAAGGAAACAGGGAGAAAAGAGAAGCAGTGGACAAGAGGAAGTGTTGCGGTCAGGGAGTTTTTGGGAGAAGGGAACAAGGACACAAAGGGGCAGGAATACAAGGTTGTTTGGGGCACAATGATTAGCAAGACAATAGGTTAGTGAGACTAGTGGTCGAGAGGTAGGTGGCTAATAATGTCAAAAGGATTACATTGACAAGGTGTTTGGAGAGGAGAGGGCAATGGAGACTTGGGAAAAGAGATACATGTAGGCACATGTAGGACTAGAAACTCTGGGGTAGGACTTATGTGGCCATTATATCGGCTTCCACTTGCGTCCTAGAATATTTTTCCTTAACAAACTTCTTGGTATCCCTTTTATCTCCTGTTTGAGGCACCTCTCTGTTCCTGCTCCCACACAGTTTATTTGACAGGCAGCAGAGCTGGGATTTTGAAGAGGCATACTGAAATGTTAATCACAGTAATTCACCATTTAGGTTAAAACTATCCTTACCTCCTCCATAGTAATGGTTTGCATCCTCTGTGGCAGATTTGATTTCATAGTTCTTAAATCATTGGCTACACACCAAATTCAGTTAGTGAGGAACACGGTATGTGGCAGCAAATAATTGGTTTTTATGTGCTAGGGAAAATATGTGTGAGGATATTCCAAAGCAGAATTTCAGCTGCAGTATATTATCGAGTCCAGATGCTTCTGCTTTTAGTTCCATGCACATGCTTCTCCATTCTCAAGCCGGTGCATTTTCTACAGCTTATAAATACTTGTGGAACAGAATTATTGTGAGTTCCAGGTAAATAGAAAACATGCACACACTCATAACTAAGAGCCTGCTTTAGAGTTTGGTGGATGGGTAACTACCTCACAAACATGATGGATATCCTGTCTGCTGTATTACAAGTTGCACTGGATATAATGCACTTGTAGTATGGCTGACACAATATCCATCCTACTTGTGATGGAGTAGCCCTTTCGCTGAACCCTAAATCAGGCTCTACATTTCTAAAAGTTGAAACTTTGTTGGGATGCGTGCTTATGACTTTATTCAGATTTTTGTTCTTTACAATTATAATCAATTGTTCTCTACAGCATCTTGTTTGTCTTGATTGACCATACTTTTAACCAATTATTACGGGCAGATGGCCAAAACAACTAGCCAACTCTCAGCCTATAGGTAGTACCCCTTCATGGGTTATAGTGTTACTACACTGGGTCAGACTAAATTGGTTAAGCTGGCTAAAACAGAAAGTGACATTGATTTTTATGTAGGACTGAAGGGTTGCAGTGGGCTAATGGTTGAAAAAGCATACATAATAATTTATATGTTTCATAAAAAAGAAATTACTTTGCTCAATTTATTTAGGATTCCTGGAAAAGCACAAATATGTGACCAGTAAATATGAATTTGCAGCACACGCCAGATGATCCATCATCTGCTGAACAATTTGATGGATTCGAAAAAAAACGTTTTCTACCTCAAATGGTCAAACTTTATTGAAAAAGCTGCACATTGGGTGCAACCATATGCCCAACATTTTGCAAGAGTCAACATGTCATCTTCAGCTGTTTATGGCTGTAATTAGACATTTAAAGAGGAACTACTGTTATCAAGACAGAGTGAATATCCCTATTTGACAGACTGGGAGATATGATTTTTTTGGTCTGCAACAGGAAACAAAAACTCTTATTCACATGTGTTGCAATTCACACGGGATGCAACGAATGATCCCGCCTCCGTCCTGAAATTGTATTTCTTGTTGTTAGAAATTGAGTTACTGGTTGACTGGGGTATAAGCCTTGGTCAAGCAGTATCCACAACTCTAGTCAGGGTAAGTACCAGGCAGACCCTAAAATATCCTGTGCTCACCCTCTGGTAGCTTAGCACAGAGCAGTCAGGATTAACTTAGGCACAGTGTGTAAAGTATTTGTACAACACTTCAAACAGTAACACAGTTAAAACACCACACCAAAAGATTCCACATGAGATTAGAAATATAGAGCCAAAGTTAATGAACAAAACAAGACAGGAACAACAAAACTCCAATCAGTAGGATGGGAGATTTGACTTTTTTCAAAGAATAAACTGTAATATAGCACTTATAAGCATAAAGCACCAACCCAGACTATCTGGTCATGCTGGATCAGGTCAAAGTCAAAAGTTCAAGTCCAGCTGACGTTTGACCTTCTCTAAATTTTTGCCAGGGGTCTTGTTCGCCAGGAAGAAGTCTGCCAGGAGCAATGAGGGTGTTGCTGGCGTTGGTTGGTTGGCAGTGCACAAGGATCAGGACAGATGGGCTGGATCCTCGTAGTGGTTAACCACTTAGGTGGACGATACTTGCTGTGTGAAGAGTTGAGCTTGCAGCTGTTCAGGCTAAGTTTCCGGGTGAGCGATGAGGTTTGAAAGCTAACAGGCCCGTTTGAATTCACAGGAGCTTAAAATTTTGACTTTAAGAGCTTAATACCCACTCCAAGTGACCCAAGTCCTGGGAGGTGCCTCTTGGGGCTCGTGAGCTTTTTGAAGATGGGTCCTGGAGCTGTTGGGAGCATGTTTGTCCCTGAGGATCATCAGGAGGCCAGCACACTAGCCCTTTGAGACACTCTGGGGTCCTGGGCTCAAGATGGTTTCTAAGTCAAGTTCTTCCTCTCCAGGCAAGAAGGCAGCACAGCAAAGCAGCAGAGTGGCAGTCCTTTCAGCAGCACAGTAGTCCTGCTTCCTGGCAGAGTATTATCAGTTCCAGAAGTGAACTGAAGTAGTAGTGTCTGAGGTCCAGTACTTATACCCAGTAGTGCCTTTGAATTGGGGGAGACTTCAAAGACAAGCCTTTAAGGACACCCTGCCCTTCCTGCCCTGGCTTCAGACTCACTGCAGGGGGCATGCAGCCATTTGTGTATGGACAGGCTCAGACTATTCAGAACACAGGCAGAAAGGACAGTGTTAATGAAGTGGTTTTGCTTGAAGTATACGCAAGGCAAAGTATTAATTATTGGCAAATCACAATAAAAAAGGCCCTGAACATATAAATGTATGTGTTTAGCACTTGAATCAAATTTGCATTTTGAATCAATTTTGCAATAGTGGTTTAAAAATGATGCCACACAAGGTTTTATATAAATGTAATTTAATCACATTACATGACACATACATCTTACATCTCTTAAACCAGTGTCTCAATTATGTAATAATCTTCATGAAATAACCTGGAATGGAATTCACTCTTAACAGCTGCATAAGGATCATCTGCTCACTGGGTCATTTATTGAATGCAGGCTTGAGGAATGCCCTATACAGATGCCTTTTGCGTAAAAGCCTGTGACTGGGGTCGCTGTCTTTAATTGACTGTGAGTGGCACCAAAGGTAGTTCCATTGGAGATCAGTCACCAGTTCTCTTGCTTCACATGGGACAGAGGAAGTACACTTCGATCAGGGCAAGAGAACCACCATTTTATGGGGGTTCTTCTATTCTATCCTTAGACAAATTATTTATAATTGTGTGTAATACTTTTGCTCCTAATGAGAGCCTGTAGGATTACGTTTATTCAAGTCTCAGCATGAAGCTCTTACTTTTTGGAAGTGTAGATTACCACTGATTAGTTTTGGGGGCCCACTCATTTGAACCTCCCTGGTCATAATATTGTTGAAGGACAACTTGGTTCAAACCCCTCCACACCCCCGCCCACCAATCATAGTTTGTCATCATTCTGGAGTCATGAATGGCCACATTAGGTAGCCCTACACAATCGAGTATCATAGGGTTATGGAAGAATTTAAAAAAGCCCTGCCTTATAGTCTGTCATTAGCTGGGCACACTTTTTAGCAGCAGCCTATTGGCTGCTAGGGCTGCTCAGGGTCTGACAGTCTCTAATTGCTTACTGCTTAACCAAATAAAAATCAGTATGATTGCAAGTTTAAATCAGCAGGAAGTAGGACTGCCACGAAAGCAGTAGACTATCGAGTAAATCTGTAGTTTTGGCCAGTAAGCATGTGTAGCAGAGAACCAACTATTCCTACAAATCAAGACGATGCTATTTGAAGGGAAGGGATGTTTCCAGTCCAATTAGGAAATATTTTTCTTCTGAAGAACTAGAAAGTCCATAGAACGACGTGGAAATATTAGCAGCTTGAAAATAAATGATAAAAAATGCAGTGGTACGAAGAACAAAAAATGCAAAAGTATGTCTTAAGACTATGATTAGTAAGGATGTGAAAAAGGACAAAGCAGACTGTATCAACCTGTCAGTTCTTATTTTTCTCTAAATTCTGGCCTGCTGTAGAAGTGTCTGCTTTGTTAGCTTTTCCTATATCTAATGGACAAAATGCATTGCCCATCAGAAACAGCTCTAAGGTACCAAAATATAAAAAAATAAAAAAATGCAACCACATACAATGAAATACAAATATAAAACTACACTAAACATCACCAGTGAAAAAAATACACATCGTCATTAAGAGTCAACATGTTAATATGTTGACAAAAATAAAATGTATAACACAAATTAGCTGAGGCTACCTGTAGCTATTTAAATTAACACTCTCTTCATACTGGAGGGGCCCGCGGGGAGCGAGAGCACCGCTCTAGTCTTCCCCGCGGGCTCTTTTGGGGAAGGAAGTGACGGCGCGTGGTCAGGATTGGGCAACAGGTAAGTGGGGGTGGGTTTATTGGGTGGGGATAAAAGGGGTGTGGGGTAGAGGGACCAGCCTCTTTCAGCGCAGCCCGTCGCGCGGTTAGTTTGCCCTGTCCCGGAGGAATTTTACAAATTCAGGCAAGTGTTTCGGGCAGGCAGGGCTGGGAGGCCGCGTAGTTAGCGGTTAGGTTGGGTGGTGGTGTGCGCGTCACTCCGAACGCGTGGGAGTTTCGTGGACTGGGGACGGCAGCGCTCTTTTGCTTTGAGCAGCCATCCCTCGGGGAGCACGTGCACGTTGCCAGGCCGCGTCTGCGGCTCCACAGCAACAAGTTGTTTGGCAATTTCTAGTATACGGCGGCGCGCTGGGGCCCCGCCCGCCGGCATTTCGGCCTAGATAAATAAATTTTTAACGGCGGTGCAGCACAGGCAACGCGCCAAACGCGGGGGGAATAGTTGCAAAAAAATAATGAATGGAAGGAAAATTAAATTAGAGTAATAAAAAAAAAGAAAAAAAAGAAATACATTTTCTTGGTGGCGGGGCAAGGGCCAGAGGGGACATAGAGTCAGCCACGAGCAATCAGCGGCACGTTTGTGCGCGCGCAGGCTGCAAGGCCCTGAAGAATCTCCTGATAGGCCTCTCTCGGCCCACAGTAGAGTGAGCAGAGAAGTAAGGTCAACAGGAACTCCCGCCCCTGCGACATGGCAACCAGCCACGATGCAGAGGCGGTACAGGCCGCGCTCCACATACTTGGCGAGGCTGGCCGGGCTGACCTCCTCAGGCGTGGGGTTCTTGACCAGGCCTGGGTGGGGATGGTGCGGCCGACGCGCATCGCATCCGGCCGGGTAGCGGCGGCGGTAGCCGCATGCACATCCCCAGAAAGGGCCAAAAAGCCCAAAAAAGCGGCGGTGGGTCGGGCACGTGGTGCAATCTGCCCCTCCAGCCAGATGGGAGACGGGGAGGGTCCCTCTAGCGAGTCAGGGCCATTAGAGGACGGGGCAGCGCCAGATCAGCAGACAGGGGGCATTGATTTACACCAGGAGCAGAATTTGGAGGAAGGGGCCCCGTGCAGGAAGTAGTGGTGCAGGAGCACCCTGCCCCCATCATAGAGATGACGCCCATGGACCTGTCGCTACCCAGGGTTGGTGCCAACTGGGCGGGGGTCAACAATGCAACAAAAAAGAAAGGCAAGGGACCCAGACAAGCAGGCGGGCAGGGCAAAGGCAAGGCCAACAAGGGGCAGCCCAAGGAAGCTGGGGGGGGGAGTTTTTTACAAGCCCAGGGCAGAGTGGCCCCAGGACAGGCAGGCTAGACGTGGGCGAAGCATGGGACTTGAAGGCCAGGATACGTGAGCAATGCCGCATAGTGGCAGAAACAGAGGACAGGTGGACCCAATTGTGCATGGAGCGGGAGATGGCCACGCAATACGTCCGGCAGCTAAAGAGGCCAGCAGAAAGCACATGGAATGTAGCAAGCATGCCACAAGAAGCAGGCAAAGGTAGCTGGGTATGGGTTCCGAGCGGTAGGGGTCAGGAGGCTGGTGCGGCCTGTGGGTAAGGTAGCGCGATGGGAGTCAGTGGCGCACACGGCCACGTTGGGAGCGGAAGGTCAATGCCAACACAAGAGGTCGGCAGAAAGAAGGCGACGCCAACGGGGCACAACATAGCCCCTGCACGTTGGTCAGAGGCGCTAGAGGGGTCTTCGGCGGCCTTCTCTACTCCGCAGGATCGGGGACAACACAGAGATGGTGGGCGCCATGAGGGTCATGATGATATCTCAACTAACTACATGACGATGAGTGTGGATAAAAGGATGGATGTGGGCGAAGTAGATGTTCTGGACCTTGACTATGAAGAGAAGCTGGATGAATGGGAAGAGGGGGAGATTAGGGAGACAGAGGTGCACAGCATGAGGGGGAGGGGACGAGGACGAGGACGCAGGAGCGGCGCAACCTCTCTTTCCGCTTCTATCTTTCAGGATCAGGATACCAGCAGTGGATTACATGAAAGAAGGCAAGAACAAGCACGTGGCCGAAGGGGCCCGGAAGGTTTCGCGGCCTGTGGGACCACAAGGAAGAGGTAAAGGGCAGAGGTGGTCGGTTTGGGGGGGTGGTGCAAGGGGAGGGGACTGTCCGGAGTGTAGGTCCGTTGGGGTAGGTGACGGTTCTATACTTGACCCATTACCAACAAAAGACACACAGGGAGGTGAGAAAGGTAAAGAGCTACAAGGCAGAGCTTCAACCGAGGGTGAGAGCGGGGACAAGTTAACAGGAGAAAAGTCTGGGACAGAGGAGAAGGAAGGGGGAGATCACAAAAAGAGGCTTCCCTATATGGGTTTGGCTAGGCCACTGGGCTCACACGTAGCAGAAAAAACGAAGGCCAGAATATGGAGACATGAGTATGTAGACGTTTTTAAACTCTTGCATAGGGACATACAAGCCAAGGAATGTTCTAAGGAGGAAGAGTGGGAGTTGGCCCGTAGTAAATATATGGACATTATTCAGAAGGCGCAAATGCACTTTGGGGGTTTTGCCTGGTTGAGTTATGATGAGGAGTTCAGAGCCCGAGTGAGTATCAATCCTGACAAGCCATGGGGAGATGTAGACCCAGAATTATGGATGCAATGGATGGCGTTGTCGCAATCCACGGCATCTACCCATATGGCCAGTGGTTTGCCAGTGGTTTGTAAACCGTTTCAGGCACGTCCCGCCCCGGAAGGGGCGGGCGTTGGACAGAGAACACCGTCTAACACGACGGGAGCTTGCTGGAACTTCAACAAGGTGTTCTGTTCCAGACATCCTTGCAAATTTAAACACGATTGCTCCAAATGCGGGGGCCGTCACCCGGTCACACAATGTTTTTCGCTTTCCAGTCCAGCTGAGCAATGGAGATCAGCAAAAGGCAGAGGGACTCAGGGCGCTCCTGCTCCAAAGGGGGCCTACGCCAGTTAGGTTAGACTTCATCCTACCATGGCTGCACAGATATCCCGATAGGGCAACAGTGATTAAGTTAGCAGAGGGTTTTCAAGAGGGTTTCAGGGTCAGCTACCCAGGCCCACGGAGTAGGCGCTGGGCGGGCAATTTGCGGTCTGCAAAAGAACTACCACAGGTGGTAAGGAATAAGCTCGACAAGGAAATGTCATTGGGCAGAATTGCAGGGCCCTTTTATGTGTGGCCGAGCCAAAATTGTATGATCTCCCCACTGGGAGTCGTGCCGAAGAAGGCCCCAGGTGAGTTCAGGTTGATACATCACCTGTCATGGCAGGAGGGCACATCGGTTAACGATTTAATTGCGGCAGAGGATACCAGAGTAGTTTACGCAACGGTGGATGATGCTATAAAATTGGTCAGGGTTTGTGGTTACGGGGCAGAACTGGCTAAATGCGATATACAATCAGCCTTTAGGCTACTGCCGATACACCCAGGAGATTTTGATTTGCTGGGGATGCAGTTCGATGGGGCAATCTATGTGGATAGGGTCCTGCCCATGGGTTGCGCGATTTCATGCGCTCTGTTCGAGGCTTTTAGCACCTTCATGCAGTGGGTCTTTGTCAAGATCAGTGGGCATTATGCGGTGACCAATTACTTGGATGATTTCCTGTTTGCAGGGAAAAGGGATTCCGGGGATTGCGCGAGGGCTTTGACAGTTTTTCAGGACATGGCGCATCAGATGGGGGTGCCTTTGGCACCCGAAAAGACTGAAGGACCCTCAACGGTTCTCACCTTTCTGGGCATTGAGCTAGACTCCATTACCCTGACAGCCAGATTACCGGCACAAAAAGTAAAAGAAAAGCTGGATTTCTTGGGAACAGTGAAGGAGGCACGGAAAATCGATTTGCGAACAGCTCAGAAGTTGTTGGGGTACCTAAATTTTGCTTGTAGGGCAGTCAGAGGGGGGAGGACTTTTTGCAAGAGATTGGGGCTGGCTAGGTCAGGAGTGGTTATGCCACATCACAGAATAAGAGTTTCAATGGGCCTTAGAGAAGACGTTAGGGTGTGGGAAACATTCCTGAAACATTTCAATGGGGTATCCATGTTTTTCTGTGAAGAAGAGACAGTATGGCAGGTACAGATATTTTCAGATGCGGCAGGAGCAAATGGCTTTGGGATCTTTTGGGACGGCAGGTGGTGCGCAGAGGCGTGGCCAGCACTATGGCTCCAGCAAGGGAGGAGTATTGCCTTTTTGGATTTTTTTCCCCTTTTGGTAGCCATGGCAGTATGGGGTCAGGAGTTAGCAAATAGGACAGTTTTATTCAGAATCGACAACATGGCAGTCGTGGAGCTGGTTAACAGACAGAAGGCAAGGGACCTGAGGGTTTTGCGCTTGTTGCGACGTTTTATGTTGCAGTGTTTATCTTTGAATGTGATCTTTAAAGCTGTCCATATACCAGGAGTTTTTAATGAGATTGCGGATTCCCTGTCTCGTTCACAGTGGCAGCGTTTCCGCAACCTGGCGCCAGGAGCAGAACAGACCAAGACAGCGGTCCCGGCAGACATTTGGGAGTGGGGGGGCATGATGATCACGGGGCTGGTGGAGATGTCTTTAGCGGAATCCACTCGGCGAAGTTACCGGCTGGCCTGGTTGGATTTTCAATCCTTTGAGCGGTTTGCAGGAAATTTTTGGGTGCAGAAGGGAAAGCAGCTAGAACAACGTGCTTTGCGCTTCGTGCTGTCCATGATACAGAAAGGTTTATCAGTGGCAACTATCGGTGGGAAACTGGCAAGTGTATCATTTTACGGGAAATTGTTTTTTGATCACGACCCGGTTAGAAATGATCTGTTGGGGTGGATGTTAAAAGGTTGGGGCAGGATTAGAGCAGCAGAGGGTAGAATGGCCAGAGAACCCATCAATTTTGAATTGTTACTGGAGTTGTTACATGTACTGCTGGTGTGTTGAGCAGACGAATATGAGTTAGCACTGTTCTGTTTATATATGGTGTGGATGTTTTTTGGAGCATTTCGTGTGTCAGAGTTGTTGGGTGTTGGGGCAGTGGTTGGGATACGCTACAGGGAGGTGTGCTTACATGGCGATCGATTGGGGATCTGGCTTAGACAATCTAAAACCGACCAACTAGGCAGGGGAAAGTGGGTGTGGTTGGAAAAAGGGGGCAACGTTTTGGCCTGTCCAGTGTTGGAATGGAGGAATTGTCAATCCTCGTGTATGTCGAACAGGTAAGCCGGGGTGTTTGTGCATAGGTCAGGGTCCAAGCTCACCAGCATTCAGCTTGTACGCGTGCTGAGGATGGAGCTGGGATGGACGGGCCACCGGGCCATGGATTTTGGCACACATTCGTTCAGAATTTGGGCAGCTACGGCTGCGGCTGTGGCGCATTTGGGTTGGGATTGGGCGAAGATCAGGGCGATAGGCCGCTGGAAGTCAAGGTGTTGTGAACGATATGTGAGACCCTGAGAGGAGAGGAATGACAGCGGGAGGGTTTGGGGGGGGTTACGTGATGTAAACAAGTTACAGTTATTTTTCCGTTGCAGGAGATGCGTTTGGTCCATCGCAGGGCAAGATGGTAACATGGCTTGTAGGCCATTCATTTATCCACTGGGCAGTGAAGTTCACGGAATACCAAATATATGGTCGGGCCCTGGGACTGTCCAGCAAACAGCACGAGGTGTTATGGTGGGGAAAGAGCGGCATGCGGTGTGGTAACCTGCTTCCCTTCATCACATCTAACTTATTGAACTGGTTATGTCCGGACTTGTTAATCATCCACTTGGGGGAGAATGATCTTCTGAAATTATCAGGACTCACGCTACTGCAACACATGCAGAGAGACTTGGAGATTATCAAGCAAAAACTGCATGGCACAAGCTTGGTGTGGACAGAATTTGTGCCTCGTAGAGTGTGGAGAGGGGCAGTCAAATATGGAGCTATGGAGCAGGCTCGCAGGAAGCTTAACAGAGCGATGAGAGTTTTTTGCTGGGCACAGGGGATAAAAATCCTGAAACATGAGGACATTACAGAGCAGGATGTAGCATTATTCAGAGATGATGGCGTTCATCTGTCCACGCTAGGGAACGCATACTATCTGATGGATTTGAGTCTGTTGGTTGAGGATTTGTGGGGGGAGAACATGTGGATCAGGGATAATGATTGAGGAGTCAAGGTTGCAGTAGCGTGGGTTTGGGGGGGGGGGCAGCAAAACGCCAAATGGGTTTGTGCTGGTTGGCAGTAGATGGGGGAGGGTGGTGAGTCAGATGCGGGCTTGGCCACCCTTCCAGGGAATAAACAAGCAGGTGAAGGCTCTGAGTGGGGGTACGCACGAACAAAATGGGGCATGAAAGGAAAAGGGGAGTGCATAGGGGAATGGAAGCGAAATAAGGGTTTGGAGGGGAAGGATGAGCGAGGAGATGTTAAAGGGAGGGTGTTATTAAAGTTGCGGTTTTCGTTTAAAAGATAAGGTTATGTTGCTTATTGCAATCATGTCCTAATAAATGACATTTTACACTAAACAGCTGTCACTGAATTATTTCCCGAAATATATTTATGTAACTCTTGTTGAAACCTGAGAGGGATGCAGCGTTTTACAGTTGGCTGGGCGGAACCTACCGGAGTATTGCAAAAAAAGCTGGATTCAGGGTCTTTTTTTGCATTTTTCTTATTGTATATTTTCTGTTTTCAGAGAGTTTTATTATTTTAAAGGAATAAAGCCAAAACGTAAAGTTCACAGTGTGCTTCCGGAAAAACATAAGGAAATATGTGAGAATACAAAAGCATAAACAGAAATAGAAGGCATACTGGCAAGTCATAAAAACAGATACATGTGCGAATTCATGGCAAACTGGAAAAAAAAGTAGAAGGTCAAATGCACCAAAAAGTTTGATATCACATAAAACACAAGGACCAAAGTACCTTAACAGAAGCATGCAGCCATATCAATTTAACATGTCATGTTTTAGAAAAGGAACAAAATACAGGAAAGAGTAAAAGAAATCCCTACCAAGTAGAGATAGAGGATAGAAATAAAGAAAAAGAAAAGAAGTGGGCTACATAGGTCAATACAACAAGATTAACATTATAAGCAGTCAGTATCTTCCCGGGGTGAGAGAGCTACAACTCTCCACAGACTCCCAAGCAGGGGTGGCTCCTACATTAGGGTGAGGAGTGTCGCCCCCCGCCAAGGTGAGACACCAGCACATTGCTTGCTGTGTGACTTACCAAGGTGAAAAGTCAGCGAACAGAAGACATGAAGAGGGTGCTAAGTTATTCAGACCAGGAGAACGGAAGGGAATACTGACTCGAGCAGCAAAGGAACAGAACTCCAGTGTCACACCACTCAGTCCTAGCCAACTGCCCTGCACCCGTCTCTGTGCTGCCCCAAACTAACACCCTTACAAATCCATTAGAAACCAACTACCTCTAGCAGCATCTGTGGCTCATCACTTTAGACCACAATAACTGAACAACAACAGAAAATAGACAGATCCTTGGTGATCCTCCCAGGTCTTGGTCCCAAGTGTACACACAAGGGCCCATATTTATACTTTTTTGGCGCCGCATTTGCGCTGCTTTTTGACGCAAAAGCTGCGCAAACTTACAAAATACGATTGTATTTTGTAAGTTTGCGCCGCTTGTGCGTCAAAAAATTACGCAAATGCGGCGCTAAAAAAGTATAAATATGGGCCAAGGTTTCTCAGTTTTGCCTATTGAGCACTAATTAAAAGAAGGGACTTGACAGGTTTAATGATCTCTCTTGACTATGTATCAGGTGCACCAGCCCATCTGGTAAAATATTGTGGCCTGCAGTGACAAAGACTGGCTCAATACCAAGCAGCACCAGTGCAGTAAGCCTACCTGTATCTGTCAAATCCAGCAAACTCATATTAAGTCATTTCCATCACTTTCGTCACACCTTACATGGCAGCCACACACTGCACCAGTTTGCAATTCTCTCTTCTTGAAATTCTGTTGAGTGACCAACATTCATGGGCCATTCCGTCTCTCTGACGTAAGTCCCATCACAAATTTCAGGCCATCATAATGGTACTGTAAGAGATGTAATTTACGGGAAGGGATGCTACTAACACAACCGCTTGAAATCCTGTTCTGGGAATCAAATTACACTCCGGTACCGATGCTCTGAAATACTAACAGTAGCACATGATGTCCTAGAATACTAGCACAATAGTCACCACAACTTGACCACATTTTAAAACCAGAACAAATCTTGTATACATGTTGTAGTTGAGAGGATGTAACACGAGACACATATTTTGTAAACCAGTGAAATGTACTTGCATTGTAAGCAACATTAAGCCTTATCTGAAACGTCACCTCTCACAGCCTATTTTGTCCATAATATCCATTACCCTATTGCAAAAGCTTCAAACAACTGCACTAATTGTGCTTTGAAAGAAAAAATAACTAACCTTCTTAGTTTTTCTGTTACTTTTTCTAATTCTTCCTGAGCTCTTCGGAGTTCTGTTTCGAGGTACTGTCGGGTGTTATCAAATTCAGATTCAAGCATTTCCAGCTTATGTGCCGTGTAGGATAATCGTTTCCGCAGTTCCTCCTTCTGATCCTGCAAAGTGCTGCACAAAAGGTGAATCTTAATTAGGTAAATATACAGGTAATTGTCACTGGCATCAATGGTGATAAGAGGATCTTCACGTTTAACTAATTTATTGTGGAAAATGAATATCACCGTTTTCATCGAAAACCGAGCGTGTATTTACATTTTACTATGCAAAAATATGTATATTTGTTTGCTGTTTCTGTTTGGACTCTTAAAAGTGAAAAACGCTACAAAATATTTTTGCCCAGGGTATGCAAAGTAGTATGTATTCATTTCTAACATTTCAATTCATTTTACCTTACAGGATTTCTGCATAACTTATTTGCGAAAATTAGAAAAGAATGATAGATGCAATCAACCAGAGGATGAAGAAAACCCCAATACAATGAACGAAATATTAAATATATAGTAACAATACACCGTAGAATACACACTTGGGAGTGACGCAATGTAATGCACTGCTAGAAGCAGGAATTACCTTAGCCTTAATATTGGTGCACACCTTACACACCTGGGTAAACTGGACCATTATGTACAGAGCTACAATGGACACCATTACATTAACTTCACACTGCATCTAAAATGGAACAAATACTGTTTTGTTACTTTTGGTGTCTTGGCGACAGAAAGCTTTGTCTGTTGACCAGAACTACTCTTTCCAATACACATCGAGCCGGCTGAGAATGAGTCCCTTGCTCATGGGGTTTCCTCCCTCTCTGCCCAGCAGGTGCCAATTTTTGAATCTGCAAAAATGCAGAATGCAGCACACATAGAAAAAAGAAACAATGAGGAGCATGTTGACGCTATCCCAGGTTTACCAGTGTTGATAAATCTGAGAATGCGCCAAAATCCATGGGTGGATCCGTGGGAACACCCATGCTCCACCTATGGAACACCTTCCCAGGGCAGAGTAATGCAACACAGAAATTTCTGCTGTGTTGCATTACTCTAGATTTATCAAGCAATACTAGGCCACCATAGATGGTGGCCTTGTGTGGCTTGATAAGTCTAAATAAAGAGCTGCACCAATAGTGCGCCCTGTTGCATATGGCCTGGAAATCTAAAGAAAGCCAAGCTGCTCTAACTAAGGTGTGTCACCATGCCCTGCCATCTATGTGCAGAATGGGCCATCAGGGTGAGGGCGTCTGATGGCTGAGGCTGTGCTCCCCTATCAAATAACCTCAACCTGGTTTCTGCTGAAAATCCATCTGGTCCTCGACCTACCAATGGCATGAGTTGGCCACAGGTTTGGTAGGTGGGGCATTTATGGTTATTTGGAGGATTCTCCACTTCTGCTAATTTCTAAATGATTCCCTTATTTTTGGAGAAATGCTGGAAGGTGCAAGGATCAACAACTCAAATGAGCAGCACAGAATCGAAAATATCAAGGTGGAAGCCAAATAAACACTGGCACACCAAAACCAAAATAATTAAACTGGGAAATATGGATTTACACATTTTAAAACAAGTCAACAAAACTGACAATGTGAAAAGGGGGAAAAACACTTTCCTAGAGACAAGAAGACTTATTTAGTAATAATGAGTAAATCTAGCTGCATACAAGTTTGCCTATGTTTGCAGCAGACTTATTATTTTTGGTAATTTAGGAAATTCCACTATCTTGCACTTGGAGGTTTAGGCTTTTCATTCATTTTGAGACATACACGACTTATACCATACCCATACCAGACATTGCCAGAAGGCATGCAATCAGCCACTTTGGGATTACGTGTGTTTTGCTCTTTTTCTCAGCCTCTTCGTGACATAAGGTGGTAGTACTTTAAATGTTCTGTTCTGGAAATACACTTGCTCCTGCCTTAGGTTGTATTACTTTTTGTTTCCTGACTGGAAAATCGCATGCATATTTTTCATGAATACCCACATGGACATCCTCGGGATTTTCAAGTTACATGTGGAAACCAGCTTTTAGGACCCTGAGTGCCAGAAACTTAAAAGAATGTGATATATGCCATAAATATCGCTGTGTGAAAAAGTATGAATCATGCACTTAAGTACCTCAGGGTGCAGAGGAATTCCTACTGAGCACTATATTTATGTTTTCCTAGCCCCTACTATGTTACTGGAGAATGTTTGAGAAGGATGTAAACAACCAGATACCTCCAAGTGTGGGTACCACTGCCAATTGGATAGGTTTGCTCTATATAAATACCACATATATACATATATATTCTCTATAAACAAAACTAAACCAAAAATAAGAAAGTGTCTCTGTAGGTATTTTCATTGGAACTGTGGACAACCTAGAGGTAATTAGCCAAGTTTGGTGAGTCAGATAGGGCTTGTATGTTTAAACAGACCATAATAGTTACACAAACACAAAATGCACCAAAGGACTATGTAACTGTTTGAGAGCTGCAAAGACAACTGTGGTGACATTCTGGAAGAAAAACGTGCCTCCAGATTTAATACACTGGTGCACATGCTTGTGGACCACTATGGCAATGGAAAAGCTGACATGTGCATGGTTGTCAATACCACTGACTTTAAAGCAATGTGGGGCCCATTATTGACATTCTTATAAAAAGGGTTCCCTTCCAGACCACCCCCAAAGACGACAACAATGTAGTTGTTCCCACTCTGATTGGGAAGTGACATGAGAGGGGTCTCCTATGATGCTGTGAAGATGTGGTATGGTATATATACAGGAGTAATAAATGTTTTATTTCTGGCTTAAGTAAAACATTTTTGAGACGTAATGTGTAATGGCCAAAACTTGGGTAGGGAGGGAAGGTAAGTTTGGGAAGTTGTTTTCATAACAAAATGTATTTTGTTCTCAATAAGCCAAAGTTCCAAACTTGGAAGATTTAGGTAGATCCCTCAGCTACTTGTGTTTGCTTTGAATCTAAATGTCAGATTTTTATCAAAACATAATATAACATATTGTTGCTAAAAATCACCAAAGGAGAGTATCTCCATGCTTTATTTAGTGAGGGCTCTGCCAGGTTGCAAATCCTGATGGTTTTACTTGGGCGAAGAAGATTAAAAACACTGCCAGGTGATAAAAGGTACCTCTCTAGAAGGTCAATAATAGATAGAAGGATGTTGAATGTTTAGGGTGTTTTTCTTGTGTGAATCTCTTACAGGAGGAATTTTGGAACTCTTCTCTCTGAAGTGAGAACATTTAACAAGCTGAAGGTCAGCTGGACTGCACTGCGTGAGACAGAGCTGCTGGAAGCGAGCTCTGCAGAGATTTCTGGAGTCTCAAAATTCCACAGCTGTGGTGTGGTGCTGTGATGGCATCTTTTTGGATAGATGCAGGCATGCCAGTCTTCTCAGGAAGGCTTTCTGGCTTTTTATACATTTTCATCTATACTGAACAGTTTTAGTTGTGTTCAACGTTTAGCAGGAATCATTAGATACATTTTCTTCAATTCTTCTGCACACACCGAGGTATAGGGCTTGGGGTAAATGAGGTCCCAAAATCAATGACTGTCGAAACCACTCTCTGCTCCCCTTTTCATCCTCACCTCTAACATTATTAATTAGTCATAGAGGCTTTATTAACACTTGTGCCACCTACCAACACTTACATCTGGTTCCATGCTGGACCTAGGAAAGCTTTGAGAACTTAGGAGGATATTTAAGAGCCCTTAGCTCCATTCTAATGCCACATTAGTATCATTTTCTTTACGCTAATGTGGCGTTAGAAGGCCAAAACCAATGTGCCCGATTTACAAAGTGAGGCAATGCCTGCATTGCCCCACTTTGTAACACTTTGCTCCACATTATGCAGGGGTGTTCACCCATTGGGGGGGCAAACAAATGGCATAAAGAAATCTAAGAGATTTCTTTGCATAATTGTGTTCAGCACTTTTAATGCCTGCCCACAGCAGGCATTAGAAGGAGGCTTCCATTGGTTACAATGGGCCGCTGGGTGCTTTGCAGGATTAGCATCAAATTTGTTGATGCTAATCTTGCAAAGCGCCAGACTAGCATAATAAATTCTGATGTGAGTCCCCTAACTACCGCCATGGAGAGCTGTATTTTAAATATGGCACACACATTGTGGCGCTAAGGGATGCAAGAAAAGTAGTGCTGCACTATTTGCAGCTCCACTTTTGTTAAAAATGCCCCTGGGCTTCTTAGATCTTGGTGGAGAAATTCAGTCCCACAGGAACTCTGGAGAAAGAGAAAACAGATCATCTCTTTCTCTAGTTCAAGAAATAATTAAACATCTAAAAAGTCAGCAAACACCACTTAAGTACTTCATTGGAAAAAAACTATGTTTTAATTGGTGCAATTTTAACCCCAAAATATCCAAGGAACACTAGTCCAAAAGTTTCCATTATTCAGCTGTGAGAAGATGGTTCTGCCCATTTAAACTGCCAAGATTTTTCGGATTTTTGATCACCTGGCTTTAGACCTTTCACTGTTGTGGAGCCTCCTAACCTATGACTCACCCACAGTAAACTCATGGCAGACAGAGTGCACATGCCTACCGCCAGTGTCCACCTTTTAGGATAAGACTGCTGCACGCGTACACACCTGTATGCCTGCGTTTGAGGGCTGTGTATGGGAGACTCCTGTTGTGCACAGCCCTGGACCTGCACACAGGTAGCTTGGAGCAGAAGGGACACTGCAGGATTGGGTATTGACCTGGGGTAGGCCTTATGATGCTGGTGTACACATATAGGAAAAGTCAGTTAGTTTCCTGTCTTGTATGTAGTGACTCTCTATTATACACTTACGGGGAAGGATGCCTTAAGGGCTCAGCTCCGCTTAATCTTAGGCTACAGAAACCTGAATCATACCGATTTCTGGCATAACCTGTGAAAAGATCAGTTCTGCAAAGTCCAAAGACATACTTATAGGTCATCCAGGAATATCATATTTCTCTGGGTCACTTCAGGATCAGGGCCCAGGACCTTTGTCACCCTGTTGGGCTGGGATAACTATTTTTTTTTTAAGTGGCAGGAACAAAGCCTTACCCCACAAACAGAGCAATTAACAATACTTAAGTCAGCTCCTAAATGAGGAAAGAGGTGGAGCGAACTGCTCTGCTTCAATCAGCCATCTGTAACCCTTTATCAGGAAAAAGGCCTGCCTAAGCCCACTAAACAAAGGAGGGAATCTGGACCTCTGGAGGTAAGCCAGGAGTGTTGCTGGAGAAGGCCCCGGTTGTGTTGTGAGTGGTGGACCTGAGACACAGAGAGCAGATGTGACAAGTGAATCCTGCGTGACGCTATTTTGACATATACCAGCAGACTGGGCAGGGAGGTTGGGACAGGGACCGAGAGGTGACGTGGCACATCAGAATAGGCCAGAGGTGCATCCTTGCTGGAACTTCCACCCCCACGTAAAAGGGCCAGCACAGGGGAGAGATCTATGGTTTTCTGCTGCACGCTGGAACCGGAAGCAGCTGCAATGGACAATTGGAAAGAAGAACCCCTTGATGGTCCTCTGAACTAAGAACTCTAATTGACATCAGAACCAGTGGGGAACTCCCCAGGACCAGGAAAGCTGGCTCCCCTGCACCCTCTGAGGACTAGTTGGGAGAAAGACTGGGCTTTTGTGTCAAGGTGGTGAGAAGTCCAGAGGAAAGGCAAAGAGAAAGGCTGGTTCAGGGAGCCAGTGAGACCATCTCCCTGCAAAGTTTGTTGCCTAAGGAAAGTGCTCCAGGTGGCTAGAGATCGCTGCCTGGAGCAAAAGAAGACCTAAAGCAAGAAAAACAGGCTAATGAGGGTCGAGATATCTGTCTAAGGAGGATTTTGACCTTTGACCTCCTTTTTACCAGCGACAAAGCACATGAGTCTCTGCCGCCATATTCTGCCTTGCCCCGGGTTTGGCCAGGGCCCAGAGGCTGCCCCCAAAAACAAGAAACTATGTGAGAGCGGGAAAGGGCCCAAGACCCTATCAATGGGCCTGAGAATAAATTGACTCAGAGGAAACATAGTTGTGCTCCCCTGCGATGGCAGGAAGAGGCCAGGACCCTTTCCCTGGGCCCCAATGAGAAGACTGAAGTGAGGGAGCATTGTTGTGCTCTCTCGCGATCACGATATTAAGCCCAAGGCCCCATCCTTGGGCCCCTGGTGGCAGGAGAAGAGGAGTGGCAGTGCTGCCACACTCCCCCATGGTGCTGACCCACCAAGCTCTCCGCGTCCATGACTGGGGGGAATGGGAGGCCAACCACAATCAATGCTCCTGCCCAGAGGAGTGGGCAGGCCTGACGAGTGCCACGGGCTCCCACAGCAGCACATGGTAGTGATGCCCGCCCGGGAGTCAGTGGTGACAGGCACAGTTGGGCTCCCTGAGATGTCCCCCAACGTGGGACACTGCACCTAGGGTGCCTGGGTGGAACAGGCCATCCCAGGGTGAAACAAAAGTGTGGCGTGAGACCAGAAACAAAGAAAAAAACGAAGAAGAATCAAGACACAGGTCTCCCTTGCTCAGCTGGACTGCCATTAATAACAAATGCAAACCCTCGCAGAGGAGCACTACATAATGTCCTTCGGGGCTGGACTGAATACAAAAGTAAAACCACTCATTTGTGGCTTGTGGTGGATCATGGAGGACTGAGCCACCACCAAGGGCATCACAAGTTTTGGGCAGCTGCTTGAGTGTTGCCACCACCCCCATAAGAGGATCTCCAGAGGCTAAACCCTAAGTTGGGTGGGACTTTAAAAAGAACATCCTCCAGGAGTTTTGGTGTATTTTCAAGTACTCCCCAGGCTGCAGAATGTTGTTTTCAGCTGGGAGTGCTACCCCTTTTTGAGGAAAAGTCTATGGCTGCAGTCTCTGTGGCCTGAAGGTGTTCAATATGAGTTTTTATGCTGTGCAATGCTCACTAGGAGCAAAAGTCTTTAACTGCATGTGTTGTTATTATACATTTAATGTGCTATATTTTAATTGTGGTATTTCATGTTGAAGGTATTTTGAGTGCACAAATCATTCCAACCTGCATACACACTTGCCTTATCAATGTTTTTATTGAAATAATGATGGTGACAGACACTTGTGGTCAACGTTTGCATGCTTTATTGCCAGTATTAAGAGTGGTAATTTAAAGTTATTGGCAATCATTGCATTTTAAGTACAGGTGACTGTTTTGACATGTGATTTGTTTAAATAGACCCCATTAGGGGTGGTAAGAATGATAACACGATGTCATCAAGAAGTATTTCCATCAGCTTATGTATATTTATAAATTGCTGCATAGTATTGAGTAGTGTGTGTGTGTGATAAATGTACTTTTTCCTTTTTCAAAAGAAACAGCCCAGACTGGAAAATCATTTATGGAGTGTTATTATTGTGCACCTGTGAATGGTGAGTACTAGCCCATACCACCTTCACTGAGCACTGAGTAGGCCTTTGACTTCTCTACTTCGCTTACCTGAGAGAGTCATGCGCTACAATGGGGTGTTTGGTTTCCAGTGGAGAGCAAACGTGGACCCATTAGTTGTGCAGGCTACACAACTAATGACCCTTTTTTTTACATCAACCATATCCACTTTTAATGCACAATGACATCAGTAGAGGGCAGGGAATGGCTTTATTCGGGCACTCCAAATCTCATGCGCTTCTGCATTTAAATTGCCAAATTGCAACATGCATTGCTTGGAGTAACTGCTCTGTTGATTCTTGTTCTACCTGTATCAACTTCACAAGGAAAGCTATTAGATTCGAAGGAGCCACCCTTCTTCCTGGTAGACACGAAGCCAGCAGTGCTTCCCTGGGCCCTGAGTCAAAAAAAGCAAATGTGTTACTCTCAGCAAGTAATAGCTTCTGTTAAAGACAGCATATGATTCAACTACAAATTCAGGTTTATTGATGGGATAATAAGATCTAGAAAGTGCATGAAGCAAATTTAATTTACTAATACTAAGAGCAGCTCAAAACTCGTATATCCTTTTTAGGGTGAAGCCTGCGTCGCATGCGCTCGCGCATGCGTATCGCTAAGCGAGGCTCTTTTGTAATTAAAAAGGGCTCGGAGCCCCGTCCACGTCACGTCAGTGTTTGTTATTGGCTTGTGGGCTTGCCCGTTAGAATCTGCTTGATTTCATTAGTGGAAGGCAAGCATACGTCATGCCTTTTCCGGTGGATAGCCCTCCTCGAGCGCATCGACCAAGTACAGAAAACATGCGAGGCTCGCTGTTTTCTGTCCGGCTCGTGGACTACTTTTTCTCACTTTTCCCAGTGCGATCTCGCTTGGCAGAAGTCAAGTGCTTTACATAATATCGACCCTGTTTCACAGTTAATTGCACTTTTTCCAGTTAGTACATAAATGCACTTTTGCCAATATGTTTCATTACCAGTGAAAAGTCGGGTTAGGAGTTTACAACGCTATCAGCTCTAACACGAGCAAACGCGAGCCCCGTTGCATTGCAAATGCTTGTTTCACTTTTCAATTGGTTTCTTTAACTGACTACACATCATTGTTCATTTGGTTTCACATTAAAGCAAGCTATCATTTGTACTGTATTAACAATGATTGTATTAATGCCACAAGCTTCTTCTCTGGTAAAATTATAAAATAGAAGTAATATTTCACCTATCTAATTTAAGAGATAAATGTTTCATCAAAATCTGCATATATTTTTGGTTTTTGAGGCAGGTTAGGGCTGCTAACAAAGCACTCTCGCTGAGTCCAAGTTGTTTGTAATATTTTCGCCCACTGGCTAACCCCTGTTTACCTATGGGTCGAAATTACGAGTTTGAAGGTATTTAACGCATCTGATATTTATTGAATGCTTTAAATAACGCAACCTTTGTTAAATTTCATCAGGTCAAACCTGCCGAAATTTAACAGGGGAAACATACAGTATTTACCGTTGCATGCAGATTTATTGCATTAAACATGGAAATCCGCATGTTATTCCCCAGAAACTTGTAATAGGTGTTATTTATTGCACCTGATATATTACGTACCCCACGGTATCGTTATTTATCAGGGGCGATAAATAACACCTCAACTTGTAATAATGCCCAAACTGTTTATACTTCTTTGTCCAGAGATTTTTTCAGACATGAGGGTTGACCTGCAGGATCAAAAAAATAAACGAAGTCTTACTCCTGGGTAAACAGAAGGCAGAAGCAAGAAATAGCATTTCCCTCATACCAGAAACTCAATTAAAAGGGGAAGTTCTAATGAAATCATTAAACAGTGTAAAAACGAGTAGGTTTGCCTGGTGTAATATTACACTTAGGGCCATATTTATACTTTTTGACGCAAAACTGCGCTAACGCAGTTTTGCGTCAAAAAAATTAGCGCCGGCTAACGCCATTCTGAAGCGCCATGCGGGCGCCGTATTTAATCAATGACGTTAGCTGGCGTTAGCCGCCGGCGCTGCCTGGTGTGCGTGGAAAAAAACGACGTACACCAGGCAGCGCCGGCATAGGGGATATGGAGCTTGGGCGACAAAAAATGGGGCAAGTCAGGCTGAGGCAAATTTTTCACCTCAACCCGATTTGCGCCATTTTTTCCGACTCCCAACCCCCATAGAAATTACTCCTGTCTTAGCAAAGACAGGAGTCATGCCCCCTTGCCCAATGGCCATGCCCAGGGGACTTCTGTCCCCTGGGCATGGTCATTGGGCATAGTGGCATGTATGGGGGCACAAATCAGGCCCCCCTATGCCACAAATTTTTTTTAAAAAAATGACTTACCTGAACTTACCTTAATGTCCCTGGGATGGATCCCTCCAGCCTTGGGTGTCCTCCTGGGGTGGGCAAGGGTGACAGGGGGTGTCCCTGGGGGCATGGGAGGGCACCTCTGGGCTCCTTCAGAGCCCACAGGTCCCTTAACGCCTGCCTTTTCCAGGCACTAAAAAACGGCGCAAAAGCGGGCGTACGTCATTTTTTTGGACCCGCCCACTCCCGGGTGTGAATTTTGCCCGGGAGTGTAAGTACGGCGCACATGCCTCGGAGTCAATTTTTTAGACGGGAACGCCTATCTTCCATCTCATTAACGCAAAGTAGGTGTCCACGCTAAAAAATGACGCAAACTCCATGGACTTTGGCGCTAGACGCGTCTAACGCCAAAGTATAAATATGGAGTTAGTTTTGCGTCGGAATTGCGTAAAAAAAAACGACGCAATTCCGGTGCAAACGGAGTATAAATATGCCCCTTAGTTTGAATGCATTCAACGTACTTATGTTGGCAGTCAAGATTTGAGTGCATTTACAGAAATTCTTTAGATATGATGCAAAAGTACAACCACAATCCATGTTGGAAGTCCCAAATGAGGGTCAGAATACGCAGTATCTTAAGGCGACCTAAAAGAAGGGGAGCTTGACTTTCTTACTTAAATATAACAGGAATACCCACAACACTATGGGGTGAAGAAGTCAGACATTCAAACCATTAGACGCCCCAATACTAAACAGTCTGCAGTTCCCTTTTTTAGATTCGGACTTGAGACAGCTTTGGTTGCCTTGACAGATGACAGTTTTCAGTAACAACTCATATACATGATATATATAGGAGTGCTTTTGGTCAGTGAATGTCATCCACTGGTTTGTTAAACTGTACTTCACATTTTGCTTACATTTTCTCCAGTTTTACGTCAAGATGCCCCAAGACAGGTTTGAAATGTAAACCTTTACAATATGTATGCCTTTTAAATGTAACGCATTATTGACTTTTTAAGGATGAGCAAACCCATTTACAACTAATGCATTTGAATGTCGGCAACGACATTTAAAATTGATGAAGAATACATGAAATTGGAAACTGGTTTACTAAGACAGCACCCCCCCACTGAATGATCTGCTGTGTCTTCAAAAAATCGAATTAAAATTTCTCAAATATTCATCATCAACAATGTAAATTTCTTAAACTGCACACTACATGAATGAACCCTCCCCATAGATACACACTTTTAAAGTTTAAACACTTCTAACCGATTTTTAAATGAGATCATAACTAAATTAGCATTATTTTTAAAGTAAATGTACCAGGAAAGGCGTATGTTTTTTCAACCGTTATCTTTTGAACATTCAGAAATATGTGCTTGGATTGAAGATAGCAGTAAAATTGGGGAGGAGTAAGAGGGGAAATGTGGCAGAGGCCCAGGATGGCCACTTTCTCCTAACAATTCATTGTTCTTGACCTCTCCTGAGGGACAGTCCTTTTACCCATAGTAACATGATATAAATACAGACGTGAGATAGGAAAAAATGTAGATCCCTCCTGTAAAGTTAATTCACCCCTCATTACTGTAACACACAATCAAGAGTTAATTTACACTATCTGATTCACTGAATAGGGATGCTTCAGTACCAGAGACCATAGAACGAAAGTGGATGAAGTGATAGGGGTAAAAAGAGATCTGTCTCTTATGCACCCTGAAGGAACAAACTAGGGCTTGGGTAAGTGTAGGAAAGTACCATCTAGCCTGGCATGTTACCCCCATATTTCACTGTATATATGTTGTTTTAGCCCCTGTGTCACTGGGATCCTGCCAGGCAGGACCCCAGTGCTCATAGTATGTGCCCTGTATGTGTTCCCTGTGTGGTGCCTAACTGTATCACTGAGGCTCTGCTAACCAGAACCTCAGTGTTTATGCTCTCTCTACTTTCTAAATTTGTCACTGCAGGCTAGTGACTAAATTTACCAATTCTCATTGGCACTCTGGTACACCCATATAATTCCCTTGTATATGGTACTTAGGTACCCAGGGTATTAGGGTTCCAGGCGATCCCTATGTGCTGCAGCATTTCTTTTGCCACCCACAGGGAGCTGAGACAATTCTTACACAGGCCTGCCACTGCAGCCTGCGTGAAATAACGTCCATGTTATTTCACAGCCATTTTACACTGCACATAAGTAACTTATAAGTCACCTATATGTCTAACCTTCACCTGGTGAAGGTTGGGTGCCAAGTTACTTAGTGTGTGGGCACCCTGGCACTAGCCAAGGTGCCCCCATATTGTTCAGGGCAAATTCCCCAGAATTTGTGAGTGCGGGGACACCATTACACGTGTGCACTATACATAGGTCACTACCTACGTATAGCGTCACAATGGTAACTCCGAACATGGCCATGTAACATGTTTAAGATCATGGAATTGTTACCCCAATACCATTCTGGTATTGGGGGGACAATTCCATGATCCCCCGGGTCTCTAGCACAGAGCCTGGGTACTGCCAAACTGTCTTTCCGGGGTTTCCACCGCAGCTGCTGCTGACGCCAACCCCTCAGACAGGATTCTGCCCTCCTCGGGTCCAGGCAGCCCTGGCCCAGGAAGGCAGAACAAAGGATTTTCTCTGAGAGAGGGTGTTACACCCTCTCCCTTTGGAAATAGGTGTGAAGGGCTGGGGAGGAGTAGCCTCCCCCAGCCTCTGGAAATGCTTTGATGAGCACAGATGGTGCCCATCGCTGCATAAGCCAGTCTACACCAGTTCAGGGATCCCCCAGCCCTGCTCTGGTGCAAAACTGGACAAAGGAAAGGGGAGTGACCACTCCCCTGACCAGTACCTCCCAGGGGAGGTGCCCAGAGCTCCTCCAGTGTGTCTCAGACCTCTGCCATCTTGGAAACAGAGGTGTTGGGGGCACACTGGACTGCTCTGAGTGGCCAGTGCCAGAAGGTGACGTCAGAGGCTCCTTCTGATAGGCTCTTACCTCTCTTGGTAGCCAATCCTCCTTTCTTGGAAGCCAAACCTCCTTTTCTCGCTATTTAGGGTCTCTCCTCTGGGGAATTCTTCAGATAACGAATGCAAGAGCTCACCAGAGTTCCTCTGCATCTCGTCTTCCACTTCTACCAAGGATCGACCGCTGACTGCCCCAGGATGCCTGCAAAACCGCAACAAAGTAGCAAGATGACTACCAGCAACATTGTAGCGCCTCATCCTGCCGGCTTTCTCAACTGTTTCCTGGTGGTGCATGCTCTGGGGGTCATCTGCCTTCACCCTGCACTGGAAGCCAAGAAGAAATCTCCCGTGGGTCGACGGAATCTTCCCCCTGCTAACACAGGCACCAAAAGACTGCATCACCAGTCCTCTGGGTCCCCTCTCATCCTGACGACCGTGGTCCCTGGAACACAGGAACTCTATCCAAGTGACTCCCACAGTCCAGTGATCCTTCCGTCCAAGTTTGGTGGAGGTAAGTCCTTGCCTCCCCACGCTAGACTGCAAACCTGTGTACTGCATGATTTGCAGCTGCTTCGGCTCCTGTGCTCTCTTCCAGGATTTCCTTTGTGCACAGCCTAGCCTGGGTCCCCAGCACTCCGTCCTGCTGTGCTCAACCCTCTGAGTTGGCCTCCGGCATCATGGGACCCTCCTTTGTAACTCTGCGTGGACTCCGGTTCACAAATCTTCCAAGTGCCTGTTCAGGGACTTCTGTGGGTGCTGCCTGCTTCTGTGGGGGCTCTCTGAGTTGCTGAGCGCCCCCTCTGTCTCCTCCTCCAAGGGGCGACATCCTGGTCCTTCCTGGTCCCCAGCAGCACCCAAAAACCTCTACCACGACCCTTGCAGCTAGCAAGGCTTGTTTGGAGTATTTCTGAAAAAAATGGAAACACTTCTGCAACCTTCATCGCAACATGGGACATCTCCCGTCCAAAGGAGAAGTTCCTAATCCTCTTCGTTGTTGCAGAACTCCAAGCTTCTTCCACCAAGAGGCAGCATTGTTGCACCTTCATCCGGGGGTTTCTTGGCTCCTGCCCCCCCTGGACACTATTGCGACTCTTGGACTTGGTCCCCATGCCTTGCAGGTCCGCAGGCCCAGGAATCCACCTTCAGTGCCTTGCTGGTGTTTGTTGTTCTTGCTGAATCCCCCTATCACGACTATTGTGCTCTTCTGGGGTAGTAGGTGTACTTTACCCCTACTTTTCAGGGTCTTGGGGTGGGGTATCTTGGACACCCTGACTGTTTTCTTACAGTCCCAGCGACCCTCTACAAGCTGCCATGGGCCTGGGGTCCATTCATGATTCGCATTCCACTTTTGGAGTATATGGTTTGTGTTGCCCCTAGACCTATGTCTGCCTATTGCAACCTATTGTAATTCTACACTGTTTGCATTACCTTTCTGACTCTTACTTACCTGTTTTGGGTTTGTGTACATATAACTTGTGTATATTACTTACCTTATTACTGAGGGTAGTCACTGAGATACTTGTGGCATATTGTCATAAAAATAAAGTACCTTTATTTTTAGTAACTCTGATTATTGGGTTTTCTTATGATATTGTGCATATGATATAAGTGGTATAATAGGAACTTTGCATGTCTCCTAGTTCAGCCTAAGCTGCTTTGCCATAGCTACCTTCTATCAGCCTAAGCTGCTAGAGACACCTCTATTCTACTAATAAGGGATAGCTGGACCTGGCACAGGGTGTAAGTACCACAGGGTACCCACTATAAGCCAGGCCAGCCTCCTACAGTAAGAAAATGTGATGAGCCACCAAGGAGACAAGAGCAAATACTGGGGTACAGAGAAAGGAGCACTCTGTACAATGATGACCACATTGTGACGGTGCAAGCACAAGAGTACAGGGACAGTGCTGGTTTACCTAAGCAGTGCCCATGGCCGCCATATAAAGCACAGAAAATATCACAGGAACAAGCGAAGACTGAGGATCCTACCAAGCTCAAGGGTTTAAGGCATCAACAATGAATATCACCAAGGAAGTGGGAGCATTCTTAAAGTGCAGGGACATATAGCACATGTGTTAGACCTGACAGCCTTAGGGTAGTCACCCCTAACTTTTTGCCTGCCTCCCTCCACTTTGTGGACACTGTTTTTGCTGGTTTTTAGACTCTGCGCACCTTACCACTGCTAACCAGTGCTAAAGTGCATATGCTCTCTCCCTTAAAACATGGTAACCTTGAATCATACCTGATTGGACTATTAATTTACTTATAAGTCCCTAGTAAGGTGCACTTTATGTGCATAGGGCTGGTAAACTAAATGCTACTAGTGGGCCAGCAGCACTGGTTGTGCCACCCACTTAAGTAGCCCCTTTTCCTTGTCTCAGGCCTGCCAGTGCAGGGCCTGTGTGTGCAGTTTCACTGCCACCTCGACTTGGCATTTAAAAATACTTGCCAAGCCTAGAACTCCCCTTTTTCTACATATAAGTCACCCTTAATGTGTGCCCTAGGTAATCCCTAGAGCAGGGTGCTGTGTAGGTAAAAGGCAGGACATGTACTTATGTAGTTATATGTCCTGGTAGTGTAAAACTCCTAAATTCGTTTTTACACTACTGTGAGGCCTGCTCCCTTCATAGGCTAACATTGGGGCTGCCCTCATACACTGTTGAAGTGGCAGCTGCTGATCTGAAAGGAGCAGGAAGGTCATATTTAGTATGGCCAGAATGGTAATACAAAATCCTGCTGACTGGTGAAGTCGGATTTAATATTACTATTCTAGAAATGCCACTTTTAGAAAGTGAGCATTTCTTTGCACTTAAATCCTTCTGTGCCTTACAATCCACGTCTGGCTGGGCTTGGTTGACAGCTCCTTGTGCATTCACTCAGACACACCCCAAACACAGGGTACTCAGCCTCACTTGCATACATCTGCATTTTGAATGGGTCTTCCTGGGCTGGGAGGGTGGAGGGCCTGCTCTCACACAAAGGACTGCCACACCCCCTACTGGGACCCTGGCAGACAGGATTGAACTGAAAGGGGACCTGGTGCACTTCTTAGCCACTCTTTGAAGTCTCCCCCACTTCAAAGGCACATCTGGGTATAAAACAGGGCCTCTGCCCTACCTCATCAGACACTTGCTGGAGAAGAAACCTGAACCAGAAACTACATCCTGCCAAGAAAAACTGCCTGGCTGCTCAAAGGACTCACCTGTCTGCTTTCTACAAAGGACTGCTGCCTTGCTGTTGGCCTGCTGCCTTGCTGAACTCTTGTCTGGCTGTGAAAGTGCTCTCCAAGGGCTTGGATAGAGCTTGCCTCCTGTTCCCTGAAATCTCAGGACCAAAAAGACTTCCCTCTTTCACTTGGACGCTCCGTGCGCCGAAAATTTCGACGCACAGCTTGTTCCGCGGTGAGAAAAACGCCGCACACTGACGCTGAACGACGCAACGCTCTTGGGACGACCGGAAATCCGACGCACGGCTTCGCAAGGACAACGCCGCCCGACCTCTAGAGGAGAAATCGACGCGACGCCTGCCGTGAGATCGTAATTTTGACGCGCAGCCCCGCAGAACGACGCGCAGCCGGAAAACAAGCAGGAAAATCCACGCACAGACCCGGGACATCTGGTAATCCCCGCGATCCACGAAAAGAGACTGTCTGCGCGCCGGAAACGATGCACGACTTCCCCGCTTGGAAAATAACGACGCAAGTCCGTGTGTGCTGGGGAGAAATCGACGCACGCACACTTTTTCCACGCACCTCTTCTTTTGTGGCCCTCTGAGGAGATTTTTCCACTCCAAACCAGGTACTTGTTCTTGAAAGAGACTTTGTTTATATTCTAAAGACTTAAGACACTGTATATCACTTTTAAGTGATATCCCTACAATTTCCCATTGCAAACTTGTTAAAAATGGGGTCTTTGGTTGACAGTCAGGTTACCCCCTGTTCAAGCAAGGACCCTCAGTCTAGTCAGGGTAAAAGAGAATCACCCTCAGCTAACCCCTGCTTACCCCCTTGGTAGCTTGGCAGAGCAGTAGGCTTAACCTCAGAGTGCTAGGTGTAAAGTATTTGTACCAACACACACAGTAACTTAATGAAAACACTACAAAATGACACAACACCGGTTTAGAAAAATAGGAAATATTTATCTAAACAAAACAAGACCAAAACGACAAAAATCCAACATACACAAGTCAAGTTATGAATTTTTAAAGATTAAACTCAAAAATAGCGCTTAGAAACAAAAAATGCTTCTATGAGATGTTAACACTGCGTCGTGACGGAGTCGTTCCCAACAAGCCAACACCAGCGGCGCCGGACACGGAGTCGTGTAGACCCCCAAGTACAGTACCTTTGGTGAAGAGTGAAAACAAGCCGATGCGCGAAGTGGGGAATCGCGGCGTCTGTGCAAAACGTTGAATCCATGCACTTCATGCGGCGTCGGTCACGATGTGGTGCGGCGACTTCCACGGAGTCGCGGACTTCAGCGGGGCTGCTGCGGCGTTGGGCCTGCGAAGAGCGTCGCGTTCCAGCGAAGGTCACGGCGTCAGGTGCAGACGGCGTTACCGGAGTCAGCAGCGGCGTCGGTCCGAAGTCGATTTCCTTGGATTCCACCAGCTTTCCTTTCAAGGGCCCAGGGACTGGATAGGGCACCACTTGTCAGAGCAGGAGTCTCTCCAGAGACTCCAGGTGCTGGCAGAGAGAAGTCTTTGCTGTCCCTGAGACTTCAAACAACAGGAGGCAAGCTCTAAATCAAGCCCTTGGAGATTTCTTCACAAGATGGAAGGCACACAAAGTCCAGTCTTTGCCCTCTTACTCTGGCAGAAGCAGCACTGCAGGAAAGCTCCACAAAGCACAGTCACAGGCAGGGCAGCACTTCTTCCTCAGCTATCAGCTCTTCTCCAGGCAGAGGTTCCTCTTGGTTCCAGAAGTGTTTCTCAAGTCTGTAGATTTGGGTGCCCTTCTTATACCCATTTTAGTCTTTGAAGTCACCTTTCTTCAAAGGGGACTCACACCTACTTGTGAAATCCTGCCTTGCACAGGCAAGTCATCAGACACACAGCAGGGGGTTGGAGCCGGCATTGTCAGAGGCAGGCACAGTCCTTTCAGATGAGAGTGACCACTCCACCCCTCCCTCCTAGCAGAGATGGCTAATCAGGAAATGCAGGTTACACCCCAGCCCCCTTTGTGTCACTGTCTGGTGTGAGGTGAAAAACAACCAACTGTCAAACTGACCCAGACAGGGAATCCACAAACAAGGCAGAGTCACAGAATGGTTTAAGCAAGAAAATGCTCACTTTCTAAAAGTGGCATTTTCAAACGCACAATCTTAAAATCAACTTTACTAAAAGATGTATTTTTAAATTGTGAGTTCAGGGACCCCAAACTCCACATGTCCATCTACTCCCTAGGGGAATCTACACTTTAATCATATTTAAAGGTAGCCCCCATATTATCCTATGAGAGAGACAGGCTTTGCAACAGTGAAAAACGAAATTGGCAGTATTTCACTGTCAGGACATATAAACCACATTACTATGGCCCTCATTCCGAGCCTGGCGGGCGGCGGAGGCCGCCCGCCAGGCTTCCCCCCTCCGAAATACCGCTCCGCGGTCGTAAGACCGCGGAGGGTATTCCGAGTTTTCCCCTGGGCTGGCGGGCGGTCTTCACAAGACCGCCCGCCAGCCCAGGGGAAAACTCCCTTCCCACGATGACGCCGGCTCGTAATAGAGCCGGCGGAGTGGGAAGGTGCGACGGGTGCAGTTGCACCCGTCGCGTATTTCAGTGTCTGCTTTGCAGACACTGAAATACTTTTAGGGGCCCTCTTACGGGGGCCCCTGCCGTGCCCATGCCATAGGCATGGGCACGGCAGGGGCCCCTAGGGGCCCTGCGACTCCCCCTCCCGCCATCCGGTTCCCGGCGGGAGAACCGCCAGGAACTGGATGGCGGGAGGGGGAGTCGGAATCCTCCATGGCTGCGGAGCGCGCTCCGCAGCCATGGAGGATTCCTACGAGCGGCGGAAAGTCAGCGGGAGACCGCTGGCTTTCCGCGTCTGACCGCGGCTAAACCGCCGCGGTCAGAATGCTCGTAGGAGCACCGCCAGCCTGTTGGCGGTGCTCCCGTGGTCGGTGGCCCTGGCGGCCACCGACCGCCAGGGTCGGAATGACCCGCTATATGTCTTACCTTATCCATACACTGCACCCTGCCCTTGGGGCTACCTAGGGCCTACCTTAGGGGTGCCTTACATGTAAGAAAAGGGAAGGTTTAGACCTGGCAAGTGGGTACACTTGCCAAGTCGAATTTACAGTGTAAAAATACACACACAGACACTGCAGTGGCAGGTCTGAGACATGATTACAGAGCTACTTATGTGGGTGGCACAACCAGTGCTGCAGGCCCACTAGTAGCATTTGATTTACAGGCCCTGGGCACCTCTAGTGCACTTTACTAGGGACTTAACAGTAAAACCAATATGCCAATCAGTGTGAACCAATTACGTACACATTTTAAACAGGAGCACATGCACTTTAGCACTGGTTAGCAGTGGTAAAGTGCCCAGAGTAACAAAAACAATAAAATCAGAGTCCAGCACCCATCAACAACCTGGGGAACAGCGGCAAAAAGTTAAGGGAGACCACGCCAAGGATGAAAAGTCTAACACGTGTCCCCCCCAGCTAAAAGAGGGGAGCAACTACCCAACCTCATGGGAGTTCTCATCACTAAGGCGGAAGAATCTGGACAGACCATCAGCATTGGCGTGCTCTGTACCAGGACGATGTTCCACCGTAAAGTCCATCCCCTGTAGGGAAATGGACCACCTCAACAGTTTTGGATTCTCACCCCTCATCTGCATTAACCATCTGAGGGGCCTGTGGTCGGTCTGAACTCGGAAGTGAGTCCCAAACAAGTAGGGTCTTAGCTTCTTCAGTGCCCAGACCACAGCAAACGCTTCGCGTTCTATGGCACTCCACCTACATTCCCTGGGTAGTAACCTCCTGCTAATGAAGGCTACGGGTTGATCTAGGCCCTCTTCATTAAGCTGTGAGAGTACTGCTCCAATACCATGCTCTGAGGCGTCTGTTTGCACAACAAACTCCTTGGAGTAGTCAGGTGCCTGCAGCACAGGTGCTGTGCACATGGCAGCCTTCAGGGCATCAAAAGCGTTCTGGCAAGCCTCTGTCCAGATCACTTTCTTGGGTTGCTTCTTAGAAGTCAACTCAGTTAAGGGGGTAACAATGGTACCATATCCCTTAACAAACCTCCGGTAATATCCTGTGAGACCTAAAAAGGCTCTCACTTCAGTCTGGGTCTTGGGAGGCTCCCAAGCCAGAATCGTATCAATCTTAGGCTGTAGGGGTGCTACCTGGCCACTCCCCACCTGGTGTCCTAAGTACACCACAGAACCCTGCCCTATTTGGCACTTGCTCGCCTTAATAGTGAGGCCTGCCTTCTGCAGGGCCTCTAACACTCTCCAGAGGTGTTGCAGGTGTTCCTCCCATGTGGAACTAAACACAGCAATGTCATCCAGGTAGGCGGCACTGAACTCATCCAGTCCTGCCAACACCTGGTTGACCAACCTCTGAAAGGTGGCAGGGGCGTTCTTCATCCCAAAGGGCATCACATTGAAGTGGAAGTGCCCATCTGGGGTAGAGAATGCTGACCTCTCCTTTGCCCCCTCAGTTAAGGCAATCTGCCAGTACCCAGATGTTAAATCAAACGTACTGAGGTACTTGGCAGCTCCTAACCGATCAATGAGCTCATCAGCCTGGGGGATGGGGTGTGCGTCAGTCTTGCTGACCGCATTGAGACCCCGGTAGTCCACACAGAACCTAAGTTCTGGAGTGGCACCAGGAGCAGCAGCCTTTGGGACCAAGACCACTGGGCTGGCCCAAGGACTGCTGGAGTGCTCAATAACCCCTAGGGTTAACATTTTGGAGACTTCCTCCTTAATGCAAGCCCTGACCCTGTCAGTCACCCTGTAAACCTTATGTTTAACAGGTGTACTGTCCCCAGTGTCCACATCATGTGTGCACAGGTGTGTGACTCCTGGGATCAGGGAAAACAGCGAGGCGAACTGTCCCAGCACGTGGCGACAGTCCCTCTGCTGTTCCTCAGTCAGGGAGGGGGAGAGGATCACTCCCTCCACAGACCCATCTTTCTCTCCTGCAGACAGGAGGTCAGGAAGAGGCTCACTCTCTTCCTCCACCCCGTCATCTGTCGCTAGGAGCATGGATAGCTCAGTCCTCTCAAAGTGTGGTTTGAGGCGGTTGACATGTAGGACCCTCAAAGGGTTCCTGGGGGATTGCAAGTCTACCAGATAGGTGACCTCGCTCTTTCTTTCCACCACCTCAAAAGGCCCAGTCCACTTATCTTGGAGAGCCCTAGGCTCCACTGGTGCCATGACCCACACTTTTTGTCCAGGCTGAAACTCAACCAGAGTGGCATTCTGGTCGTACCACCATTTCATATCCTCCTGGCTTGCTTCCAGGTTCTCCTGAGTGAGACTCCTGAAGCGGGCAGTCTGGTTTCTTAGTGCCAGCATGTAGCTAAATACATCCTGGGGTGGTTTACTAGAAGCTTTCTCCAAAGCCTCCTTCACCAGACTGAGCGGTCCCCTCACAGGGTGGCCATAGATGAGCTCAAAGGGGCTAAAGCCAAGTCCCTTTTGAGGCACCTCCCTGTAAGCGAACAAAAGGCATGGCAAGAGAACGTCCCACTTACGCCTCAAGGGCTCTGACAGACCCTGAATCATGCCTTTCAAGGTGCGGTTGAATCTCTCAACCAGACCATTACTTTGGGGGTGGTAAGGGGTGGTGAACTTGTAGGTTACCCCACACACCTTCCACAGAGACTTCATATAAGTGGATATGAAGTTTGTACCTCTATCAGATACCACCTCCTTGGGGAACCCCATGCGGGCAAAAACCCCCATTAAGGCACGTCCCACCACAGGGGCAGTGACCGTCCTTAGAGGAATGGCTTCTGGGTACCGTGTGGCATGGTCCACCAAGACCAGGATGAACCTGTTGCCCATGGCTGTCTTGGGATCCAGAGGCCCCACAATGTCAATTCCTACCCTTTCAAAGGGAGTACTGACTACAGGTAAAGGTTGGAGGGGAGCCTTGCATTTCCCCCCACTCTTGCCACTTGCCTGACAAGTCTGACAAGACCTACAATAAGCAGCTGACTGCTTGTGCATCAAGGGCCAGTAAAAGTGGGAGACAAGCCTCTTATAGGTCTTGTCCTGCCCTAGATGTCCTGCCAAAGGCACATCATGAGCCAAACCCAGTAGGAAGGCCCTGAAGCACTGGGGTACCACCAGCATACGAGCTGACCCAGGCTCAGGAACCTTAGGCTCACTGTACAGGAGGCCATCCTCCCAATAAATCAGGTGAGTACCTGGCGCCTCGCCAGCTGCCAGGGCTGCAGCCTGCTGCCGCAGCCCCTCAAGAGTAGGGCACTCCTTCTGCGCTGTGCAGAATGCTTCCCTGGTGGGTCCCCCTTCCTGCTGCCACTGCGACAGCTCAGGGACCTCCCCCAGTTCAGCCACCTGCTCCCCTGTAGGTTCCGGGGCGTCACCCTCAGGCTCCGCCTCCTCCCGGACCGTGGGAACCTCGGGGGCCGGTTTCCCGCGCCCCCTGCCCTTCTTCTTCTTGGCGGTCCCCTGGGCCACTGTTTCAGGTTCCAGGGGCTCTTGACTACCCTGATTGGCTGCCATAGACCGGGTGGATACACATACCCACCCAGGCAGACCCAACATCTCCAAGTGAGACCTGTGTTCCACCTCCTTCCAAGGGGAATCCTCCAGGTCGTTACCTAGCAAACAATCAACAGGCATGGTTGGACTCACAGCTACTTTCCAGGAACCTGAGACCCCCCCCCCCATTCAAAGGGAACCTGCGCCACTCTGCAGAGGTGCTCAGAGTTGTCTACCGCAACTACTTGGTGAAGTACCCGGGGATCAATCTGCTCTTCAGACACCAGGTGACTCCTCACTGTAGTCACACTGGCTCCTGTGTCTCTCAGAGCCTCCACCCTCTGTCCATTGATGGTCACCCATTGCCTGTACTTCTTAGTGTTATCAGGCACTAGGTTTCTCTGGACCATCTCACTGTCCCCTAGTGAGACAAGGGTCATTTCTGCTGGTTCCCACCCATCTGAAACCAACTCCTCCCCAAGCGCTACACTGGCCAAACCCTGGGACAGTGCACCAGTGGGTGCCGGTGTACTTTTGGGGCATTTGGGGTCCCCCCTCACATGACCCACCTGGTCACATGCATAGCACTTACGTGGGGGACCACCTGCCACTGGCTTCCCTTTGGACAACCATGGCTTCTTTTCACTGGGGGGTTGGGAATCCTTACCCTGGGAATCAGTTTGGGGCCCTTTAGAGAACTCCCCCTGTTTGTCCTTACCCCCCCTTTCTTCTGAGAGGGACCCTGCCCACCCTTGGCGTGGTCTCCCCATACCTCTTTTGGACCCTGGTGCTCTCCCAGAGGTCCGCTTCCTGTGCAAGCTTCCTGGGGTCAGTCAGCTTGCTGTCAATGAGGTGCTGGCGCAGCTCTGGAAAACATAAACTGTACAAGTGCTCCCAAGCAATTAAATTGTAAAGCCCCTCATACGTGTTTACCTTACTGCCCTTCACCCAACCATCCAGTGACCTGCAAAAAGAATCAACACATTCCAACCATGTTTGGGATTCCTTTCTCTTGTAGGATCTAAACTTCTCCTTGTACTGCTCAGGGGTTAGACCATACCTGGTAAGTAAGGCCTCCTTCATGACAGGGTAGGTGAGATCCTGAGCATCCCCTAAGGCTGTCAGTGTGTCCCTCCCCTCTGCCTCAAAATGCTTCCACAGGGCTGCCCCCCAATGAGCTTCAGGGACCAGGTTCATGTGGAGAGCTGACTCATAACCCTTGAACCACAAGTAGATATCATCATCCCTCTTATAATCCCTCACAAGGTCTTTTGGGATGTGTACCCTTCTCTCAGGCTGCACTGTAGGATTGCTGCCACCATCCCTACTGGGCTGACTCCTCTGATCTATCTCTTTTAAACTGAGCTCATGAGCCATTGCTAACTTCCTTTCCTCAATGGCCAGCCTTCTCTGTTCCATCTCTAGACTGAGCTTTTTCAGCTCCAATTGGTACTCCCTCTCTGCCTGTCTGTCCTGTAACTCTTCAGGTGTCAGACCCTTGGAGGATACACTGCTACTTGCCCTAGAGACTCTTTCCCTGGGAATAACAGGTCCCCCCACTATACCATTATATACTGATTGCTCTCCCTCCTCATCCTCATCCTCCTCCTCATCCTCAGTGTGCCCTCCAGTGCTTCTGGTTGTCACCCAGGCCCTCAGCGCCTTTTTCAGCTCATCCTTCTTGGAAGAGCTCTTAATGGGACAACCAAAATTTTTACAAAACTGCTTTAGCTGAGCCTTGTTATAACTATCCAATTGCTTCAGGTCAAAAACAGCTTCAACTGATGCATCTCCAAGTAGAGACATGATGAAAGGTTAAAAGAGTGCAAAGTTCCAAATGCAGAAAAGCAAGTTCTCAAATGAAGTTCCAGAAAAGTCAATCACCGGATCAGCGAAAAAAGAAACTGAATGCAGAGCAAAAACAGTCCAAATAGAAAAAAAAAAAAAAATCACAAGACTAGTAGTATGTGGTCACGTAGTGGTCTGAACTCAAACAGTAGTGTACACTTAATCACTGTATGTCAAGCACAAATACAAGTCCAAATCCCAACCGCTGATCACCAATGTTAGAAATGGGGTCTTTGGTTGACAGTCAGGTTACCCCCTGTTCAAGCAAGGACCCTCACTCTAGTCAGGGTAAAAGAGAATCACCCTCAGCTAACCCCTGCTTACCCCCTTGGTAGCTTGGCAGAGCAGTAGGCTTAACCTCAGAGTGCTAGGTGTAAAGTATTTGTACCAACACACACAGTAACTTAATGAAAACACTACAAAATGACACAACACCGGTATAGAAAAATAGGAAATATTTATCTAAACAAAACAAGACCAAAACGACAAAAATCCAACATACACAAGTCAAGTTATGAATTTTTAAAGATTAAACTCAAAAATAGCGCTTAGAAACAAAAAATGCTTCTATGAGATGTTAACACGGCGTCGTGACGGAGTCGTTCCCAACAAGCCAACACCAGCGGCGCCGGACACGGAGTCGTGTAGACCCCCAAGTACAGTACCTTTGGTGAAGAGTGAAAACAAGCCGATGCGCGAAGTGGGGAATCGCGGCGTCTGTGCAAAACGTTGAATCCATGCACTTCAAGCGGCGTCAGTCACGATGTGGTGCGGCGACTTCCACGGAGTCGCGGACTTCAGCGGGGCTGCTGCGGCGTTGGGCCTGCGAAGAGCGTCGCGTTCCAGCGAAGGTCACGGCGTCAGGTGCAGGCGGCGTTACCGGAGTCAGCAGCGGTGTCGGTCCGAAGTCGATTTCCTTGGATTCCACCAGCTTTCCTTTCAAGGGCCCAGGGACTGGATAGGGCACCACTTGTCAGAGCAGGAGTCTCTCCAGAGACTCCAGGTGCTGGCAGAGAGAAGTCTTTGCTGTCCCTGAGACTTCAAACAACAGGAGGCAAGCTCTAAATCAAGCCCTTGGAGATTTCTTCACAAGATGGAAGGCACACAAAGTCCAGTCTTTGCCCTCTTACTCTGGCAGAAGCAGCACTGCAGGAAAGCTCCACAAAGCACAGTCACAGGCAGGGCAGCACTTCTTCCTCAGCTATCAGCTCTTCTCCAGGCAGAGGTTCCTCTTGGTTCCAGAAGTGTTTCTCAAGTCTGTAGATTTGGGTGCCCTTCTTATACCCATTTTAGTCTTTGAAGTCACCTTTCTTCAAAGGGGACTCACACCTACTTGTGAAATCCTGCCTTGCCCAGGCAAGTCATCGGACACACAGCAGGGGGTTGGAGCCGGCATTGTCAGAGGCAGGCACAGTCCTTTCAGATGAGAGTGACCACTCCACCCCTCCCTCCTAGCAGAGATGGCTAATCAGGAAATGCAGGTTACACCCCAGCCCCCTTTGTGTCACTGTCTGGTGTGAGGTGAAAAACAACCAACTGTCAAACTGACCCAGACAGGGAATCCACAAACAAGGCAGAGTCACAGAATGGTTTAAGCAAGAAAATGCTCACTTTCTAAAAGTGGCATTTTCAAACGCACAATCTTAAAATCAACTTTACTAAAAGATGTATTTTTAAATTGTGAGTTCAGGGACCCCAAACTCCACATGTCCATCTACTCCCTAGGGGAATCTACACTTTAATCATATTTAAAGGTAGCCCCCATATTATCCTATGAGAGAGACAGGCTTTGCAACAGTGAAAAACACAATTGGCAGTATTTCACTGTCAGGACATATAAACCACATTACTATATGTCCTACCTTATCCATACACTGCACCCTGCCCTTGGGGCTACCTAGGGCCTACCTTAGGGGTGCCTTACATGTAAGAAAAGGGAAGGTTTAGGCCTGGCAAGTGGGTACACTTGCCAAGTCGAATTTACAGTGTAAAAATACACACACAGACACTGCAGTGGCAGGTCTGAGACCTGTGGGTGGCACAACCAGTGCTGCAGGCCCACTAGTAGCATTTGATTTACAGGCCCTGGGCACCTCTAGTGCACTTTACTAGGGACTTAACAGTAAAACAAATATGCCAATCAGGGAGAACCAATTACGTACACATTTTAAACAGGAGCACATGCACTTTACCACTGGTTAGCAGTGGTAAAGTGCCCAGAGTAACAAAAACAATAAAATCAGAGTCCAGCACCCATCAACAACCTGGGGAACAGAGGCAAAAAGTTAAGGGAGACCACGCCAAGGATGAAAAGTCTAACAAAACTTTATTCTTTTTGACCTACAATTATCCAGATAAATATTATATATTTTTCTAAACACTGTGTGGTGTATTTTTGTGGTGCTATATGGTGGTATTGTATGATTTATTGCACAAATACTTTACACATTGCCTTCTAAGTTAAGCCTGACTGCTCGTGCCAAGCTACCAGAGGGTGGGCACAGGATAATCTTGGATTGTGTGTGACTTACCGTGACTAGAGTGAGGGCTTTTGCTTGGACAGGGGGTAACCTGACTGCCAACCAAAAACCCCATTTCTAACAACATGTGATTAGGGAGACAGGTACTAGCCATACACCATGTCTCTGCTATAGTATTCACTTAATTGTCTGAAATTATTTTAAGCATTTTTACTGAGATTCTTATCGGGCCCTTTTGAACCCCATTATCAGAAAATGACAATATTTGGCATTTTGCAGTTAAGTGAGTTCACACAATCAAATCAACCTTTTATTTTTTTGTACCTTTAGGCCCATATTTAAAGGAAAATGATGGAGCGCGAAGCTGTGCTAAAATTGGCAGTGCCACGCATTTGAATATGGTGCACCCCTGTGTTGTCCCCTGCACTGGCGCTAAATTGAGCTGCCTAGTGCCAACGCAGGCATCCTTGCGCCATCGTGCAAGGATGTCTGCGTTGATGTGTTTGATTGTTTATTTGTGGGAAGGCGTCCCTTCCTGCACATTAACAATTACTAATTACTAATTTGGCACTTCTGTGTGTGCTGCAGAATGCAACACACACAGAAGTGCCAAAGCTTCATTTCGAAATGATTGTTTATGTGCAGGAAGGGACACCTTCCCTTATGTCCATAAGTGGGTCACAAAAGTTTGTTGTTCTAAAAAGTGGATTCTGGTTCTAAAACGTGTGGGAAACACTGGTCTTGACACCTTTGCTGGGAAACATAACAGCTCTAATTGTGGAATTGATAGACAAATGTTTATAAGACGATGATTGAATTAGTCCCTTAACAAGTGGCAGTCAAACCTACTGGATACAAATATGATCTACCAGAATGTCAGAGAGTGTATAGGATCCTCCCACACAATCCAATGAAAAACGAAGCACCTGTGACATGAACATAATACTGTACTCCAAAGATATGCTGATTACACCCGGCACACCAGAGGACTTATTCGGAGAGTTAATTAGGCTGTTAGTTAATTGTCCTCTCTAATATTGGAATACAAGATCAACTGCAGCAAGAGCAAAGCCATACTGATTACCAGAACCATGCAACATTGCTTTTCAGGATTTATTTTGACATGTGCACAGAACAACTGCAAACATCTGGGTGCTGGAATCAAGAAAATGTGATGGCTAAGATGACAACTGAAAGGACCAACAAAATGGTGTAATGGACCCAACTAAATATTTTGTTATATGTTGAGAACACAAATACTCAAAATGCTGCTAGATGTAAATACCTTTTAAGAATACTGTCACACCTATCACCCTTAACTCGCTAACAGACATAGACTCGCAAGCTAAGCAGGCTGAAAATGTACTACAGTCGTGGGAGTATCATATCTGCTTGCTTACAAATGCCAAACATTGAAACATACTATATAGAGTATATAAAATCTTACAATTTACATGCATATTTACACACAAGTCCTACTAACAACCCATGTGGCAGTGTAAAGAAGAATATATCACCAGCAGCACTGGATTTGTGCCACTATGGGAAGATGGAAATCAAATAGTTGCTGAGTCATGACAAAGGTTTTTAGAAAAAAGTGGGGTTTAGTCTTCCTCTGGTGGTCTGTCTCAGAGTCCATATCAACTGAAATTCTGTTTTCTTTTTTGGATTCTTGGAATGTAAACTGTCTTTTTTCCTTTTAACTGAGGCATCATCTTCTGTGGATTAGGTTGTTGGTTTTGGTTGAAGAGGGTGAAAGGGCCCTGGAAGTGTGCCTGTGCCTAGAAGTCTATTTGTTGACATATGAGACTCCATTGAGACATGTGAGGTTATTCTAGACATATGAGGAAGCAAGGGCATATTTATTAGTTTGTTTTTAATCTAGGGCATGTGCATATAATTGACACAGTTAGACAGCGAATTAATGGAGAAAAGGTTTTAGGAGTAAGATATACTTGGCATACTTAGTGCTCTTTGTGTCAAGGTGCTGGATGTGGTTTGAGGAAGGGTCAGAAGCAGCTCTTGACACCATCTTACAATGTGTTTTGGTCATAGTCAAGAGAGCACATATCATAGGAGACAGTGCCTGGTCATGAGGCTATGTCATGTGGAATGTACAATTGTACAAAACTTCTAAAAGCATGTGTTTAATTCTGCTTCTGAACATCAGTGCCTGTTTCTGACTCTGGCATCAAACGTATGGAAATGTTCTTGGGCATACTGCAATGTATCCTTGCATTAATAGCTATAAATGGGTATATGGATCAGCACATATAATTGTTGGGCCACAAACTATAATGCCAATGGTGTTGACACATCATTGCTGTAGGAAACAGGATTGATCTCTTGATGGGCAAACATACAGTGTGAGCGCCCCCGCAGTTGAGTATGCAACACAGTTATGGATGTCTGTGTCAACCTGCCAATCAGTAACTCTGCGCTATAGGCCTCCCTTTCACTTAAGGCGTGCCCTCCACTCTCTAAATTGTCTGTCGGTCCATGGAAGCTCCACCTAGATAACTGAATGTGCAAACTGCAAACTGATTCCCTCCTGACCACTCACACGTTCTGGCAAAAAAAGTGTAATTCTCTGGCAGCATCCAGCAACTCAGAGGCTTAAACTGTCTACTACTGGAAAAACCAGCCTAACAAAACACCAGCCTGTAGCCATTTTTTATCTGCATGTGCACCCAATGCTTATAACCCCATTTTGCTTGCCTGCCCTAAAAAAGGATCTAAAACTATTTTCCCTATTGCTGTTTCATGCCTTTCTAATTTTAGATATTTTACACATGTGCATGGCTAAGGTAACTATATGGTGTCTACGACTGCTACTATTCTACATGTGCCCTATGAGCTTGATGTTTATCATCCTTATGGTTCTTTTTACAATAGGTTTAACACTCTCTTTCTCACTGACTCTCTCCCTTGATCTCCTTAAGGATGCAATTTTCTGAACACGTGGGTCCAGTGTTACATATGCTATTCTGATACTTGAATTGACATGGATTTCAAACCTAGCTACAGCCAGGTCACATGACCTACTTGCGAACATTTATGACTTTCCAGTACTCTCAATATCAACTGATTATACCTAGGCTGCAGACACCTGAACAATTAGTGCCTTTTTGCTTTTTATACTGGATGTCTCCAACTGCAATTTATTTTTGTTGTTAGTACCTCAGTGTCTTGTCTATGTACTTGGTTTCCTTTATCTTTCTGTTTTAAGAATCGCATCTGTTTTACTCACTATTTCTTGAGCTGTGTGGAGCATTCTGATGCTCGTTGTTTTTTGTGCAGTACAGAAGATTTCCAAATAAACAAATAAATATTTAAATAAATTAATAGATAAACCTCAAACCAGATGGTATAGGGTCCACATAGCTGAACAAATTCCAACACACCTGAGAGAGGCAAAACACAATATGAATAACCTATATAAAAGGTGAATGGGGAAGCTGGATGGAGCTAGAAAATCTCATGTGTAATAAAATGTTGCTAAAGACCATCTTTAAATATTTTTCGACCCTTAAGAAAGGTAAATTTCTTGATCCCTCCCTCCACCCCTTTACTAATGATGCAGTCCAGATTTTAGTGCTGTACCTAATGACACAAGAGTCATCAATACAGGACACTATGGCCCATATTTATACTTTTTGATGCAAATCAGCGCTAGGGCAGATTTGCGTCAAAAAGTTTACCACCGGCTAACGCCATTCCTACGCACCAGCCAGGTGCCTTATTTATGGTATGATGTTCCTCCACCCTCTGTACATTGATGGTCACCCATTGCCTGTACTTCTTAGTGTTATCAGGCACTAGGTTTCTCTGGACCATCTCACTGTCCCCTAGTGAGACAAGGGTCATTTCTGCTGGTTCCCACCCACCTGAAACCAACTCCTCCCCAAGCACCCACCTGGTCACATGCATAGCACTTACGTGGGGGACCACCTGCCACTGGCTTCCCTTTGGACAACCATGGCTTCTTTTCACTGGGGGGTTGGGAATCCTTACCCTGGGAATCAGTTTGGGGCCCTTTAGAGAACTCCCCCTGTTTGTCCTTACCCCCCCTTTCTTCTGAGAGGGACCCTGCCCACCCTTGGCGTGGTCTCCCCCATACCTCTTTTGGACCCTGGTGCTCTCCCAGAGGTCCGCTTCCTGTGCAAGCTTCCTGGGGTCAGTCAGCTTGCTGTCAATGAGGTGCTGGCGCAGCTCTGGAAAACATAAACTGTACAAGTGCTCCCAAGCAATTAAATTGTAAAGCCCCTCATACGTGTTTACCTTACTGCCCTTCACCCAACCATCCAGTGACCTGCAAAAAGAATCAACACATTCCAACCATGTTTGGGATTCCTTTCTCTTGTAGGATCTAAACTTCTCCTTGTACTGCTCAGGGGTGAGACCATACCTGGTAAGTAAGGCCTCCTTCATGACAGGGTAGGTGAGATCCTGAGCATCCCCTAAGGCTGTCAGTGTGTCCCTCCCCTCTGCCTCAAAATGCTTCCACAGGGCTGCCCCCCAATGAGCTTCAGGGACCAGGTTCATGTGGAGAGCTGACTCATAACCCTTGAACCACAAGTAGATATCATCATCCCTCTTATAATCCCTCACAAGGTCTTTTGGGATGTGTACCCTTCTCTCAGGCTGCACTGTAGGATTGCTGCCACCATCCCTACTGGGCTGACTCCTCTGATCTATCTCTTTTAAACTGAGCTCATGAGCCATTGCTAACTTCCTTTCCTCAATGGCCAGCCTTCTCTGTTCCATCTCTAGACTGAGCTTTTTCAGCTCCAATTGGTACTCCCTCTCTGCCTGTCTGTCCTGTAACTCTTCAGGTGTCAGACCCTTGGAGGATACACTGCTACTTGACCTAGAGACTCTTTCCCTGGGAATAACAGGTCCCCCCACTATACCATTATATACTGATTGCTCTCCCTCCTCATCCTCATCCTCCTCCTCATCCTCAGTGTGCCCTCCAGTGCTTCTGGTTGTCACCCAGGCCCTCAGCGCCTTTTTCAGCTCATCCTTCTTGGAAGAGCTCTTAATGGGACAACCAAAATTTTTACAAAACTGCTTTAGCTGAGCCTTGTTATAACTATCCAATTGCTTCAGGTCAAAAACAGCTTCAACTGATGCATCTCCAAGTAGAGACATGATGAAAGGTTAAAAGAGTGCAAAGTTCCAAATGCAGAAAAGCAAGTTCTCAAATGAAGTTCCAGAAAAGTCAATCACCGGATCAGCGAAAAAAGAAACTGAATGCAGAGCAAAAACAGTCCAAATAGAAAAAAAAAAAAAAATCACAAGACTAGTAGTATGTGGTCACGTAGTGGTCTGAACTCAAACAGTAGTGTACACTTAATCACTGTATGTCAAGCACAAATACAAGTCCAAATCCCAACCGCTGATCACCAATGTTAGAAATGGGGTCTTTGGTTGACAGTCAGGTTACCCCCTGTTCAAGCAAGGACCCTCACTCTAGTCAGGGTAAAAGAGAATCACCCTCAGCTAACCCCTGCTTACCCCCTTGGTAGCTTGGCAGAGCAGTAGGCTTAACCTCAGAGTGCTAGGTGTAAAGTATTTGTACCAACACACACAGTAACTTAATGAAAACACTACAAAATGACACAACACCGGTTTAGAAAAATAGGAAATATTTATCTAAACAAAACAAGACCAAAACGACAAAAATCCAACATACACAAGTCAAGTTATGAATTTTTAAAGATTAAACTCAAAAATAGCGCTTAGAAACAAAAAATGCTTCTATGAGATGTTAACACGGCGTCGTGACGGAGTCGTTCCCAACAAGCCAACACCAGCGGCGCCGGACACGGAGTCGTGTAGACCCCCAAGTACAGTACCTTTGGTGAAGAGTGAAAACAAGCCGATGCGCGAAGTGGGGAATCGCGGCGTCTGTGCAAAACGTTGAATCCATGCACTTCAAGCGGCGTCGGTCACGATGTGGTGCGGCGACTTCCACGGAGTCGCGGACTTCAGCTGGGCTGCTGCGGCGTTGGGCCTGCGAAGAGCGTCGCGTTCCAGCGAAGGTCACGGCGTCAGGTGCAGGCGGCATTACCGGAGTCAGCAGCGGTGTCGGTCCGAAGTCGATTTCCTTGGATTCCACCAGCTTTCCTTTCAAGGGCCCAGGGACTGGATAGGGCACCACTTGTCAGAGCAGGAGTCTCTCCAGAGACTCCAGGTGCTGGCAGAGAGAAGTCTTTGCTGTCCCTGAGACTTCAAACAACAGGAGGCAAGCTCTAAATCAAGCCCTTGGAGATTTCTTCACAAGATGGAAGGCACACAAAGTCCAGTCTTTGCCCTCTTACTCTGGCAGAAGCAGCACTGCAGGAAAGCTCCACAAAGCACAGTCGCAGGCAGGGCAGCACTTCTTCCTCAGCTATCAGCTCTTCTCCAGGCAGAGGTTCCTCTTCGTTCCAGAAGTGTTTCTCAAGTCTGTAGATTTGGGTGCCCTTCTTATACCCATTTTAGTCTTTGAAGTCACCTTTCTTCAAAGGGGACTCACACCTACTTGTGAAATCCTGCCTTGCCCAGGCAAGTCATCGGACACACAGCAGGGGGTTGGAGCCGGCATTGTCAGAGGCAGGCACAGTCCTTTCAGATGAGAGTGACCACTCCACCCCTCCCTCCTAGCAGAGATGGCTAATCAGGAAATGCAGGTTACACCCCAGCCCCCTTTGTGTCACTGTCTGGTGTGAGGTGAAAAACAACCAACTGTCAAACTGACCCAGACAGGGAATCCACAAACAAGGCAGAGTCACAGAATGGTTTAAGCAAGAAAATGCTCACTTTCTAAAAGTGGCATTTTCAAACGCACAATCTTAAAATCAACTTTACTAAAAGATGTATTTTTAAATTGTGAGTTCAGGGACCCCAAACTCCACATGTCCATCTACTCCCTAGGGGAATCTACACTTTAATCATATTTAAAGGTAGCCCCCATATTATCCTATGAGAGAGACAGGCTTTGCAACAGTGAAAAACACAATTGGCAGTATTTCACTGTCAGGACATATAAACCACATTACTATATGTCCTACCTTATCCATACACTGCACCCTGCCCTTGGGGCTACCTAGGGCCTACCTTAGGGGTGCCTTACATGTAAGAAAAGGGAAGGTTTAGGCCTGGCAAGTGGGTACACTTGCCAAGTCGAATTTACAGTGTAAAAATACACACACAGACACTGCAGTGGCAGGTCTGAGACCTGTGGGTGGCACAACCAGTGCTGCAGGCCCACTAGTAGCATTTGATTTACAGGCCCTGGGCACCTCTAGTGCACTTTACTAGGGACTTAACAGTAAAACAAATATGCCAATCAGGGAGAACCAATTACGTACACATTTTAAACAGGAGCACATGCACTTTACCACTGGTTAGCAGTGGTAAAGTGCCCAGAGTAACAAAAACAATAAAATCAGAGTCCAGCACCCATCAACAACCTGGGGAACAGAGGCAAAAAGTTAAGGGAGACCACGCCAAGGATGAAAAGTCTAACAAAACGTTATTCTTTTTGACCTACAATTATCCAGATAAATATTATATATTTTTCTAAACACTGTGTGGTATATTTTTGTGGTGCTATATGGTGGTATTGTATGATTTATTGCACAAATACTTTACACATTGCCTTCTAAGTTAAGCCTGACTGCTCGTGCCAAGCTACCAGAGGGTGGGCACAGGATAATCTTGGATTGTGTGTGACTTACCGTGACTAGAGTGAGGGCTTTTGCTTGGACAGGGGGTAACCTGACTGCCAACCAAAAACCCCATTTCTAACAACATGTGATTAGGGAGACAGGTACTAGCCATACACCATGTCTCTGCTATAGTATTCACTTAATTGTCTGAAATTATTTTAAGCATTTTTACTGAGATTCTTATCGGGCCCTTTTGAACCCCATTATCAGAAAATGACAATATTTGGCATTTTGCAGTTAAGTGAGTTCACACAATCAAATCAACCTTTTATTTTTTTGTACCTTTAGGCCCATATTTAAAGGAAAATGATGGAGCGCGAAGCTGTGCTAAAATTGGCAGTGCCACGCATTTGAATATGGTGCACCCCTGTGTTGTCCCCTGCACTGGCGCTAAATTGAGCTGCCTAGTGCCAACGCAGGCATCCTTGCGCCATCGTGCAAGGATGTCTGCGTTGATGTGTTTGATTGTTTATTTGTGGGAAGGCGTCCCTTCCTGCACATTAACAATTACTAATTACTAATTTGGCACTTCTGTGTGTGCTGCAGAATGCAACACACACAGAAGTGCCAAAGCTTCATTTCGAAATGATTGTTTATGTGCAGGAAGGGACACCTTCCCTTATGTCCATAAGTGGGTCACAAAAGTTTGTTGTTCTAAAAAGTGGATTCTGGTTCTAAAACGTGTGGGAAACACTGGTCTTGACACCTTTGCTGGGAAACATAACAGCTCTAATTGTGGAATTGATAGACAAATGTTTATAAGACGATGATTGAATTAGTCCCTTAACAAGTGGCAGTCAAACCTACTGGATACAAATATGATCTACCAGAATGTCAGAGAGTGTATAGGATCCTCCCACACAATCCAATGAAAAACGAAGCACCTGTGACATGAACATAATACTGTACTCCAAAGATATGCTGATTACACCCGGCACACCAGAGGACTTATTCGGAGAGTTAATTAGGCTGTTAGTTAATTGTCCTCTCTAATATTGGAATACAAGATCAACTGCAGCAAGAGCAAAGCCATACTGATTACCAGAACCATGCAACATTGCTTTTCAGGATTTATTTTGACATGTGCACAGAACAACTGCAAACATCTGGGTGCTGGAATCAAGAAAATGTGATGGCTAAGATGACAACTGAAAGGACCAACAAAATGGTGTAATGGACCCAACTAAATATTTTGTTATATGTTGAGAACACAAATACTCAAAATGCTGCTAGATGTAAATACCTTTTAAGAATACTGTCACACCTATCACCCTTAACTCGCTAACAGACATAGACTCGCAAGCTAAGCAGGCTGAAAATGTACTACAGTCGTGGGAGTATCATATCTGCTTGCTTACAAATGCCAAACATTGAAACATACTATATAGAGTATATAAAATCTTACAATTTACATGCATATTTACACACAAGTCCTACTAACAACCCATGTGGCAGTGTAAAGAAGAATATATCACCAGCAGCACTGGATTTGTGCCACTATGGGAAGATGGAAATCAAATAGTTGCTGAGTCATGACAAAGGTTTTTAGAAAAAAGTGGGGTTTAGTCTTCCTCTGGTGGTCTGTCTCAGAGTCCATATCAACTGAAATTCTGTTTTCTTTTTTGGATTCTTGGAATGTAAACTGTCTTTTTTCCTTTTAACTGAGGCATCATCTTCTGTGGATTAGGTTGTTGGTTTTGGTTGAAGAGGGTGAAAGGGCCCTGGAAGTGTGCCTGTGCCTAGAAGTCTATTTGTTGACATATGAGACTCCATTGAGACATGTGAGGTTATTCTAGACATATGAGGAAGCAAGGGCATATTTATTAGTTTGTTTTTAATCTAGGGCATGTGCATATAATTGACACAGTTAGACAGCGAATTAATGGAGAAAAGGTTTTAGGAGTAAGATATACTTGGCATACTTAGTGCTCTTTGTGTCAAGGTGCTGGATGTGGTTTGAGGAAGGGTCAGAAGCAGCTCTTGACACCATCTTACAATGTGTTTTGGTCATAGTCAAGAGAGCACATATCATAGGAGACAGTGCCTGGTCATGAGGCTATGTCATGTGGAATGTACAATTGTACAAAACTTCTAAAAGCATGTGTTTAATTCTGCTTCTGAACATCAGTGCCTGTTTCTGACTCTGGCATCAAACGTATGGAAATGTTCTTGGGCATACTGCAATGTATCCTTGCATTAATAGCTATAAATGGGTATATGGATCAGCACATATAATTGTTGGGCCACAAACTATAATGCCAATGGTGTTGACACATCATTGCTGTAGGAAACAGGATTTATCTCTTGATGGGCAAACATACAGTGTGAGCGCCCCCGCAGTTGAGTATGCAACACAGTTATGGATGTCTGTGTCAACCTGCCAATCAGTAACTCTGCGCTATAGGCCTCCCTTTCACTTAAGGCGTGCCCTCCACTCTCTAAATTGTCTGTCGGTCCATGGAAGCTCCACCTAGATAACTGAATGTGCAAACTGCAAACTGATTCCCTCCTGACCACTCACACGTTCTGGCAAAAAAAGTGTAATTCTCTGGCAGCATCCAGCAACTCAGAGGCTTAAACTGTCTACTACTGGAAAAACCAGCCTAACAAAACACCAGCCTGTAGCCATTTTTTATCTGCATGTGCACCCAATGCTTATAACCCCATTTTGCTTGCCTGCCCTAAAAAAGGATCTAAAACTATTTTCCCTATTGCTGTTTCATGCCTTTCTAATTTTAGATATTTTACACATGTGCATGGCTAAGGTAACTATATGGTGTCTACGACTGCTACTATTCTACATGTGCCCTATGAGCTTGATGTTTATCATCCTTATGGTTCTTTTTACAATAGGTTTAACACTCTCTTTCTCACTGACTCTCTCCCTTGATCTCCTTAAGGATGCAATTTTCTGAACACGTGGGTCCAGTGTTACATATGCTATTCTGATACTTGAATTGACATGGATTTCAAACCTAGCTACAGCCAGGTCACATGACCTACTTGCGAACATTTATGACTTTCCAGTACTCTCAATATCAACTGATTATACCTAGGCTGCAGACACCTGAACAATTAGTGCCTTTTTGCTTTTTATACTGGATGTCTCCAACTGCAATTTATTTTTGTTGTTAGTACCTCAGTGTCTTGTCTATGTACTTGGTTTCCTTTATCTTTCTGTTTTAAGAATCGCATCTGTTTTACTCACTATTTCTTGAGCTGTGTGGAGCATTCTGATGCTCGTTGTTTTTTGTGCAGTACAGAAGATTTCCAAATAAACAAATAAATATTTAAATAAATTAATAGATAAACCTCAAACCAGATGGTATAGGGTCCACATAGCTGAACAAATTCCAACACACCTGAGAGAGGCAAAACACAATATGAATAACCTATATAAAAGGTGAATGGGGAAGCTGGATGGAGCTAGAAAATCTCATGTGTAATAAAATGTTGCTAAAGACCATCTTTAAATATTTTTCGACCCTTAAGAAAGGTAAATTTCTTGATCCCTCCCTCCATCCCTTTACTAATGATGCAGTCCAGATTTTAGTGCTGTACCTAATGACACAAGAGTCATCAATACAGGACACTATGGCCCATATTTATACTTTTTGATGCAAATCAGCGCTAGGGCAGATTTGCGTCAAAAAGTTTACCACCGGCTAACGCCATTCCTACGCACCAGCCAGGTGCCTTATTTATGGTATGATGTTAGCCGGCGCTGCGGCCTGGTTTGCATCAAAATAAATGACTCAAACCGGGCAGCGGAGGCGAAGGAAAGACTGGGGGTTGTGCGTCAAAGAATGATGCATGTCAGGTTACAGTAAAAAATATTGGAAATATTAGCAAAGACCGGAGTCATGCCCCCCTGCCCAATGGCCATGCCCAGGGGACTTCTGTTCCCTTGGCATGGCCATTGGGCACAGTGGCATGTAGGGGTGCCCAAATTAGGCCCCCCTAAGCCACTTAAAATAAATAAAAAAATACTTACCTGCACTTACCTGCACTCATCATCCATGGGTGTCCTCCAGGGGTGGGCTAGGGTGGCAGGGGGTGTCCCTGGGTGCAGGGAAGGGCACCTGTGGACTGCTTCCATGGTCTCCCACCATGTAAAAGAGTCCACAGGTCCCTTAAAGCCTGCCCTGACCTAGGTGTTAATTTTTGACACAAATCGGGACTTACATCATTTTCCGGCTCCGCCTACCAACCGTGCGCCATTTTTGCCCAGTTGGATAAATATGGCACATGGGTGTTTACGTCATTTTTTGGATGGGAACGCCTACCTTGCATGTCATTAACGCAAGGAGGTTTCACGCATCCAGAAAATGACGCACACTGAGAAATGTTTACATTTGCGGGGTCGGGCGTAAAAGTATCAATATGGTCTTAGTTTTGTGCAGAATTTGGGTCCAAAAAAATCATGCACATTCGTTTGAATGTAGAAAATGTAATGAGAAATCATTTTAACTGTGCATTTGTTTAAACTAGTGTTAGAAGCCCTGGTGGTATCACTCATAAATCAAATGTTTGCAAGATTTAATTGATAAGATGTTTTATTTTAGGCTTTAGACTAACAGAATGTATTGAAACAATTTTGGATTTCTAATGATTAATGATTTAAGTCTTGTGCTAAAATAGAGAAAAGCAGTTCTACGTTATACAATCGAAATGCATTAGTAGATTTGTTTTCATTTAAAATGAACGTAACATATATATAATTAAAGTATTATTAATATTGAATTTACAGGTTTGCATATTAAAAGCTTGTTTATTAAAATGTATTAAATCGAATTTGCATGTAACTTTAATTTAAATAAATGTATTGCTTTAATTCACTTGCATTTGCCTAAGTGAGGCCTGTTAGTCTTTTGTTTTGTGACTGTGCAGGAAATGCTGATTCATTTTTTCATAATGTGAGCTTTCTTTCAGTCTTCTTTCCCATGAGAAGACTAGCTTTGGTAATAGGCCTTATTGATTAGACATAGAGAGAAAGTTTAATTGCATCCTTGAGTTCTGAACATCTAAGTAGGTGGACTAACACATTTTGCAAATGTTTCAATCCTGTGTGGATCTACATAGATGGATGAGGTCCCCATGATGGACCTGGAATGGAAGCTGATGTTTCAACATGGAGCTGTATGATCGTTTATTATTAGATGATGCCCCTTCAACGCAATATGGACTGCTTTTCACAGCAAATCAAATTGCTTTATGAACTCTAATATATTGATGACCGGTTGGACTTTGGTCAAATGTCAGAGATCTTCTGTGTTCCAGAACCCTTGCTGATAAGGAATCCCTGCATTCTGAGCTCCTCTCTGCTTTGCCCCTTTGAGATGCCCCACTGAGACTTAAAGATTTTTTCCCTACCCAAAGAAGACTCTTGATCAAGCTTCTGACATGCTGACACTTTCCCTTATTACCTATCTTTTGCCCACTTTAGTTAGTACCGGGGCAAACCTGAATCTTGATCCCTGGAGCCCTCTTCCGATAAACTTCCTGGGAGGTCCCAGTCAACTTCCCACGTTCAGACTTAGTTACTTTTTCGGAGATTTTCTTCACCGGGAAGAAGCTGCAAGTCAGGCCGGGTCGCGGTTGAGGCAAGCTAGCTAGAGTTGCTGTGGCGGGTCAGTCCCTTTATGAAGTTTTTTTCTAAAAGTTCTCCAAACTTCTGGATCCTTTCCAGATGTTCCTTTAAGGTTCTTTTGAGGTCCAAAGCTCACCCCCAAGGTTCTAGAAGCTCTGAGATGCTCCTTGAGGGTGCAGATTACAACTCCCAGAATGCATCTGGCACAAACTCCTTTTTGGCCACTGGACAGTGGTCAGCTGGTTGGTTTCTTCAGGAGTTGGTGCAGAGGACTCTGGTTAGCAAGATGTATTATAACAATTAATTTTATACCAAACTTGTGGTATCTTTTACTTCAGAGGACTTTTTAAACTTAAAATAAAGTCTCCCCATTCTAGCCTATGGAGGCCCTTCACTACAATGAAGGAAAAATGAATTTGGCTGTTTTACCTCACCAGTCTTATAAAACTATTTTTATAAGGTCCCTGCTTATAGTTTCATGGCAACCAGCCCTAGGGACACATAGGGCACACCTTAAAGGTGACTTTTATGTAAAAATAAGGTAGGTTAAGACTTTGGAACCAATTTTAATTCCAAAGTCGAATTTGCATGTAACTTTAATTTAAAAGCAGCCAGCAAGGCAGGCCTGCCTTTAAAATGACACTGGGCACCTCAGCAGTGCACCTATGGGGGCACTACCTATGCTGGGGTTCCTAAACCTACATGCCCTACCATATACTAGGGACTTATAGGTAGGTTAATTTTGCCAATTATAGTGAGCCTAATTTGCATAACCACTTTACACAGAGTACTGGTGCTGGGACTGGTAAGCAGTACCTAGGCCACAGCCTGGAGTCAGTAACCACCAGTATCTGTCCAAAATGTTTGGGGGTGACCAGGGCAAAAAGGAGGACTTTCCTACAGCAACCCTTCATACTGTATTTTTATAACCTTTTCCTGAAAGTTATTTAGATGACTTTGAACTTGAGTTTGTAATAAATCCCTTAACTTTATTTCTGACTGGAAGTTTCCTTGTATAGCCAAATGAGTCCTCATGTTTAATTAAATTGCTATTTATTGAAATTGAGTTGCATAGTTCTACCACACCATGTTGCAGGGTCTAAATGTCTGTCGGCCTCGATAAGCATTGATTTCTGTGAAGGATGAAAATGTTCCAACACTAATGAATGCAGAATGTGTCACATGTCTCACTCTATGTTTGAGCAAAACATCTACTAGTGCTATTGAAGTCCATTATACAGTATAACATACCATTTAGTCATGTTTGGAAGTTTCACACAAAAGATATTTTCTTCAAATATGGTATCAAACGTGCATTTCTAAACACACTTGTCCAGTAACCTAATGTAATTTGATGACATAAGAAGAAGTGTTGTAACAAATAACATATTTAAGCACACCAGGAAATTAGAAATCCATGTAAAATGTAAGAACTAATGCACAGGGGCCATTTGAGTGCTCTCCTTTGATAGTTTTGGGAAATGTAGATGCAATTTAAATGAGTAATTATATTAGGCAAGAAGTGATTAAAGATTGCTGGGGAGATAGGGGGCACTTCTGTAGATCCAGGCCAAAGGATTATCACAGATAACATGCTTTTGACATCACGTAGCTTTGGTAACTGTCTATTTGGCAATATTAACCTGTTTTTGGCTGAGTACTAGTAACACTGCACCAGGCTTTCTACCTACTAAACAATCTAATTGAGGTTGAAATCTTTGAGCTGCAGGCTACAAATTTGCCCTTGCAATTCATGTTTTAATCCAATGCGCTATCTTACTGGTTTTGGACTCAAGATCTGGAGAATGCACACATACCTCTTGATCACAGAAACCAAAAAATGTCTTCAGATCAGTGCACTTCATCGAAAGTTGCATGAGCTTTTGGGCATCATATCAAAATGATGTGTTTAGATCATGGCATTGCAGACTATTATGGTCTTATTTTTTCAGTATTTATTTAGGAGCAAAGTGAACCAGGCAACTTGAGACACCTTGAGACAGCTTTGGCACCTTAGAAAACATCAGTTTGCAAGTAGAAGCTTTGCTTATCATTTGCAAGTTCTTACTTTTCTAGCTTTCAAAAAGCAGCTATCTAGAAAGGTATGTCTAGTGCATGGTATTACAGGTGAAAACGGCCAATTGGCAGCAATGAATGACCTTGGTTGGGAACTGTAATGGCTACATAGGTTATAACTGCTTTTGTTATTTTGGCTTATTGGTGACTACGATGTGGAATAAGGGGGATGTCAGACAGCCTTTTCTATGCCTCCCTCCTAGAGCTTCTGTGAAGAGATTCAAGTTAGAGAGAGGTAGAAAGGAAATGTGTTGGTGCCTCATGGCAACCTCTTGGAACGTCAGATTGGGTCTAAGTGGAGCTTTATGGGTTTGGTCTGAAAACACCCTGGTGTCAGAACTCGAGCATGAGGTATCAGAAGTCATGCATGAGGTCTTCAATTTTACATGTGTTAATGCTTTTTCTGAAATGTATTAAATACATTCTTGTTGGAAAATGGGTTATTGGTAAGGGCAGGTAGGTACCTACACCTAGCAACAAGCCACTAACCTCCACTTAGGTCCAGTTAGGTCTCAGTAAATTAACCCCAGCTCAACCCTTGGTAGCTTGGCAACGAGCGTCAAGGCTTAACTTAGGAGACAGTGTGTAAAGCATTCAAATATCACAAAACAGTAATTAAATAAAACACAGGAAACAGTTTAAAAATCCAAAACCAATTTATAAAAATAGTTTATATTTTTATCTTTAAAATGACACAAAAACGAATAAAATCGGATAAAGGGAACCGGAGATATGAATTTTTAAAGAATTATTATTTTTCTAGCACTTAGAAACAAAAAGCGCCAATCGGGCCATCTGGTTGCACCTCGACCGGGGCAAAGTCAAAGTTTCAGGCCGACCGCGATGGAGCCCTGCTCGGCTACAGGTCGCGGGAGGCCTCGGTTAAAAAGTTACCTTCTGACTTAGTCTTTATTTTGAAGATTTCCTTCAGCGGGACGAACCTGCCAGTCCTATCCGACCTCCTGGAGCCCTTCTCCGGATACGCGATGCTGGAATCCTCGGTGGAGATTTTTACCTTCGGACTTAGTCGTTTTTTTTAGGTGAAAATCCTTCGACCGGGGTAAACCTGGATCTTGATCCGACGTCCATGGAGCCCTTCTCGGATACGATGGCTGGGAGGTCCCGGTCAACTTTTTACCTTCGGACTTAGTCTCTTTTTCTGAGATTTTTCTTTACCGGGACGAACCACCAAGTCAGGCCGGGTCGCGGTTGAGGCAAGCCGGCTAGAATTTCCGCGGCGGGTCGGTCCCTCTATGGAGCTTTTTAAAAAAAAATCTCAAATCTTCTCCAAACTTCTGGGGCTTCACCCAGATGTCCTTTTAAGGTTCTTTTGGGGTCCACAGCTCACCTCAAGGGTCCAGAAGTTCTGAGATGGTCCTTGGGGGGTGCGGACTACAACTCCCAGAATGCACCTGGCGCAAACTCCTTTTTGGCCACTGGACAGTTGTCAGCTGGTCACTTTCTTCAGGAGTTGGTGCAGGGGACTCTGGATAGCAATTTTTCACCTGTAGCAAACAGGGAGTCCCTCCTTGAACCAGTTGAAGCCAGGCAAAGTCCTTCTTGTGGTGAAGCCCAAGTGTGCAGCTGGTGCAGTCCTTCTGAGTTCAGGTTCCAGGTGCAGGCCAGGGGTCCAGCAGGGCAGTCCTTCTTCTCCTTTAGTTCTTTTCTTGTTGAAATCTGGTGGGGATCTGAGGTGTGGGTGCAGGTCTGCTAGTTTTATCCTTGCTCCTGGGTGAAAAGCAGGGGGGTCCTGGTTCTCCAATCAGGGGCAGGGTCCTTCCCCCTGCGATGACCACTTCCTGAGAAGTGTGGCAAAAATCCATCCCAGAGGGCAACATTCTCTAAAAATCCAACATGGCTGAATCTGATTTTTGGAGGTTACATCTGGCTAAGCCCACCCACTGGTGTGGCTAAAAATCATAAACACAACCCTCTCCTGCCCTCTCCTAATCTAATCAAGGGGGCACCTAGTTGTCTGGGGTTGCAGGATGTGGGGGTGTTGCTGGTTGCTCCAAATGTCCTTCTCTGCCTTTGAAGACCAGTTTGGCAGCCCTCCCCCTTCCTGCCTCACCATCTGCTGAGGGGAGATTCTCTCCCACAGGCACATTCCTTTGTGTGAAGCCAGGCCACTTCACACCTCATCAAGGCAGCTTGGCTAAGCTGCTACAGGCTGGCAAATCAGAGCACAGCAGGAAAAACAATGCAGGGCTGAAATTGGCAACTTTTTAGGTAAAGTCTAAAACTCTTTACCTGAACAAGTTATATTAAATTATTAAATCCAACAACTGGAAGTTGTGGGATTTATTACAACAATTAATTTGATACCAAATTCTTGGTATGCATCTTTTAAGGAGACTTTAAAATTTAAAACAAAGTCTCCCCATTCTAGCCTATGAAGGCCATTTACTACAATGAGGGAAAAACGAATGTGGCTGTTTTTACCTCACCAGGGCTTATAAAACTATTTTTATAAAGTCCCTGCTTATAGTTACATGGCACGCAGCCCTAGGGGCACATAGGGCACACCTTAGGGGTGACTTATATGTAAAAATAAGGTAGTTTAAGACTTTGGAACTACTTTTAATTCCAAAGTCGAATTTGCATATAACTTTAATTTAAAAGCAGCCAGCAAGGCAGGCCTGCCTTTAAAATGACACTGGGCACCTCAGCAGTGCACCTATGGGTGCACTACCTATGCTGTGGTCCCTAAACCTACATGTCCTACCATATACTAGGAACTTATAGGTAGGTTAACTTAGCCAATTATAATTAGCCTAATTTGCATATTGATTTTACACAGAGCACAGGCCCTGGGACTGGTTAGCAGTACCCAGGGCACCATCAGAGTCAGGAAAACACCAGCAAAAAGTGGAAAATGGGGGCAAAAAGTTAGGGGGCCTCTGCAATCAGCCCTGTTTTCTCACAATTCTTCATTGTTGCAGATTATCACAGTTCTTGATCCTCTTTCTGTTATGCAGAATTTTGTTTTGACTTGTTTGTCCTTGTGTTGGATGGTTGTTTCAGAGGTGCCTGACAGTGAATGACGACTCCATATGCATAGATGTCAGGCCTTGTTTCTTTTGTCATCAGACAAGATTTAAGCTGGAGGAACTGGTCTGGGTTCATTATGTTCACTGTGTTAATCAGCGTAATGACTTCCAGATCCTCTACTATGTCCTGGCATTTTAGCTGTGACCTTTTAAGTAGGAGTTGGTAGTGAACTCCGATCGCAGAGTTTGCAGAGTTTTTCTCACTCCGTGCTCCGCTTAGAGTGCAGAGTTCCCAAAAACTTCACGTAGCCGAGTTTTTTTTCTCATTCGTGCTCACCAATGTTAAGTTGGTGAACGTAAGTGTTAGACCTGACAGCCTTAGGGTGGTCATCCCTAACGATTAGCCTGCCTCCCTTCACTTTTGAGATATTGTTTTTGCTGGTTTTCAGACTCTGAGCACTCTACCACTGCTATCCAGTGCTAAAGTGCATATGCTATTTCCCTTTAAACATGGTAACATTGGATCACACCCAACTGGGCTATTTAATTTACTTATAAGTCCCTAGTAGAGTGCACTATACGTGCCCAGGGCCTGTAGATTAAAAGCTACTAGTGGGCCTGCTGCAATGATTGTGCCACCCACTTAAGTAGCCCCTGAACCTTGTCTCAGGCCTGCCATTACAAGGCCTGTGAGGGCAGTTTCACTGCCAATTCGATTTGGAATTTAAAATTACTTGCCAAGCCTAAAACTCCCCTTGTTCTACATATAAGTCACCCCTAAGGCGTGCCCTAGGTGACCCCTGGGGCAAGGTGCTGTGTAGGTAATAGGCGAGGCATGTAGTAGTTTACATGTAGTAGTACCTGTGTAGTTTACATGTCCTGGTAGTGTAAAACTCCTAAATTTGTTTTTACACTACAGTGAGGCCTGCTCCCTTCATAGGCTAACATTGGGGCTGCCCTCATACATTGAGTGGTAGCTACTGATCTGAAAGTGTGGGAAGGTCATATTTAGTATGGCCGGAATGATATTTCAAAATCCTGCTGGCTGGTGAAGTTGGATTTAATATTGCTATTTTAGAAATACCACTTTTAGAAAGTGAGCCTTTCTCTGCACTTACATCTTTCTGTGCCTTACAATCCACGTCTGGCTGGGTTTCGTTGACAGCTCATTGGGCATTCACTCAGACACACCCCAAACACAGGATACTCAGCCTCACTTGCATACATCTGCATTTTGAATGGGTCTTCTTGGGCTGGGAGGGCGGAGGGCCTGCTCTCACACAAAGGACTGCCACACCCCCTACTGAGACCCTGGCAGACAGGATTGAACTGAAAGAGGACCTGGTGCACTTCTAAGCCACTCTTTGAAGTCTACCCCACTTCAAAGGCACATTTGGATATAAAAAGAGGGCCTCTGCCCTACCAACTCAGACACTTCCGTGAGAAGAAACCAGAACCTGCACCCTGACAAGAAGAACTGCCTGGCTGCCCAAAGGACTCACCTGACTGCTTTCTGAAGAGGACTGCTGCCTTGCTGTTGCCCTGCTGTCTTGCTGCTCTCTTGCTGTGCTGCAGAAGTGCTCTCCAAGGGCTTGGATAGAGCTTGCCTCCTGTTCCCTGAAGTCTCAGGACCAAAAAGACTTCTCTCCTGCAGCTGAAATCCCTGTGCAGTGAAAATTCAACGCACCGCCTGCTCGCGTGACAAATTCACTGCACGCCGAGACCGGAACGACGCAGCCCCGACTTTGCGACAGAAGATCGACGCAGCTCCAGCCACGGGACCGGAACCTCTACGCATGGCCCTACTGGATCGACGCAAGCCGACTCAGAATGACAACGACGACTTCCTGAGAGGAATCAACTTTCCACACATCACCTACCTGAATCGACGCAGCCCCTGTGACTCCGCTTGGCAATCCCAGGATTCCACGCATCATCCCCGGGGCATCTGAGAACCCCGCAACCCGAAGAGGATCCAAGTTTGCGTGCCGGAAATTGATGCAACGTCTTCCCCACATGGAAAAAAACAACGCAAGTACTTGTGCGAAGGGGCAAAACCGACGCACACTCACTGTTTTCCACGCACCTCCTCCTCTGCGGTCCCTTGCGAGGATTTTTCAACACAAACCAAGTACTTTGCCCTGCAAGAGACACTTGTTTCTAGGAGAACTTAAGACACTTTTTATTGCGTTTTTAGGAATATTTCAACTCTAAGACACTTGATATCACTTTCAGTGATATCTCTACATTTGCTTATTTCATCTTTAATCGTTTAGACCTGCATTTATCCAGATACATATTATATACTTTTCTAAACATTGTGTGGTGTATTTTTTTGAGATGTTTTATTGTGTTATTGAATGATTTAGTGCACAAATACTTTGCACACTGCCTTCTAAGTTAAGCCTGACTGCTCAGTGCCAAGTTACCAGAGGGTGGGCACAGGATAATTTGGATTGTGTGTGACTTACCCTGACTAGAGTGAGGGTACTTTCTTGGACAGGGGGTAACCTGACTGCCAACCAAACCCCCCATTTCTAACAGTGAGCAAGGAAAATCTTACTCCAGACCACCTCCTGGCGAGATTTGGTCGCTTCCGCTTGTGTTGAGAAACCTTCTGTTCACATTGAAGAAGCTGCCCCACGAGTAGAAAATCAAATCGCACACTAGAAAAGAAGAATTGCCCTCTTGCGCTGCGCATGGTGCTGTTCACCCTGATTTTTCAGGGCAGGACAAACACCCGGCACTAAAATCAGCGTGAACAGCGCGAACTAATGCACTCCGCCGGAACTCTGCAAACTTCACCAAGGCCTACTTCTAAGTATCTCTACTTTGTCCATGAACAAGATCATGAACACTTCATCTTCAGTGCATTCAGTGGCAGGAGTTGCTTGTGATGTCTGAGCCTACTTGCCTTTTTTGGTGTTTACTGCACACACTATTCCTGGTGTGAGAGGTCATTGTTGCACAGTGCACTACTATCCTGTGCTTTTAGGCACTTATGAAGTGGTTCATGCACCCACAGTTACAGCACATCTTGCCTTGCACTGGGCAGACATATAAGTTTAATAGATTATGTGGCCTGTCCAGGAAAAGGAGGGCTTCTAGGCTAATTTAGGGTTCTTGAAATATCAGTTTTAACAACACTGATGACTGGCACTTTGTATGATCACGCCTTTATTTTCTTTGTCTTGTCAACATCAGTGCAGGCTCCAGCAGATTCAAGCAGTTGTCTATTGCATTTCTCCAATGACCCTCTCTTTGTTGTGCCTACCTAGGGATAAACTTCTCATAGTGTGGGTTGATTTGTTGATTTACATCGGCCTCTAAAGCAGCAACAGCTTGCCCTAGTCTTCCCTAACTGTGTCTCGAAGATTTTAGAATAGTTTATATATTTTCTCACCTGCATAGTACAGCAGTAGCAATTAGGAGGAAGGCAATAAACTCACTGTGCCTGCGCAATGGCTTCTGGTCAGGCAGGCTCCCTTCTCTAGACCTTCATCAATCATGTTTATTGAAGTGGTGCCCCTTTCAGTGCTGGATCCTAAACTAAGCAGTGTCCATCAGGGCTTTGGAAGTTCTCCTCCTGGATACATTATTTTCAGAGTATTCCAGTGTTCATGTAAACAGCCAGATTGTCTTGTCCAATTTCTAAGATATTTTACAGGATGTGTACCCCTTTGTGACATTTCTCTCGATTTCTTCCCTAATTTTCATATTTTGTTCCCTACCTTTTACTCTTTCTTTTTTCTGTTCATTTGTAGCCTCTCTACTCCCTGTGGCACCCAAAGGGTGGGATACTGGCTCCCTGTAGGGTCCCTGAGCAAGGGGAGGCAATTCTATTTAATTTTTACTTGTGAATCTCAGAAGAATGCTCCAGGATAAGACACAGGAGTATAAAACAGCTGTGACAGGTGGGGCAGATGTGATATCTCACCCCCTGCACACAAGGGATGACTGTTGTGCAACAGTAGGTAGCACACTATTGGAGTCTGCCTGTTCTCTCTTAATATCCCTTGTGGCCACATCGGGATCTGAGAGTGCAAGCCCAGTCAATTACAGATATTCTCTGTTATCTTTAGTCCAGAGAATCCTCATCACAGTCTTTAATTAAGAAGTGAAAAAATGTCATCCCATTCTCTGTGTGCTGTGAACCATAAACCACCCCAAGAACTTCAGGATCATAGAAAGCTCAATGAAGGCCAGCATAACAGGGATGGTGGACGAGTCATAATGTCTGTGACGAGGACTTTCGGTACTAAAGATAATGAAAATTACTAAGTAAACAGCCATTATTACTAAGTCCCTTTATCCTAGTCTCAGACATTACTTTTGAGAATACCAATGCCAGATGACCTTCAGAATGCATTTAACAAAACAATACCCTAATTATTCAGTACTCTCCAATTGGTGCTGTGAATTCTACTGAATTATTATGATATTACTGCATTCAAAACAACTTCACCAAAGTAATCCCCTTCAATCCTTAATTACTCAGTTTGGTAATGCCTAACACAATTGTCCAAAGTAGTCCAAGTTGTTGTCTGGCATATCTCATTCATTATCTGGAACTATACTGAAGACACTACCACTCCTGTTTTAGACCTGACCTGAATTTCTTTCAGAATAGGAATACAATAAATAGAATATGCCCTGACAACTATAGATAAAATCCATCTGCTTACAGCCAAATTGGGAGCCTTAGACCCTGGTTTGTGCCTCCCAGGTATGAAAAATGCTCAGACTTTATATACGTCCTTGAACATTCATGACAAATAGAAAAGCATGGTTTACATCCAAACAATAACAGCTCTTCTTCTTCAGAAATAGGGGACTGGAAGAAAATTGGCAAGAAAATCTGCTGTTCTTTATGCATTTTGAATAGTATTTTGGGAAAGAATGCAGAATTATGAAGTAACACAATACCATCATTCCAAAATACTGAGGATTACACACAATGGTTCTAAATTCTCTAATGATTCCACAGGAACACCTCTTATCCCTTTTAAAACCAAAGGAAGGCCATGAGTAATCTCACAAGAGATTCATCCTTCCTGTGTTCATTTTCACAAGGATTTCTAGAGCCTTAAAAGGCAGACCACAGTGCTCTCAACGTGGAAACTACCAAATGTTTATGAAAACCATCAAGTAAGAACTGGAGTATACCAGCTATATCACAAGAAAGTGGTGAGAGTGCATTAAATGTACACAGACATTAAAACAACTCCTAAGTGTTTACTGTAGAATAAGACTTTAGAGGAGCTGGACGCATAGATCTATGTAAAGCCTCTGCTGAACTATGAGAGATCCTGCTACCCTGAAGCCCTCTCAAATCCCAGACTGAGAAGTGAACATTTTGACAGAGTAAGACACCCCAGGACAATATGGCAATGCAATTTTCAAGAGGGAACTTCCATTAGAAGAGGAGCTCAGGAGGGTCAAGGCCAACAAGTGAGATCTACTATTAATATGTTCCTGCTGAATTTTCTGAAGCACCTAATAGACAAGAGGAATGGGTAGGTAAGCATAAAGCAGATGAGGATGTCAAGGTAAAGATAGGGCACCTACTTCCGATGTTTATGGAATAGGAAGCGTTGAGAAGAACATGAAAGCCGGGTGTTTTCTTGGGACACAAACGTGACTAGATCTTTTTCATATTTCTTTCAAATATTTTAACCTCCCACCCGCTGGCCACTTTTGATATAATCGGGACTGCTATGTTTTACGTGAGGAAACACCCTTTCTATTCTGTTGTACTTGATTCCTGTATCCATTCCCCTTCTGTCTCCTTAAGAATTTCTATTTTTGTTGTGCCCAGATGTCATGAGGGCAAAAAGAAGATTCTGAGGAAGAAAAGTAAGTACTTATTTGCTGCAAAAATAAGAATTCATGTTTTTCTACTTGGATAGATTTTGAAGTTTACCTTCTAGTTCTCCTCCAAAATGTCTTAATCCTAGGAACAGCATTCTTAAAGATGTTGCTTTTTCAACAAGGTGTGTATGCCATTCTCTTAAGTAGAGGTTCCTTCTAGCTGGTCTTGTTGCTGCAACTGCTACGGTTGCAGCCTTCACCATGGTAAAGAATGACCGATGCACCAGTTTTCTTGCACTGACGTATACATCCCTGCAAATCTAGTCAAATTAGATTTGGTATATGACTTCATCAGGACAAAGTCTATTTTCTTATCTGTATGGCCCTTCAGTATACTCTGTATAGTCAGACGTACATCCCATTAGACTGGTTACCAAACAATCAAAGCAACAAATTTTGGTTCATTTTTCATCATCTCAAGAAGGCATAATTTGGCCATTATATTGGTAAAGATCTCGTCCGGGCCCTTCTAATCTCTAAGCACCACATCTGACAATTGTTGATGGATAGGAAGGTCTAGAGAGGTGATTTTTGGAACTGTCTCAAAACAGGGTCAGAAAAGATGCTCATCATTTTTTACTGGAAAGCCTATATTTAATTGTATTCTGTCCAAACTATCTGGGAAAATCTGTATGTCAATATAGTTTCCTCCTTGCTCCAAGGAAACATTTCTTCTTCCATGCTATAACCAGAAGGCTTCATATGAATATCTCAGAATTATTGAAGATTGTATTGCCTTCGTGGTCACCAAAAACATTTTTCTCACTGTGCTGTTCAATGCCGTCGTTTTCAACAAATGGCACTGTCGCTTCTATTGTTTTTAGGGTGAGGGAGGAGAATCGTAGCTTGAGGATAAAGAGTCAACAATCTGTTCTTCCTGCTTTGTTTCCCCATCTCAATATATAAATGAAGCAACTTTCCACCAGAAAAACGCCTCTGTTTAGACACAAACCACTTAACTGGTCATGGTATCTTATAAAAAAACAAAAAAGTGCGCCTACAGAAAATGAAAGTCTGTGTGGACTCCACAATCCGTGCATGCACAGAAACATGAGCCCCAATTCACCCATCTTTGCCTAAAAAACTCAAAGCTACATATGAAAGGCCCAGCTAGTCTCCAGTGGACTGGCTCTGAGATTAGAAAGCAGTGCATTTACGTTAGTTCTCCTAACACCAGCAGCTCCTCCAGTGGAGGAAATCTAGGAGGTTTCCCTGGACAATTTCCTCCTCTCGGACTTACAACTAATTGCATTGGCTCTCTCCCTCTGTGCCCATCACAGAGAAGACTGAGGCATGTGTGACAAAAAGACCCAGGACCATTAAGGATCCTTATTATGTTTTAACTCGCTGTTCCTTTCTACAGTTTGAGCTGCACCTACTTCATAGCAATGGCTGGGCTCAGTTCGAAAGGATATAGGGTTAATGGATGGGTTGGTGGACATTTTGTAAAAGAGATCCCCATATGGTGCAGCAGAGGAAACACGCTGTGATAAGAACACGAAGAAATCGTGTTTAAAGCAGCAGTGTCAAATTGAATCAATATTCACAAATGGTGCCAGGGTATTCTAATGCAATGATGAAGAAAGTTGTATAATGTAAGCCTCGTGTATGGAATAAAAATATAAATTTAAACAAAAGGAGCAGTATCAATGTGCCTATAAACATTTACAGACTACGCAATTTACAACAAGAAAAAAATTAACAAGGCAGGCATCCTGCTGACATCTTCCGGATGTTGGTGCCACAGCAGACAGTCAGTGTATTCTTTGTCAAGAGACGGCCATTGCTAAGTTTCTCTATACGTCTGTCTGTCTTCATTACTGTAGCATGGACATCTGCTAGTAATCTCTCACCCTTTTACCTCTGCCATTTATCTGTACGCCCCTATTAGACCACGGGTCAAGGTGTACAGCATAAATGGCGAAATCAACTTATGCCAGCACAGTGATTAGAAGATTCAATTCCATTCTATATTTCAAGCATGTAATTTCATTTTAGCTGGAAGGAGCCTCTGTGCAAGCTGTATTGTTGCTAAACGTATCTGGGGGAAATGTATAGCTCGGTGCCTGGTCAGTGAGCTATTGGCTCAAGCAGACCCAGCGTACGGTGACTGGGAAAGCGCTCTGTCATCCCTTTCAAGCTATAGCATAGGTTTCCGAAAGAAGCACAAAAACTGCGCTTATCAAAACTGAACGACAACCCTTGCGAGAGAGTTAACAGTGCATAGTAGGAAACAACCGTCAGTAGAGTTTGAAGGCCGCCTTTGGTTACGTCGTAAATTTTCTCTTGTATGTTCCTTAACTATCTCCCTCTGCTCGCCTAATGCTCTTATTTTCTGCCATTTCATTGATTTCATCATTCCCCGCTGGTGGCAGAGATGCCCTTTTCCCTACACAGTGGCAGAGGATAACCTTGCTTTCTCTTCATTGATGCCGCTTGACATTTCATTTATCCCCTAGCTCAACATTTCTTCACACATCCAATCCTCTGTTTGACAGTGTTTACTGATCTCTTAAACGGAAGCATAAAAATATGTGCTGTATTTTGCAGGAAAAGTACTTAACATTGCTCTTTACAGTGCCATACAGAAAAAGTTTTTTTGTCTTGAATGCCTCTGTAAAATATTTACTATTTTAGCGCCGCATTTGCGCCGCTTTTTAACGCAAAAACGGCGCAAACTTACAAAATACAGGGCCATATTTATACTTTTTGACGCAAAACTGCGCTAACGCAGTTTTGCGCCAAAAAAATTAGCGCCGGCTAACGCCATTCTGAAGCGCCATGCGGGCGCCGTATTTATTGAATGGCGTTAGCCGGCGTTAGCCGACCGGCGCTGCCTGGTGTGCGTGAAAAAAAAACACATACACCAGGCAGCGCCGGCGTAGGGAAAAATGGCGTTTGGGCGTCCAAAAATGGGGCAAGTCAGGCTGAGGCAAAAAAATCGTCTTAACCCGATTTGCGCCATTTTTTTTTGGCGCCCAGACGCCATTAACATGACTCATGTCTTAGCAAAGACAGGAGTCATGCCCCCTTGCCCAATGGCCATGCCCAGGGGACTTCTGTCCCCTGGGCATGGCCATTGGGCATAGTGGCATGTAGGGGGGCACAAATCAGGCCCCCCTATGCCACAAAAAAAAATTAAAAAATATACTTACCACAACTTACCTTTTCTTCCCTGGGATGGGTCCCGCCATCCTTGGGTGTCCTCCTGGGGTGGGCAAGGGTGCAGGGGGTGTCCCTGGGGGCTTGGGAGGGCACCTCTGGGCTCATTCTGAGCCCACAGGTCCCTTAACGCCTGCCCTGACCCAGGCGCAAAAATCCGGCGCAAATGCAGGTTTTTTAGTCCCGCCCACTCCCGGGCGTCATTTTTGCCCGGGAGTATAAATACGACGCATATGCATCGCAGTCATTTTTTAAGACGGGAACGCCTACCTTGCATCTCATTAACGCAAGGAAGGTGTTCACGCAAAAAAATGACGCTAACTCCATGAACTTTGGCGCTAGACGCGTCTAACGCCAAAGTATAAATATGGAGTTAGTTTTGCGTCGAATTTGCGTCGAAAAAAACGACGCAAATTCGGCGCAAACGGAGTATAAATATGCCCCACAATTGAATTTTACAAGTTTGCGCCGTTTTTGCGTCAAAAAATGACGCAAATACGGCGCTAAAAAAGTATAAATATAGGCCTTAGGCATTTGTCTATTTCTGCTGGTGACCAGAGCAGATTGCTGTAATTGCAATTTCTTATCATGTTTTTACCGTATTTTGTGCTATTCTCTCACACCTTTACTTTTATAGTTATTTTATTTTCCTGGTATAACTATTGAGACCTTACTGTTTACTCATAGGTTGGTTAGAATATGTCGTTGTATAATGTGTTTTAATTTTTTTTTATCTGCTTTACTGGTTTATGGGTGGCTCATGAATATGATGATGACTTCATTATAGTTTTTATTGTGTGAAAATGATCTTTTAACTTTGTCAAAGTCATGAAGGTCGATTCACCAAAATGCCAGGGGTAATGGAAGTGACCTCACACATTCGTTGACCACAATGATGACATCACATGAAGTGACTTTTTTATCTGTTGGTCCTGAATATTCAAATTACCTTAATCTCGATAACATCACAATAATTTACATTTCTGAAGATCCATAATAACTGGTTGATTAGTGCAACAATACACCACAAACAATTGTCTATTTTAGATGTCATCTATATTAGGGCGCTGACATGATCTGTGAAAGTAGAAAGGCATCAGATGTGCCCTGAATTGTGGTAAGCAAGTGAGGCAAGTGAGGCCTGTTTTGGGGGATTTGGGGAGTTGTCATTTCCAAAGAACAAAATCCGAAAAATAGGATTAAATAGGGCATTTTAAAGCACACCATTTACATAAATTTGTTAAAGAGCCAGATGCTCTGAAAGGGCTCCAATTAAGTATTCAAGTCCTTTCATGGTATGCCAAGCCAATGAAACCTGACACTCCCCAGGAGTTTTTTAACTGGGTGTCCCTTATACCATAAATTGTTCTTAAGTATGCCAGTGTCACCATTTTTACACAGGTGTCCCATATGCCAGGAATTAAATCTTCTCTGTAAGTATCAGTAATTTTCCTGGGGTGCCCATTATGCTAAGAGTTACTTACAGTGATCCAGTGCCAATATTCTGCCATGGGCACCTCCGTATGTCAGGAATTACCTTCAGTATGCCAGGGTCTGCAAACTGTTTCATATACCTGCTGTTGCTTATGGTTCGAAGGTCCATCGCCATGCACTGGAAGGCCAACATGTTACCTGGGTCAAAACACTGGTGCACAGCAACACTTAAATGTGGTAAAGCTGAATCAGTAGCACCCAGGCAGGAGGAGACCCGTAGACTGTGAAAGATCCCCATAGCTGAGGACTGTGGCAATCTACTGCACAGGCTACACTAGATTAAAGAGGGTCCCCCCAACTGAGAAGAGATAATGCCCGGATGCTGTTTGTCACTGAACTCTGAACACTTGAAGATTCTCTCTTCTCCTTTACCCTGAGCTTGAGTGGAAAAAGACTGAGCGAAACACTGTACATGGACACTGTGAAGTGGTGTTATTTTGCATATATATGAAAGTATCCTTATGTACAAGGGTGTGGCTATGTGGGGGAGGGACACTCAAGAGGGCAGCAACTGCAGTTTTTGCTGAATCCCTATATTGGAGAATGCAGCTGTCATGACCTAAAGTTCAGAATGTTTACCTGTTCATATATTGAACCAATGACTCTTGTTGGACCAAATATATAGCAATTCTTGTGCAGGGTTCATGGTGGGGTTACTCAAAATAGATATGTACATGGATCCGTATGTCTGCCCCATGCTTATGTGATATCAAGATAGAATGCAATACAAACTGGTTCAGTATGTCGGGGTCAACAGCAGACTAGCACGCATTACACCATATCTCACTCATGCTAATGTACAATCACTCACTCATTTGTTCACACTCACTCTCACTCTCACTCATACGTTGTCACTCTTTTACTCTCATTCACACTCTCATTGTCTGTTTTTACTCTCACTTACTCTCACATGCTCTGACTAATTCTCACTCATTCATCCACAATCATTTACTCTCATTCACATTCACTCTAATTCTCACTCACACTGTCTCACTGATACTCACTTGCACTGATATTTACTCTTGCTCACTCAAACTCATTTAATCTCGCTCAATCAGATACACTCATTTCTACTAAGTTACACTTAGGACCTGATTATGACCTTGGCGGAGGGGATTACTCCATCACAAACATGACCGATCTCCTGTCCACTGTATTACAAGTTCTATAGGCTTTAATGGAACTTGTAATAAGGCGGGTGGGATATCCATCCCATTTGTGACACAGTAATCCCTCCGCCAAGGTCATAATCAGGCCCTTACTCACTGCCACTCTCTCTTATATCTTCTCACTCATTCATATATTCTAACTCTATTTCACACTCATTCTTACTCATTCTCATTTACCCACTCTCACTCACTCATACTCTCTCTTACTCTCACTCATTCTCACTTCTCTGACTCACTCACACTGACACTCAATCTTACTCGTTCTCATTCACCACCTGTCACCGACTGCCACTCACTCACTTTCACTCAGTCACATGTTCATGCATACAAATTGGCATATGCTTACAAGTATATACAGTCTCTGTCACACAAACACACTTTCATCCATAATCAGCCATGCAACATACATTTAGACCAGTTATACTCACCTCAGCTGTGAGCAAAGGTATCATTACATCCCTGGTGCTCCATTTCTTAATATGCTGATAGAGCACAAGAGAATATTGTTTACTATTAATGAATAAAAAGTGGCCAGAAAACAAGGAATCATCCTGCTAATCCCACTCACTGGCAAATTGTTACAATGCACTGTATTTAGTGGACCTTGTGCCCTAGGTGGAGAAAATATACCTAAAGCTTAATGGATACACAGCAAAAGTCCCTGTAATAGGAGTCCAACACATGCTTCAGTCAATCTATTGCAGTTCTATGTGATTTTTCAGTACCCTATAATTTAGGCTAAATGTTGCCAAACACTTGTAGTAATCCTCGACTGGTGCCAGAACATATAGTCCCAGATATTCAATGTCAGCCAGTTCTATAAACATTATAAGGCCTAAGTCCATTTTAAGTCAGCCCAGGCTCCATTTTCTGTATTTTCACAAAACCATCAACATGTCTGCTTTTTACGCATATGTTGTCTGTCCTTATCTTTCTAAGAACTATGAAAGTGTCAAGTCATTTAGGTATAGACATCAACAAGATACCCGATGCAACATCAGTGGAACAACTTACTCATTATCTCAATTTCAAGTTCAAAGAACAATAGCCAAAACAGTGTAGTTTGAATTGTCATAAGTTTACCTTATACATTTAAAAGTATGCATATTACACTAGCATCTTGATGGTTATTCATTAGTTATATCAAACATTCCTAAAGTGATGATGGAAATTCCATCTTAGATTACATATAGTATAATAGAACTGTCACTTGTCAGGAGATGTCCTTTTGTCAGGGAACACAGCCTCTTTGACCTCTGATAATTACAGAATTTTGCTGTAAGCAGGGCAGTGCGCTCATCCTCCCCGAGAAAATATGGATGCAAGCTATTTCTACTTCGTGCTCGCATAGCGTAGCACACAGAAGTAGGTTTTAGGGTGTTAGGTTTTTAGATGACATTTTATCCAGGGTAGAAATGTTCAATTTATTCTTGCTGTTCGCAATGTGTATTTGTACTGTTTTCACCATATTCTGTGTGCTTATTTTACATGTGTTGAGCCAAAGGGTGAACCTGTTGAAACAAACACACTTGTTAGCTAAAGTATCTTTCTCTTAGCACATCTTGTCTGTGTGTGATTGAAGAAAACAAAAAAGGTTTGTTTCTGATCGCCACAGTGTCATTGGATCGCTGTTTAGTGACTGTTAGTATTCCAAAAGCATTGACCCCGCTTCAGCTAAGTATTGGGTGGAGTTCTGCGAGGCTAAAATACCAGAGTTCACATTCAAACGCTGGTGCATTGAACTAAATTCACCCATGTCACCAGTAGGTGGGAAAGCAAACCTTGTAGAGTTCAGACAGACTCATGGCCTAATTTAGATATTGTCGGAGGGGTTACTCTATCACAACAGTGACGGATATCCCATCTGCCGAAATCGAAATCCCATTATGGTCTATAGAATTTATATTTTGGTGGATGGGATATCCGTTTTGAAGGGGTAACCCCTCCGCCAATATCTAAATCCGGCCACCAGGTTTCAAAACAAAAGAAAGCATAGATTCTCACTAGACAGTACAGAAAGACCATTTCATTAAATACTCTTATTTATTTATATGCTTTGGGAAAGCTTTGGCCAGTCCACACTCATTTTATCAAAGCCCTCTACATAGACCTCCCCAACCACAATATTATATATCTGCAGAAAGTCGAAAAATACTGTTGCAGGGAGAGCACAGGACTGAAGGAGAAAAAACTGATATTGCCTCTCTCATCAGTCTCCACTGGCTGCCTGCAAGGATTCAGTTCAAGAACATCAACTTCACAATCAAATCCCTATTAGTTATCACTTCTCCATAACCTTATTATGAAATTGGACAAAACACCTTTGAGATCAGATAGTCTGGGGCTCCTTAATGTCCCTACCACCAAATGTGTCATCACAGGAGTCCTGCACATCATCATCTGAAGGCAATGGCACTCGGCAGATCCAGATAATCTATGAAAACATTCCTGCTGTCCTAACCTTGCATTCTGGAAGAGACTCCTGTTCACAGCTCGTTCCTTGACTATGGCGTTCCAGTTCCCCAAACCCATCTGTTGAGAGATGATGGAGTCAATAATTCTCCTGAAACATTGCTTGCAGTGACCCTCTTTCTCCCACCTTTTATATACTAGAAGCACTGCATCGCCCACTCCCCTGCAGGGTCAGACTGGTCTAGAGGACAATCAGGCAATGCCCGATGGATTAGACTTATAGGTCAGTGTGAGCCTTTTTTTTGGCTGTTTGTGTTCCTGTTTTATTGTCTGCTATGCCAATTCTAACTGTTGCTTTCCCTGGTATTAAAACAAACATTGCCTATAGCAAGCCCAAACCCATGCGAAGTCTTCCATACCTTGCAATAATTTATACAAAGTCTTTTACAAGTTGAAAACTGTCTCAATTTGCAAACATGGGCCACTTTTTTAGCTATCTAATTCACCAACGGGGCCACGTTTAATTGGTGACTGGGCCTATTTTCCATCCCAGTCCGACCCTGCTTTTCAGCCTTTTTGTAAGATACTGCACTTTCGCTGGAACCTCCTGCAGGTAACTACTCCGAGTTTCATTCAAGAGCTATGAATCCTTTTCAGTCAGCGGTGGCCACCATCCTGTGGGTTCCTCTCCTGCCTCCAGTTTGGGGACCTCCCAGTTCAGGAAAACACAGTGAAATACATTTTGATTCATTCTCCTGTGCATGATTTAAACCACTACAAAGGATAAATAAGAAATAAACTATATTAATACCACCAATCAGCCTCGGTTCCTATTTATAAATTTAAGCTATTGCATTTTGGTTTATCCTACTTTCAATTACTGAAATTACTTTATTAACTATTTTTCATGCATGATTGATGTTTGAAAGCATATCTGCGGTACCCCAGATGTTTTTTGATTTTTGTAAGACTAAATTTTCATTTCCAAGTACTTTACCATTTAGCAAGAATTCCTCATCTGTAAAAAAAGGAGATGGTCTTGTAAAGGGCAAACAGTGCTGTAGAAAATCAAGAAACAGTCCTTGTCTACAGCCCGACTTTACTGTCAGACAGCAGCAAGATACCTATCTACGTTTACTATTTGGGCATAGACTTGGATCATTACAAAACTGACATTTTCAGTTGGGACATTTTGAAATGATAATGAAAGTAATGGTGCAGAACGACATAAATTGCACCTCTGTCAAACTTTGTACCAATATTTCAAGCGCTAACATTACATTGACTAGAAAGGAGTGGGTGCAATTTTTTAAATGTTTGTCGAAAGCAAATTGACATATGAACTTACTGAGAAAACAAAAATGGTACATGTATAACTGGTTAGTCTGAAAGCACAGCTATAAAATTGTTATGGCATTTATGCAATGCACACAAAACCACCTATCGTACTTTCTGTTAGTTTTTAACAAGTTATTTGGGGCCAGATGTAGCAAAAAAGCAATTTGCGACTTGCAAATTGCGAGTCCCTGCGACTCACAATTTGCAAGTCGCAAATTGCTATGCAGTACGGTGTCTCAGACACCGACTGCAACTCGCAATGGGGTCGCAATGACCCACCTCATGAATATTCATGAGGTGGGTCGCAAATTGCGGCCCCATTGCGAGTATAGGCACTCGCTAACATGGAGGCCTGCTGACGTCAGCAGACCTCCATGTTAGCGACCTGCTTTTAAATAAAGCAGTTTTTTTTTTTTTAAATGTAGCCCGTTTTCCCTAAGGGAAAACGAGCTGCATTTCAAAAAAATCCGAAACCTTTTGTTTCGTTTTTTTCAGGGCAGGGAGTGGTCCCTTGGACCACTCCCTGCCCTGAAAAAATGTTTTGGGGTCCAGTCTCAAACTGGAAGGGGTCCCATGGGGACCCCTTCCAATTTGCGAGTGGGTTACCATCCACTTGAAGTGGATGGTAACTGCGACTCCATTTGCGACCGCGTACGCGGTCGCAAATGGAGTTGCATACCACTGCGACTCGCAAATAGGAAGGGAACACCCCTTCCTATTTGCGATTCGGAAATGCATTTTGCGAATCGGTAACGACTCGCAAAATGCATTTCTGCATAGGAAACACGCATTTGCGAGTCGCAAACGGCAGATTTTGCCGTTTGCGACTCGCAAAGTGTTTCCTACATCTGGCCCTTGGTCCGTAGGCCAGGTTTCCTCATTTGTCAGGAATACATTTAGGGCACATAGAAAAAGAGGTGGTACAGTCAGACCTGGATGCTAAAGGGCTCATTACGAATCCTGGGTCGGACAAGCTGACTGCCAGAGTCGCGATGAGGAGACTGCAGCAGAGCTGACGGTCTCCCCACCAGACCCATTACAAGGTGCCCGTCAGTCAGCCAAGTGGAAACTGTGTGGTGGCACTGGACTCGGCTCCACGTGGATCTGAGGCCAATGCCATTGGACAGCACCATCAGAATGGGCGCTGAAGACAATGCACATTCTAATGATGCTGGGAAGGGTGGCCCCTGATATAGGAAACATCAGGGCTGGGGTTTATGTAGGACATTGTGTCCATGACTGTAGTCGTTATAGATTCCTAGTGTAAAAATGTATTACTTAGTCAAGGATGTAGAAGTATAAATATAAAATTATAGATGGCTAACAGTGAATAATTGGAATATTTACACCAAAACGTTCTGAGTAACATCAAACAGACAATGAGAGTGAAGTTAAGTGAGGCAAACTCTAAGGTTTATAGCACCATTGTTATTTACTTTTTATGCCCATCTGGTTTTTGTGTTATGTATGCCCCCCACCCCAAACATCATCTGCTCCTTCATTCAAATGATACAGAAGGGTAGATCACCTCCCTGTCCCAAATGTAAAAAAATAGCGATACTTTATTTTTGACAACCCATGCCCACCACTCTCTGTGCTTCCCTTTCCTCTCCTCTAGAAGCTGTGCTCGCTGCTCAATAGTGCTGCACTGACAGACTCTGACAGAGCCCAGCCAAAGCAGCCTGGAATTCCATTAGAATTCAGTTATTTACAGTCATGTCTGTCTGCTAGAGCCATAGGTAACCAGGGACATTCCAATCAATGAATAATTACAATAATCCGAAATTTGCTCATTAGTGCAGTGTTTATTAGAAGGGTAGAGATGAGTGAAGGGCAATAAAGGAACATCTTTCTAATACACATACCGTGCAGTGGACACAATACAGGAGTCAAAGGACTCCAGGCTCATGGAGTGATACAGCTACAAACCAAACTTTCTTACAGATAGCAAGTGATTACGAGTACAGGGAGTGCAGAATTATTAGGCAAATGAGTATTTTGACCTCATCATCCTCTTTATGCATGTTGTCTTTCTCCAAGCTGTATAGGCTCGAAAGCCTACTACCAATTAAGCATATTAGGTGATGTGCATCTCTGTAATGAGAAGGGGTGTGGTCTAATGACATCAACACCCTATATCAGGTGTGCATAATTATTAGGCAACTTCCTTTCCTTTGGCAAAATGGGTCAAAACAAGGACTTGACAGGCTCAGAAAAGTCAAAAATAGTGAGATATCTTGCAGAGGGATGCAGCACTCTTAAAATTGCAAAGCTTCTGAAGCGTGATCATCGAACAATCAAGCGTTTCATTCAAAATAGTCAACAGGGTCGCAAGAAGCGTGTGGAAAAACCAAGGCGCAAAATAACTGCCCATGAACTGAGAAAAGTCAAGCGTGCAGCTGCCACGATGCCACTTGCCACCAGTTTGGCCATATTTCAGAGCTGCAACATCACTGGAGTGCCCAAAAGCACAAGGTGTGCAATACTCAGAGACATGGCCAAGGTAAGAAAGGCTGAAAGACGACCACCACTGAACAAGACACACAAGCTGAAACGTCAAGACTGGGCCAATAAATATCTCAAGACTGATTTTCCTAAGGTTTTATGGACTGATGAAATGAGAGTGAGTCTTGATGGGCCAGATGGATGGGCCCGTGGCTGGATTGGTAAAGGGCAGAGAGCTCCAGTCCGACTCAGACGCCAGCAAGGTGGAGGTGGAGTACTGGTTTGGGCTGGTATCATCAAAGATGAGCTTGTGGGGCCTTTTCGGGTTGAGGATGGAGTCAAGCTCAACTCCCAGTCCTACTGTCAGTTCTTGGAAGACACCTTCTTCAAGCAGTGGTACAGGAAGAAGTCTGCATCCTTCAAGAAAAACATGATTTTCATGCAGGACAATAATGCTCCATCACACGCGTCCAAGTACTCCACAGCGTGGCTGGCAAGAAAGGGTATAAAAGAAGGAAATCTAATGACATGGCCTCCTTGTTCACCTGATCTGAACCCCATTGAGAACCTGTGGTCCATCATCAAATGTGAGATTTACAAGGAGGGAAAACAGTACACCTCTCTGAACAGTGTCTGGGAGGCTGTGGTTGCTGCTGCACGCAATGTTGATGGTGAACAGATCAAAACACTGACAGAATCCATGGATGGCAGGCTTTTGAGTGTCCTTGCAAAGAAAGGTGGCTATATTGGTCACTGATTTGTTTTTGTTTTGTTTTTGAATGTCAGAAATGTATATTTGTGAATGTTGAGATGTTATATTGGTTTCACTGGTAATAATAAATAATTGAAATGGGTATATATATATTTTTTGTTAAGTTGCCTAATAATTATGCACAGTAATAGTCACCTGCACACACAGATATCCCCCTAACATAGCTAAAACTAAAAACAAACTAAAAACTACTTCCAAAAATATTCAGCTTTGATATTAATGAGTTTTTTGGGTTCATTGAGAACATGGTTGTTGTTCAATAATAAAATTAATCCTCAAAAATACAACTTGCCTAATAATTCTGCACTCCCTGTATAAGAGATTGTCTATTGGAAAATAAGAGAAAGAGTGGGTCAAAAGGGAGCCACAAAGTGGATACCCTTTGCTTTGATGAAACTTGCACATAACATTTTTTGTGCCTTTATACATATGGTGGCTTGCCAGTACAAGACAGCGGTGTTAACTAGAGGACATATATTATTTTAACATCAACACTGTTAAATAGTTGCCTACTGTAGAACAACAAAAGCCACTGGCACTGTCATCTCCACACTCCCGCCCTCTTTAAGAGTCTAGCTCTCGAGCTACCGAGCTCCCTCAGTTCAATGTTCAATGTTGTTATGATTAGGAGGATTTTTGTTTTAATGCAACACCGAGAGTGCACTGCACCCATGACAATTTGAGAAGCAGTGCTGAGGAATGAAAACGTATTAGAATCTGTCAGCAAACAAGGCAGGTCTCAACACCAGAGTGGAAGTCTGGCTGGCCAGTTCTCTAGGGTATCAGATGCTTTCAAGGATACTCATCGCAAGTGACAACCCCACAATGACTATCATTATAACTTGCTCTTTACATGAAATATAGGTTAATCACTTGACCAAGAAACAGGAGAACTCATACAGTTTCTAGGAAATATGCCTCTAGCCTCTCTTGCTTCCAGAGAAGGATCTAATCCGCAAGCCACCAACCACCAATAAAGCCCCTAAGCTGACCATACAAAAGGTATCTTATGGCTTACATATGAAGAGCTGTTAGTGTGAAACTGGATTCTAAATCAGATCATTCGTTGCTATGACATAATCAGTAGGAAAAAACAATGGTTTCCTTCCTTTTAATAAGTCTTAAGGGAATTTCAGACCACAATGGCAGAGGCTGTCAGTGGAGCGCTGGTTCTCCCATCCAATAGCGAACAGAGAACAAAGTTTTGTGCTTGGAATGGGGGGAGGGTGGTGCAAATGGGTGACAGGAAACCAGGTATTATTTTGATGTTTTTGGACAATGAGGGAGTGGAATAAAGAAATGATGTGGATGAGTGGCATACTACCAGGTCTATTAAATTTGTGTAGGGGAGGAGAGGATACATGCAGATGGTGCTGGGGAAATAAGAACATTATGGGGCATATTTATACTCTGTTTGCGCCGGAATTGCGTCGTTTTTTTTTACGCAATTCCGACGCAAAACTAACTCCATATTTATACTTTGGCGTTAGACGCGTCTAGCGCCAAAGTCCATGGAGTTTGCGTCATTTTTTTGCGTGAACACCTACTTTGCGTTAATGAGATGCAAGGTAGGCGTTCCCGTCTAAAAAATTGACTCCGAGGCATGTGCGCCGTATTTACACTCCCGGGCAAAATTCACACCCGGGAGTGGGCGGCTCCAAAAAAATGACGTACGGCCGCTTTTGCGCCGTTTTTTAGCGCCTGGACAAGGCAGGCGTTAAGGGGCCTGTGGGCTCGGAAGGAGCCCAGAGGTGCCCTCCCATGCCCCCAGGGACACCCCCTGTCACCCTTGCCCACCCCAGGAGGACACCCAAGGCTGGAGGGACCCATCCCAGGGACATTAAGGTAAGTTCCGGTAAGTACATTTTTTTTTTTTGTGGCATATGTGGGCCTGATTTGTGCCCCCCTACATGCCACTATGCCCAATGACCATGCCCAGGGGACAGAAGTCCCCTGGGCATGGCCACTGGGCAAGGGGGCATGACTCCTGTCTTTGCTAAGACAGGAGTCATTTCTATGGGGGTTGGGAGTCGAAAAAAATGGCGCAAATCGGGTTGAGGCGAAAAATTTGCCTCAGCCTGACTTGCCCCATTTTTTGGCGCCCAAGCTCCATATCCCCCTACGCCGGCGCTGCCTGGTGTACGTCGTTTTTTTCACGCACACCAGGCAGCGCCGGCGGCTCACGCCGGCTAACGTCATTGATTAAATACGGCGCCCGCATGGCGCTTCAGAATGGCGTTAGCCAGCGCTAATTTATTTTACGCAAAACTGCGTTAGCACAGTTTTGCGTCAAAAAGTATAAATATGGCCCTATTTGTTTTCTACTTTTTAAATATTTGGGGTAGGATAAATCGTGGTGAGGGAGAGTGCGGGGAAGGTGGGGGTGGGGAGGGTTCCAGGATGCTAAGAAGATTTTTTTAAATTATGTGGTGCAGGAGAGGAATGGCTTAAGTATGATGGGGTGGGTGGGATGTGGCATGTTTACTACAGGGCAAGGGCAGGGCAGGTGGGACTATGTGCATGGGTCCAAAATGACTCCTGTACTGCACAGCTGATGACAGCAGTGGGGGATACAATGGAGGGTCATACATAGCATAGATTTAGATGATAGGAAACTGTGAGTAATTGGGAAATCCCCAACTTTGTTTTAGTTGTCTATTTAATGTGACTCAGAACCCATTGTCAAAAAATATAAACTATTCATAGCTACCCAACTATAATTCTATATATAAAATATGGGTCAATCTACAATCATGAACAGACCTTTCTAAATACTGTGATTCACTGTAGTCAAATTATAACAGCGAAAGATAATGATTTCCAATGCTGAGGTGTAACAATGCTCACCATCTTTTCTCAGCCATTGTGCACATTTATTTCTATTGGATGGGCATGGGACCCCCTAAGCAAAATATATGGCTAGCTGTCAATAAATTGATTTTTTCACCTTGAGTTCTAAGTGATACAGAAAACAACTTGATCTTCACTCTTTTTATCTAATAGAGTCATAACAGTTGTGTCCCTACTCTGTTCTTTTGCAGTGTGCCCTTCTTGATAACTTGCATGAACGTAATTATACAATTACTCTGCTGCACTGAGTATATATCTCAGAAGCAAACTGATTCTATTGTGCCTGCATAAACACCCTGGCAAGGGACTGCTACTCATATGTGCGAGCACAATGTATTAAATTGCAGGCTTTGTAGCACTCATCACCTTCCATTTCTAGGATCAAACATTGGCTTTGACATGATCCTCTACTTCTCTGACTGACAACCTTAAATATATAGGCCCTCATTCTGACCCTGGCGGATTGAATCCGCCAGGGCCGAGGGCAGCGAATGCACCGCCAACAGGCTGGCGGTGCATTCATGGGCATTCTGACCGCGGCGGTAACGCCGCGGTCAGAAACGGGAAACCAGCGGTCTCCCGCCGGTTTCCCGCTGCCCATGGGAATCCTCCATGGCGGCGCAGCAAGCTGCGCCGCCATGGGGATTCCGACCCCCTTCCCGCCAGCCTGGTTCTGGCGGTTTACACCGCCAGAACCTGGCTGGCGGGAACGGGTGTCGTGGGGCCCCTGGGGGCCCCTGCAGTGCCCATGCCAATGGCATGGGCACTGCAGGGGCCCCCTAACAGGGCCCCACATTGCTTTTCAGTGTCTGCTTAGCAGACACTGAAAAGCGCGACGGGTGCCACAGCACCCGTCGCACACCTTCCACTCCGCCGGCTCCATTCGGAGCCGGCATCCTCGTGGAAGGCGCTTTCCCGCTGGGCCGGCGGGCGATCTTTTGCAGATCGCCCGCCAGCCCAGCTGGAAAGTTGAAATGCCCCCCGCGGTCTTCTGACCGCGGGGCGGTGTTTGGGCGGTTTCCGCCCGGCGGGCGGTGTCCGCCGCCCGTCCGGGTCGGAATGAGGCCCATAGTGTTTGTGAATGATGTTTTATGCATAAAAGCCCATAGAAGCAAACTTCAATGTATAACATGTTGGAACTTTGCCCATTCTGCATGATCACTCCAGATATTTGTATACTTTGAGTGAACCCGTTTTTGTTGGCATCAGGACTCTGTGCACTTTATCCCTGGAAATCTGTGGTAAAGTGCTTCTGCTCTCCCTCCAAAACATAGTAAAATTGGTATAAACCAGATCTGGACCTTATATGTCCCTAGTAGATGTTCCTGCTGGTATCCAATTAAATTCCAGCTCCAGCACTCATTATGCCCCCACTGAAGAAACACAGTAAAAAAACATCTCAGGCCTGCCATTGCAGTATGGGTGTGCATTTTTAAAACTGCCATTTGTACTTGGCAAATTACACCTTTTGTCAGGCCTAAAACTTTATTTTTCATACTTATAACTCACTAATAAGATGGGTCCTTAAGGCCTATAAGGCAGGGTACATGGTATGCAAACCTTAGGACATGTATACTTAGAGTTTCCTTGCCTGACAGTGAATTACCCCAAAGTAGTTTCTCACTGTGGCAAAGATAGCCTCCCATAGACTAACACTGGGTTACCTCATTAGATTTAATAAGTGATAGCTTCAGTCTGGGGACACCTAGAGAAATACTTCTTTAACTCACTAAAATTGTACTTTAAAAGCATCTTCAATTGTTAAGTCAGATACTAAATTGCCACTATTAGAAAGTGAACTTTTTCCTGCCTATATTAAATATGATCTTTTGCTATTGTTCCGGGATACATGACTGATAATGGCTCTGCTGTGGTGTGATGTGTACAGCAAACAACTTGATGTATATTTCTTCCAGACAAATTGACAAAGCACCCATATGCCTGAGCAGGATGGTATGGGGGTTGTACACTGACCCTATGTGAGCTTCAAATGGTAGCTGAGAGCTTAACCCAGCCCCTTCCTGACTTTAGAAGATGCCTGCGCTATCACTAGAAAATGCAGTCCCCACCTGGGCCTGCCTGCCTGCCATTTGCTTCAGTAGGCAGACTGCAGCCAAAGGGAAAGGGAGTAATGGCCAAAAACTGTTTTAGGTGTAGATAAAGGGATGTCCCTGACCCACAGGTATAAACTGAAAATAAAAGGGGTAACCTCAGAAAATGAAATTAGATACTCCAGGACCTGAGAAGATTCAAAAGAAGGACTGCACTGGTGTCTGGAGTGGGTCCTGACCACCAAAGTTCTGTCCTCAATGTGTCCCCCTGCTGGCTCGACTGAAGGTTTCACTGGATCGGATCCAGCACAGACCAATGTTGGGCCTCATATTGAAGCTCCTGATCGATGGCTTCACTGGATCTGGCACCATACTGCACAGGATGATGCAGGGCCCTGTATTGCAGTACTGTGCAGACCCTTATCTGCAGCTTCACCGGATCCAATGTAGGACGTCGCAAGGCCCATGCATCACTGAACCTTCCAAGGCAGCACAACACAGCTCCTGACTGGCAACTCGACAGACCCAATGAAGCGAGATGCAGAGCTACGCAAACCAGCTTGCCACAGCCCCAGGACCAATGACAAAAAGTACAGCTCCCAACAGGCCACGCCTGGCCCCACACCCGGCCAGTACTCCATTGCATTCAGTCTGAAATTTTGACTTTGTCATGGTCATGGTCTGGTATGACCATACACCAGCAGTTGACGCTTCGTGCCTTTTGTGGCTATTTGTACGTTAAGCTTTAAAAAATCTTTACTTCTGTTCTACAGATTTTATTTTTGTCATTTTTATGTTAGTTTATTCATCCATATATCCTCTATTTTTCTAAATTGGTTTGGGATTGTCCTTGTATTGTGTTTTTACTTCATTACTGTTTGCATGCTGCATAAATACTTTACCCATCAGCTGTAAGTTAAGCCTCACTGCCTTTGTACCATGCTACCAGAGGGTTACGCACATGCTTATTGGTGACTTTTGTGGCTTACTCTGACTGTATTGTGATTTTTCTTTGAAGTGGGTTCCCACACCCTTCAACAAATAATCCAATTTCTTACAATGAATCTGTGGAAAATTACCATCAATGGTGCTCACCGTCTGATATAACTTCATTAGATTTTGATGAGACACAAAGAGGACTTCGTACTGGAATAAAAACATTTGCAAACAGAATATAACTGCAGTATCTAACTTTGACATTTGGTGAAATTGTCTTGGTGAAATTGTCTTTATACAGATTGCCAGGGTGGGATCCATAAGGTGTAGTTCTAGTACTGCAATCCCATATTCACAGATAAGCTGACACACAGAAACGCACTCAAAGTGCAAAAAATAACTTTGTCATGATCATGCAATGAGCATACATCATGGAGACCAGCCAAGAACGGAATCCTATTTCCTATACCAACAACACCTTCAAGAACTTCAATACAGAAATAAGGACTAGTACAGAGGGTTTATCCACACACTGCATGTTAGATCTTCTTTAGACCTTGCTCCAGTCAAAAGCCTTGACCTGGCAAGGATTTCCATCCAAATTTGAATATCTTCCTACTTATCTCTAATCATGGTGCTATTGTTGCTTTTAACTCCTTAAATGAATAAATGGCAAGTAGAAAATAATGGGGGTCATTTTAACCCTGGCGGTACAAGACCGCCAGGACTAAAATGACGGAAGCGCAGCCAACAGGCTGGCGGTGCTTTCAGGGCAATTACGACTGCAGCGGTTTTCCGCCACAATGGCCCCGGCAGTAGTAATCCGCCAGGGCAGCGCTGCTAGCTGCGCTGCCCAGGGGATTACGAGTCCCCCTACCGCCAGCCTTTTCCTGGCGGTTTGAACCGCCAGGAAAAGGCTGGCGGTACGGGGAGTCGCGGGGCCCCCGGGGTTTCCGGCCGCCGGCCCTGCGGGGATCTCCTAATGAACGCGGCGGGGTTGAGGCTGCATTGGCGGCCGCACGGCGGTCAGATCTTGGCAGGCGGCTGTAGCCGCCCGCCAAGGTCATAATGAGGGCCATTGTCTTTTTGTGTTTTTTTGGCTAGCCATGGGAATGTGATACACAAATGTTTTAGAAGAACGATTGGTTCAATGGGGTTCCTTCAAACTGTTAAGAAAATATCTGGCTTTTCTGGAATTAACAAATAGTTTCGGATGTAGTCCTAGAAATCTGCAAATGTTTCACATTTCCAGTGCACAAATACATTAGTATTCCACATGTAAAACTGCAAATCGGTGTGCAATTCTGCATCCCGAAAAGGAAGAAAACTATAGTGTTAGAAATTGGTTTATTGGTTGACTGGGGGGTAAGCCCTGGTCAAGGAACAGCCATAATCCCTTGCAGGGTGAAACATGAAAAGTCGCTAAATTAACCCGTGCTTAACCCTGTGTAGCTTGGCACAAAAAACAGTCAGGCTTCACGTAGAGGCAATGTGTAAAGTATTTATGCAGCACACAGACAGTAATAAAGTGAAACCACAACTTAAGAAAAATCCCAATCCTATTTAGACAAAAAGAGTAAATGTTAATACAATATTTGACACTGTAACAACAAAAACCCAATCAGTAGAACCTGAGTTATGAATTTTTAAAGTTTTTTGTGACAAAGTCCTGGAGGGCTGGGGAGAAGTGGCGGTAATACCGCCAATAGGCTGGCGGAAAAAAAATGGAATTATGACCATGGCGGTTACCACCATGGTCATCCGCCACTTCTTGACTCCGACCGCCAGTGCGGTGACGATCGCTGGGCTGGAGACTTTGGTCTCTAGCCCGGCGGCCGTCACCAGACCACCGGCGGTATCAGGACCCTGCATACCGCCATGGATTTCGGGTGGTTTGGAACTGCCACAAAATCCATGGTGGTAGGCATTCCTTCCCTGGCACTGATAGGGGGCTTCCCAACCCCCTCCCCCACCCCTGAGTCCTCCCCCCACACCCCTGACCCCTCTACCACCCCCCAAAGGTGGCAGGACTCCCCTCCCCACTCACACTCCCAACATCAACATCAACACCCCCCTCCCCACGCCCACCCCCAACATCAACATCCCCACCCCCGCTCCCCACCCCCACTCCCAACATCAACATCCACACCCCCCTACACGCACAGATACACTACAACACGTACCCGCAAATATACAAGCAGACATGCAAACAGACGACCCGCACACATTTCCAGACACACCACACACCCTGCATGCATACACACACTCACACACCCCCGCACATACTCACACGCACACCCCCATGCACGCACACATCACACAATGCCTCCCCACCTCCTCCCCTAACGGGTGATCACCTTACCTTGTCCGGTGATCCATGGAGGCTGCTCTGCCACCAGCTCCCCGTCACCAGAACACCGGGGTTGGGATTCGGTGGCCGGTGTTCTGATGACGGGGCGGTGGAGGTGGAGCAGCCTCCACTTCCCGGCAGACCGCCAGTATGGCTGCTGGCGGCTCTCCGTCCAAAAAAGGACGGAGGGCTACCAGCAGTCATGATTCGCTGTGCGGAAAACCGCCTGCTCTGGCGGTCTTCAGCACAGCGGTACCTCAGCGGTCTTTTTCCAAAATGAAATGAGGTCCTTAGTGCCTAAATGGTCAAAGGGTGTACTGCGTATATCTTGTTGCACGTGATCAGGTCAAAGTCGAAAAATATGGTTGACCACAAGGAAGAGCAGTTCGAATGTAAGACGTGGATAGGGCCTTGACAGTGCTTACGTTTGGACTTGGAATAATTCTTGAGAAAAATGTTCTGGGAAGGTAAAGTTCAGTGGGGCAAGGCTGTAGAAGGTGTATGAAGAGGGAGTGTCCTCATTCGATGGCCTTGAGTCAAAGCTGCCATGATGATTTCTACAATCAGACTTAGTCGCCGAGATAGAAGTTGAAAATCTCCTGTGGGCAGAGGCAGACAGCTGTAGCCAAAGACAATTCCATGAGTTCAGATACCTCTTTGGTGAGGGAGGTCTGAAAAAGACTTGCTGCTGCTGAAAAGTACTCAGTGGGAAAAGCTGCAAAGTCAGACGGACCAGCAATGCACCTCAGGATGCTAGGCTAACAGGTTGGTCCCTGTCTCCTACTGGTTCTCTGAGCAGTTTGTAGCCAAAAAACTCCCCACTTTTTAAATTTGGCTATCTGGGCACCTTTAACACTACTTTTAAGGGTCCAGAACTGGAGGGGCACCACCTGGAGGGTCAGGGCTCACTCAGGCTGGGTCCAGGTGAAGGTTCACAATGATAGAAAACGACTTTTGTGTCCCTGTGGCTCTGAACAGGAGGCCAGCGTAGAATTTGTGAGTCACTCTGGAGTTCCTGGGACAGTTGAGAATCCAGTCCTTGTCACCAGGCAGAAAGTAGCAGATCAGAAGGGCAAACAGGGCAGCAATTCAGTAGGGCAGCAGTCTTCCAAAGTGGCAGCTTATTAATGGTAATAAGGAATCCCCATTGTTATCCTTTGAGAGGGGCAGGCCTCACAGTAGTGCAAAATGTGGATGTTTTTCACAAGACATAGAACTTAAAAGTACATGGTCAACTTTAAACTTACACAGCATCCTGACCTATGGGATACCTAGGGCCTGCCTTAGGGGTGACGTAGATGCAATAAAATAGGAGTTTAAGGCTTCGCAAGAGGGTTGTAATACCAAGTCGATATGGCACTTTAAAACTGCAGTCAGGCTGCAATGGCAGATCTAGGACATGTTTGAAAGTGCTACTTAAGGGGTGGTACAATAAGTGCTGCATCCATACTACTAGCATTAATTTGCAGGCCCAGTGCACAAGGGACATACAAGTAAATTAAATGTGCCAATTGGGTATAAGCCAATGCAATTTAGGGGAGTGAGCATAAGCACATTAGCACTGGTTAGCAGTGTTACAGTGCACAGAGTCCTAATCCCAACAAAATAAGTTCAGTAGCAATGGAGGAGGCAAGGCAAAACGTTTGGGGGAAGACTACCCTAAGGCTGAAAGACATGCTTTTGTGCATTTAACATTTATTTAACTCCATGGAAATATTTCCACCGTGTAGGAACCCCTTGACTACAGCTTTATCAAGTGTAGAAGTATTTCCGCACCACTGTCATGAAACATACAATTGCATGCATTTCCAGCATGGGGAAATTCCCTGCAATCTATTAGTAAATACAGACAATTTATCCTTCATACTAAATTGTAGAAGACTCATTTAAGTAATTTCAGATTCTATGGACCAGATATGGGATTTTGCCTTCACAAATTGCATTTTCTGAACACCTACCTAATTAAATTAAAAACAAATCAGTTTAATTTTTTTAAAAAGATTATAAATCCATATAAAATAATTGTTTTCATTAATGACACAGATTTTCAACACACCTACTCAGTCAATTTCTAAATATAACAAACACAATATATCCCTGTATTGTACATACTCTAATTTACAATTTCAATGTAGTATTTACATTATATCCTGGCTACCTACCTTTTCTTTCTACCCTAAGAGTAAAAAAACAATATTTTAGAGTAATGTACCTAATTCTTAAGTATTCTCAACAAAGGAATGTTTCCTCACATAGCAATTTATTGACAAACATTCTTATTTCTTGAAGAAACACATTTGTAGAAAAATTAAAATGTATCACAGGAATACTCAACATGATTTAAGGTTACAACTGCATTTTATCTGCATTCTCAATATTTTCGTTCCTACCATGATATTCAGAACCATACATGCTGTTCGAAAGTGGATTATTGGTGACGGCAGGTAGGTACCTACACTTAGCCATAGGCCATACACTCCCACTAGGTCCAGTAAATGAATCCTTGCTCAACCCTTGGTAGCTTCGCCTACGAGCAGTTAGGCTTAACTTAGGAGACAGGTGTGTGAAGCATTTAATAACAACAAAACAGTAAATAAGTAATATACAACACACAATAAACATCCATCACCAGGAAATATTTGCATCTTTAAAATGACACTAACAAATATCCAATGTAGGGAACCAGAGATATGATTTTTCACAGATTAGAAATAAAACGAGCGCTTGGAAGCAAATAGTGCTCAAAGGGTTTAAAACGGTCACACTGGACAGGGACAAAGTCCAGAGGTCAGGCCACCCACGATGTAACACTGTTACACTTACTTTCGGAAGTGTTTCCTCATTCAGGAAAGTGGTTCACAGCACCAGCCAAGGGTTCAGAGGCTCTGATTTGTCTCTTGGGGTCTGGCATTACAATTCCCATAAAGAACCTCTTTAATGTATGGAGCTTTTTCCAACAGTTGCGCAAAACTTCTCTAAACTTCTAGAACTTCCAGAGATCCTTTTTGGGCCCTTGAGGTGTCCACAAACGCGATCCAAGGATCCAGAATATCTGAGTTGCTCCTTGGGAAAACACCTGGTCAGAATCCTCAAATGGCCACTTGACACTGGTCAGCTGGGCTCTTATTGCAGGGCCTGATGCATGGGACTCTGGTCAGCTTTTTTTAACCAATGGCTTACAGGGAGTCTACTCCTGGAGTTGGATAAGCAGGCAAATTCATTTTCTTGGTGAAGCCCAAAGTGTGAAACTGGTGCAGTCCTTGTGGGGGCAGTTCTTCAGGTGCAGACCAGGGGTTCAGCAGGGTGGTCCTTCTTCTCTAGTTTCTTCTGCCAGCAGGTATCTGAATTGTGGGGCAAATATGCCATATTTATCCTTGCTACTGGGGTGGGAAGCAGGGAGGTTCTCCTGTCAAATAGGGTGCAGGCTACTACCCTCTGGGGTGATCACCTCCTGTGAAGTGTAGCTAAATTCAATCCCAGAAAGCAGAATTCTCTAAAAATCCAAGATGGCAAAAATTCATCCTTGGAGGTTAGATCTGGCTGAGTCCACCCACTGGTGGGGCTAAGTCTCCCTTAACACACCTCTTCCAACCCCTCTCCTAATCTAATCAGTGGGGCTCCCATCTATCTGGGCGAACAGTAAATGAGAGAGGTCCAGTTTCTGTCCCAAGTAGCTTTCCCTCCTTTGAAGACCAGTTTGGCTACTTTTAGGAAGTTGGCTCTGTATGTACTATTTCAAAGTAAGAAATAGCATGCACAGAGTCCAAGGGTTCCCCTTAGAGGTAAGATAGTGGCAAAAAGAGATAATTCTAATGCTCTATTTTGTTAGTGTGGTCGAGCAGTAGGCTTATCAGAGGGTAGTGTTAAGCATTTGTTGTACATACACACAGGCAATAATGAGGAACACACACTCAAAGACAATTCCAGGCCAATAGGTTTTTGTATAGAAAAATATAGGGGGTCATTCTGACCCCGGCGGTCATGGACCGCCGGGGCCAGGGTTGGAGGGAGCACCGCCAACAGGCTGGCGGTGCTCCACAGGGTATTCTGACCGCGGCGGTTCAGCCGCGGCCAGAAAGGGAAAACCGGCGGTCTCCCGCCGGTTTTCCGCTGCCCTGGGAATCCTCCATGGCGGCGCAGCTTGCTGCGCCGCCATGGGGGATTCTGACACCCCATACCGCCATCCTGTTCCTGGCGGTTCGCCCGGTGGTATGGGGCGGTATGGGGTGTCGTGGGGCCCCTGGGGGCCCCTGCAGTGCCCATGCCAATGGCATGGGCACTGCAGGGGCCCCCGTAAGAGGGCCCCACTTTGTATTTCAGTGTCTGCCTTGCAGACACTGAAATACGCGACGGGTGCCACTGCACCCGTCGCACCTTCCCACTCCGCCGGCTCAGTTCTGAGCCGGCGTCCACGTGGGAAGGATGATTTGCACTGGGCTGGCGGGCGGCCTTTTGGCGGTCGCCCGCCAGCCCAGTGCAAATCCCAAAATACCCTCAGCGGTCTTTCGACCGTGGAGTGGTATTTTGGAGGGGGGAACTCTGGCGGGTGGCCTCCGCCGCCCGCCAGGGTGAGAATCACCCCCATATTTTCTTAGTTTATTTTAAGAACCACAGGTTCACGATTTACAATCAATACTTTAAATGAAAGGTATTTCACTCAGGTATCTTAGGAACTTTGAATCAACAAAATAACATGTACAGTTTTGGCAACAATGGCAATAAGCTATTTTAAAACTAGACACTACAATATTCAACAGTTCCTGGGGGAGGTAAGTATTGGTTAGTTTTGCAGGTAAGTAAAGCACTTACAGGGTTCAAAGTTGGGCCCAGGGTAGCCCACCATTGGGGGTTCAGAGCAACCCCAAAGTTACCACACCAGCAGCTCAGGGCCGGTCAGGTGCAGAGGTCAAAGTGGTGCCCAAAACGCAAAAGCTTCAATGGAGAAGGGGGTGTCCCAGTTCCAGTCTGCCAGCAGGTAAGTACCCGCGACTTCAGAGGGCAGACCAGGGGGGTTTTGTAGGGCACCGGGGGGGACACAAGTCAACACAAAAAGTACACCCTAAGCGGCACAGGGGCGGCCGGGTGCAGAGTGCAAACAGGCGTTGGGTTTGCAATAGGTTTCAATGGGAGACCCAGGGGTCTCTTCAGAGATGCAGGCAGGCAAGGGGGGCTCCTCGGGGTAGCCACCACCTGGGCAAGGGAGAGGGCCTCCTGGGGGTCGCTCCTGCACTGGAGGTCGGATCCTTCAGGTCCTGGGGTCTTCGGGTGCAGTGTGTTTCCCAGGCGTCGGGTTCTTGGAAGCAGGCAGTCGCGTCAGGGGGAGCCTTGGGATTCCCTCTCCAGGCGTCGCTGGGGGGGGCTCAGGGGGGTCAACACTGGCTTCTCACTGGGTCGTAGTCACCGGGGAGTCCTCCCTGTAGTGTTGGTTCTCCGCAGCTCGAGCCGGGGGTGTCGGGTGCAGAGTGGAAAGTCTCACGCTTCCGGCTGGAAACGTGTGGTCCTTTAAAAGTTGTTTCTTTGTTGCAAGTTTCAGTCTTTGCGGCACAGGGCCGCAGTCCTCGGGAGTTCTTGGTCCTTTTAGATGCAGGGCAGTCCTCTGAGGCTTCAGAGGTCGCTGGACCCTGTGGGATGCGTCGCTGTTGCAGTTTTTCTCGAAGTGGGGCGACAGGCCGGTAGGGCTGGGGCCAAAGCAGTTGGGGTCTCCGTCTTCTCTGCAGGGCTTCAGGTCACCATTCCTTCTTTGTCTTCAGGTTGGAGGAATCTATCTTCCTCGGTTCTGGGAGCCCCTAAATACTCAATTTAGGGGGGTGTTTAGGTCTGGGAGGTTAGTAGCCAATGGCTACTAGCCCTGAGGGTGGCTACACCCTCTTTGTGCCTCCTCCCTAATCCTGTTGGGGGAATCCTCCATCTGCAAGATGGAGGATTTCTAAAAGTCAGAGTCACCTCAGGACACCTTAGGGGTTGTCATGACTGGCCAGTGACTCCTCCTTGTTTTTCTCATGATCTCCTCCGGCCTTGCCGCCAAAAGTGGGGCCATGGCCGGAGGGGGCAGGCTTCTCCACTAGCTGGGATGCCCTGTGGCGCTGGAACAAAGGGGGTGAGCCTTTGAGGCTCACCGCCAGGTGTTACAGTTCCTGCAGGAGGAGGTGAGAAGCACCTCTACCCAGTACAGGCTTTGTTCCTGGCCACAGAGTGACAAAGGCACTCTCCCCATGTGGCCAGCAACATGTCTGGTGTGTGGCAGGCTGGTAAAACTAGTCAGCCCACACTGGAAGTTGGGTATGTTTTCAGGGGGCATCTCTAAGATGCCCTCTGGGTGTATTTCACAATAAAATGTACACTGGCATCAGTGTGCATTTATTGTGCTGAGAAGTTTGATACCAAACTTCCCAGTTTTCACTGTAGCCATTATGGTGCTGTGGAGTTAGTGTTTGACAGACTCCCAGACCATATACTCTTAAGGCTACCCTGCACTTACAATGTCTAAGGCTTTGCTTAGACACTGTAGGGGCATAGTGCTCATGCACCTATGCCCTCACCTATGGGATACTGCACCCTGCCTGCCTTAGGGCTGTAAGGCCTGCTAGAGGGGTCACTTATCTATGCCATAGGCAGTGTGAGGTTGGCATGGCACCCTGAGGTGAGTGCCATGTCGGCTTAGTCATTTTCTCCCCACCAGCACACACAAGCTGGTAAGCAGTGTGTCTGTGCTGAGTGAAGGGTCCCCAGGGTGGCATAATATATGCTGCAGCCCTTAGAGACCTTCCCTGGCATCAGTGCCCTTGATACCAGGGGTACCACTTACAAGGGACTTACCTGGATGCCAGGGTGTGCCAATTGTGGAGACAAAGGTACAGTTTAGGGAAAGAACAATGGTGCTGGGGCCTGGTTAGCAGGCCTCAGCACACTTTCAAATCATAACTTGGCATCAGCAAAGGCAAAGAGTCAGGGGGTAACCATGCCAAGGAGGCATTTCCTTACACTACTGTTCCCCCATCCTGTCCTGCTACCTGCTGCAGCCGTTCTCTACCCACAAGATGCTTCCTTTGTCTCAGCACAGGTCACTTCACACCTCATTAAGGTAGCTTGGCTGAGACTGCCAGAGGCTGACCAATCAGGAAACGGCACTACAGGGCTGAATTTCCCTGGGCTAGTTCTATTAAATTCAACATTGGAAAGTTGTTTCATTTATTATAACATTTAATTTGGTACCAAACCTGCTATATTTAGCCCAGCTCTATTGAAAATAAGACTTTTTATTTTGAAATAAAGTCTCTCAGTGTTAGCCTATGGAGCCCATTTACTGCAATTGGAAAAACAAATGTGTCTGTTTACCCCTCACCAGGGCTTATAAAACAGTTTTTATACGGTCCCTGCATATATTTACACTGCACCCAACCCTGTGGGCTCCTGCACCAACCATAGGGCAGACCTATATGCAAATATAAGGTAGTTTGAGACTTTGAAAGTAAGTTTAATTCCAAAGTTGAATTCGGGGTTACTTTTAACTTAAAAGCAGCCAGCAAGGCAGGCCTGCCTTTACAATGACACCAGGGACCACAGCAGTGTGCCCAGGGTTCCCTATCTACCCTCGGGTCCCTAAACCTGGGGTCCCTGCCATGTCAGAGCCAATTGTTATTAGGCCTAATTTGCATATACCATTTTAAACTGAGCACTGGCCCTGGGACTGGTTAGCAGTGCCCAGGAAATAGAGTCAGAAAACAACAGTATCAACTAAAAATGGGGGCAAAAAGAGACGAGGCTTCTGCAATAAGCCCAGTTTTTCAATACACACCTACTTCCAGAATACCTGCCCAGTGAAAATCTCAAGTGCTCATTGACTAATCAGAGAAGAATGAGTAAGAAATAGTTGATAGATGTAAGAATGGTTGAATAACTGAGTGCCTTGATGGATGCACGGGTGCTTTTGCGAATGCATGAATGGTTTAATCAGTGAGTAAATGAATGACCGCAGACAGGGGTAAGGCTTTAGACAGTAGGAATAATAGTGTCATAAAAATGCCAAAAATGGCCAATAATATGTCAGTGCACATTTTACACCAGGGCTGGTGACAGTGAAGGCTGCAATGCCCACAATATGGGGGCATCAACTTAGAAAAGTAAATCTATGCAGATTGCCACACACTTTGATTTACACCTATGCCTGGAAGTAAGCCTCTACAGCAACTGGAAAGTTACAAGTAGTAGGAGTATTTGCCACCACTCCCTTACATGATGACGTGGGGATACCTATAACTCGAAACACTACCTTTTGCTTGAAGTCCATTCTCTCTAAAAAGTTTCCATCCTTTTCTCTAATTTTTGTACATATGCACAAAACACAGAAATGTCTTGGATCAATGCTATTGAACTACAGGCTAATTAGCAATAAAAATAAACACCCCAAACAAAACAACAAGGAGCTATTTCCATTGTAAAGTGTGAATTTCGTTTTGGGCGGGTAGACTAGCTTCTAAAAGATAACCCTCTCTCAGAATTTCAGTGACTGGTAAGAACTGTATTATTTATTTTGGTATTGTTATGTCTATTGACTGGGGGCTGTTTGCATACTTATGCAGAAGGCCACAGAGATTTGAAGACAAGGTCATGAATTTCCTCAATACAAATATTCAACAAGCAACAATGAAGCAATGTGTAAAAGTGTTGGTCTACTCAGAATATTTTGTCTTTCTTTGGAGCACCAACCATCTGTATGGAAATTGTATAATTGGTTATCACATATTCTAAAATATTACAGTATATATTACTTGGTGTGCTAAATAAAACAGCGCCCTCTTCAGGAGAGACACTATATAGAAATATTCAGTATTTTTTCAGTCAAGACCACATTGTCACTTTGAATGCCAAGATTTCCATCACCACTGATTACCTATTTATTTGTTCTCAATATATATATATATCTATATATATATATATATATATATATATATATATATATATATATATATATATATATATATATATAAATATATATAGTACACCGCATTAATGCTTAGCCTTCAGCCTGCATGATAAGTCCCTTTCAAAATGTAGTAAATCTACTGTGCGTTTGTGTGCCTATTATTATGACAGAGTTCATATAAAAAATGAGTCAATTATATATTTTTCAACTAAATATAGTGTACAGCGCGCAGACACTGCTGCACATTAACAATATAAAGATGATAGTATCATGTTCATTATTTCATAGTCCTACCCATCCTACATTCATGTTGCTAATTCCCACTTCTCTTCTCCCTACAGGCCAAACAAATGCACTCAGCAAGGATCCACATTTGCAATTAATTTATTAAAGCAATCAAGTTTTATTCTAAAACTGTCATAGCCAAAGGCTCTAGAGGGGCACGATGAATACTCCTGTTAGTGTTGTTGAATCAATTTGAATAAACTGGAAACTGATCTCCTGTCATCAGCTTTGTGTTTGCTCTGCACAGTTGATGGCCCTAAAATCCCTGTTTTTAGTATGCACTTGTACTTTTTGGAAGTAATTATCAAGTGTCAAAATATAATCTCAAGACCAGCAGGTCGTTCAAGCAAGAATGCTGCACCATGGGCACAAGAGCCAGGGAGTGTCCATGACATAAAGTCACTCATTCTAGAAGACTAGAAAAAAGATCCACCTGTAGTTTAAAAACTTAACAGATCATGATTCGCTGAACCCAGGTTGGAAAACGTACACCCACAGAGGTTTTTTTGTACTGCCCAATTCTCAAAATAGCCATTGATTGAGGTTCTGAATAGATGAAAAGGAGTTCTACACGGCAGCAGATGTACTCGAGCCCCCACCCTTCACAGTTTTTTATGAATAATTTTACAGCAAATGTTACAGTGATATTACCAGTGATGTTATAAAAGATGTCACGAGTGCTGTAATATCTGGGATAATTGGCAGTGCATGGCAAAGGCGCAAGTTATTGTTACTTTAGGGCATGAGTTACAGTTACTTGAAATAACTCTAACTATAATAAGTGCTTTTCTATGATTTTGTATGTTTAAAATGTGAGCCTAACTATAACATTCCAGTAACCTTTGTTTTTTTCCATGACTTTCTATGTTTTTTTAATGTAAAGTAATTTTAATTACTATTCGTTAATCAAACCCCGCTGCATAAGCCCTTCAGCCATGCGTGGCGGTGGTTGGCTCTAGGGCCTGACCTGTGCCCAAACCCCCTATAATCTCCCAACAGGGAGCAACATTACAAATATATATTAAGGGGACTGCTACATAATAAGAAAAGGTAGGGAGGCCACACAGACCCCCCTAGTCCTGGGGACCACCACCTCCCCAGGACAACACTAAAAAAATACATGGGGGGACCGCACGGACCCCCTGACCCCTTGGACCACCACCTCCCTGGAGTTTGACACTAAAAAAAAAGTATGCGGGCCAAGCAGATACCTCCAGGTCCCAGGACCACCACCTCCCTTGGGCTACATTTTAAAATGATGTCGGTGGCACGTGGACTCCCGCGAACCCCAGGGACTACCACCTCCCTGGGGTCAAATACTTTTTTCAAAAGAGGGGGCCATATGACCCTCCTTCCTAAGCCAATTTTGGTCCTGGGGACCCCAGGCCCCACCCATATATTATAGGGTGCAGAGGTCACCCATTAAAACCTATGGGGAACGCGGGTGTACCCTCAAGGCCCCCACAGTCCCACCAGCTCCTGTCTCCTGCGGGAGCTAGCGAAGCTCCCACACACAGGGAGCTGCTTTAGATAGCAGCTCCCGACATGCAGGAGCAATATTTTCATCTCTTTCCCTGCCCGCATGTTAGGGGGCAGGCAAAGAGATGAAAACTTTGCTTTCAGCAAGCGGAAGCAGTTTGACAGCTCCGGCTTGCTGAAAGTTGAGTGTTTGCTTTTGCTCTGCTAAAGCTGTCAGCACCTTGGGAGGTAGCAGGAGACGGCCCGGGGTGATGGGTGTCCCCAGGGCCATAAATGGCTCCATGAGGCTTTATATTGTATTTGCATTGCCCCGGAGAGGTGGCGGTCCCTCGGGCACAGGGAGTGCGCAGCCCCCCCATTCATTACAGGGTATTTGCCCTGGGGAGGTGGTGGTCTCCAGTGCATTGGGGGGGCTGCACAGGCACCCGCATACATTTAACATAGACATTTGCACCCCGGAGGTAGTGGCCCCGGGGCACGGGGGGCACACGGGCCCCCTACATACATTTAACATAGGCATTTGCCCCAGGACGTTGGTGGTCCCTGGGTTGCTCGGTGCTATTTAACATAGGCATTTGGCCTGGGGAGGTGCCGGTCCGTGAAGTGCAGGGGTGCGTGCAGGCCTTCTACATACATTTAACATAGGCATTTGCCCCCTGGAGGTGGCGGTTGCTGGGGGGCAGGGGAGTTGCACAAGCGCCTGCATACATTCATCATAGGCATTTTCCCTGGGGAGTTGGCAGTTCCTGAGTCGGGGAGGTCACGCGGCCCCCACTTATTTTTTAATCATGGGGCTGGGGAGGTGGTGGTCCCTGGGGCTACTAAAAGTCCCAGGAGGAGGAACTAGTGCGTCCCCTCTTTTTATGAACCCGCAATGCTCTTGAGACCTGGCCGACCCAGGGGTCAAAGCATTGAGTAAAGCATGAGACTGCATTTTTTTTTAAATCACTGGGAAATCAGCTGATCCAGCTGCTTATTTCTTTGTAATTTAAAGAAAATGTTTCTTAGCCTTAGAAGGGCCCCAGGGGGACCCTTGGACCAAGACTGGGGTAGGGTAGGGTAAACATACCCTGCCCTCTTTTCTTTAAAAAAAAAAGTTTTTTGGGACATGGCTGAAGCAGAGTCCCAAAATGGGGACCAACACTTCGTGTTTGAGTTGTTGGGAGCCAATCAGATCTCAGCAGGAGATCTCCCTGGATTCGCAGCCCTAGATATACATTTCCATTTTGGTTTAATATCTCAAAAACTACTAAACACCAAATAAAAAAAGGTGATCTGCGAACCTAAAGCTACCTTTGTAATTCGTTATAATTCTGCCCAGCACTTTGGGCTGCAGGCCTGTCTAAAGAGTCTATGGGAATTAACAAGGGAAAAGCACTTTTTTGCCCCCCCCTCTGTGTTTTCTCGGCCCAAAACTTTCCATGCACAATAAGATCTTTCAGCACACTTTTGTTGGAAAATGTTGTGAAGATTCGTTAAACGGTGCCAAAGATATCTTTTTCAATGAAACCACGTCCTAACCATAACTACTTGGTGAGTGCCAGTGGGAGTTAATATATATATATATATATATATATGTATATATATATATATATATATATACACACACATGCAGACAGGCAGACAGGCAGACAGGCATCCAGACATATGGACACATGTGTGATGTTCAGTTACAATTATAGATTCATACAGCATGGTAATGCATAAGCCAGAACACACAGCTATTTTCTCTACATATTATATCATTGATGACATATTCTATTTCATCTTTAATGCTCTCAATGCAACATGTGCAATAAACTTATTTATGAGGCAATTGTGCATGGTGAAGGCATGTTATAGTTACCTTAGGGCACGAGATTTAGTTATTTGAAAGAACTATAACTATAACTGCTGAATTTCTATGGCTTTGTATGAGTAAATTCAGAACCTAACTATAACGCCCCCGTAACCTTTGTTTTTTTATGAATATATATATATATATATACATATATACATTCATTTTTTCAGGTGTATATTTCAAAGCAAATTCACATGCGTAAATGTTCTTATTTACTATAACATGAGAATTTACTGTACTTGACTTTTTTCTGTGCAACTTTAAGTTGTCTAGTAATTGTTTTTAAACAAAGAATGTATTGCTTGGAAATTGATATCTTGATTTCTCACTTATTATTTTTAAATAATATTTAAACAATAAGCTAGGTTTTACAGGATGGCAGTGAAAGGCTAGAAAGGCTTGCTACTAATAGCTTGCTGTGACAACAATCAACAATGTTCATACAGAATATATAAACTAGAACAGAACGTTATGACATAGCGAGGAACTTCATAACAAGGATATGAGAGTCATACAGAGTTGTATTCCCCTTCCCTTACCAGAGGTCACGGGGAAGGAGCATCAGGCCTTCCCTCTGCTTATTAAACAACATTGAGACACCAGTGTAGCGGCTGCTATTCCCTGCTGAACATTGGCTTTATAGTTCTGGAAACATAAGTGGGTGTGAACCATGTATGAAGTTTGAAGAAGGCCTCTTTTATTGCCAAGTGCAGCTTTGTTAGGCGAGAGAAAGGAGGGAACGGAATATTGATATAACAACATTTTGTGATACCATTGTAATGTTACAATATTTTTGATTATGCTGATAAATATTATTGTCATTATCCTGGTCATTTATATAATACACACTATTCATATTATGAGCATTAGGATAGGATTTTGATTTTAATACATCTTGAAAATATATTTTCTGATTCCTAGGGCCTGATTTATACTTTTTTAACACCACACCACCTAATTTTTTAACACAAAAACGGCGCAAACTTACAAAATTCCATTATATTTTGTACGTTTGCACCGCTTTTGCATACAAAATGACGCAAATGTGGTGCTAAAAAAGTATAAATCAGGCCCCTAGTGTTTTTTGACAGTGCACATCTATAATCAGGAGAGTTTGAATTCCCTTACTATCCTTGTGAAATCTCACAGGACTGATGAATACCTAAAACACATTTCACTCAAGCAATGCGATTTGGTTTGTGGGGTGTTGCACCCTGTCAGGTTATCTGTCTCAGTTTGGCACATTGACTAAAGTGCTTGGTGGCAAACGGTCTACAAAACCCATTTCTGCTCTGCATTCTGCAAAGGAATCCAGAAAACATTTCTGTAGATGGATGAGATCTGAGAGCACAAGGCTGGAGGCGTGAGTCCTAGAGATGGAAAGCAGTAGGCACTGTTTTGAAGCAGAGTCTGCTTACATATTGTTGTCCTGATGTGATGGGGAAACGCGTGTAGCGCTCTGGGGAAGAGGATGCCTGTAAGTGCACGGTTTATGGGAGCAGTGCTTAGAATGGGATCAGTCCTTGATTTTGGGAGTTAGAGTTCCTTGGGATTTAAGGATGTCTTTATATGGTTTTAGAATATTAGCACTCAGCTGAGATGTAAAGAGTTTAGTGCTTTGGAGGGACAAAAGATTCCCACTTCCTGCTTCATAGTCAGTGTTTAGGATCACCAGGCTATATGGAACTAGATGTACTACATATGCAGTGGCTGCAGAAAGTGTGGTGAGAGGCAACGCTCTTAAACAGTCCCAAGTCAGACACAAAAAGTCCAATTAGTCCTTATTTCATTATATGGATTTTATTACTTTTTAATCTACTGTATAAAATGTGGGACTACAGATGCTAGAATGCAAGAAGCACCTGGACTGAATAAGACAGTCATGTTCAAAATCAGGTGTGAGATGTCACAGAAGAAATGCAAGAAAGTGTGGGGCTCGAGAGCCTTCCACATTGACAGGCAGAAGGCCAGTGGCCTCTGTTTTGCTTTGTGGGCACCATTTGTCTAGAACATAGACGTTCTGACATATACTGAAGTGTGCAGCCGAAACCAGCAGGCAGCAGCAAATAAGTCTCTGAACCTTAGACAACAGGGCACCAAGCAAGTGCAGGATCAGCACAGCCCAACATGCCCCCTGCACAGCAGTTATAATGCTATGTAAGGAATAGTACCATGGAAGCAGCAGCTTTTGGCTTGCTAGGCTCAGGGTCCTTGGTATAAGTCTCCACCAGCTAGTTATTCAGAATCCCTGGACTGCTTACTGTCAATAGTCTAGGCTATCAAGCTGGCCTGATGTTTTGTATGGGGATCAGGCAATTCTGCAATTTCCCCCAATTCCAATTATGCTACGTCCATCAATATCATTATGCAGGAAATTCAAATAGTGGCTTTCCACCAATTGTCCAGCAAAACCCAATCCCAACAAAGAGAAACATTGACCTAGAGGGAGGAACAGGGCAGTGGCTCTTTCACTCATAGGGCTGCATAGCTACTGCCTCATCCTGAGCTTCATTATTATTTCTGTTTTTGAGCAAATTAGTGACTTGATCTGTGTGTCAGTACAATTCCCCTGTTTCATGCAGCCCATGCTCCTATTGAACTACCATACATGACATATGTGCAGATAGGTTTGAGAAAGATTAATATTAAAATGCCTCCACTACTGCTATTCAAGCATCTACCAAATTTCATGCTATCGAGTAACTTATTACTGAATTATTTCTTTAATTTGTTTGTTAGTGTTGCACTTCTAATGATTTTATGTAGACATCTGACTTAACTAAGAGCCGTGACTAATATTGCATTTTTCTATCTTAACCCAGTGAATGAATGCATACATGAATATAACACACAAGCCATATGTAGTGATCAGTCGGTCTCTGTCTATAAGGCTGTATGATTTGGTAAATGAAAAACTCTGCATGCCAAGTCAAAGAACAATTCAATAGAAAACTGGGGAAGTTCAAATTAGTACAGTAGTTAGCCATATAGGTAAATGTAATATTCTCACTGCATCAGCTGTCAGGTGAATATCCTGAAGGTTTCAGGCTAATATTCACTTTAAATCATCAGCTGCAGGCAAGGGACATTCTGCACCAAATAGATCACTTCATTCCAGTCAGAAAATACCTAACTGCCTTATAAAAGGAAATATCTTCCTTTGGCAAAGGATAAAGGAAAATAATGCAATCTTGTGGAGGTTGTGACTTTAAGCTGCCTGGATATTCAGTTTTTGGGAATTAATTCCCAGGACGTTTTTGTCTACTGGGCTTCACATTTCTCTTAAAAAGTATCCTTTAGGTCCACTAACTTCGGACTCAACTCAGCCCAGCCCAGCAAAAAGCATACATTTATTCTCTCCTCACTGTAGTCCATGCAGCATCCAACAGTCAAGAGATACAAATGGACTACCGTTTGTCCACACTCTTAGAACTGCTAACACTCAGTCTAACTGACATTCATTTCAAGATCCACAGTGGGGATAGCTAACTGCCTAAGAATTAGATTTGAGCATCCAGTGACTGAGTAGGATCTATGGAGACTCTAGGTGACTGAAGTTTAACCCAATGTCATTTTCTCAATCTTAAACTCTCAAGAAAAACTGTACTAAATTCCTCTGGCTGTAATCTCCATCTCCTTAGGGTTCAAAACCAGCAACTCAAATATACACATGTAGCACTGTCATTTGCATAGCCAATCAAAACACTCAAAATGCAACCTTTGAACATACACTACCCATATCTTCAGGCTAGCTTAAACCGTATCCACCTATTATCCACTCAAAATGATCTGTGTTGAGGCCCTAGAAAGCTAAGAGAATTTGTCCATGGAAATCCTTCATTTAAAGAAAGCCAACACTTTCCTTTACAACCTTTTCAGGTCTAAGACTAATCTATTAAACTAAGCAGGGGGCTACATGCATGTTCATTGCAAGCAACAAAGAACTCACCGAAGAGGGTGGCTGTCTAAATGTGAGCCCTTTAGTCGCCCCGGAAGTCCACTGGTCTGGATAACTGCCTATAATAACCTTAAGCCCACCATGTACCTTGTAACATAATAAACACTTAGGCCCATATTTATGGAAAGTTAGCGTCACCCTATCCTCATTTTTTTAAGCTAAAGTGGTGCTAAGTTAACTCCATATTTTTATTTTAATGCTAGACCCATCTAGCGTCAAAATATTGGAGTTAGCACCATTTTTAGGAAGCGCCAGCACACCTTGCGTCTCATTGTGAAATTAAGATGCAAGGTAGGTGTTCTCTTCCCAGCGCCATATTTAAGTTCCGGTGCCGAAACGACGCGCACCTAGGAAGCGAACCAAAATAATGGCGCTAAGTCCGATTAGCGTAAAAATTTTACAGCTGGTCAGACCAGGCGTTAAAAAAAGGTCCACACCACCACATAAGGAAAGCACACAGAAGGAGCATTTGCAACCTCCAGGATAGCATGGAAGTGATACTGATCCAGCTTGGCAGACGGCACAGACGTCAGCGAAGACATCAATAAAATAGCAATTCCTTGCAACTGCAACGTGAATTTGCGAATCGCACTCTGCAATTCTCAAATAGCGACGTAAATTTACAAATCGCATTCTGCGATTTGCAAATCCTGTATCGCAATGCAATGCATCAACAAATTGTGAATATTCACAGAATGTTTTTTTTTTAACGTGCAATTTACCACAAATTGAAATCAGGTGGTAAACAGGTGCAACCTATGTAAAGAGGCCCAGAATGACAGCCTCTTTTCCACAATGGCTGCACCCTATGTCATTGCGAGGAGGAGGAGGATCCTGGCAGGTCTGAGGAGAGGGAGGAGATGGAGGGGGAGACAGGAGCGCATTTTCAGAGTGTGCATTACCCTTTTTGACCAGACAGAGGAGGAGATATATGTACAGGTTAAACTCAGCCATGATATTTGGCCTAATAGCTGATCTACCACCCCTACTGCAGCGAAACACACACAGGACCAATAGTATACCCACCCATGTGATAGCACCTCTTAGCCTCATGGAGCTATCAAGGGTTCATAGCAGCAGCTGGTAGTGTCTCACAGAGTGCAATTTCACGCTTCTTCAATGCATTCCACAATGCCGTGCTTAGCAAAATCCATCTGCACATAATATTCCCCAATACCCCACAGGAATTGCTACAAACCAAATACAATTTCTACCAGATTGCCCAATCCCCACGTCATTGGCTGCATCGATGGGACACATGTTGCTACCTGTCCACCAACGACCACAGGGTGTTTATCGGAACAGAAAGAGTACACATTCCATGAACTTACAAGTCATAAGCAATGCCTCCAAGGTTATAATGGATCTTGTGGCCAGATACCCAGGTAGCACACATGACTCCTACATCTTCAGGCACAGTGGAATACACACAAGACTACTTGCTGGTGAGTTTGGCGATGGATACCTACTTGGTAATGTAATAGTTGACAATGTTGCCTTGATGTATATGTGATGTCACAGATAACAAAATACTCATTTTACTCTCCTGTCATTCTAGAAGACAGTGCCTATACAGTGCGCTCCTTCATACTTAAACCCTATCTGAATGCTGCCACACCAGGTGAAAGGAGGTATAAAGCAGCGTTGTAGAGAGGACATTTGGCCTGCTGAAGAGCTGTTTCCGATACCTGTACAAGAGTGGTGGTGCACTGCAATACAGCACTGAAAACACCTGCAAAATCATGGCTACATTTGCTATGTTGCACAACATTGCAACAACGAAGGGCATACCAGTGGAACCCACAGAGCCTGACTCAGATGAAGATGATGATTCCTTGCCTCCCCTTCAGCCAGCAGACAGAAGCAGTGCAGCAGAGGGCAGATAAAGACGTGCTGACATCACGTGCAACTATTTTTGATGTAAGTAATGACAACACCATGTCAACGTTTATGTATTGCTGTAGGTAGCATCTTTATTGCCTTGACTTCAGGTAATTTATGTGTGATTAGGACATAGGTAAGCACTATACACAAACAGGTGCTAGTTACAGTGTCACACTATTAGCATTATTGTATCACTGCATTGCTAAATGATACGCAAGCCCCCTGTACCTCTCAACATTACTTCCTACGTCCACGCACTCCACTTGAGTGCTCAGTGGTCTCGGTGGCACCTCTTTTTGTGGGTTCCAAGACAGTACTGTGTCTGGAACTGCGACACCTAGGATCCTTTACAGGGGCTGTGAGACTGCTGAGGCTAGAGAGCTCCTCACTATCCCCACCAACCAGTTCGCTGTTTGTAGCACTTTGTGCTGTCTGCATTATCTCCAAAACATTGGTGATTTGCACCAATCCTTGTGCAACGTCCCAACTGCAATGTGCCATCTCCACTTGCATGCCCACAGCACATCGTGATACCAAAGCAGTTGTGGTAGTGAGCCGATTGATAGATCTGCAGGACCCATCCAACCTGCCCATCAATTGGTGATGGTGCCTACGGTGGCTGACATGCTCCTGCTGCATCACAGTGCAGAGTTCCCTAATGGCATTTGTCATCTCCTTTGCGTGCTCTGCTGCTGTTTGCTGTCCATCATGCAGCTTGCACATGTTTTCATTGAGAGACTCCAACTGTTTGTGCATTGATCCAATGTTTTCATTGAGTGAGTCCAACTGCATGTGCATGGATCCCATGTTGTCATTGTGAGACTCAAACTACCTGTGCGTTGTTCCCATGTTATGATCGATTGACACCAATGCCTGTGCATTGACCTCATGTGTTTACATTGCAGGTGCTGCACTTTCAGCATGGAAGCCTCAAGGCCACCAAGCAGTGATGGGCCCTTACCTCCCTCTGTGCACTGTCTGCCTACTTCACGATGCCTCCTGAGGGGAGTGGATTGATGCTGGGGCAGGGACTGCTGTCTGCCAGTGCATCTAGCCTCTGGGGGTGGTGTGGGTACTTCATCTGGCATTTCATCAGAGTATAGGTTATACTCGGGGAGGGGAAGCACTCTTGCCCTGCGTCTAGTTAGTGCTTGTATGAAGGACTCACTGGTGTTTGAGTCGGACTTTGGCTGACTTTCTCTATCCCCCACATTTCCACCTTCTGCTGCGTCAGTGCCCGGAACATCTGCAACAACAATGTGCAGCATGTCATTCTTGGATATGTACTCACACAGTTGCTGGGTGCAGTGGACTGTACCCATGTACAACTGGTGCCACCTGCTGCAACCGAACTTCTATATAGGACCCACAAGCACACACATTCAATCAATGTGAAGACCATTGTGGACCACCATGGGCTCTTCACTAATATCCTAGCAAAATATCCCACCAGTGTTCATGATGCCTACATATTTCACCATTCCACTATCAATGAGTGGTTCCGGAATGGGCAATATGGCGATGGGCTACTCATAGGAAAGCCATCTTACCATTCAGTACCTATACAACACACCAACCATGCAGGACAAACAAGACATACACCACACTAAATACACATGGGCAGGGGAACACAGATGTGCAGGCAACAACACATATGCAACATGCCACACTACACAAACACATACACCCACGTTTACATAACACAGCCATAACCTGTCTGGCACACCACGTGAGGACAGGTGGAGCTATGTCCCCTTTGCATACAGAAGATGTCCACTGGTTGACAACTAAATACACATCACACCAAACAAAGAATAGCTCAGCTATGACAATGGCATATGCCATAGCCATGTAAAGAAAGTCACACATAGGCACAGCCCCATGTAAATCATGGTGTGCAAGCCTCTGGCAGAACCTATATCAAATGCCACCCAAGTGTTGCCCTTACCAACTACATATCATCTACACATATCTGTAGTGTGCACATACACCTGTCTAGTGCATTGTGTCACACACATAGGAATACAAATTAATCTGATGTGAAAGGCCATGGGGCAGAACCATGAGAAATGATGCAGCACCTACTCCAGTGCCACTTCAAATGTGCCCCTTAGCACCCCCTAACACTACTATGTCTGTTCCATATACAAGAAACTGCCCACCATGTTGTAGAGTTAGTGCAAAAGTGTAAAGATGATGGATGCCATAGTAGGACTCTGTAGGAGTATAGAGGACATACCTGACCTTACATGTACCGTTCATAGGGACCCATGTAAAAAATAGGTGTGCCCCTCCCAAAGCCTGCACTGTGCATGTGTTGAAAGGGACTGTGATAGATCATGTAGTGGAAGCTAGGAGATTATATTGCACCCAATTAGATCATACCTCAAATGTGTGATTCACACCTTATAGATTTCATGGCAGGCACAACCATCATCTGTCACCAAGGGTCACGTAGGGCTACCATGATGTCTCTACATCTGACACCACTGTGGTGCAATAAGGTGGTAGGTTCCATTCAACAATGGAACACTGCCTCAAATATGGACTGCAGAACACATCTTTGCAATGGTTTAACTATCAGTTTGGAATTGACATGACAATTCCTAGGTCCTTGAGCCACAACCCAAGATTGTCATATCCATCAACATAGACTTATGGAACCATTTCACAAAAAACAGGAACATACACTATACCACAAGCCTGTCTGAGTCACCACTCCACCTACAACTAACAACTGCCATGGTATATTCCAAAGCATTGTCAAGCTTTACCATCACACCTTATCTGATTCATTTGCAGCCAATCAAGGTTATCCCATACAGCCATGGATAATGGCTCTATTGCCAATCACACAACGGTGGAAGAGCGTGCATATAATGAAGGGCACATAAGAACACTCAATATGGTGGAGAGGACATTTGGGCTTCTGAAGTCAAGGTAAAGGTGCCTGGCCCTGACAGGAGGAAGCTCCTTGCAATGCCCCACCATTGGTATGTAAAATCATACTGGCATGTGCAATTCTCCATAATATATGTATAAGAACAAATGTTCCCTGGGATGAACAGGTTGACGTCCCCAATGAGAAGTAGGATGATAATGGTGCAGCTAGTTTGGAGGGGGGGACAACAGAACACTGCTGCACAAGTTTGCAGGAGACTCCACATAGTACAGAACTTTTATACATAGTGACTGTCCTATCATTATCACATTGTAAATAGCATAGTGATGTAAGAAGGTCTACTGACTCCATTTCACATATCAGTGACAGTACCAACAATGGTTGACATGTGTCAGCAAGGTAACCTAGTATGCTCTGTATAACAACGTCACACAGCAAATTGCAATATACACCACTCATTGTCACTCACATGTCAGAACATGAGCAAGGCAGCAACAGTAACAAATTATCCCTTGCATGTTTTGGGCTCCAACATGGCAATCAGGTGTGGGATGGGCAACTATGTCCAGCAATGACCACAAATGTCAGAGACCTATCAAACAACTGAATGGGAGTTGAAGTAGCCATATATATACATATATTGCATTTGACAAATGAAAGAAGCAGCACTGAGATGATTGCACACATCAACATCATTCAGTCATGGTAAGAGTTACCATGAATTGTGCCATGCAGGAACAAATGTATACCCAAGTTCAACGGAGGATGTGTAGGAGATCTGAGAGATACCCACACATACTTGCAAATACAACATGGGAGGTCACTTGGAGACAATACAAGTGCTGTGGCAGGTGTAATGTTATATGTTTGTGAAACTTATTACTTCTCACAAATACCAACAATGGGACGGTGACTATCATGTAGCCAGTAGTAGAAGATGTGTACATCTACAAATTACACCAGTCACATGTTGCATCCTGTCCATGTATGACAAGACAATGCTGTGGTAGAAGATATGCAGAAAGCGATACCTTACAAGTAATGCGGCAAAACATGGAGAAGGAACACACACAGACCAATACTGACTTTGCAACAAATCAATGTCTACGTGAACATCCAACATATTTACAGAAAGGGTGGCCAGGTCAGTAGATAACCCAGTCATGTTTGCCACTACCATCACCTAGTAGTTTCCCATCGCATGCCAACATGACAGGAGGCAGTGACAGATAACACTTTGGGCCTGATTACAACCATGCCGGATGGGATACTCCATGACAAACGTGACAGATAGCATGTCCGCCACTTTACAAGTGTCATAGGTGTAATGGAACTTGTACAACGGACGATATCCGTCACGTTTGTGACAGAGTATCCCATCTGCCAAGGTCGTAATCAGGCTGCATCTGTCCCCTGGCACATTTCCAAACTAGAAGTCACAACAGAGATACAACCCCTTACAAGTTGCCCAGGGAAATAACTAAGGACATCAAATGATGAGACATGTCTAGCATGTGCAAGTACCCGGTCCTCTGTATATGAGAAGGGAAGGCTGACATCAAGTAACGCAGATGAAAATGGGATATCCCGGTCTGTTTGATCACAATTGTGCATGTGTCTGTCTGAAGGGGAGTGGGCATTGGTCTGCTGATTAGCAATCATTAAGAGGCTAGATCCTTTCTCAAAACATCCTAACAGCACTGCTCTGGCTACATAAACTTATGACATTGTCAGGGGCCTGATGCATGTCCACAGTGGCCTAAGTAATCTGGATCTCCGTAAACCTGCTCCTTCACATGCAACCATGGGTTTAAGTTGCCATAAATACTCCCACATTAGTGATGAAGAGTAGGCTGGTAATGCGCATAGGTTTCTGAACAAAAGGCAGCCTACCACAAATGTAATGGCATATGTATCACAAGATCACTGACTGAAATAAATTACCTTCACATGTGATTCGACATAGGGAAATATAGGTGGCATTGATATGACTACACAAGCATTTTTCAAAGGCCAACATGTGTCGATGCAGGAAGATAGATATTTGAGGTTTCACATCCCATGAACACACTACTGGGGTCATATGTTACTGAAATTACACTAGACATATCTTGACACACACACAGCATATAACAACCTTCAGTGACACGTGCTCATACCATCTCCTGTAACTAAGATTCATGGGGAACTAATTTCACGCACAATGGGAAAATATAGACACATGACCGTCATGCGTAAAAAAATCAACGCATGACTGGAAATGTGAACCACACGCCCAGAAAGTGATGAAACAGGACATCCTACCTGCATACATAGTAAAGTGAGTCCACTTTCACTTCACAGTCTTATTGTCTGTGACTGTGTGAGGGTGTTTAGAGCTGGTTTTGTTGGTGTTTTGGAATAGTTGGAGTGTTTTTTTATGCTGTGTCCTGTAGCGATTGTGTACTTGTATTTTAAACTGTCTTTTGTATTGTAATTGTTCTGTATCCGTCACTGTATTGTGGGGAGTTTGTCTGGGGTAGGATAATTTGTTGGGCATTTGGGGTGGTGTCAGGGCATTATTTTTTCTGCCAACTGCATTTGCAGTGCATGGTGTCAGGGAAAGTGAGGATGGGCAGGATGTCGGCAGATGAGCTGGGGGACTTAATTTGGCTGGTACAACATTACCTCCTCATGATGCTGGTACTGGGGTCTGTGACAGACAGGGCTACCCCACAGAGGCCAGGAAGCTGCGGTGCGGCAAGGTGCTCCACCTGACTAGAATATTTGCCACTGGAATGAATGACCACCAATTGAAACACCTCTCGGCTGACCTCATCACAAGCGAGCAAGTTCTGCCGGATCACTTGCGCGTTAAGATTGGTGGAGCAGTTGGTAAGTATCCCATTTCCATACAAAACAGATTATTTGCATGTGCATGACAGGTGCTGATACAGTTGAGTGCACCATGTCATGTTTAGGGATCTAGACATGTTGTATGCTGCCTGTATGAAGAGCTCCAGCACCACCTCAGGGCTGCCATTCTAATGTACAATAATGTACCTGAGGCAGGGCAGATGCGTCATCTTTCATGCACAACCATTACAAAGTGTTGTGATGCATGCATAGGGCAACTCGGTTTTGAGCAACACAACTAGAGGCCTGCGCCATGAATCATGTATGAGAGGGGATCCCAAAACCTGTTTGGGGGCAAATGTAAAAGCCTCTGGGCAAAATGAGAAATATCTAAATTCCATACATATCATGCACTTTGAACGGTTGCTGAGAGCAGGTGTCATATGGGGGCATATAAATGTTTGTGATGGGCCCTCACATACTCAGCAGAAGTTGTGATGATCTGTTTTGTTGCAACTCCTGCTGAGTGCATCATTTTGCTACACATAAATAGATGCAGTTGGACCCTACCTGCATCATGCTGTGCCTTAATTCTCATTAGGCGCACACATGGTGGGGGTAAGGGGTGCGTTGAGAGTCACAAGGACTGTAGCGATGCACTTGGTGCTATACCACTGTTGTTCAATCTGCCCCTTTGTGTCATTGGCCAAGGCCATGTAAGGGAGCTTGACTATGCACTGGGTCCAGACTACTAACACTTTCCTCTTCATGTACATTGTGTATCACATACAACCCCAAACTATGTCTAATACCACACACACATGTGCTGATTCAGTAGCACAGGCATGCCACATCTTACTGACAGTATGGGGCTGACCTGCATCTGCTCCATCACTGGCACATTACGCTGAAACCTGCACCAACATAGGCATCCTTGGACCACGGAGCAAGTGTGTCTGTGTTGAAGCATATGTCTATGCGCATGTTCTTATCCCTCCCTGAACAAATAATGGTATACCATGCCAACAATGGCTGGCAACACACTATTGGCAATACATCTGTAATTTCAATCAGTCAATGTGCAGATAGGTACAACTATTTAAACATAAGTAAACTCCCATGGCATTATTGCTTACATGTGTGCCTTGTGATAGCACACACAGATTAGTAACTTCAAACACACAGCATTCCTCAACACTTTGGAATACCCACACAACCCCTGGGTGGGTGTTTGTCCATTTGTGGTGACAATGAAGTAGATGTCTACAACATTTGGGGCAGGTTCAAATGCTATGGGTCTCACAATGGGATGGCCACTTCAACAACCATAGAATGCCCCTCAAATGCAGTATACAGTGTAATGCAGTCCCATATGGTCATGGGGGTGTAGAGCTAATAAACACCTGCATGACAATGCCATGTATATGTGGTGTAGTGAAAAGCACCACAGGAGTGTCTCGAAAGTGATGGTTTGTAGGTGCCTGGATCTCCATTATCTGAGACTATGTGTGGTTGACTGATCATAGATGTTTGTTGGTTGCTCTGATCTACCACTAGGATGACTTGCTCACTCAGCCTACCCTTCAGATATATATTGAGGCTGTAATACTGCAAAGACCCATATTGTGCTGGACAACAGTCAGTACTGTACCCAGTTCTAAGACAACTCAGCTCCTGATGGTTGTGGGAAAAGTCTATGATTTTTCCCAAGCCAGATCTCAGCAGTATTCACAACATGGTCCTGCCACAATGATATTTGTGAGTGATGCAGTTCACATCAAATGTGCATATGATATGAATGCTGAGTGCGTACCTGGTACTTTGATGATGTCTGACATGCATGTGACCATGATGTCCAATATATTAGAATACTGTTGCAGCACTGAGTGCATTGCCAAACTCATTGTGGTCCTAAGGGAACCCATGCAGCCACCATGTGTGTGATGTTTTACATATGAAGCACAACATAGCACAGGGTAGGGGGCATTAGTTCTGTAATGTGTAGTCAACTTTGATGTGTGGGTCAGGCCTTGGCCAAACCTTCTGGGGACATTGTATTAGTTGTACATGTGGGCACATTATGGGCAATGGTGTGCCCCCGCATAACATATGCTCAGGGTAGGTCTTAAACCTGGACACATGAATGATTATTTACAAAACCTTAGAATAGCCGGTAGGAAGTTTTCAGACCCTCTATCGTATGCCCCCCACCTTGCAGCCATGATGGCTGGGCAAGCCTTGTTGTTTTACCAGGGGTGTCAAGGAGATGGATTGTAAAGCCCCCCTTATGGACAAGGACACAGAAAATCCAGACTTGTTGGGGCATGTGATCCTCACACGTTTGATAACACAAATGTTGATCAAGAACAATTTAGTCCACTCACCTCTGGGCCCCGATGGTCAACGATGGATAGCCGTCATCCCAGTGACATATAAATGATACCGTAGATGGCTGGTAGGAAATAGTCAAGGATGACGAGTAAGTCATAGTTGAGGAATGTGTGGTGGACTGCATGTGTCATCTGCAGTTGCAGTGTACATTATATAACTGTTCAACCTCTACCCAATGCTTAATGTGATGCTTGATTCTCCTCATTTTTCAGCTGCCAATATGACACCTGACCAACTGCACACATTCCACAAAAGGGCAGAACGCAACAGGCACATTGTGGAAATGGATGTCAGATACCACAGGATGGGAAGAAGGTTCCACAAGGAAAAGGCGACTGGGAAATGGCGTGCATTTGCACATGGGGGACCTCCATAGCACACGCAGCAAAAGAAGGACAGTGCTGGCAAAACATTAGGGGTGCAAGGGGCCTTTGCAGGTCCAAGCCTCTCAACGTCAGCTCCACCTGTTTGGAGCCAGGCACCAGTGCAGCCACCTGCTGCGTTCATGAGCAACCAATTTGAAAGGGACATGAGATGGGCATGGCCAAACTAATGGCCATACGGGGCAAATTGGAGAAGAAGAGTGCTGACAATAAGAAGATGTTGAAGTACATCAAGAAAAAAACGTAAGATGTAATAAGCATGCTCCACAGCCTCCCAGTCCCTCCCCCTCCCTTTTATTGTTGAACATTGGCATTGGTTTAAATTGGGTTTTAGATGGGTAGTTTTAGGTTAGTGTAGGTTAGGCATAGCTTAGATTAAGTACAGTTGGGGAGGTTCTGTTTATTTTTTATGGGTGGGGGTTGGGTGGGGGGTCATGTTGGGGTATATAAAAAAACAAATACAAAAAAACATAAAAAATATATATTTGTTTAGGCCATAGGTTAAATTAGTACATGTGTAGTCGTAGTTTATGTTGTCCTACATTTTATTTATTTATTTGAGTTCATTCGGTCTGGAAAACTAGACCATTTGGAGTAACAAAGATAACAATCATACATGATAGATAATATTTGTTAAAAAAACGTAATAGCAATATAAATACAATGATAATCAGAACAGTATAACAATAAAATCAGCAGGACTAAGTATTTGATCATAGATAAAAAGTCCAATAAATAAGACATGGCTAAAAATGTTAAGAGAAAAAAGATAAAAGCTAGGATATAAAATTTTGTCTAACATACCAATGTGTGCAATTATTTTCCCGTAAAACCTGGCCCTCGTCAATCCAAAAAACAAATAGAGGTCCCATATAGATATAAGAAACTTTAACAAAAAGGCTCTATAAGCTTATACAATCTCTATTGTTCATATAGAGGGCAACAAGTTCCTGCTAAAAATTCATACTGATGCTACTAAAAAATAACAGTTGAGACTCCTTCTGACGACTAATGCCAGGATGGCTCACATGCCCTTTGATACAATAAGCCTACGCCGGATATACCAGGTCTCCGATAAATATTTGGTAACTGTAATTGCTACCACGGAGGATGAGTCATATGTACAGATTCCGGTGGCGTTTGCTCTATCCAGTAATGAAATGTTTTTGCAGAGGGGAATGATCCACCTCCTTCTGGGACTCTTATACAAAGGGCAGAAAAATAGTATATGCTCTATTGTTTCTTTGCAATTTTGGCAAGAGATACATCTATCATTTGAAACGATGTTAGATGACCAGTGAGCCGTAAAACCATTAATAGGCAGTGTACCATATCTTAGTTGGAGATATAAAGCATGGGCGTACGGAGGCATGGGAAGGTTCAAGAAGTTCTCAGCCCAGGGCTCGTGCTTGAATTGGAGAAATTCCATTGTTAGCCTGCCCGCCCCTTTTTGGTGCAAGGAGTCTTCATTAACTTTCTCCCAATATCTTTTTGTGACAAGTTTCCTTGCATTATCGGGGATTTGATCCGGATATTTCCAGTAGCAAGGAAAACCTATTTTGACCCAGGCAGATTTCATCTCCTTCAGCCATGGAATTTTCTCCAGTGCCTGGGGGGCGGCTATGAGCTCTCTTATAGCCAGCCTATATGGTTCGAGTTCAACAGATTTCCATAAACGAATCCAATAGGAGAGAGGCCTTAGGGCCGCTGTGGTTTTAATACTGTTTAAACCTAGGTCAAGCCTTAGAGGGGTCATTGGTGAGCCCATACCTAACCGGGCAATCTGTCTAAGGAAATTATTTTCCTTGGTTTGCAGAGTATCGAGGTTTTTGTGGGACCCCCAAAGTTCTGCTCCATAAAGGGCCGCTGCTCTGATTTGGACATTGTAAATCTCCGCAAGTATGTTCAAAGGGGGACTCGGAGCCTTTCTGGCTTATAATGAGAGCCCCTTTGTCAATGGCTGCCTTCCATTTGCATGTGGTCGATAGTCTGAAACCCAAATAGTCGAACTCTTCTACTTTCTCCAATGGAATCGAGTTCATTTCTATACTAACGCGCGATCGTTTCTTGGAGGTACTATATATCATAAGTTTTGTTTTCTTAATGTTTATATCCAGACCATAGTCACTACAAAAAACACAGAATTGGTTGATCAGGTTTTGGATTCCCATTGGCGATTTTGATATTAAAATTGTATCATCTGCATATAGCAGACACAGGATTTTTTTCCCAACCAATTTAGGTGAATCATTTGTACAGTTCTCTAAGTAGTGGATGCAATTATTGATATATAGCAGAAAAAGAGTGGGTGCCAGGACACATCCCTGTCTAACTCCTTTTTTAATAGCTACGGGGTCAGTCAACTCGCCCCCCTGGCCACATCTAATTTGAGCGAAAGTATTTTCATGCAGTTGAGCAATGAGTTTCAGGAGACCAGATGGCACTCCCATATTTGATAATGTTGACCACAGCAGGTTCCTGGGGATCAAATCAAAAGCGGCTCTGAGGTCTATGAAGACCACATAGAGATTACCCCTACCCAGGTCAACATTCTTCCATTTTATTGACATGAATCTTAGGGCTTGGTAAACTGTACTCACTGCAGGTCTGAATCCTGCTTGTAGGTCAGAAAGAGCTTCAGACTCCATAATCCATTCCTCAAGATGGAGCAGAAGATGTTTTGCATAGATTTTTGGGGAGTTATCAAGGAGACTAATCGGACGATAATTGGCAGGGATATTCGTATTTCCTTTTTTTAAAATGGGTACTATTTCAGCCCCTTTCCAAGTGGGTGGAGCGGGGGCCCCTGCTGCAATTGAATTGCAGATAAGGTTGAGATATGGTGCCCATATATCTGGTCTTGATTTGTATAGATCGCCTGGAATCTTATCTGGGCCAGGGGCCTTTCCCCATTTCAATGAGTCTATTGCTGCTACATGTATCTTGTCTCTTAAGGACAATGTTTAGAGTGTGGTGTTACATGTGTAAGAGAAGTTTAGAATAGGTTAGATAGGTGTAGTTGTAAGTCAAGTTATGTTAGTTTAGTGTAGGGTAGTTTTTTGGATAGTAGTAGATATATGGTTGTTTAAAAATGTATAATAAATCCTGTTTCTTTTAGACTAGTTTTTCTCAAAGTTGATTGAGTGTCTGGGGTTCTCATGTGTGCGCTGGCCAAGTTGGAGGAATGGCCTAGGGTATGCTTCCTGTCCTGATTTCCAAGGATTACCATGTGCATCCCCTATGATCAAGGAGCTGTCAGATTGGCTACTAAATAACGTCAACTAGTCCATACATTTGCTAGCCACCATTCCAGCCAATCACAAGGTGCATGTACACTTTGGGGGTCATTACAACATTGGCAGTAAAAGCCGCTTACCGCCGTGCAGAAGACCGCCAACACACCACCGTGGCCGTGGAATTCTGCCACGGTCATTATGACCCACAGCTCGGAATCTGCCAAAATTTAGACACCCACACAAGTCCGCCACACCAAAGGTCAGTGATAAACTGCCGAAAACAAAACCTCCACCGTCACGCCAACAGGAATACGCCCACACTATCACGACCCACGAATCCGCGCTCAAAATACACACACATTTACAAAACACTACCACATTGGACAATTCGAAATACACACACCTGATACACATACACACACCACTCCCACACACCCTATACAATATAAAACACACACCCACATCATCCACAAACCCCTACTACCAAAAATTTGAAAGAAGGCCAGAGACAGACACTACAATCTACAAACAAGCATCCACAGGCACTCAACACCATCACTCACACAACATCCATGCACCTCACACAACACACCACTAAATATCACCCAACACATCACAACACACACCAACCCACACATCACCCACACCACCCCATGGCACGGCAAAGACACCCCAGGTTCTCTGAGGAGGAGCTCAGGGTCATGGTGGAGGAAATCATCCTGTTGGAGCCAGAGCTATTCGGATCACAGGTGCAGCACACCTCCATAGCTAGGAAGATGGAGCTATGGCGAAGAATAGTGGACAGGATCAACGCAGTGGGACAACACCCAAGAAATAGGGATGACATCAGGAAGAGGTGGAACGACCTACAGGGGAAGGTGCGTTCCGTGGTCTCAAGATACCACCTTGCGGTTCAGAGGACTGGCGGTGGACCCCCATCTCCTCCCCCACAACTAACAACATGGGAGGAGTAAGTCTTGGCGATTCTGCATCCTGAGGGCCTCGCAGGAGTAGCTGGAGGAATGGACTCTGGTAAGTCAAACCTTAACTATTACATCCCCCACCCTACCTGCATGCTATCACATACCCCCACCCTCGCCCTCACCCCATCACCCCAACTCCTCCCAAATGTCCCAATATCACAAACCACCCATCCCAACACCAAGCCCTGCATGCAACACCAAAGCATGGACACCCATCACCAAAGCATGGCCACTGCACATACCCATACACTCCCCTAAACCATCATCACACAAGGTCCCACACGGGAATGCAAGCACTGGGGTACACGGTCACCCACCCATTGCACACCATGGCACACACAGATGCAATAATCATGCTTTTACACCCCTGCAGGACCCCTACCCAATGTCACTGGACAGGAGGGTCTAGACATGTCCACACCACCAACAGAAGAGGCCCACAGTGATGACAGCAGCTCTGTCCAACTGGATCTAGATGACCAGCCAGGCCCATCTGGGACCTCAGGACAGTCCGTTCCCCTCACACTGGCACGGGCCACCACAGAGCTTGCCCCCTCTGGAAATACCAGCACAGCACCCACCCAGTGGGCCCATACCTCTGTCCCCAGGACACGTCAATCAGCAGGGTGTCCACCACTATAGGGAACCCAGGCGAACCCACCACCCCAACAACAACAGGGACCTGGGGGCAGTGGCCACACGGTTCAGGGGACAGAAGCCCAGGAAACAGGGGAACTGGGAGGGCTGGTGTGCAACAGGGGGAGGACAGGCCCAGGGAACCCACTCTCCACAAGGCCATCTCCAACATCATGGGAGCCTACCATCATTCCCAGGAGACGATGGCAACGTTACTGGCCAAGTTTCAGGAGACCCAGCAGCTGCAGGAGGAATAGTATTTGGGGTTCAGGGAGGAACTCAAATCCATCAATTACACTCTGGGCACCATCATAGGGGTGCTGAAGGAAGTCCTCAACACCAGGAGGGACACTGTGGTACAACAAGGGGCCCCTGACACTAGCCTGGATGATGAACTGCCCACCACCTCCGCTAGTGGACAGGAGGCACCACCACAGGACCACCACACCAGCACTCCACCCCCTGCAGATGGAGAACCACCCCACAAGCGGTCCCTGAGATCCAGGACAAAGACAGAGAACGATGCCAAGACCCCCGCCAAGAAATTAAACCACCCTGATGGTCATCCTTTTATCCCAACTTGTCACCCTGTCCTTCCTCAAACTGCCCCAGCTCCACTTCCTATGCCCCTTTGGACAATGCACCTGTGAGACTAATAGACTGGACTCTGCCATGGACATTCCTCCACCATCACCCCTCACCATTTTACAACCCCCTCCAATATAGAGCACTAAAATAAACACCTTAAAGCACACAACTATCAAGAGTCTGTCTGTGATTTTGAATTAGTGTATTAGCAATTACAGTGACAAAATGCCCTTTCAAATGTAATGTCAACATACCTATGTCACACAGCTCTAGTCCATGAGGAAACAAAGCAGATGTCACACAGTGGGACCCACATCTGTGAAATGGTAAGGGAAAGTGACAACTCAGTGACCATACAGTGGGTGAAAAGGACAGAGAGTAGAGAGGTAGTAGTGTTAAAGTACATGTAGCAGGCAGGTTTGTCTTCTTACCTGTGTTTCACTGGAAGTATTGCAGGATCACCGAGTTCCTGTTGTCGATGTCCTCTTCTTCTTCTTCCTCGTCTTCACTGCCCACAGGCTCCACAGCTGCCACAACACCTCCATCTGGACCATCCTCCTGCAGAAAAGGCACCTGTCGTCGCAAAGCCAAGTTGTGAAGCATACAGCAGGCCACGGTGATCTGGCACACCTTCTTTGGTGAGTAGAATAGGGAACCACCTGTCATATGTAGGCACCAGAACCTGGCCTTCAGGAGGCCGAAGGTCCACTCTATAATCCTCCTAGTTCGCCCATGGGCCTCATTGTAGCGTTGCTCTGCCCTTGTCCTGGGATTCCTCACTGCAGTCAGTAGCCATGACAGGTTAGGGTAACCAGAGTCACCTGCAAATGGCGAGGGACAACTGTTAGACACACAATAACTCTTAGGGATATCCCCAGACCCAGACAACTATTCCCACTGATTTGGTTCCAGGTGCTCACCTAACAGCCACACACAGTGCCTCTGGAGTTGACCCTTCACATAAGGGATGCTGCTATTCCGCAGGATGTAAATGTCATGCACTGAGCCAGGGATTTTGGCATTAACATGGGAGATGTACTGGTCTGCCAAACACACCATCTGCGCATTCATCGAATGGTAACTCTTCCGGTTTCTGTACACCTGTTCACTCCTGCGGGGGGGGGACCAAGGCCACATGGGTCCATTCAATGGCACCTATGATGTTGGGGATATGTCCCAGGGCATAGAAGTCACCTTTCACTGTAGGCAAATCCTCCACCTGAGGGAAAACGATGTAGCTCCGCATGTGTTTCAGCATGGCAGACAACACTCTAGACAACACGTTGGAAAACATAGGCTGGGACATCCCTGATGCTATGGCCACTGTTGTTTGAAATGACCCCCTTGCAAGGAAATGGAGTACTGACAGCACCTGCACTTGAGGGGGGATTCCTGTGGGATGGCGGATGGCTGACATCAGGTCTGGCTCCAACTGGGCACACAGTTCCAGGATTGTGGCATGATCAAGCCTGTAGGTGATGATCACATGTCTTTCCTCCATTGTCGACAGGTCCACCAGCGGTCTGTACACCAGAGGATGCCGCCATCTCCTCACATGCCCCAGCGGACGGTGCCTATGGAGGAGAACAGCCAGCACAGAGTCAACCAACTCTGAGGTACGTACACACAGCTCACTCAGAAAACTATAAATAGCCCGAAATGTGCCTGTATGACTGTTGAGCCAAGGCCTCGTATGTGTGATGCAGTAAAAAATAAAGCCAGGTGGGCCCCTGAAATGGCAGCTGCCTGACATGTAAAGTGGGACAATGGGATTTGAGGTAACTGCGCTGGCGTTGTACACCGTCGCTGTAGGCGGTCGAAGACCGCAGCGCAATTCTGCATTGGTTAACATTGGACCCTATGGGTCCCAGGATACAATGAAGATGTACGCCGGCGGTGACGGTACACACCACCGCGGACGTGACCGCCATTTTCTATCTGTTCAATCGCTCGATACCTGATCTTTGACAGGAGAGGACCTACACTGCAAGTGCTGCTGTGACCTCAGTCTGGAAGAGACAATGGCTTGTGCGTCTGGGGAAAGGGCCCCTTCCTTTACTTCAGAGGAGTTGGAGAAGTTAGTGGATGGGGTCCTCCCCCAGTACACGCTACTCTACGGTCCTCCAGACAAGCAGGTAAGTACACTGGGAGCATGCTGTATGGGCAATGCCTGTGTGGAATGGGGGGAATGAAATATAGGGAGAATGAGGCGTGCCTGAAACGATGGTGAGTGCATGTCCCACATGGCAAGGGTAGGGATGCGGGCCAATGACTGTGACGGTGCAGTTGGTAATAACTTATTTTTCCCCTGTACAATTACTGTAGGTCAGCGCCCACCAGAAGAAGGATATTTGGCGTGCCATCGCCAAGGATGTCCGGACCCTGGGGGGCTACCACAGACAGAGCACCCACTGCCGGAAAAGATGGGAGGACATTCCCCACTGGAGCAAGAAGACGGCGGAGGCCCAGCTGGGGATGGCCTCCCAATGTGGGAGGGGTGCCCATCGCACCATGACCCCCCTGATGTTCAGGATCCTGGTGGTGGCGTACCCGGAGTTGGATGGGCGCTTGAGGGCAGCACAGCAGCAACAAGGGGGTGAATACACTCTCATTCAGCTGATTCAGCGTGCATTATAGGTGTCTGAGAGGGGGAGGTAGGCTGTGGGTTCCCCTAGGCCAGGGCGAGTTTGCTAGTGAAGTCCCCTTTTTCAGGCAGATCCTGTGTCACCCCACCCCACTTGGGTACAGTGCCAACTACACCTAGTCAGGCTCCTGTGACATCCATGTGTGCAGAAATCGGCCATAGCCTTGTAAGCCATGTCCCAGGGATTGAATAGTGGACCCCAAGTGCGCGGCCTAGTGCAGGGGGCTTCTGTGTCTGCCGTGTCCGCCAACGGTAGCGGTATTGCATGCACTCAACATGTATTTCTTCTGTCTCCCCCCCCCTTTTGTGATCTCCCTGTACTTGTATGCATTAGCAACATCAGGTAGAGGAGCAGTGGCACCAGAGCAGGATGGAGCTGCATCCCACATGGCCCTGGAGGGCGAGACTACGTCCAGTGGGACGGAGGGTGAGGGGAGCTCCACGGCGGGGACAGGAGCTGACACCAGCGATATGGACTCCTCCTCTGATGGGAGCTCCCTTGCTGTGGCGGGCCCATTTGTGCCCCCGCATCTACAGGTACAGCCACCACCCCCCCAGCACCCCCCTCCCAGCAGCCCCTCAGCCTTTGCCCCGTGCCCGCTCACCCAGGAGGGTGGGCATCACCTTCACCCCAGGCACCTCAGGCCCTGCCCCTGTCACCCCTGCTGCCTTCAGTGAGGAGGCCATTGACCTCCTCAGTTCCCTCACTGTTGGGCATTCTACCATTTTTAATGCATCCCAGGGTGTACAGAGGCGGTTGCAACAAACCAATGCATTCCTGGAGGGCATTCACTCTGGTCAGGCAGCCCTTCAACAAGCTTTTCAGACTCTGGCCTCAGCACTGATGGCAGCCATTGTCTCTAGCCTCCCCCCTCCAACTTCCTCCACCTAGACCCACACCCCTGTACCTCAGCCTATCCCAAGCACACCATCAGACCAGCATGCACACACCTCAACACACAAAGGAAGCTCAGGCAAACATAAGCACCACACATCCCACAGGCACTCACGCAAGCATCAGACACATGCAGTCATACCAACATCCACTGCCTCCACTGTGTCCCCCTCCTCCTTGTCTCCCTCCTCCCTCCCAGTATCATCTCCACTCACACCTGCATGCACTACATCTTCAGCCACTACGTCCCTCACCAGCACACCCACCACCACACCCCGCTCACGTGCAGTCACCACCCCCAATACCATTCACGCATCCCCTGTGTCCTCTCCCAGTGTGTCTGTGAGCCCACCGCCCAAGGTACACAAACGCAGCCACCCACCCACCCAATAGCCATCCACCTCATGACAGCCTCCAGCCCATGCACCTTCACCCAAAGTCGCCAAACGTCCACCTCCTACGACCACTACCTCTTCCTCCACTCCCAAACCCCCTCCATCTACCCGTCCCAGTGTTCCTAAGAAACTTTTCCTGTCCACCCTTGACCTCTTTCCCTCACCTCCCCCACCCCGTCAGTCTCCTAGGGCCCGCCTCTACAGGTCCAAACCTAGCACCTCAGCCACAACATCGGCGGGACCAGTGGTGCCAGTAGTCACTGGATTCTGGAGTGCACCAGGCAACAGGGCAGCCAGTGTGGCAAGGAGCCACAGCACGGAGAGTCCCCCACCTGTCAAGCATCAAAAGTTGGCCAGTGCCCGGCGGGAGAGGGGGAAGACACCAGCCACCAAAGCCGCTCCCAGGGGTACAGTTGGGATTGTGGAGTCAGCTGCGACACCTTCCAAGCTGGGGAAGGGGCACAAGAAAACTGGCAAGTCTGGGAAGATCGGCACGGCGGAGAAGACCGCCATCAGCCCCGCTGCCCAGGATGCGACCGCCAGCAGCCCCACTGCCCCAGACAGGACCGCCAGCAGCAGCCCCGCTGCCCTGCTGCCCAGGAGGCGACCGCCAACAGCCCCGCTGCCCCAGACAGGAATGCCAGCAGCAACCCCGCTGCCCAGGATGCGACCGCCAGGAGCCCCGCTGCCCCAGACAGGACCGCTAGCAGCAGCCCCGCTGCCTAGGAGGCGACCGCCAGCAGCCCCGCTGCCCCAGACAGGACTGCCAGCAGCTGAATCGCTGCCAAAGACACCGCAGCCACAAGCACCGCTGCCAAAGACTCCGCCGCAACAAGCACCGCTGCCAAGTACACCGCAGCCACAAGCACAGCTGCCAAGGACACTGACGCCACAAGCACCGCAGGGCCATGAGCGCCAAAAGCTCTGACGCTATTGAGGCCGGCACGAGCAGGATGAAGCATTCTGGACACAAAGCCCCCTCCAGAACCAGTTGAGACTGTTATCCACTACCTCAGTCCTTGGCAGGATGAAGCACTATGGGCACAAAGCCCCCTCCAGAACCAGTGCAGCAAAGCATCCACTACCTCAGTCCTTGGCAGGATGAAGCACTTTGGGCACAAAGCCCCCTCCAGAACCAGTGGAGACTGTTATCCACTACCTCAGTCCTTGGCAGGATGAAGCACTCTGGGCACAAAGCCCCCTCCAGAACCAGTGGAGTATCACATCCACTACCTAAGTCCTTGGCAGGATGAAGCACTCTGGGCACAAAGCCCCCTCCAGAACCAGTGGAGACTGCTATCCACTACCTGAGTCCTTGGCAGGAGGAAGCATTCTGGGCACAAAGCCCCCTTCAGAACCAGTGGAGACTGTTATTCACTACCTCAGTCCTTGACAGGATGAAGCACTCTGGGCACAAAGCACCCTCCAGAACCAGTGGAGAAAAGCATCCACTACCTCAGTCCTTGGCAGGATGAAGCACTCTGGGCACAAATCCCCCTCCAGAACCAGTGGAGACTGTTATCCACTTGAGAGACTGTGGCTTTGCACTCCCCAGGATTGAACAGTGGGCAAACCACCCACTGTAGAGTCTTGAGAGACTGTGGCTTTGCACTCCCCAGGATTGAACAGTGGGCAAACCACCCACTGTAGAGACTTGAGAGACTGTGGCTTTGCACTCCCCAGGATATAGCAGTGGGCAAACCACCCACTGTAGATACTTAAGAGACTGTGGCTTTGCACTCCCCAGGATTGAACAGTGGGCATGGGGCCCCTTCGTGGATTTTGCGTTGTGCACTCAACTGGCTGAGGTGCCCACCATTCCCTTCCCCCTGAGGTGCCTGTTTTGTTTCTATCTGATGCCCCAGCAGTGTTCTCTCTGTCTTGTTCGGGTATCGTGTGGGCCTCGCTGATGCCATTTGGGCCCAGTGATCCACAGACTATGATGGTGGAATACCTTGGACTTGTGTTCTTGGTGTATTTAATTGTATATAGTATAAATGTATATATTTGTAAATATTTTCGAATCATGTTTTTGAATATATCACAATAATTCAACTCATTTCCTTCTGTCCTTGTATTCTTCCAGGGGTGGTTTGGGGGTGTAACTGTGATGTATCATGATGTAATGGTGTGTGTGTTGTCGTTGGTGAGGGTGGGGGTGTTGCATATTGCGTGTGTGTGTCACTGTTTTTTCCCTCCCACTCCCCAGTGTAATAGGGGCAGTACTCACCGTGGTATTCACCGCCGGCGTTCGTAATCCTGGTAGAGGAGCAGGAAGATAAAAGCTGGAAAAATCTGGAGCTCTGGTTCCATGGCATCCTGGTTCCTCGTGGGTTGTGTATAGGTGAGTGTTTTCCCTTCGAAGTCCTGTTTCCGCTGTGTTTTTTGTTCATGGTGAATCTGCCCCGGAAAAGGTGGCGGATTGGTGGTTTGTAATTCTGTGGGCGGTACATTGTCCTCCGCCTGTCTGTTGGCGGTGACCGCCAAGCTGTTTGTTTGTACTGCCGTGGCGGTCGGAGTGTTAAAGTCGCTGTCTATGTTGGCGGTTTCCGCCACAGTCGTAATTCCATTTTTTTTACAGCCGGCCTGTTGGCGGTCTTACCGCCGCTTTAACACCGACTGCCAGGGTTGTAATGACCACCTTTATCTTGGACAGGGGAGTATGGAACTTCAACTGTCATTGGTGGGGTCCTGCAGTTTCATTGTTGGCATGTGTGGCATATCGACAACAGGCAAAATTGGAACGGTATCTTGCAACACTGACAGGTGCCCATCATTGATAACGTTAGCTTCTTCTGTAAAATATAAATAAGTTGTACTGGTACTCCCATCTGTATCAATTACCATTGACTTTGTTCTGAGCCAGACATGCCGTATGTCAACTTCAAAGGATATCTGTTTAATATTTGTATAGAATACTCAGTAAGTTGGTTGTAGCCGACTACACCATCATTCGCCTTTCTCATGTTAGGATCCTAGTGTGTGGCTTTGTGTCTGACAGTCATGCACTCATGTACTGATATTCTGTACTCATTGACATGCATTCACACAATGCAATATTTAGTTGAGTAACTGGATCACAGTAAACACAGAAATGCTACATGTATAAAAGGTGCTTTATTTACAGGTGCAAGTGTATTTATGAATTTTATACAATGTCCAGTTCACAGACCCCATGAGAGAACATTAGCCATATGTACCACTATCAGAGTCCATGGTTGAGGGACATGTCATGATACATTGTTAAGAATAGTGCATTTATGAGGAAGTTAAAAATTGCCAATTGGTATGAATGGAGACAATGACAGTACAAAGCAGACACGTCAAAATTGGTTGGGAGAACAGAGCACATTTCCTAATGTCACAACACTGGCATGATCAGAACCAGAACTAAGGAGATACTGTCCATGTGGCACAGCCTGGTGCTACCGGGTGCTTTTCCTTTTGAAAATTATTCCTTCCACATCCTCATCTTCTGATGTGCATGGTACCTCCTGTGTCATGGCTGGTACAGTTAGAGGCGGCCACACACACTTCAGGGGATAGAGTTGTTGAGTCAAAGGTCCCAGCAGCAGCCATTTGTGGGAACACATAAGGCATCACTGCAGCAAAGAGGAACTGCAGATCTTTCAACAACGCAGCAACATCACGGTGGTAGGCAACCGTGTTTTACCTGACAGAGACCACTTCCCGCTGTATGGACTCCAGGTTATTCTTCATAGCCTCCAGCCTATTGTCACTTATGCTGCTGCCAGTTTGGGAGGGCAATTGTTGTAGCTTCTGCCTCATGACAGAAGCTATGTCGGACAGAGACTGCTGGAGTCCATGTAGCGGGGAGTGGGTGCCTCTGTTGGCAGCTGAGTTGTCCTTCTTTGGACTGAGGCACGTCCTCTTGGCTGCCTGCCATGGCCCACCCACTCCTACATTGCTGGCTCCCACTGGACTCCTACCGCTGTCCTCTGAAAGGTGACCTCTGGATCCTCAGAGTCCAGGACTGTGTCATTTCTGGCTGGTGGTGTGTGCAGGTAGCTGCATGGCTCATGTGGAGATACCGCAACTCTGTGTCCTTCCTGTGACTATAGGTGGTGTCTGGAGGGATCCTAGGACATCCTGGAGAGTCTGCTCATTGATGGTTGGCAACTAATCATCCATGTCATCTGTAAAATCCAGGTCAGGTAGGTTGGTAGGAGGTAAGCAATCATTCTCTGCAATGAGATAGTGTAAAGTCAATCTTAGATTGCTTGGCTGTTGACATGCACATAATGTATTTGCTACTGGAGGTTCAGTGACATGTTAGTGACCCAAGGTTGTAATTGTACATTATAACATTGGTGGTAAATACCGCCTACAGCCGCGTTGACGGCCGCAAACATACCACCATGGCAGGTACCATCGATCCGCCATCCTATGAGCACTGCCTTACTTCCGCCACAATAAGGGCAGAAATCTGGCAGTGTTCATAGTGGCGGATGGTGGTAACCTGGTGCTGCTAACACCAGCACTGCCACAGCAGTAGAATGCCGCCAGCCGTATTATGACCAGTGCCCCTTCCCTGCCAGATGACCTCCTCACTGGACAAGGTAAGTTGGACGTCTGACAGGAAAGGGGGGTGGGGGTGTTGTGTGTGTGCGTCTCAGTGTGTGCATGAATGTGTGAGTGTGTGTGAATGCGTCTGTGAGTGTTGTGTTGTTTCCGTGAGTGTATGCGTGTGAGTGAATGCGTGTAAGAATGGTGAACTGAGTTTGTGTCTGCATGTCAGTGTGATTGTGTAAGGATGTGTGTGAGTATGTCTGAAAGTATGCATGTATGAGTGCGTGTATGCCAGTGTGTCTATGAATGTGTGTATGCCAGTGTAAGTGAATGGTTGTATGCATGGTGCGTGTGGGTGTCTGAGTGTGTGTCTGCAGGTGTGTGCGTGTATAAGGGTGGGAGTTGAGTGAGTAGATCGGAGGGGGATTAGTTTGTATATCAAGGTGGGGGTTAGTGTGTTCAGGGGGCCGGTGGGGGGGTGAGTTTGGATGGAGGGGGGTCGGGGGCATGAGGTGAGTGTGGGAGGGTGGGGGAGCTGCCTACTGGTGACAGGAAAGGAATTTCCTGTCACCAGTAGGGCCTACCGCCATGGTTTTGTGGCATTGCTAATGCCACGAAAACCATGGTGGTAGGCCGGCTCATAATGCCATGGGCGGTACTATGGCACCTGCCATGGTGGTATGAGTGGAGAAGTGGCAGGTTGGCTGCAGCCAACCCGCCAATCTCATAATGTGGCAGTATGTAACACCAGGCTGTTTGCAGTAATACCGCCACACGCCAGGGTCATAGTGAGGGCCTATGTGTTGTATTGTGCATCACTCATGGGTCAACCTCACAAGGCATTTTGGGGAATATTGAGGTACCCCGAGCACCACTTGAGTGTCACTTTTGGTGAGGCACCATATTTATAAGGCACATATTGTGCCTTTACGCCACCTTGTATATATGGCCCCTTGACACGCAGCACTTTGCGTGGAAGGTGGTGCAATGGGTGTTGCTGTGGGTGTGCCACAGCAACAACCATTGCGTTTTGACACTGCTTCAGATTTACGGCTTTTCGTAAACCAGAAGCAGCACCAAAATCTAACACCAGGCCAGGGGTGGCATTAGCATGGCAAAACAAAGAGAAATGCTTACATTTCTTCTTGATTTTTTGCTTTTTCTATGTGTGCTGCATTCTGCAGCACACATAGAAAGAGCATATCACCATTTAAGTTTGTTGTTGTGCAGGAAGATATTCCTTCCTGCACAAAAACAATTTCCCCCTTAATGCAGCCATCTTTGCACTATGGTGCAAGGGTGGCTGTGTTAGTGTACGACAGCTAATTTACCGCTGGTGCAGGGGGGAACAGAGGGGTGCCCCATATCTTCATATATATGGCGCAACCCCGTGTTTGGAAAATGACGGTGCACGATGTTGCCTAATTTGGTACAGCATCACACACCGTCATTTTCTGTTTGATGTGGGCCTCTATCTTGTCAGATGTTGAGATTGCAGCTACTTGTACAACTGCACACTTGGGGGCATATTTATACTCCGTTTGCGCCGAATTAGCGTCGTTTTTTTCGACGCAAATTCGGCGCAAAACCAACGCCATATTTATACTTTGGTGTTAGACGCGTCTAGCGCCAAAGTATGAGGAAAGAGCGTCATTTTTTTGCGTGAACGCCTTCCTTGCGTTAATGAGATGCAAGGTAGGCGTTCCCGTCCAAAAAAATGACTGCGACACAAATGCGTCGTATTTCTACTCCCGGGCAAAAATCACGCCCGGGAGTAGGCGGGGCAAAAAACCCCGCATTTGCGCCTCTTTTTAACGCCTGGGTCAGGGCAGGCGTTAAGGGACCTGTGGGCTCAAAATGAGCCCACAGCTGCCCTCCCATGCCCCCAGGGACCCCCCCTGTCACCCTTGCCCACCCCAGGAGGACACCCAAGGATGGAGGGACCCATCCCAGGGACATTCAGGTAAGTTCAGGTAAGTATAAATTTTTATTTATTTTATATTTTTTTTTGGCATAGGGGGGCCTGATTTGTGCCCCCCTACATGCCTCAATGCCCAATGACCATGCCCAGGGGACATTAGTCCCCTGGGCATGGCCATTGGGCAAGGGGGCATGACTCCTGTCTTTACTAAGACAGGAGTCATGTAAATGGCGTCTGGGCGTCGTTAAAAATGGCGCAAATCGGGTGGAGGCGATTTTTTAGCGTCAACCTGACTTGCACCATTTTTAAGACGCCCTAACGCCATTTTCCCCAACGGCGGCGCTGCCTGGTGTACGTGTTTTTTTTCCACGCACACCAGGCAGCGCCGGTCTGCTAGCGCCGGCTAACGCCATTCAATAAATACGGCGCCCGCATGGCGCTTCAGAATGGCGTTAGCCGGCGCTAAACTTTTTGACGCTAAACTGCGTTAGCGCAGTTTAGCGTCAAAAAGTATAAATGCGGGCCTTGATGTTCACAGGCATGCTACATGTGTTGTATGGGTTTTATTTTGTGGCCGTTCCCATATGGCGCATATGGTTGTCTCAGAGTTGCTGTGGGTTCACCGTGCATGGGTTGTGTTCCACAGTTTGCAAGCTTTAGGGCAGATTTGTTCTCATGTGGCACGGCTCAGCAGCAGCAATATGTGTTGCACACCATTGCACCAGTTTAGAAACGCAGGGAGGGGCCATGTTTGCTTGAATACGGTACAGCCCTGCAATTCCCCATGCACCTGCACGGATTTGTTCTCCCTGCACCAAAACAGGCATTGTTGCAGCACGATGAAGGGGTGCCTGCCTTGAGGGGATGATTTGTTAATGTGCAGGGAGGTGTCCCTTCTTGCACATGTACAAGCTATTTTTGCTAAGATGGCATTTCAATGTGTGCCACAAGATGCAACACACATGAGTAAGGCAATGTGACAGGGAGGAAGGGAAGCATTTTGGCCAGATACACCACCCTGACACCACGCCTGGGGTGGTATAAAGGGGCTTTGACAATATGCAATGGGTGTTGTCATGGCACAGCCACAGCCACACTATTTGCATGTCCCTTCCAGGCAATGTGCTGCATATGTACGTGGTGGAGTATAGCCATAGTGAGTGGCCTATGTCCACATTGTGTATATGATGGAGTGCATAGCACAACCAAAGTGTCTGTACAGGTGCGGCTTGGGTGGGGATGGTGCATCTTGATTCAGGGCCTATGTGTCCCAATGCAACCCTTTAGCATGCTTTGAGTGTGTCCTATGTGCCCCCCCCCCCTCTGCAATTTGTGGAATTCCAGATATTCCCCCCTGCAACTCACCCTGCATTTGTGGTGGTTCTTGGTAGTCTGTGCTGTCCTGCGTTTCCAGTGACCAGCTCCTCCTAGATGACCATTGCAACCATCTCCTCCAGCTCATCCAGGTCCACCTGTGATGCAGGACTTCCAACTCCAGACTGCAGTGCTGCCTTTCGGTTTCTGGCCAGTTTCTCCTTAGTCCTGCGCTTGCAATTATGCTAGTGCTTCTTGTACTTGGTGACAGTCCTCTTGACCTCTGCCACACTGTTGACTTTGTCTTCTCTTTCCTGCCATATTGAGTCTCTTCTATCAACTGACAATTTGGAGGTGATGAAGAGCTGGCGTTGGTGTTCCGTTACCTCTCTGACCAGGATGCCATGCTCCTCCTCACTAAAGCAACACTTGCACTTTCTTTTCTCCTTCTCCTGAGACTTTTCTGGACCCTCCTGGATGGTATTTGGGCGATTGGGGTCTCCCTGGGGTCTCTACTGGCCTGAAAACCCCACCCTCTCTTCAGTTTGAAATTTTTCCTGCTTGTGCATTTTGTTTTGATGGTAATGCGGTAAAAATATGGTGCTAACCCTTTTGTGACATATTTACCTGCCGCAAAATGGTCTAGTGCCACTTTTGCAGCATTACCATCATATTTCCTTATGGCATGTCTGAATGGTTAATGTCATTTTTTTTTACACTAACCATTCCTTACAGCCATTGTGTGTAATTTCTTAAATATGGCGCATGGATGGCACTAGGGAATGACATTAGGTTGCATTTACAAAATGACGCACAACTTCACTTGTGCAGTTGTGCATCATTTTTCTTAAATATGGGTCTTAGAGTCAGAAAAGGCATGTTGGTATTAACATATTTAGTATAGATACATTTTCTGGCTGATTTTATTTTGTAGGGGTCCTAACTGCATATGTTGCATACCATTTTAAACTAGCTGTTTTCTACTTTCTGGTACTTAACAACATTAAACTGTTCTTACAGAGCACCAATGTGAGCAGATTGGTTTCAAGGTAACCACATTTACAGACGTATTTGTTGGCAAATCTAACAAAGGACCACTATGAAGGGGCCATGGCTCTTTGAGTTAACAGGTCCCAGTGACAAACTTTCACAGACAAACTATGATTGAGCTTTTCGAATGAAGTAATATGTTGAACAATTTTTACCTGTAGCCCCATTAATTAGGCTACTACCTTAGCCCGATCTAAATGCAAACCTCAAAATTTTTCCTTGCCATCTTATCGTACATTTTAGAATAAATAAGAGGGCAATGGCAAGGAGCGAGAATGTAGTGGATTACAATATTAATGGTATAATTGTGCACTCATTTGAATACATTGCAAAAATATTAAAAAAATATTCTGACAGAAGAATGTTGTTGCAATAACACTTTGATGTAAACTTTAACATCACAGGTTAGAGTATCATTTAGCGTTGTTGATGAAATTGTTGATTAAAATATCACTGTATTTAGAATCCTTTATGGTATGTTCGTGTATATTTTGCTATTTTTTTATGTTGTTATTGTTTTACGAACAGGGTGTGTGATTTATCCGGTAATAAGGTGGGGACTCATTTTTATGTGCCTTAATAATATATGTAGTTTGCTTTTGATTCTGCATTTGAAATTCTTTTTTTGCTTCATATAATTTGTTATTGTTAAATGCTTGTTTTTTTATATTCTTTTAAATTATTATACTGTTTTAGGAGTGGAATGTATGCTACATATGGAAACTGATTAAGGGTTTTTTAAATGTGCACTCTTAAATTTGGTTTAATTTAGATGTTTTTAATTTTGTAAAATATATTTAAAATATTTTACTTATTTTATAAGTGTATTGACTTTTTTAATATATCAAATATTGTTATTGGTTAATCTTTTATATTTTTTAATATTATAATAATATGCATGTATTATTTTCTCTAATGTATATGTATTTTATTGTTGGTTATATATTACTTTAATATGTATTGCTATTTTAATAAGGAGCACATTTATTAGTTCCATATAATATAATAAATATTTGTATTAAATGAGTGTTTTATTTTTCTAAATATTTATTCTAGTGTTTATTCATATTTTAAAACACATTTCTAAGCTATATTTTTAATTTCTATAACTTGCTGTTAATGTGCATCTGTGAGATGGTTCTTTTCTTTACTTGTAATTGTAATTATTTTTTTTAAGTAATGAAAATTGTGTTATATTATTTTGTTTCACATTATTTATTTGTGCTTTTAAATGTTTTACAATGTATTTTATCTATTTTACTTTATATTACTAAAGGTGTTGTTTTAATGTTTATTATAGTCTGTAATTTATCTTGTAGTATATTATTTTATCAATATGCTTTGTACTGGATTGGAAATATTTCATTTAGATGTTATAAAAGTTTAACTATTTTACAACTATGATTTAGATTGGAATGGGAACAGTAAATCTACCCCATTCAAAGGCTGATACTTCGGACTGCCAAACTAATGGTGGTGGTCAGACTTCTGCATTCCTGGGGGTCCGACCTCCAAATTGCAATCTGGGGCCCCTGCCATGAAAAGCCTGGCGGAAGGACAGTGCTGCGGGCCACAGGGAGTCCCCTGCACTGGCCACGACCATGTTGTGGGCAATGCAGGGCCCTCTCCTTCCAGCACCCACGGAATGTACATCGTTTGCAATGGCAGACAGTGTACATTCCGAGGGTGCTGTGTGCAGCGGCATTGGCCTTGGCTTCCACTATGGAGATGAGGCATATGCCGCCACACTGTTTCCGCCAGACTGACTGGCAGAAATGTCATGATATGATGTTTCTGCTGGTCAGCCTTGTGGAAACATCGTAATACGATGGTTGTGAGGCCGCCGGCTTGACGGCCACCTCACCACTGCCGTTTTGGAGTTGTGGAGGTTCAACAGCCCAACTCGTGATTGGGCCCTTAGATTGGAGTGGGAATAGTACGTCAACCTACCTCAAACTTTAACACTTTCACCAATGTGCCTCAGACTGGAGTGGGAATAGTAGATTTATACCCATCAAAGCCCAACACTTTCCCTTTATGGTTCAGATTGGAGTGAGAATAGTAAACGTCCCCCCCTCATAGTTCAACCCTTGCAACAATGTAGCTTAGACAGGAGCATGTTCAAATCTGCCCTGAGATGCTACCACCAAATGATCTGGACTGCCAAATGTGCCACACTGTTGGACCGCATTAATTTCTAGCACCAATAGAAGCAAAGAAATCTTCACCATTGCGAAAGATTTCACCTCACCATTAACCATCCCCAACTTGATCACTCCCTTGCAAACCTCTGCAGCAATCTGTTTAATATCTTCAGTTTCAAAATCACTGCCATTTACAGCAGCTTCAGCCCACAACTGGATCCGACGGACCTCGTTATGTGAGTGAGTATTTTGAGTATGTTTTATTGGTTTCTCATTTGTGTCATCAAAATTAGTGTTTTTTACAGTTACTTTTTTGGAGGTAGTAACATGACATACCAAAGAAATTAAAAGCTGAATGAAAACAAACATTGACTTTAACCAAAAAAAGAAATAGAAAGATAAAAATAGAGCAGAAGAGGAATAGAAAAACCACAGTAACCAGAAATCACCTCCCATGAAGGCCTAGATAAAAGGATTAATCACATTGAAATATCTGTAACCACACATTAGGAAGCCTTAAATAATACCATTTCCATTTCATTTTTAATGCTGCAGATTCTAGTTCAAAGTAATGGCACATTGTGAGTAACCAAGAGGGGAAAGTAGGTGGAGCGAATTTTTCCATTCGCATAACAAACTGGCAATACTAATGGAGAAATTCTATAGACAGCATAGTATTCAAGGTAATGATTTCTACTTGGGCCCCTAGTTTATGAGAAAGCCAGCAGCAAAGTTCCTCCTAATAGCCTTGAATATGAGGCAGACTGCAAATGTATGGATGATATTTGCTGTCAGCTTCTCAAGCCTAGGGCAACTAATAACACCTGCCGTCACCCCCAACCATTTTGCCAGCCATTCTGATGTAAAATAAATCATAACAATTGTCTTATATTGCTATAGCTTCAGTCTGGCAGGTGTTAATTGACTGAATCATAAGACCATCTACGCTTTCCCCAGCAAACTGGACATTTTGCCACCAAGATCTTCAAATTCTGCTCCCTAGACTTATTGAAGCAGGCACATAGGTGGTCATTCCGACCTAGGCGGGCGGCGGTTGCCGCCCGCCAGTCGGAATCCGCCTGAATACCGCCCCGCGGTCAATTGACCGCGAGGGGTATTCTGACTTTCCCGCTGGGCCGGCGGGCGATCTGATTCAGATCGCCCGCCGGCCCAGCGGGAAAGCGCCTTCCACAAGGAAGCCGGCTCGGAATCGAGCCGGCGGAGTGGAAGGCGTGCGACGGGTGCAGCAGCACCCGTCGCGCTTTTCAGTGTCTGCATCGCAGACACTGAAAAGCCTAGTTGGGCCCTGTTAGGGGGCCCCTGCCGTGCCCATGCCATGGGCATGGGCACGGCAGGGGCCCCCAGGGGCCCGCGACCCCCCCTACCGCCATCCTGTTCATGGCGGCTTTCCCGCCATGAACATGATGGCGGTAGGGGGGGTCAGAATCCCCTCGGCGGCGCAGCGAGCTGCGCCGCCTTGGAGGATTCTAAGGGTCAGTGGAAAACCGGCGGGAGACCGCCGGTTTTCCCGTTCTGACCGCGGCCAAAGCGCCGCGGTCAGAATGACCAAGGGAGCACCGCCGGCCTGTCGGCGGTGCTCCCGCCCCCGTTGGCCCTGGCGGTAGGGAACCGCCAGGGTCAGAATGAGGGCCATAATCTCCTATTTTTCAGCCAATCCTTCCCTTTGTAGATTATATCCAGTACATTATGCTTCCTCTGGCTACAGAATTACTTCCAATTTAAGAAATCAAGGGCCTGACAGTCCAAGAACCTACAGACTCGTCGTGGTGGTCGGACCACCGCACTCCAGGCAGCCCAACTACCATATTATGACCTTGGTAGTCAGACTGCCAGGGGACGGCCGTCCCAACCAGGATCATGGTTCCCGGCGGGCTGACAGCGGTCTTACTCTACTCAGCCACAGTGGTACTGAGTTCAGCACTCCGGTGTTGCACATGAGTCCCCTTTTGGCTAGCCTTTCCATGGTGGGTCACCCTCCAAGGAAAGCCTTGTGGAAAGGCTGTGCAGGGGGCCCCCGCCCATCACCCTCAGAATGCACACTATCTGCTTTGCAGACAATGTGCATTTCTAGGGTGCTGGTGTACTACGGTATTGGTCTCAGCTCCCTTAAGGGAACCCAGACCAATACCGTAGCACTGTCCCCATACATTGGGGGGGTGAGGCAGCCCGGTTTACGGCCACCTCATTCAGCTAGTTTGGCGGTTGGCTGGTATTTAAAGAAACCTTCAACCAGGACTGTAAACTCCCCTGCAAATCAAAGAAATAGCTTATTGTGCCAGCTGCAAGAAATTAGCCAATAGTTTTTAATCCCTAACTATACAATTGACAATAGGTAAAGTCGTGGAAGATGGGCAAAAAGCGACTGACGCATATAGATGAAATTGACCAGGGTTCCAATTTTTGGCCCAATCTTTCTAGACAGACTAAGAATCCTGCACCACCTTAAACATGACCCTCTTGAAATAGTGAGAGTCAAATCTGGAATAACAAGCCCCAGCTTCTAATCCTAAATCAATTTCACAGATGTAAAGAATTTTGAGGTCACTCTTCTCAGATCCCAGACAGCAATTATGTTCACCGGAAGCTGCCCAAAAATAATGTCGGAAATTCTGAGTAGACCATCCACCCTCTTCTTGTGGTGCTTTCAGCCATTCAATGGCATGTCTGGCTCACTGATATCCCAAATGAAAACTACCTATAACAGAGTCCAGCCATGTAAAAAAGAATTAGGAATGCAAAGTGGTATAGCATTGAAGGATATACAAACTTTGGAAGCACATTAGTGTTAATAATGTTGCATCTCCCAATAATGGAGACAGGCAGCTGATACCATAATTTCAATAAAACTACAGTTTTAGTAAGGAGAACCTTGTAGTTAAGTTTATAAACTTCTTGCAAGTTACATGAGATTTTAATACTCAGATAGTTTGAGGAAAAAGTAGTGCTACCTTCTTTCATGGTATTAGGATAGTTCAATATGATTTGTGTCTGGTGCTTATTCATCTTAAAGCCAGCTACGCTGCCAATTTCTAGAGCATTCTACTCGATTATGGTGACATCTGGAATGAAACTGACAGAGTATATAGCTATGTCATCCACATAACATATAACAGGCTTCTTAAGACAGTTAACCTCCAGAGGTGACGACAACTCATGATTAAGAATCCAGAATAAAAATGGCTCCAGATAGACTAAGAAAAGTAATAGAAATAATGGGCAACCCTGCCAGGTGCCCATTGAATGTGTACCACTTCTGATGCTTCTCTAATAATTATCCTGACACACGATTTCTGATAAACAGTCGACATGGTGCATGTATTTTGCACTGAATCCCACCCTAGTCGTCCCTGCCTAAAGATACGGCCAGGAGATGCTATCAAACACCTTTTCAGAGTCGAGTAGGATCATACCAACTGATCAACGCATAATATTAGCAACATCCACAAAGGCAGTAGTCATGTTAGTATGTATAGTAAAACTATAAGCACCACATTTTTAATTTTAAAGGGTGAGCTTGGTATTGTATTGTTTTGCATTATATTTTATTTATTGTTCATGATGTTTTGCATGCTCTGTATATTTTATAATGCACTTTGTATTTTGGGTTGTTGTTTTTTGGAGTTGATATTTGTCATCTTCAATGTTTACTCAATACATGCACAAAGCAATCATTAAATGATTTGCATGGTTTTTATTAAAGATTGAAAAGCAAAAAATAAATAAATAATATTAGTAAATAAATAAATTATAAATAAATAGTTTTTATTATTTACAGGTAGGGTTGTCTTTGATTGCTTTGATTAGAGTAAGGTCCTTGCCATGCAGCCTACGTATGACAGACCTTGACTGTGCATTTCTTTGGATTGTTTTAAGAGTTTAGTTTTTGGTTTTAAATGACATTGTAAAGATAACACAAAACATATGGTAGTAATGAAATACAAGCTTTATGAAAATTGATAAAAAAGAAGAAAAGTAAAATGTAATAAAACATTATGATTTTGCAAGGTGGGTCTTCCCACTTTGGATTTACTCCTACTGGAGAATCTAAGGAAGGCAAGCAGGATATCTTGTTTCAAATGGCTCATCCCTCATTCCCCTGTGTGTTTTATGAGTAGTTCCAGTAAATGCACATCCTTGAGTTGGTGTCACAAGCTAGGCATTTTTGCATTTTACTTTTTTTCTGCATATTTTATCACATTTTCACTAAACATTTTTTCTTACCTTGCTTAAAAAATATAATTAGAACAATTCTAGAGTGACCTTGTGTTTTTTACAGATGCTTAAAAATGATGTTGTTTGTTTCACTGTTTTTTTTAATTGTTTAATAAAGTTGTAAGCTTTCTGTACTATTTATGAGTGTCTGGTATTCAAAATTATGATTTCTTTACTTCAAGTACTAAGGGGCTCATTATGAGTTTGGCAGTCCCAAAACAGGACTGCCAAACTCACGAGGAGGACGTCACCACCATGACAATGATGTCCCCTCCCCACAAGTGTACTACAATGTTCCCGCTGGACTGACCAGTGGTAACATTGTAATATGCGTTCCCATCGGGATGACCGGTGGGATCACTGCTAGGATATTGCCCCCCCTGTGGCCTCCAGCACTGGCTTTGTGGTCCGCCATGAAAAGGCTGGTGGAATGTGGGGTTGTAATTAGCCAGGCAGTGCTGAGTTCAGCGCTGCCATGACTGGTTACAAGCACGACTGCTTAAACCCCTTCGGAATCTATGATCCTGGCAGGGACGGCAGTCTTTAGGTGGGTCTCCCAACCAAACTTGTAATTGGGCAGTTGGACCCCCTGGAGTGTTGCAGTTCAATCGTCAACCCGCATGTGGTGGTCCTCGGACCTCCTCACTCATAATGGGGTCCTAAGTACTTAGTTAAATTGAGCAGTTTTCATTTTTGTTTATTTATTCTAGCTTTAATTTAATTTATTTAACTTACTTTCAACTGAGTTTCTTTACTTTGGCGTTGTCCTTTCCCTGTAGTGGAAATCAGAATTTTGGGAGCATTTTGGCTTATTCAAGGGTAGGGTTGTCATGATACAAATTCCTGATTGTTTGTGTGGCTTTTTATGCTATTTTATAATTACTAAATTGTTTTGGTTGGGTAACTGTTTTAAAGTTTAAACCTTTTGATTGGTTTCTTTGCTGTTCTAAATTGTTTACCTTATGTAGTGAATGCTAATTAGTGCTTGCTTCACAGTGTTCTATAAGTGTTTTATATTAAAGTTAAACATCTATTAGTTTGATATATTCTACTGTTTAAACATTTACTATATATACATATATATTTGTGTTGCTATGTTTAACGATGGAATTTGTAAGTTTAATGTTTATTTCATTTAATTTAATATTTAAAAATTGGAATTATTAATTAAGGAGATTAATTTAATTCCTTTTTTTGTTATATTAGTGATGATTATCTTGATATTGCAATAATCAATTTGTATGTTCTGTTCAGTGTGTTTTATTGTTGAGTCAATAGTTGATGTTTATTTTTGTTTCCAATATTTGTTGGTGATATTTTCAATGGATGATTATGTGGATCTGTATTCTTCTGTGAGTTTTGTGGAATTCAATAATGTTTTGCTCAATATTCTGTCATACACAAGGTGTCCATATTTCACAGGATAGTGATGGTGCCTGTGCAGCTTCTACCAGTTTGCAGCAGAAGTTCCAGATCAGATACTAGCATTGACACTGGAGCAGTGCAGTTTGTTCCCTTCCACTAGGGAGAGCCAATGAAGCTTCAGCACTATGCATACTCCCAATGACCACAGCAGCTGTCGAAAATTAACTAATTTTAACTAATCTTACACAATAAATTATAGCACAATTTTTCAGTCTCACAAAAATCTCTCCCAGATTTCTTGTCAGCAGTCTTTAAGTGTAGTCAGCATGTGAACACAACAGTAACAGCGTCAAGTATAGCCACATTATAGACTGTCCCTGCATCTCTCTCCATCCACATATGTATTTTCCCGTAGGATATTTCAGGTTTCCTGACAGTGTGCCACTTCAATTAAAGTCGAAGCAAAAAGTTGTGGAAGAAAAGTGTCACTATTTCAGGAAACTATGAAACTCATTTTGCGCTCCCAGTCCCTTGCTGCTGAGATCTATTTAGAACCAAAGGTGTGCTATAAATTTAATAAACCAACAGAAGGTAAGGAAGTGCCTTCAGTAAATGTGATACATGAATAAAATTATAGTCAAACTAGGTGTTTGTTAGGGTGAAGTGGTTATGTTTCCATGGTGTAGATTTAGATTCTATAGCTGTCTTCGACCAGGGTCATGGATATCTGACTGTTCCAATTAGAGACAGACTGCCCTATAGGGCAATCAGTGAGTGCCAAAAGGGCCTGGTCTGATAGATCAGAGTGAGTCCCTTTTCTTGCTGTTTGTGGGATTGTTTTATGGTTTGGTGGGACAGTTACCACAAACATTCATGCTTTGCAAATCATATTTGCAGTGTGTCTTTATAAGCTAAGAACTCCCCGGATTTGCAATTGTGGGACAAATTTTTTTTAGCTACCTGATTCACTAAAGGGGCCACTCCTATTTTCGAGGCTGAACCTATTTTCTGTCTTGTTCAGACTTTGGTTCCAATGACATATGTGACTGCCCTACCACAACAGGAAATGTTACAATAGAGTACAGCAGGTCTAAATACTGAATAAAGGTAATAACTGCAGATACTGGAAGGATGCTAGGACGGACACATAAATTTGCCATAATGGCTCTCTAAGAAGAGGCTATTTTAGGTGGACTATATCTGTAATGCATATTAACCAATATAAATCAACCTTTTTATAAAAGCCACAATGTTTCAGGAATCACAATTTCCACTTTTGTCTTGTTTCTCACTGCTTCTAGGCAGAGGTCAAACTGACTTAATTTGCCTCCCTACAAATAACAAGGACGAGTTTCCAATTATTGCCACTGTATAAGTGGGTACACTTGCCAAGTCGAATTTACAGTTAAAACTGCACACACAGACACTGCAGTGGCATGTCTGAGACATGATTACAGAGCTACCTATGTGGGTGGCACAACAAGTGCTGCAGGGCCACTAGTAGCATTTGATTTACAGGCCCTGGCACCTCTAGTGCACTTTATTAGGGACTTACTAGTAAATCAAATATGCCAATCATGGATAAACCAATTACATACAATTTACACAGAGAGCATATGCACTTTAGCACTGGTTAGCAGTGGTAAAGTGCTCAGAGTTCAAAAGCCAACAGCAACAGGACAGAAAAAATAGGAGGCAGAAGGCAAAAAGATTGGGGATGACCCTGCATAAGCAAAAAATTCCAACAGCCAGCATGACTTTGTAGTCTTTGTTCATCAGGTGGTTCCTACACACTAAGGTGCTGGGAGATCTATGCATTTTAAAAGGATCATAACAGCATATGACCTGTTTCAGGCTTAGTGGGCGAGCCCTAGAAAACACAAATCCTGGCAACATTTGTGACATATCACTCATCATCTGTTGCTGTAACTTGCAGTAACAGTCTGTATTAAGTCACTGATCCTTTTACACAGTGTGGTACCTGAAATCTGCAATCTGTGTTTTCATGTTGTATCCACAAAGCACTGAAGATCACCTCCGAAGCTAATGCAGCTAGATGGGTGTAGCAAAACTGATTTTTGCTACACATCTGATAAACGTTACTTGTTATCTACCCTATACAGACATATGGTACTTGCAGCCATGGTCATTGTTGGAATTGTAGGGGTTATACAATAATAGACTGTGTGTACTTGCACTCTGCATAAACAAATGGACATTAATGACTACGACCTGTGTTTGCAGAATCTACCAACAAAAATGAAGTAATGGACGTTTAACGTCATGGTCCTTCTTGGGCTAACTGATTCTGCAAACATAGGCTGTGTTTACTTGTGGGACATATGCACCCAAGCTGAACCCTGGCCATTTATCTAGTGTGTGGCCCTGGACATATTGGTTGTGGCTACTTCAGGACATACACAATCAATATGTGTAAAAGCTGATTGGGTTGTGGTTGGGTTTGAGTTTGGGGGTTCTATAAACATGGGAAGTGGCCACCTCTGACTTCAGATGCTCTTGTTTGCCAACCAACCCAGCAATAACTGGGCAAAGCCGGATGTAGAAGTACAACAAATGTGGTCAGGGGGCACATGGGGACCTTACCCTCTCAACAAGGACCATGCCCTCTTCTGATCTTGGTCTAAGATGGTGATGAATCCTTAAGTCATCAACAATGTTTGCCTGAGTGATATGAAATGCAGCCGTTTGTGTTTGTGTGCCATAATTATAGGACCTATACATATATCATAGACGATGAACCTTTTTGCAACCATAGTCCGTGGCATAAGAAATGTATCAATTTGTCAGAAATTGAGTTATTATTTTCAGAGGGGATGGTTAGATAAAAGTACAGTTTTGACAGACTCTCTGGTCAATCCCTGGTTTATATGGTAGAAGCCAAAGTCAATCCCTAGAGAAGTTCATGTGCAGTTCAAACACTACTAGCAATTAGGATAGCGGTTAAGACATATTACAGTGTCATAGGCTATAAAGCATTTTGAATACTGCGGACAGGACAGCTGTCACGTTTTTGACTGAGTATCCCATCTGCCAAACTCAAAATAAGGCAGTTAGTCTCCAAATGTTGGGAAAGTTCCTTCTGGAAATGTCCTTCAGCCACAAGTTGGTTTCCTGGCACTAGATCTCTCTCCAATCAGGTTTCCTGTATGGTCCAATCCCCTGTGGTCATCTGGGCCTTCTTGGACTCAGGAGTCCTTCTGCATTTTCCAATCCTGAAACAGGTAAACAGGAGGCCAACCACTTGACCCTTGGAGAGCAGTTCCAGTTCATAGGTGCCATCAGGATTCAGGAGCCTTGAGGGAGTTCTCTTCTTTCAGCAGAAGACAGGAGTCTTCTTTTTTTTCCCCAGGACATTCGTCTTCAAATGGAGTCTTTTCAGGTTGTGGAATTCTCTGGGAAGGTGGTGGTTAAGGTTCCAGATTTATAGTGTATAGTAGAAAGTGGTTGGAGAAATTCTGCCACCCAAACCTAACTATTTTCCTACTGTCTCTGACTGCCTTTTTCAGCACATTTTCTTTGTAATACTGTAAAACGTCTGAGTAGTTCTTGTTTCAAGATGAGAGAACCCATATGTCACCAAGCAAGCTTCCCTTCAGCTAATTAGCCTCCCACTTGTTTAGATGAGCTCTTGTTCTTTCTTACAGCGTAAAAACTGGCTTTCTCCCCTATTATCCTGACTGACTGGCAGAGTTCTGGGAATTAAAAATTAATAGAGCGGTCCCCCTGCTATATCCAAGATGAAAGAGATTGTGCTAAAAATGTCCTTTATTATGCCAACTAATCATGTTTGTTCCCAGACAGCTATCATCCAAGGACATGTATTCAGGCTCTAGACGGGCTGAGTTTTAGGCTCAGTTTCCCTTTAGCAGCACAAACTATATTTTTTTACAAAGTTATTTTTTCACTTAAGGTATCAAAAATGTGATTTCCCCAATAAATGAAATGTTGAAAATTAAGTACACAATAATTTGGAGCACTTTAGTATCCTTTTCTCAAGCGTAGATAGGAAATATACATTCCAATCCCATGTAAGCCTAGGTTTACAAGGCATACATTTGGAGTAACTCCTGAATATATCAAAATGGCATTTCCGAAAGGGCAAATGCACTTTTGCTTGCCATATGTAATGCTAGGCATTTAAATTGATGGCCAGCAAGAGCACACTGGTGCTACTGGAAGACATTTACTATTTTATTGTATATGGATTGTGTGAATAAACACTGCATCCCGTATTCAACATTTAACCTTCTATTCATTGTATTTTACCCACCATTTACAAAGGGAAGTTTTGTAGGTCTAATATGAGTGGCACACAAAACATAGTATGTAAACTAAGACTTTGGCGTAGTTCTACAAGGTGTACTCACACATGACAATTGTGAACTTGGTTCAATTTATCAACGATGAATGTGAAAGACATATTTGTAGTAGCTTTGCAGAATATTGCTCAATGTGTTGAAATTGATTTTGGTTACTAACAATCCATATGAAGGGATCAGGGGAGCCATGGTAACAATAACAAACCTATTTCATTATTCATAGTATCACATGCCCACTGCACAAAGGAAAAAAATATCTCTTTTAAGTCCAAGTATTTATTACTACAGGACCAACCTTTTTTAAGTATCTCTAAAATAACTACACATAACATTATAAAAACAGCAAGAAGCCACGTTATAAACAGTCAAATTAAAAGGAACATGTCTAAAATGGTTAACTGTCATCCAGAGCCTAACACCCTCACATCTACGTATATATGCTACACTAAGAGGCATGGAAGGCAGAACAACTTGCAGTCTAGAGTTTCTTAGGAAGAAGAGACACACTGCATACCTTGTTGACAAGAGAGGTTGTCTTTATCAGCAGAGGTGTGAAGACAGTGTTCCTTTCAAAGGGCAAACGCAGCGGTAGTGGTCTTCCTCAGGGATGTTGAGATGTAGCATCTAGTGAAGTGTGCTGGAAGATTCTCGTGCAATAATCTGGGTGAAGGACTTCTAGTGACAAGTGGTCAAGTGACTATCCTCTAGAATTTCTAACATAAGTTTAGGAATGTCTGGCATAGATTGTGCATCAAGATGTGCATCCCAGACATTTCCTTATGAACATATACGTTTAAAGGACAATAAGTTAGACTAAACTATTTTGGTTATATCTGTATTTGTTATTAATTGACCTTGACATGATGAAGAGTAGATACTTGTTGAGATTAATAGTCCATCAGGTGTTACATCTATGTCATTAGTTGAATAGTTCAATGTTGTCACAAGCCTTAGAAAAATAGAGTCAGGTTATATCTGCATCAATTCTCAGGCATGACAATAATTCTGCATAAATCAGGAAAGATGACGACATCCATTGTCCAAGCTTTAAATGATGGCACACTTCATTAGCCAAGATGGAGTTTGTACCTACATAAAATGGAATTGGATCTTAGGCACTTTGCATCTCACCCCAGCTTGTATGCCTAAATGTGATGTCCTAGTATTTAGCCAGTAGGGATTTATCTAATGTGTAGGGAGATCCATTCTCTCAAGTTATTAAGGTCTAAAATTACCTAAATTAAAATACACACTTAAACAACTCTATGTGTAGAATAAAACAAAGGCAGTCAACATATCATACATGTGAATGGAGCATAAAACAAAGGAAATCAACATATCATATATGTAAATGGCAAAAATGATACATATAGTAAGTATAGCGAAGCATGGAAACTTTTAAGCCTTGCATTGATTCAGTTAATTGATGATTATATATATGATATAATCTATCCATGTTGTTTTATGCTTGTTGGTGATTAAACAAACCAGTGACAATATGAAATAGGCCAGATTAAAACTATGTGGTTCATACAGAAAAACAAAAATTTAAAAAAGAGTCTATTAAACAGAAAATGTATTTTCAGTTTACAGTATAGTTCATACAGGCTTTTGTAGTATATAAGCTGAATATGTGTCCTTGGTTGACTCACATGTTGAGTTCATTCCTCATCAGAGGACATGTTGATATCGTCGGGTGCACACACAGCATATTTGTGATCTTTAATGAATCCATACAGGGCATGTTCATTGTTAGTAACGTGCATATTCGGTGGACCAGCAAATGGTTGCTCATCTGAGACACTCAATGGTATTTGTGGCTCCTTTCCGGGGGGCTTGAAGGATAACAGTGAGTCAAGCCACTCATCAAGAGCTGCGTCTAAAAATGACACTATTGCTCTGTCATAGGTCCACTGTAGAAGGGACAGATGCATTGCTCAGGATTGTCTCTTGTGCTCATGCAGAGGTTGAACAATTGTTTCCAAGCATGAAAAGCCCCTGGGGGCTGCCCCAGCTGTAAGTCTAACATAATTTCAGTCAGACAGTTTAGGAGCAAGAACACAGGTTTTACTTGTGGGGCATCTATTTTGTAAAATGTGAGCATCCAGCGCTCGCTGAGTTCAGGTTGCCAAGCATGTCCCATATAGTAGACTATAGTCTCTTAGCACCTGTGTTATGCTGGATATGTGTACTCCATGTTGTTCTTTTCCTTGTAAGAACAGGAGAAATATGATCATTTCACAGATGATTAGCTGCATGATGATTGAACATCCTCTAAAAAGGCTGGAGAACAAAAAATGAAATAATGATGGAGCCAGTCCAAATATTGCTATATATCCAGTCACCAGTCAAGACCCAATGTTCCTAAAAAGATGCAAAACACCACCTGTCAAAAACAAATTAAATATCATTTTTATGATATCAGCAAAATATGTTAGGTATTGCATGTGTAACAGCCTCTGAATTTCTGAAGCAGTTCTGGAAGTCTGCAGGTTATAGGTTTCAATGGCTAAAGTCAATGGTACTTTTTTTGTAGTAGAACAGAAAATAGCTTGTTTAGAGCATCAAAATGCATGGATTTTATGTTTATATTAGACCCAGGGATGTACCTAATGATATTTTAAGGTTGCGTGTACAAGGTCCTTCCACCTCACTGTATTGTTTCTGAAAACTGTTATCAGGTATTTTTGGCCAGGTTCCAACCCACAGCAAGTAACAGTTGTTAGAAATAAATGAGAACCATTATTCAGAAGTTCACAATGTGTGGGAAAGGTTGCAACAGGGAAACTGATAAAACACATCTTCACCCTGGCATCAAAGCACTACACATTTCACGTAATATTATGGTATCAAACAGAAGGGAATGTCTAAGGGTATTTCTGCAGGTTGCTACACTAATATACATAGGGGCATATTTAAGAAAAGTGGCACTGCACACAGTGCAGCGGCACTTTTGTTGCACCTTTACCGCCTCCTACAGCCACCATATGTGTACAGTATTTCAAATACAGAGCACCATGGCGGAGGGTAGAGGCAATAGAGTAATTTCAGCTGAGCAGGTGTTAAAAGTGCTGAACAAAATTAAGCAAGGAAATCTGGTAGATTTCCTTGCGCCATTTTTTTGGCCCCCCTAACAGGAGAATGCCCCCTTTGCATACATTATGCCTGGTGCTGGCATAATGTAGTGCAAAAGGTTACAAAGAGACACAATGCAAGCATTGCACCACTTTCTAAATATGGTGCAGGGATTTTGACCTCGTTGGGCCACATTAGCATGAAAACCAGGTAATAGGTGGAGCATCACTGATTGTAAATGAGTCTTATACTTGTTCTATACTTAATAGTGTGTCTGTAGATTCTCATTTGACCATTTCTTTTGAGTGAGTGTTAAATTATATGGTTCAAACATGGCTGTTTTCATTGAGAAATTGCCAAGGCACAAAACCTGTACTGAGTATTTGTAATACTCAATTTAATTGTATAATTAACTGAGCCTGCATGTGTTGTTGCAAACTTAGATCTCCTTTTCTGAGGTGTAAAGCTGAGGATACAATGTAGTTTAATGTACACACTCTTTTAGAAGGTTTGTGCATTCCATTGTTGATAAATAAATAAAAAACTGTTTCTAGGTTTTCTTGATCTATTTGCCTAATTTGTTTTGGAGCTTCTTTCTCTGAATACTTGTTTGTTTAATTAGAAATGGTATATATTCTTGTAGCAAGGTCTATTTTATTTCTTTTATGATGCAGTCTCAGAGGAAAGTTAACAAAATCCATATTTTCATTATTTAATGAAAACTGTTTTTTTACTGCTGAAAGACTAGAATGTTTAGTCATTTTTGGCATAGCTTATCTACACAATGTGTGGTAACTACTACAGGTATTTCAATGTTTTACCATGGGTCAGGATGATTGAGTTTAGGTCCAGGAGTATTTGAAAGAAAATGCTGTTTCCATGTGTCTGAAGAAAAAGGCCATAAGTCTAAACCTTCAACAGGAAAATGGGTTGAATTATAGGTTTCATTTTGTATGATAATATTTATGTCCGATTCAGACGTATTCATTTGGAATTGTCAACTATTGAACATGATCGAATTGGCCTTTGGTACTGAAGGTTTCTTTAGGGCCTCCATTGTTCCAAATCCCAGGCAGGTAGTCTGTTGGATAGTTTTGTTTAGAAAGATCATTTCTTTCAGTTTTATACAGGCCCAAAATATGGCCATGGATCTGCCAGAAGTTGATTCCCCAAATACTTTTTTTATCAACATGTGCTATGCAATACTCATATCCTTGAATAGCCAGGTTTTGGTGAAATTCATGTCAGTACCTGAGCTTATTGGTAGCAATTAGATTTTTTTTTAGCCGCCGTGGCTTATGTATGAAATGTCAGTACTGTGACAGTAAGGGAATCTAGCCAGGAAATTAAAACGACTATATGGAGGCAGACCCTCACAATAGTTCCACTGTTTGTAATTGTGAATTTCTCTAGGACATCTAGCCATATGTATGAGATAATATGCATAGTGGTGATAACAATCCATTTCTTTGTAATACGCTGATTTCAAATAAGGATCTTCATAATTAAAGTAGCATTAGCCTGTAAATCAGACATTATTCATACAGTTTTAAATTCCCAATTATCTGACATAGAACTGGGTATTACAATATCATTAATTGATACTTCTATCACATATGGCAATTGTAATGCCTCAGTGGGTCCCATAAAGGGATATGGAAACTTTTCCCATACTATGCCCTCGAGCACAGGATAAGCTCTAATATTCGCAGCACAGAGACGTCTTCAGGCTCTGTGGGATGAGAAGTGTGGCTGTAGTTCTTGAACCACAGGTGAGGAAATTGTTTTTGCATGGACAAAATGTCCATTATGTAGCAGTAGAATGACATACACAGGATGAAAAGAAAAGGTTCCAAAATGATACAGGCATAGGACAACTGAGAAATCAAATACTTGTCACAAAACCATTGACAAGTGTGAAGCAATCTCTGGCTGTGAGTGACTGTAGAAGAGGTTTAAAAAGTTCCTGTGACATACTGAATCATTTTTAATGTTATTGGTCTTGCTCAGCTTTCGAAAGGGCACCAGTTCAAATGATGTAGCATCAGATGAAATTTCATAGCAAACCTCGGAATTGCATTGGACAGTAGCCACTGTCATATTGGCATCATCAGCTTTGTTTGTTGCACTCAGGCTTTTGTGTAAAGTGTTAGGCTAAAATATCCCCAGCTGAGAACTCGACCCAGAATGGTTACTGCTTTGTTTAGGGGCCATGGTATTCAGAGTAGGGAGAGGCTGAGAGTCAATAATCTGAATCTTTCTTGGTGTCTGTAACTTTCAACTGTAGAGGACAGGCCACATAATGTTTTGTAACATGGTCAATAAGCACCTGTCAGTTTCTCCTCGAGCCAGGAGGCAGATTAACACTTCTGTTGCCATTTACCCCAAGAACAGTGAGAGGTGGTCTGTAGGATGGTTCAAAAGTTTGCTTGTCATTAATTTCTTAGCTTTTTTTCTAGAACTATGTCCCCATCATCAACAGTGATAACCTCCTCTTCACCAATATCAGCATCATAGTAGCTTGTGTAAGAACGTTTGTTTCCAAATTCTCAGATACTATGCAAAACATAAATATTTCTCCAAGTGAAATTTATCTACATCCACCACATCCCAGAGTTATCTATCCCAGGCACATATACAGGAACTCAAATAGAGCCTCATAAGAAATGCACCCTCCCAATACTCATGTAGGCAAGTTATTAAATACTCTCTGAGCTCCATACAGATTAGGGTAGCAACTAAGACCTAAACGTAGCATCCTAGCAGTCAAAGCTTGTTTAATCATGTCTTTACCACATTCTACAATGCCATTCAACTCAGCTTTAAATGGGTTGCTGAATTGCAGACAAGCTCCAAGAGCAGACACTGAGGGCCTGATTACGAGGCTGACTGTCTTGATACCGCCGCTGCTGTCAGACTACCAGGGTGCCACCGTCTCCATCGGGATCAGTGATCATAATGGGCTGACAGCAGTGCCCTGCTGATTATAACCTGCTTTTCTGCCAGCCTTTTTATGGAGGTATCATTGCCATGAAAAAAGGCTGGTGGAGAACCAGTGCATGGGACCAAAGGGGGGCCCCTGCACTGCCCATGCACTTGGCCAGGGCAGAGCAGGGATCCTCCTGCTCAGCACCCTTGAAATGCTCGCTGTCTGCTGTGCAGACAGTGAGCATTGCGAGGGTGCTGGTGCCCTCTGCGGTGGCCGCATTGCCGCCAGCTCTATTACGGGCCAGCGACAATGCTGCTGCCTCTTTCCCAGTGGGCTGAGGTTTCCGCCCGTCAGCCTAGCGGGAAAGTCGTAAAGGGCTCAGTAGGGAGGTAGCCAATATGGCGGCAACCTCCCTGTCCGACGTTTGGCAGATGGGTCATTCCATCTGCCAAACTCATAATGAGGCCCTGAATCCCTGTAAGCCTAAGAGGTAAACGCAGGACTGTTATTTGTATGTAATGAATGAACTACCCCAGATTCTACCGGGTAGTGCAAATCTTTTAGTACTGGTGAAATGCTTGCATTTCTCTGTGGCCAAACCCACAGGAATTAAGACATGAATCAATCACCACCAATATGTACTTATATCTGTTAGCTAAGTAGAAGGGACCGATGTGATTAAAATAAATCACCCACAAGGGGATAGTTGAGATTATGAGGAGAGTTGGTGAGGGTATTTTGACAGTGGAGGGTGTAGCATAACACGCTGATTCAAACAGCTGCTTACTCTATAACCTTTATTTGAAGAGGCAGTCAGCGACCATCCGTACAACTCTCCAAGTTAACTGACTTCTCCGAATCCCTCTCACCCACGTTCTACTACCCTCCATTCTATCTCTAGTCGCATGCAAGTGCCCTGCACGTGACTATACCCAACACATCCTTTCCTTTTAGTAATAACAATTATAAATACTAACATAAATTAAATCCTAACATTAAAGATAATAAAAAATGCAAAATTGTCCATTAAAAGTCTAACACAAAATCCTGAAACTTTCTTGGTAAGTCTATAACTCTTCCACTGCGAGTAGCCACTTGAGGCAAATCTTTGTGATTACTAGTACCAGACTGGTTTGACATTTGTTCCTGTGTTTCCCAAACAGGTGACAACTCATTTTGGATAACTGAAGATGTGGAACTTGAAATGAGTTCATGTTGATCATCACTTCCATATTGTTCTCGTGTTGTATGCAGATGCTCACGATTCTTCTCACAATTGCTCTCCATTTCTGTCCCAGACCAATCTAAATCTGCACAAGGTTTTTCCAATGCACTTACACCAGAACTCTTCACCACGTCACCACACCTGGCCAACCTACTACAATGCCATATCTTTCCATCACTCAACAACGCTGAACACTTGAACATTTTCCTTCTTTGGAGGGATTTAGAGAATTTGCTGTCACCCTTCCTTGTTTTACACATCAACCTTATTTCGACCCAATCACCTTGCTTAAGTTTAACTTCCTCAGCCTTATGATTATGATCATAATACTTCCTATATGCTTCTTGTGCTTTGGTAATATTGCTTTTGACCATGGCAGGAGACCACCTACTCTGAATCTTAAGTTTTAGCCAAGCTCTGTTATCTTTAGTAAATGGTTCTCTATCTCTTCAAATTTTGAATGGACTATATCCTGTAACCGTTGGTGTAATTCTATAAGCCCACATCACGTATGCAAGTTCCTTCTCCCAATCTTTCCTAGCACTGATGGCTGCTTGAATAGAACGCATAATCACACGGTTGAAGCGTTCCACAGCACCATTCCCTGCTGGATGATAGACAGGAGTTTGTTTTTCTTTAACACCATTTCTGGAAAGAAATTCTTTCCACTTTTCTGACACAAATTGAGGACCATTGCCATTCAAAACTGATTAAGTGGATGAGTCACACCTCTCATACACTTTGTACTCAGGCCATTTAGAATAAAGATCTAACAATACTATTACATACTTAGTTTCGTCATAAAGACTAATATATTAGGATTTCGATATAGGATTTCGATATAGGACCTAAGATGTCAATTGCAACCTCCTCCCACGAATTTATACCTAAAGCTGGTCTGAATGTTTTCAAAGACTTGTTAGCATTAGCACACACGCTACAATTCCGTACCACCCTTTCCACTTTTGCATCCATACCTGGCCACCAATATGACAATTTCACTCTTTTTTTTTATTTGATAATTCCTAGATAACCCTCATGAGTTATCTCTAGAATCTTTTCACGAAGCACTTCTGGAGGCACCATTTTCTCCCTCCTCATGAGAAAGTTGTTCTCATTAATGGTCAATTCATTCCTGATCTCCCACCATATGACAAAGTTTTGAGTCAGTTTCCTCTTGCAAGGCCAACCATTACGGACATACCCCATGATTTTTTGCAGAACCTCATCACTGTTGTAAGAACAAATCCATTCAGTTTCATTAATGATATCACCCTTCAAATTGATTTGATCTCTATCAACCATATCAGCAAATGCAACACTATACTCATTCCACTCTTAATCTTCTGCCGCCTGGAATGGTAGCGGTGAATGACTTAAATATTCTGCCACTTTATTTCTTATACCAGGATGATATTCCACTTCATAAACATAATCCAACAATCGTAAAGATAACTTAGTTATACAAGGCATAGCCTTAGTTATGCCTTAGGAAGTCAAAACCTTCACCAAAGGTTTGTGATCCGTCCCAAATACAAAATCTGTTCCCCACAAATAGTGTCTAAACTTCTCCATACCCCAAACTGCACTCATTACTTCTTTTTCAATAACAGAGAATTTCTCCTCAGAAGGGAATAAGGCAAGTGAGGCAAAAGCAATAACATTCTCCGCCCCTTTATCTGACACCTGAGTTAACGCTGCTCCCAAGCCTTTTCCTCTAGCGTCAACCATGAGAATACTCTTTTCTTTGCAATCAAATCTTTGCAGGGGAAGAGCTGAATTTTTTTTTTTTTATTTGCTCAAAATCTTCATTCAGCTCAGAATTCCACACAAATTCCTGCCTCTCCTTTATCAGTTGTCTTAACAGATAAGTCTTAGTGGAAAAATGCTCCACGAATCTTGCATAGAACTCCACTAAACCCAAAAAGGATCTAACATCATCTTTGGAATTTGGAGCTGGATCATCATTAATCGCAGATAGGATACTATTCTTAGGAAGTATGCCTTGCTTACTCACTACATGTCCTAAATACGTAACAGATTCCTTGGCAATCCTGCACTTACTTAACTCCGCTGTGAGCCCATTCTCTGCTAGCCTTGTCATAACTGACATCAGTCTCGAAATCATGTTCACACCTATCTTTTCCTATGATGAGTATATCATCCTGGGAATATATGACCCCACCATGTTTCTTAACAACTTGTGCATAAGTCGTTGAAACACTGCTGCAGCAGAAGCCAAACCAGTTGGCATGCAAATGAATCTATAACACCCAAAAGGTGTTATAAACGATGTTATTTTCTTACTTTATGGATGTAAACAGATTTGATGGTAAGCTGACTCAAGATCAATGGTAGAAAACCATTGACAACTCTTCGATTTAGGGAAAAGCTCTTCAATCTTGGGTAAAGGAAATTTATCAATCACAATACACTTATTTAACTCTCTCAAATCCACACAAAGCCTAATTTGTCCACTTGCCTTGCGTGCTACAAGTAAGGGTGCCAAACAATCGGCTCTATTATACCTTCTTTCTCCAACCTGTCTAATTCCTTCATGACAGTTTCCCTCACACTTAGAGGTATGTTCCTTACTTTGTGAGAAACAGGTGTAACTCCCTCTTTAAGTATAATTTTGTGTTTAAACTTCAATAATTCACCTACCTTACCAGAAAACACATGCAGACATTTTTCTAAACCTGGCTACAAGAAGAATACACTACAAGGATAGTACTTGTGTGACACTATTAGGGTTTAAGACGACTCCTAGAGCTTCCTGATCCTTCCATCCTAAGACAGAAGGTCCCTTCTCGGCTACCAATAGGGTATCTGGTGCCTTCCTGCCATTGAATTCAAACACCAAATCTACAGAACCCACCACAGGAATTTTGTCCCCTGTAAAGGTAATAGGTTGTACACACAATGGTGTAAGAACACTTCCATACAATTTATTACATTTTTCGTTCCATACATCTTTACAGATATTCGTAAAAGGTGACCCAGAATCTGCTTATTACTTGTATCTGTATTCCTACTGTTTTGATATCACAAACAAGCTTGCTTCGCAGCTCATAGGTACCTAAAATTAAATTGTCTATACTTAGAACACACTTAACCTCATCTGATTCACACCCTACCGTAAGATCTCTTTGTTTAATATCCACACACTTCACAATCGACTAATTCGTCTTTCTTTTGCATACCTTGGCAAAATGCCCAACCACTCCACAAATGGCACATTTTGACTTGAACGTCAGCCAGCACTTGTCTCTTGCATAATGTCCTTTGTTACCGCATCTATAACAGGTGACTTTCCCTTGTTGACTTTTCTTGGCGTTCGACCTATGCATGGGGCTATTGTTACAAAAATGTTTCTTTTTTTCTTCTTGCATTACCTTGCACACCACATCACCATCCTTCCCATTACTTAATGCTGCTTTAGCACACCGCTTAGAAAACTCTGCTTTCTAGCGATAATCTCGCATCCCACAAACCCATAGTTTCTCTTGACCTCCAGTATTATTGGAATGCATAATGATTTGATCCCGGATCAGTTCATCATGTAATTACCCAAATCTACAAGTTATTGCCAATTTCTTTAAAGCAGAGACATAATCCTTCACCGACTCATCCTTGCTTTGTTTCCATTGAAAAAAATGTATCTGTCCACAGCTGCACACCCAACCGGTTGATAGTGTGCGTCTAGGTCTTCCAAGGCATGCCTGAGGAAATTTGTGTCTTCACTTGCCCTCTGTTTTTTCTCCATTTGGGTAAATACTCTATGGCCCTCATTCTGACCCTGGCGGTCGGTGATAAAGTGGCGGCCAAGCCGCCAACAGGCCGGCGGTCTAAAATATGCAATTCTGACCCTGGCGGGAACCGCCAACACAGCCCGCCGTATTAACACTCCGCCCGCCACGGCGGTACAAACAAACAGCGCGGCGGTTCCCGCCAACAGCCAGGCGGCAGACAATGTACCGCCCACCCTATTACGACCCACCAATCCGCCACCTTTTCCGGGGCGGGAGCACCGCCGATAAGAACACGGCGGAAACAGACTACGAACGGGAAAACGCTCACCTCTACGCACTCCACGCCAGATTCCGGCAGTATGGAACCAGAGTTGCAGGTCATCCCCGCACTCCTATACCTGCTCATATACCAGGAGCACGCCCGGCGGCGCGGAAGACATCGGTGAGTACTGCACCTACGACACAGGGGAGGGAAAAGATTACCGACACACACCCACCCACCCACACCCACTACAACACACACATCAATGCATTCCCACAGATCACTGTCACAACCCACAAACCACCCCCCTCCGAAATAATGCAAAGACCAAAAGAAGAGATCATAAACGGGCAGATATATTGAAATATGTACACCAGTAATCCCAATAAATAAATAAACTATGTACAAAATATATACAGCTACTAAATGTAGTCCAACCACTGTCCGTGGATCACAGGGGTCCTGTGCAAAGGGGCAAGGCCCAGTCCCACGACAAGAACTCCACGGAGAGAACACTGCAGGGGCATCAGAAAGAAAATAGGACAGGCACCTCAGGGGGAAGGGAAGGGGGGGCACCTCAGCCACTTGAGTACACGACGCCAGATCCACGAGGGGACTCCATGACCACTGGCCCATCCTGGGGAGAGCAAAGCCACAGTCCAAACAGTCCATACAGTGGGTGGCCTGCCCACTGGGCCATCCTGGGGAGAGCAAAGCCACAGTCCAAACAGTCCATACAGTGGGTGGCCTGCCCACTGGCCCATCCTGGGGAGAGCAAAGCCACAGTCCATACAGTCCATACAGTGGGTGGCCTGCCCACTGGGCCATCCTGGGGAGAGCAAAGCCACAGTCCATACAGTCCATAACAGACCCCACTGCCACTGGAGGAGGCAAGTTGGCCAGAGGACATCCTGCAGCCCTGCCCGAGATAGATCCTGCCCTGCCACGTCTGCCAAAGGGCCAGCGGTTCTTGCCTTGAAGGGCCCAGTTCAGCGCTCCTTGCCTTGAAGGGCCCAGTTCAGCGGTTCTTGAGACGGCGGGGCCCAGCGGAGCGGTTCTTGAGATGGCGGGGCCCAGTTCAGCGGTTCTTGAGACGGCGGGGCCCAGCGGAGCGGTTCTTGAGACGGCGGGGCCCAGTTCAGCGGTTCTTGAGACGGCGGGGCCCAGCGGAGCGGTTCTTGAGACGGCGGGGCCCAGTTCAGCGGTTCTTGAGACGGCGGGGCCCAGCGGAGCGGTTCTTGAGACGGCGGGGCCCAGTTCAGCGGTTCTTGAGACGGCGGGGCCGAGCGGAGCGGTTCTTGAGACGGCGGGGCCCAGTTCAGCGGTTCTTGAGACGGCGGGGCCCAGTTCAGCGGTTCTGGAGACGGCGGGGCCCAGTTCAGCGCTCCTTGCCTTGAAGGGCCCAGTTCAGCGGTTCTTGAGACGGCGGGGCCCAGCGGAGCGGTTCTTGAGACGGCGGGGCCCAGCGGAGCGGTTCTTGAGACGGCAGGGCCCAGTTCAGCGGTTCTTGAGACGGCGGGGCCCAGTTCAGCGGTTCTGGAGACGGCGGGGCCCAGTTCAGCGCTCCTTGCCTTGAAGGGCCCAGTTCAGCGGTTCTTGAGACGGCGGGGCCCAGCGGAGCGTTTCTTGAGACGGCGGGGCCCAGCGGAGCGGTTCTTGAGACGGCGGGGCCCAGTTCAGCGGTTCTGGAGACGGCGGGGCCCAGTTCAGCGCTCCTTGCCTTGAAGGGCCCAGTTCAGCGGTTCTTGAGACGGCGGGGCCCAGCGGAGCGGTTCTTGAGACGGCGGGGCCCAGTTCAGCGGTTCTGGAGACGGCGGGGCCCAGTTCAGCGCTCCTTGCCTTGAAGGGCCCAGTTCAGCGGTTCTTGAGACGGCGGGGCCCAGCGGAGCGGTTCTTGAGACGGCGGGGCCCAGCGGAGCGGTTCTTGAGACGGCGGGGCCCAGTTCAGCGGTTCTGGAGACGGCGGCCGGTCTATGGCCAACTGCTAATTGCCTGGTGGTGCCCTCCTGGGCAGCGGGGATGGTGCTACTTCAATGCCCACCTGGGCTGTGGGTGGTGGGGCCCTCCTGGCCAGCTGGGCTGGGTCCTCCCTGGGCAGCGGCTATGGGGGTGGTGGGCTCTCCCGGGGCAGCTGTGCCGGTTCCTCCCGGGGCAGCGGCTATGGGGGTTGTGGGCTCCTCCTGGGCAGCAGGCCTGCTGCCTGACCTCTCCGACTTGCTGCCCTTGCCCTCCTTAGTCGTGGGCCTGTGGCCCTTTCCTCCCTTTGGAGCTGTGGCTGGTGACTGTCTCTGGGTGGTGTCCGGGGGGGATGTAGAAGGCGGGCTCCTGCGGCGCCCCTTCCGCCTTCTGCTCCTCTTCCCAGGGGGTGGGCTGGCTGTCCCCTTGCTGCTGGGCGAAGATCCAGACATGCGGGCTGGCGGGCTCCAATACCCCTGCACCCTTGTCAAGGGGGCTGCAGGGCTGGTGGTGGCTGAGGTGCTCTTCTTACCCCGACGAGAAGGAGGGGGGGGCTCAGGGTCAGGAAAGAAGTTAGTAGTGGCGAGGAAGAGCTTCTTGGGACAATGGAGAGTGGTAGGTACAGTGGGAATGGGAGTGGAGGGAGAGGATGTGGTTGTAGGTGAGTCACGTTTGCTGTCTTTGGGTGCAGGTGCAGGAGGGATAGGCTGTCGTGAGGTGGATGGCTGTTGGGTGGGTGGGTGGCTGCGTTTGTGTGGTGTGGAAGAGGGGGTGACAGACACAGTGGGAGAGGACACAGGGGACGTGTAAATGGCAGTGGGGGTGGTGACTGCACGTGTGCGGACTGGAGTGGAGGGTGTGCTGGTGATGGAAACACTGGCTGATGGTGAGGTGAATGGAGGTGTGAGTGTAGACGTCACAGGGAGGGAGGAGGGAGACGAGGAGGTGGGGGTCACAGAGGTGGTAGTGACTGTTGGCATGTCTGCATCGGAATGTTGCGTGTGTGAATGTCTGCGTGATCTGTGGTGCTTATGTTTGGATGAGCTTCTCTTGGGTGTTGAGGTGTGTGCAGGCTGGTCTGATGGTGTGGGTGGGACAGGCAGAGGAACAGGAGACTGGGAGGAGGGAGTTAGTAGAGGCAGGCAGGAGACAGGGACAATGGCTGCCGTCAGTGCTGAGGCCAGAGCCTGGAACGATCGCTGATGGGCAGCCTGACCCGAATGAATGCCCTCCAGGTACGCATTGCTGCGATGAACCTCCCTCTCCACCCCCTGGATGGCATTCAAAAGGGTAGTCTGCCCAACAATGAGCGTTCGGAGGAGGTCAATGACCTCCTCACTGAGGGCAGCGGGGGTAACAGGGGCAGGGCCTGAGGTGCCTGGGGCGAAGGAGATGCCCGGCTTCCTGGCAGAGCGGGCACGGGGCGAACGCTGAGGGGCTGCTGGGAGGGCGGAGATGGTGCGCTGGGTGGCAGCTGTACCTGTAATGGCGGGGGGCACGGATGGTGCCACCCCCGCAAGGGAGCCCCCTTCCGAGGACGTGTCCGTGTCGCTGCAGGGTCCAGTCGTCCCCGTCGTGGAGCTCCCCTCGCCCTCCGTCTCACTGGTCCAGTCTGACTCTGTGGCATGGCCCTCCTGGGCCATGTGAGATGCAGCTCCCTCCTGCCCCGATGCCACTTCTCCTCCGCCTGATGATGCTGATGCACACAAGCACAGAAAGACAAACAAAAAGGGGGGGGGAGAGAGAAATAAAGGGATATTGATTACATGGATCTCCGGTACAGTTAGCGGACATGACAGACACAGATGCCCCCTGCACTAAGTTGCGCACTTGGGGTCCGCTACGCATTCCGTGGAACATGCCCTACACGCCTAGAGTTGACAACTGCACCCATGGATGACACGGCCCAGGGATGGCTGTACTGACAAACTACTGAGGGTGGTGGCTGGGGACACAGGGGCTTACGGGGGTGCCCAGCCTACAGATATCGCCCTGGCCTAGGGGGACCCCCAGCCCTCCTCCCCCACCCAGACACCTCCACTGCGCGACAACAGAGTAGATAATGCTTGGACTCACCCCCTTGTGTCTGCTGTGCTGCCCTCACGCGCCCATCCAAATCAGGGTAGGCCACCGCCAGGATCCGGAACATCAGGGGGCTCAGTTGACGGCAGGCACCCCGCCTACGTTGGGAGGCCATCCCCAGCAGAGACTCAGCGGTCTTCTTGGTCCCACGGCGGATGTCCTCCCACCTCTTGCGGCAGTGGGTGCCCCGTCGATGGTGGACCCCCAGGGTCCGGACTTCCTTGGCGTAGCACGCCAAATCCCGATCTTCTCATGGGCGCGGACCTATGTGACACGTACAGGGAGGGAGAAATACCACGTTCAAGTTTGTCAGCATTTTCCTTGCCAGTGGCCCAACGCCCCCCATCCCCGCCAGGCCCCCCGCCATGCCCCCCGCCATGCCCAACATGCCCCCCATCCCCGCCAGGCCCCCCGCCATGCCCCCCGCCAGGCCCAACATGCCCCCCATCCCCGCCATGCTCCCCGCCAGGCCCAACATGCCCCCCATCCCCGCCAGGCCCCCCGCCATACCCCCCGCCAGGCCCAACATGCCCCCCATCCCCGCCAGGCCCCCCGCCATGCCCAACATGCCCCCCATCCCCGCCAGGCCCCCCGCCATGCCCCCCGCCAGGCCCAACATGCCCCCCATCCCCGCCATGCCCCCCGCCATGCCCAACATGCCCCCCATCCCCGCCAGGCCCCCCGCCATGCCCCCCGCCATGCCCAACATGCCCCCCATCCCCGCCATGCCCCCCGCCATGCCCCCCGCCAGGCCCAACATGCCCCCCATCCCCGCCAGGCCCCCCGCCATGCCCAACATGCCCCCCATCCCCGCCAGGCCCCCCGCCATGCCCCCCGCCATGCCCAACATGCCCCCCATCCCCGCCAGGCCCCCCGCCATGCCCCCCGCCAGGCCCAACATGCCCCCCATCCCCGCCAGGCCCCCCGCCATGCCCCCCGCCAGGCCCAACATGCCCCCCATCCCCGCCAGGCCCCCCGCCATGCCCAACATGCCCCCCATCCCTGCCAGGCCCCCGCCATGCCCCCGCCAGGCCCAACATGCCCCCCATCCCCGCCATGCCCCCCGCCATGCCCCCCGCCAGGCCCAACATGCCCCCCATCCCCGCCAGGCCCCCCGCCAGGCCCCCAAGCCAGCCAGTGGCCCCAAATCCAGATTGAATTAAACTCACTTGTTGGTCTGGAGGACCGTAGAGTAGCGCATACTGGGGGAGGACCCCATCCACAAGTTTCTCCAACTCCTCTCCAGTGAAGGCAGGGGCCCTTTCCCCAGGTGCAGCAGCCATTGTCCCTTCCAGACCGAGGTCACAGCAACACTTGCAGTATAGGTCCTCTCCTGTGAAAGTTCAAGTCGCAAGTGGATAAGTAGATAGAAAATGGCGGTCACGTCCGCGGCGGTGCGTACCGCGGCGGTGCGTCCCGCCACCGCCGGCGCCCTTCGCAATTGGCTCCTGAAACCCATAGGCTTCAATGTTAACCAATGCGGCTTGGCGCCGCGGTCTTCGCCCGCCGCCCGCCGCGGTCTGCCACGCCAGCGCATTGACCTCACATCCCATTGTCACACTTTACAGGTCAGGCAGCCGCCATTTCCAGGGCCCACATGGCTCAACTTCAACTGCGTCACACAGGCCTAGGCCTTGCATAGCCACTCAGACACGCCATTCACTGCATAGAGAATCGTTTACTGTGCTAGCTGTGAGTACGTACCTGTGGGTTGCTTGACTGTGTGCTCCATGTTGTCCTTCCTAGGCACCGTCCGCTGGGTTGGGCGAGGAGACGGATGAATCCTCCCGTGTACCGACCGCTGGTGGACCTGTCGACAATGGAAGAACGCCACATTATCCTGACCTACCGTCTTAACCGTGCCACTATCCATGAACTGTGTGCCCAGCTGGAGCCCGACCTGATGTCCCCCATCCGCCAACCCACAGGGATTCCCCCTCTGGTGCAGGTCATGTCAGTACTCCATTTCTTGGCAAGTGGGTCATTTCAGACAACCGTGGGAATTGCTTCTGGGATGTCTCAGCCCATGTTTTCGAAGGTGTTATCCAGAGTGTTGTCTGCCCTGATGAAATCCGTGAGGAGCTACATCATTTTCCCTGAGGTGGGCGAATTGGCTACAGTGAAGGGTGATTTCTACGCCCTTGGACATATTCCCAACGTAATTGGTGCCATTGATGGGACCCATGTGGCTTTGGTTCCCCCAAGAGACAGGGAGCAGGTGTACAGGAACAGAAAAAATTACCATTCAATGAACATCCAGGTGGTGTGTTTGGCTGACCAGTACATCTCGCATGTAAATGCCAAATTCCCAGGGTCAGTGCATGACGCCTACATCCTCAGGAATAGCAGCATCCCTTACGTGATGGAACAGCTACAGAGACACCGCGTATGGCTAGTGGGGGACTCTGGGTACCCCAACCTGTCGTGGCTACTGACCCCAGTAAGGAATCCCCGGACCAGGGCAGAGGAACGGTACAATGAGGCCCATGGGCGTACTAGGAGGGTGATCGAACGCACCTTTGGCCTCCTAAAGGCCAGGTTTAGGTGCCTGCATATGACAGGTGGATCCCTAATGTACTCACCTAAGAAGGTGTGTCACATCATCGTGGCCTGCTGCATGCTTCACAACCTGGCTTTGCGCCGCCAGGTGCCTTTCCTGCAGGAGGATGGTCGAGACGGTGGTGTTGTGGCAGCGGTGGAACCTGAGGAGAGTGACGAGGAGGAAGACGACGGGGCTGAAACAGACAACAGGGACAGAATCATTGAACAGTACTTCCAATAGGACACAGGTAACATTTCAAAGATAATTTAGTAAATGTTAACTACTCTCCTGCATCTCTGCTGCCTGTCTATTTGCCCCAGTGTATGATGACTGAGTTTTGGCTTTTCCCTCCCTATTTCAGATCTGGGGTCCCCACTACGAGTCCTGTGCTTCGTTTCCCCATGGACTACAGCTTTGTGGCAGCTGTTTGTTGACTTCACCATGTACAAGGACATATTTGCACTGTCATGTCAATTACAATATATTGAAATCACAGCCAGACTCCAGATATTTTGGTGCAAAATAGGTGTTTATTTAAGTGCTCAAAATGGGATGGGTGGTTTCAAGTGGGTGGGGGCTATGGTGAAGGAATGTCCATGGCAGAGTCCAGAGTAACAGTCACACAGGTGCATTGTCCAGAGGCCTGTGGAGAGATGGAGCATGGGCAGTTCAAGGATGGACAGGGTGACAATGTGGGACAGTGGGATGACATCAGGTGGTATCCATTGCTGGCGGGGGTCTTGACATCCTACTCTGTCTTCTTGCGAGATCTCAGGGCCCTCTTGCGGGGTGGTTCTTCTCCTGCAGGAGGTGGGGGTCTGGTGGGCTGCTGCTGTGCGGGGGCCTCCTGTCCACTAGCGCCGGCGGAGGTGGTTGGCTGTTCTTGGTCCAGGCTAGTGGCAGGGGCCCTTGGGTGTTGTTGAGTGTCCGCCCTGGTGTTGACGAGGTCCTGCAGCAGCCCTACCATGGTAACCAGGGTGGTGTTGATGGCTCTGATGTCCTCCCTGTACCCCCGATAGTGTTCCTCCTGCAGTACCTGGATCTCCTGGAACCGGGCCAGTACCGTCGCCATCGTCTCCTGGGAGCGGTTGTATGCTCCCATGATGGTGGTGAGGACCTCGTGGAGAGTGGGTTCCCTGGGCCTCTCCTCCCCCCCCTGTCGCACAGCTGCCCTCCGAGTTCCCCTGTTTCCCTGGGCCTCTGCCCCCTGGCCGGTGTGCCCACTACCACTGCCCCCCGGGTTATCCTGGGTGCCCTGTAGTGGTAGACACACCGCAGATTGACGCGCCCTGGAGACAGAGGCATGGGCCCGCTGGGTGGGAGCTGTGCTGGTGTTCCCAGAGGGGTTTGGGTCTGTAGTGGCCTGGGCCTGTGTGAGGGGAACCGACTGTCCAGAGGTCCCCGATGGTCCGGGCTGGTCATCGGTGTCCAGGTCGACAGAGCTGCTGTCATCGCTGACGGCCTCTTGGGTGGGGGGTGTGGAGAATTCTGGCCCCTCCGCCACGGTGTGTTGACGGTCGGGTCCTGCAGGGGTATAGAGGTATGGTTATAGTTTCAATGTGTGGCATATGGGTGTATCTATGGGTTCTCGTGTCCCCAAGTGCTGGCATTCGTGTGTGGGGGCTTTGGTGAGGGTGGCTTGTGGGGGGGATGTGTATATGCATTGGGCATGCTTTGGTGATGGGTGTCCATGCTTAGTGGACGCATGCAGGCCTAGGTTTTGGGATGTGTGGGTTGTGATGGTGAGACATTGGCGGGGAATAGGTGTGCTGGGGGTGGGGGTGAGGATGGTGGTGGGGGTGAGGATGGTGGTGGGGGTGAGGGTGGGGGTGAGGATGGGGGTGGGGGTGAGGGTGGGGTTCGAGGATGGGGGTGAGGGTTGGGGTATGATTTGGCATGCAGGTGGGGGGGAAGCAGTATTGAAGCTTCAACTTACCAGTATCCATTCCTCCGCCGACTCCTGCGAGGCCGTCAGGATGCAGGATGTTCAAGACTTCCTCCTCCCATGATGTGAATTGTGGGGGTTGAGGTGGGGGTCCTCCGCCAGTCTTCTGCACGGCGATGTTGTGCCTGGATACCATGGAACGCACCTTCCCCCGTAGGTCGTTCCATCGCTTCCTGATGTCTTCCCGATTTCTGGGGTGCTGTCCCACTGCGTTGACCCTGTCGACAATCCTCTGCCATAGCTCCGTCCTCCGGGCAATGCTGGTGTATTGTATCTGTGTGCCGAACAGCTGGGGCTCTACCCGAACGATTTCCTCCACCATGACCCTGAGTTCTTCGTCTGTGAAGCGGGGTTGTCTTTGGGGTGCCATGGGGTGGTGTGTATGATGTGTGGGGTGGAGTATGTGTATTTAAGTGAGTTGAGTGTGGTGGTGTGTGTTGTTTTGTGTGTGGATAGTGTGTGGGTGATGGTGTTGAGTGGCTGTGGCTGTTAGTTTGTGGATGCTGGTGTCTCGCTCTGGCCTTCTTTCAGAATTTTTTTGCGTAGGGGTTTGTGGGTGATGTGGGTGGGTGTTTTATATTGTATTGTGTGTGTGGGAGTGGTGTGTGTATGTGTATCAGGTGTGTGGGATTCAAATCGTCCAATGTGGCTGAGTTTTGTTCGTTTGTGTGTATTCTGACCGCGGCGGTGTGTCCCGCCAATGGAATACCGCGTTTGAATGACCGCCGCGTGGATTCGTGGGTCGTAATGGCATGGGCATATTTCTGTTGGCGTGGCGGTGGAGGTTTGGTCACCTCCACCTTTCCGCCGACCGCTGGTCTGGCGGTCGGTTGTGGCGGTCGGATTTTCAGAGGTTTGCCTTCTGCGGGTCAGAATGACCGTGGCGGGTTTCCGCGGCCGCGGCGGTGTTATGGCGGTCTTCTGACCGGCGGTAAGTGCATTTTACCGCCGGGGTCAGAATGACCACCTATGTCCCTCCGGTCCAAGACAATGCAAAAGAATGCGTTTTTTCCTAACACTGGAGAACGCATCTTCTCTCTCCTCTTCTATTGTAGCTATGTAATTCAAAAAATAGTCCTTCCAATCATTCCATTTTATAGTACGTTCCCCAGCCTTAGGAAGAAAGGGAACAGGAGGAGTGAGTGAAAATGATTGAGCACACATTCTTCCAAATAAATATTAAAATTCCTTACAATTAACAGTGAAAAAAGAGAAAAATAAAAAATAAATCTTCTCTCCTTTTTTTTTTGCTAAAAGATATCTGCAAAAACACTCTTAAAATAAAGGTTTGTTCTTTACATTCCTTTTTTTCTGTATTTATGCATTTCCAATAGTGTCAATCAGCCAAAGAAAAATGTCTTAGAGTTTATTGCCTGGCTTCAAAATGTCTGCCGCTTCAATTCCTTAATTCCTTCCTTTATTCCTGCATAAGTGATGTGTTGTACAGGAACGTCACCACATTCAGGGCCGGGGACTAATTATCTCAGCAGCAGCCCCCATGTGTGCACTGTATTTAAAATACGGCGCACCATGGCGCAGGGTAGGGGGCGAAAGCGTCATTTCTCATGACGCTATTGTTGTACTCTGCAGGAGTAGCGCCAAAATATTGGTGCTACTCCTGTAGAGTACATAGGGCCCAATTCTCAGGAATGGAAGCACCCTTTTATCACCTTCTCTTGAGCAGGCGGTAAAAGGGCTGCAAAAAATGGCTCAAGAAAATCTCATAGATTTCCTTACGTCATTTTTCCAGCTCCCCTAATGGTGGAACTCCCCCTTTGCATACATTATGCCTAGTGCAGGCATAATGTAGCACAAAGGGTGACAGAGTGGCGCAATGTGTGCATTGCGCCACCCTGTAAATATGGCACTGGGATTTCGGCCTTGTTGGGCCACATTAATGTAATAAATTATGACGTTAATGTGGAGCAAAGGCATTATAAATATGTCTCTTAGTCTCAAGTATGTCTGCTTGTAGACCACGCAAGATATTAGTGTGCACGCTCAGCCATTGTTTAGATAATAACATAGAAGAAATCAGTTCATACAAGGGCTTCACTCTTTCAGCTTAGTGAGGAAAAACAGTCAGTCCAAAGATAAGAAATGCCAGCCAGAATTGCCAGTTTTTCAGTGCATCTGAAAGTTGCAAGGAGGCAAACTTTTGAAAGAAGTCTGGAGCTAAACTCTTGTCTTCACCTGATAACTCACATCCCAAGAAGATCACTGTCGTGTAGGCAATCTTTGATTTTCAACAATAATTTTGTAATCATGGGATGTTCATATAGTCACCACTCTGTCTACCCTGGTTAGGTGTAAATTAAAATATCATCAATAAGATAGACATCATCAATAAGTAACAATACCTTGGGATCTGGTTGTAAGATCTCCATGATTCAGGGTGAAAATAAGCCAGGGCTATTCTTATAGCCCATGGCCAAGCATTAAAATAAAAACTGCAGTCCATCTAAACTGAAAGCAGTTAGATACTCACTCTCAGGATCTGTATTTTGACTAAAGAACTCATTGGAAATATCCAGGGTCCTTATGTATTTTTTCTGCACCAATTTGGTCATTGCGCCTATGCTATGTGGGTTTTATACAACGTAGGTTCACATGTGTGAATTTAAATTCCTATAGTCTAAAACCATTCTATAGTAGCCATCTTGCATCCTGTGCTCGCTCTTTTAATTGCAGCAGCCGCATGTTTAAGAGGAGGGCTTTGGGCACCGGCACATTTTTATTTACAAATCAAGCACTGAATAGAGGCATTGCTTTTGGGTAACTAACAGTCATTATACAGCGATCATGGGCACCATGGTGACAGAGACAAACCTATTTAGTTATTCACAGTATCACACACCCACTGCACTAAGAGGAATCAACACTTTTAAGTGAAAGTATTTATTGCTACAGAAGCACCTGTTTCTTAGTATATCTAAAACAACTACACATAACATTAAAAAAACAGCATGAAGGCACATTATAAACAATGAGAATAATATGAACATTTGTAACATGGTTGAAATGTCATCTAGAACCTAACACCCTGACATCTACCACTATGCACTACACTAAGGGAGCATGGAAGGCAGAGCAACTCGCAGTCTAGCATGTCTTATGGAGAAGAGATGCACTGCACATTTTGCTGACAGGAAGGCTGTCTTTATCAGCAGACGCATGAAAACAGTGTTACCTGCGAAAGGCAAAAACAGTGTTTTAGCGGTCTTTGGTTTTATCATCTTCAGACGAAATGTAGCATCAGCGAAGTGCAAACTGTGCTGACAGTAGGTGAAACCATTTCTGACACAATCTTGTGCAATAATCTGGGCGAAGAACCTCTCCTAATAAGAGGTCAAGTGGCAGTCCTTATATACTAAATCTTATGAGATACTGGTATTTCTGACATACATTTAGAAATGCCAGACATAGATTATGCACAATCAGGTGTGCATCCCAGAAGTTTTTTATGAACATATAAGGTAAAAGAAGTCCATTTAGACTACACTATTTTGACTATATGTCTGTATTTGTTCTTATTCTACCTTGACACAGTGAAGAGTAGACACTTTTCCCAGACTAATGTCACATAGGTGTTACATCTACATCATTAGTCAGATGATTTGACGCTTTCACAGTTCTTAGAAATATAAAGTCAGACAACAATTAAGTCAATGTTGCGCATGACAATGATTCTGCATAAATCAGGGAAGATGGCAACTAACATTGTCCAAGGTTTAGAATATTGTGACCTTAATTATCCAAGATGGAATTGACCCACATAAAATGGAGTCAGAGCATAGGAACTTTACATCAGCATTTACTTCCATGGCATGAGTTAGGTGGATCGGTTTGGAATAATGGATTGCTGCTGCTTGTAGGGTCTAGGTACTCAACAAGTAACAAGGCTGCTTGTGCTCATGGTCTTTGTATAAAGAACACATCGACCTTAACACAAAAGTGAATATTCATAATTGAAATTCCCTAGTCAGTAAAAATAGTTATTATGCATTTAGCCATTACCAATTAACAGTGAAAACTGGTTATAAGTGAAATTAAATGTCACTCCCAATATAAATTAAAACATCATTAGGATAATGTACTTCATGTAAAACAGAAATTACTAATTGGGCCAGTGTTAAAAATACAACTGGTTGGAACATAGCCTAAAATGTATTTTAAGGAGAAATTCACAAATATAAGAACATGTCCATGAACCCTAAAATGGTAATGTATGGTAGTGTGGGACAGCACGCTGATACTGCACCATAAATCGATGCTTCATCTACCAACAGTAGGATGCATCAGTGTTTTTGTCTTTTTCTAACTTTTACCAGTTTTAAGGAAATAATTCCAAACCTCAATCTTACAATCACAGTACCACTATAATATCAACAACACAGGGCTGAGAAAATGGGGTTCCCAAACATAAATTACCCATCCATTTTCCCATAAGAAAATCAGACAAAGCTACAGACAAAATGGCTGAATGGAATTACACCAAATTTGGTAGAAAGAAAGATCCTATTTTGTGATTTGATGGACATCCATTCAGTGGTTTTGGAGAAATTAAGGCTCAAAAATGATTATATTTCCCACTCTGGCAAGTTTGTGGAGTGAAGAAATCTCAAAATGAGATCTGATTGGCTAGTGCCACATCAACAAAGATGCAACACAATTTCTTTTAAAAACATATGGGGGAGTAAAGATTCTGAGCACCCTAGGCTTTGTGGGTGGGACCCAGAGGCCCTCCAGGCCAAAAACTGATTTTGTTTGTAAATGTGCTGCAGATTTGTGCAAGATCTGTGGATCCTGGTGCCATTAAAAAATGCAGTTGCCTCACAACGTTTTCTACATAGCTCCCTAAGGTGAGTGAGTGCCATGGGGAGATGGTGCCTTATATTTATTTGGGGAGAGGGGCTTGCGTCCTAGCTACCTGAGCCTTTATTAGGCTAAAGGGACCCCATCCTCTAGGACTGATATTTTAAAATGGGTATGAAGGAAGCAGGCACCCTCCCCAAGTGTCAATGAGGCCCTGGGGATCCTATTCCCTGGGGCCGGAATATAAAAAATTGGAAAGGGGTGTTTTGCTCCCCTCCCAGAGCCATACTCTGGCCTCAAGGGTCCCGTTTCACCCGGGCTGCCTCAGGGATGTGTTCGGAGGACCCCAACCCCAGGATAGTGCTGTATCCTGAGAGCATGGGCAGGGAAATGTAATGTGCTCCCAGACGGTGGGAGCAGCTTTGGAACACAAAACGTTTAACCTGACGGCAATCTCTGGCAGGGAAAAAAAACACAGAATTGCTCCCGTCCGGCAGGAGCAAAAGAAAAGTCGCACCTGCTGAGTAGCTGTAGGCAGGGGAGCCAGTAAGGCTGCGGGCCTATGGGTATCCCCACCACAGATCACAGGCCCTAATTTGGGACATGTTGTGTGGTGCCTCGGATGGACACCGCAGCACTCAACTTTTTTAAAAAAAGGCAATCATTGCAACCTCCAGCATGGCTCATGGGAATGATAGTTAGGAACTGGTGGGGCTGCTGGCGCTCCAGGGCTCCTCCGGCACCCCATCAAAAGTAATGCTGTGGGGTGTCCCATGTTGGCCCCAGGACACACCCAGTTTAATTAAGAAGACAAAAAAAGAAGGGCAACTATTGCTGGCTATTTGCAGCCCACAGGACCACTTGCAGGGAGCGGGCAGGGACGGAGGGACTCCCTTCAGTGTCCTCAACAAAAAATTATGATGTAGGTGATGGGCCGGCACTGGGACACCCAAAAATAAGAAAAGAAAAAAGAATGATAAATGAGCGACACGAACTGCTTATTTAGTATTCACTGCTCCAAGCACTGCAAGGGCTTTTTACAGATTTTTTTAGCCTGGTGGTGTTCCTAGAAAGGCTGGAAGAAACTGATCATCTCCATTATAATTTTCTGCCTTCAAGCAGATGATTTTGTTTCTTTATGTCAGCAGCCAAACCATATCCATTCATTAAGGGATCTGGCTGTTTGCTCCTTAGTCAGTGCCCAAAATCTCCTGTCTAACTTTTTGTTTGTGATTGATTCCTTGTCTGTGAACAAATAGGAGAGAAATTCCTCAAACGCTTATATCTGAGTACCTTTATGTAGGCCCAGCAGATGCATATTATTACTCTATGATCTTTCTTCTAAGTTCTTTGGCTTATCGTTGTGCCACTTTACTGTGTTTCTTTTTTGATGGAACTTCTTGTTGTGAAGATGTGTACTCAAGGTTGGACACTGTTCTTTGCAAATCCATTGAGTCACATAGTTTCTTCATATCTTGACACAGCAGCATTATTGATATTGTTCCGTAATATTTGTTTTTACCCATTTCAATGAGTTGTTTAAAATTTGAGTAGGAATGTATTGTTAGTTACTATTTTCCAAATTCTCAAGCCTTCTACATTGCTGAACATAATAGTGAAACTGGACTTCAAGGACATTATTGCATTGTTCCTGGATTTATCCTGTAGCAGACATTATGAGTAACCCTTTCGAAAGTGAAAGCAAACTGGTTCTAAAATAAATTATGTAGGAAAATTAAGGGCCTGACTGAGATCTTGGTAGACAAGTTAGTCCATCACAACAGTGACAGATATCCCATCCGCTGAAATATGAATCCAGTAGAATATAATAGCATTTATTTTTCAGTGGATGGGATATTTGTCACCGCTATGACGAAGTAACTCATCCGCCAAGATCTAACCAGTTTAACTAGTGTTAACAACATATAGTTGTTACTGACTGTCGAAAATATGGCTTCAACATATCATTAACCAGTTCTATAATGGCGATTTGATGGTTTTAAAATATTAGCAAACAGATGTCTAAATAGGTTGTGAAGGTTACTCTTATTGTAATATTTTGAATCTGTGAATCCTCTGGAGCTTAGTTACATGTTCATGTTATTTTACCATATGAATTGCTCCACACCCGGTACACAATGAAAAACCATTGCAAGACAAAGCTCAGTTATTGGCTTTGGGGACCTTGAATTCTTGGAAAACCCACAAACTCTATATATTCTTGCAACCAGAAGGGTCTAGCAGATTTAAGGTTATACAGCTTTTGCGTATCAGCCATCATGATGAGAAGTTACAAATGGAAATGCTGTCACAAATTAAAAAAAATTCCTGGCTAATTTTCAATATTTTTTTATTTCAACATTTCGGGGGTTATTACGAGTTTGACAGTCTTTGGCAGTGGCAGTTGTACCACTATTGGCACAGTGGTTAAAACCGCCAAATTATGACCATGGCGGTCTTCCCAACCGAACACAGCCAATCAACTGCCAGTACCGCCAGTGCGGACATGCCACCACTGACGGCGGTAGCCACCTCCAGGCCAGTGGGGACCAGGCTTAACACTGTCAAGGTTTCTGCCATGGTTGAACAAGCACGAAAACCCTGGTGCAAACCAACTCTATAAAAGGAGACACTCACCTTTAGGAACACATACCTCACTGGAGCCGCCATGGAACTTGAACTAGAAGTACTCCCACTACTCCTGCTCGCACAATGACTCCGGAACCAGCGACGGCGACAAAGACTACATCCGTGAGTACAAACAACTAACTGACACTGTAGGGAAAACCCAGAGTACACACGCACACACAACATATACATCCGGGACGGCAGGTGACGGCGACACACACATAACCACACCTGTACTCACAACACACCCACTGACATACACACACACATGCCATCCACAAACGAACTCTCAGACACATCACTGTCACTGTCTCACACAACCATCCTCAATAGGACCGATACACACAATGACAACACACCGGCAACTGCACAGACGCTACGCCAAACAATGTCATTGCACAACTCCACTGGACAACACATACTGACAACAGCATGTAACAACACCAGACAACCAAAGAACATATTCACACTGCCATACGAGGTAGACGTCACAATACGCTAACAGCACACACAACGCATATGACATAGCCATCACCACACACCCAGAAGCACACACTACAACCACACAAGGACACACAACACCACCATTACACATCTCTACACAAGAAATACACAATTTTGCTACATACATTCATGTAACAACACAATCATATCTTACACATATTACATAGCAATTACAGCAGGACAAATGGCAGGGCCACACCCACACATGCAGCCCAGGCACAACAGCTGGCACAACCAACATACACGTGCACAAACCAAAGACCTCAAACACTAAACTGGCATGTAGAAAGAAAGGCAGGACAAGTATGTAAACGTCGAATCCAACAACATGTTGTTCCTGATGTATTTATAAATAAGAATATAATAAAAAAAACTATATACAAATAAAAGGCCAACGGCTAGTCCGAAGTTCCAAAGGCACAAATGGCACTTTGTACAGCCCCAACTTGACTCCTGGCTGCAAAATCACTTCCACATGGTAGGGGTATCAAGGGGGCAGGCAGACACTTCAGGGTTTGGAGAGGGTGGAGGGGGTTTGGGCTTGAGTTTGGGAGGGGTCCTTGGGCTTGGCTTCTGGTTTGGGAGTTCCTTTGGCTTGGGTTTCGGAGGGTGGTCGTTGGGCCTGGGCTTGGGAGGGGTACACTTCTTGACAAGGGAGGGGCATGGGCACTAGCAGGTGGAGCAGGAGAAGACTTGGAGGTGGAAGGGCCACACTTGTGGAGGGAGGAAGAACTCTTGGGGGTATCGTGGGGTTAGGAGAGGAGTAGGGAACAAGGAAAATTCTGAGAGGAAATGTTTTTTGATACACGGGCCAGTCATGGAAAAAGGGTTTGGGAGTAGAGAGAGAGGTAGTAAGATGTGTCGATTTGGATGTTTTGGGTGCAAGTGCATGTGTGGAATGCTTGTGGGTGCTGGCTGTCTGTTGGGTGGGTGAGTGCGGGTGCTTAGGTGTCTTGGGAGGAGGGGGGAGGAGGTGCAGGGAGATGCCATGTTGGATGGGTGACTGTTTGTTAGGGTGGGGTCTGCAGGTATGGTACATGTGCTGCATGTGGGGGTGTCAGTGGTTGTGGTGGGTACGGATGTGGTGACTGGGGTGGATGACTGCAGGTCTGATATTGTAGTGACTGTGGGTAGGACAGCTATTGTGGCTGGATCTGCAATTGATGGTGAGGTGGCTGCAGGCGTGCCAGGTGTAGTTTTTGTGAAGGAAGGGGTGGGGGTCAGTCTAGGTAGTGGATGCTGTTGTGTCTGCAGGTGTGTGTTGTTTGTGTGCCTGCCGGTGGAGGGTCTGGTGGTGCCTGTGCTTGTCAGTGCTAACCTTGTCTGTTGAAGTGGATGCATGCCTGTGTGTATGTGTGTTTTGGATAGGTTTGAGAAGAGGGGTTTGGGATTAGGAAGAGGTTGGTGGAGGGGGGAACGGTAGACAAAGTGACACTGGCTGACATCAGTGAGGAGGCCAGAGCCTGAAAGGATCTCTGGATGTCAGCCAGAGTACCATGAATGCCTTCTAGGAATGCATTGCTCTGTTGAACTTGAGCTGCCAGTCCCTGGATGGCATTCACGATGGTCGACTGACCCACAGAGATGGACCTCAGGAGTTCAATAGCCTCCTGACTGGGGCAGGGGCATTGATGCCTGCAGTACAGGAGATGCCCATCCTCCTGGGTGAGCAGGCACAGGCAACTGGGTGGGGAGCTTGAGGGAGGGCGCTGCTAGTAAGGGGGTGGCAAACAATGATAGTGCTGGGGTGGTCCCAGATGGGTCTACCACCTTCACGGAGTGTTCACTGGAGGAGGATTCTGAAGAAGAGGTGGTAGATCTGGACTCCCGGTGGCAATCCCCTTGCCCTCCGTCCCACTGGGGCCCTCAACCTCGCTTGTTCAAGATTCCTGGGTCCCATGGGATGCTGCTTCCCCAATTGCCTGTGCCCTCTCTCCTTTGCCTGATAATGTTGATGCACACAAAGAGAGAGAGAGAGAGGGAGGGAGAGACAGGGAGAGAGATAGAGCAAAAATGGGTTAACATATAGCTCTCATACACATTGGTTAACAAGCACATCTGTGACAATACTTATTCTGGCTAGGCCATTGCAGGTGCCATTATACATTACCTACATCATATTACAACATGACCCTACTACCGAGACCTGTATTGCAACCCTCACTCCTACATCAATACATAAGTAGGACAGCACAACAGGAGTCATCCACATGATGACTACCAAAGCCATTTCTGCTGGCACAGCATGCCCTGGATGCAGTATAAAGTGTATGCCTGAATACATATCATATCTCTCCATGTCCTTATCAGCTATTGGATGTCCAGATGACTGAATAAAACACTACTTCCACTACTGTAACAAAACATGATCAGAACAGATCGTTAACACTGAAGACAAATCCCCTAAAGGTCCACACTACAACTGCCTGTCACATTACATGCCAGAACAAACGCTCTGCACAGTGATGCCAATATGGAAATCAACAATGATTTGGCCATTACATGTCACACACCCAAACTGTTGACATCTGATGTGTAAAATTAGAGTCTATGGTATAGCCATTAGAATAGTCTGACCCAATCGTAGAGCCAGATTAGAAGATGGCAAACACATATATATCACAACTGACCATACTGCTAAGTGCATCCAAACACCGCCCTATAGTACATATGACACATTCATACACAATCACGGAGTGCAGTGTCAAACAAGATGTACTTCAGGAACACACATATTACATCATGGTCCACTTACAATGCAACTACACATGCAGTCACATCTGTCGGACTGCGCAACATGACAACTCAACCCTCAAACACCAATCCAGTAATGACAATACCTGTCACTGAGGTCAGACAACACACATCTCAGACGGTAAATGCCAGGATGCATTAGGCACAAATGGACCAACACCACTACATGTACACCAGTCAAACATCCCACTACTACATGAGCCAGCCAGGGGAGACTAAAAGCAATATTAGAATCACATCTACGTGCCATGTGACATGCAATAGGCCAGCCTCTCCTATTCTGCCACTTCTGCTTGGCAAAGGCAGGCAGAAAAGTCCCAGCCCATCAGATGTGGCCCGACTCACCATTAGGACATGATGTTGGCAGTAACTCTGCAATGTAGCACATCAATTGCTAGGCCATTGTCATACATCCCATATACAAACAATACTGACTTATATGACACCTGCCAAGGCACCTACCACTCCTAGTACCGTATTGCACCTAGGAATGCAGAATATCTGCAACCAGACCTCATCAATTTTACATGTAACAGTTCCCAGTTAGCCTAACTTCATATACACTACAGTCAGCAGATCACCTATACATGACAATACAGCTATAAAATCAATGATCCAGTCCCATGAAAGCCATATCTGTAGTGTAACTTTGATGGTGGCCCCACATTCAGTCAAAAACATTATTAGTAAATGATGCAGTCAGTCCCAATGATATAATTAGAGTCGCACAGTTGCATATACAGGCATGCTACACAGATGGGAGTGGACTGACACCTCAGAGCCACAAATGCTGATGGATGGAGCTGGACATTCTCAATGCTTAAGGCGGTACTAATACAGACATGGTTTCACACATCTGGCAATGTCATATGAGCATCTCCACAGTCCAGACATGGGTAGGTATTTTAATGAGGGATGTACATCCTATTACAGTAAAGCATGCCAACACATCTACTAGCTATACTTGGCAAGGGTGCATCATACCCATTCCCAATAGACCATACACAGGATGTCAATACAACAATGTCACTTTGCCTGCCTTGAGGCACAATATCCCTATTGGGGCCAGCCAAGTACCAGGATCCAGTTTGTACTCATCCCCTTGTGGCTGCTGGGCTGCCCTCATATGCCCATCCACCTCAGGGTAGGGCACCACCAAAATGCAGGACATTAGGGGGGACAGGGTCCGATTGGCACCCCTCCTTGGTTAGGAAGACATCCCCAGCTGGGCCTAGGCAGTATTCCGGGCCCAGCGTCTCAGGACCTCCCACCGCTTTCTTCAGGCAGAAGAAGAAAGTCAGGTACACATGCCCCATACCAACAGCAGTGGACAATACTCATCTGACTCACCAAACTGCATATTTATAGGTCCCTAGCTCCACCTTGCACCACATGAACATCATTTATTTTGACGTTAATGTGGCCCAACAAGGCCAAAATACCTGTGCCGTACTTACAGGGTGGCGTAATGCATGCATTGTGCCACCCTGTAACCCTTTGCGCTACATTATGCCTGTGCCAGGCATAATGTATGCAAAGGGGGTGTTCCCCCATTAGGGGAGCCAGTAAAGTAGTGCAAGGAAATCTATGGGATTTCCTTGCACCATTTATTATGGCACTTTTAATGCCTGCACAAGAACAGGCGTTAAAAGAGGGCTTCCATTCTTTAGAATGGGTTCCTATGTACTGTGCAGAAGTAGCACCAACGGTTTGGTGCTACTCCTGCAGAGTACATCAATAGATTAATTAAAAATGACTCTATTGCCCCTCACCCTGCGCCATGGTGCACTGTATTTTAAATATGGCGCACACATGGTGGCGGTAGGGGGGTGCTAAGGGGTGTAGGGAAAGTGGCGCTGCACTCAGTGCAGCTCCACTTTCCATAAATCTGCCCCCACGTGCCCACACATACCTTTCCTCTTGGCTCAGACAAGTCTACTCTGTGCCCCCTGCATGCATATACTCCCTCCACAGTCCACTTACCCCTTACACCATCAAACACACCCCTATCATACATGACTATGGAATTGACTTAGGACCATATCCATGAGCTTCACCAGCTCTTCTGGGGTGAAGTCTGGGGCCCTATCTTCTGCAGGACGTGGCATTATGGGTCCCAGATACAGGACACAGCAGCTCAGCTTATGGAGGACTTGCTTGTCAGGAGTCAGGTGAGCAAGGCGGCAGAAAATGGAGTTCACAGCCACCGCGTATAGGCCGTCACCACCGGCGTTGATCGCCATTGGCCTCAATCCCCCATCAGCAGCAATGTTATCCAATGAGAAGTTGCACAGTGGTTGCAACTGCCTACCACCATGAAGACATACGCCGGCGGTCTTAGGCCACTTCCAACTGTCCTGTGCAACAGCCCAAGCGGATGCCATGTTGTGCACATATCATGCCTTGCAGTCCCTAAATGAGTGTGTTATACACATTTATGTGCAAAGTGCGGAGTGGGCCGATGTTGAGCCTTCATAGCTTAGCCAATACATGTGACATGCATGTCACTGTCAAGTTTCAGTTTGCCCATAATGATATGTGTCAGCAGTGCAACGCATCTCAACAGTGTTCGGTGTGTGCGATGATGACATGTACTGCTTACATGTGTGAAGTACTCATCACTCAGTACATTTTCTACTCTCTATCCTAGACACCCTGCCTTGAGGAGATTGAGACATGTACCAGTATACCGACTACTAGTTGACCTTGTTACCATGGAGGATAGGCATATCACCCTGACCTATTGCCTGAATCGTCAGACCATCATGGTTCTATGTGGCCAGTTGAAGCCTAATCTCTTATCTGCCATACGCAATCCCTATGCCATCCTTCCCACAGTACATGTCCTGTCAGTGCTACACTTTCTTTCGAGTGGGTCCTTTCAGAAAGCAGTGGGCTTGACAGCTGGGATGTAACAGACCATGTTCAGTCTTGTGTTGAAGGATGTACTGTGTGATTTATTGAAACACCTGGACAGCTACATCAGGTTCCACCAATGTGGAGATTTGGCCTATGTGAAGGCAGACTTCTGTTAAGTGGGACACATCTCTCATGTGATAGGGGCCATAGATGGCACCCATATAGCCTTGGTCCCTCCCAGAGCCAATAAACTGATGTCCAGGAACAGGAAGAACTACCACTCTATTAATGTCAAGGTGGTGTGACAGGGAGACCAGTAAATCGCAAAGATGACAGCCAAGTTTCCAGGATCTGAGCATGACTCCTAAAGTCTGAGGAATAGCAATGTTCCACACAAGATGGCACAGAGAGAGGGCTTGTCTAATTGGTATGTATGCATTTGGATGTGTGTCTTCTGAAAGCCAGGTGCAAGTGCCTGGACGTCTCTGGAGGTGCCCTCTTCTACAGTCCCCAAAAGGTGTGCCAGATCATAGTTGCCTGCTGCATGCTCCACAATCTTACCCTGAGACATCAGATACCATTGCTAGCTGATGATGAAGAGGCAGCTGGACCAGTGGCTGGTGATACGGAAAGTGATGAGGAGGCAGATGAGGATGATGCAGCTCATTTTAGGACTGAGCTCATCAATCAGTACTTCCACTGACATACAGGTATGCTGATTGTGTATTTGCAAGTGATGTATATCCACATTGATTGCTGACAATGGTCCTCTTGATTAGTTTAATCAGTGGTGTTGTATTATGTTCCTTTCCCTATGTGTGTGTTGGTGGAGGTGAGTGCTTGAATGTAAGGTGATGAGTTTCCATGTATCTTGTCTAACGTGTACTCATTGCAGGTTGCTAGATTCACATCTCCTATTGACAGACCTGTGTTGAGCTATGTGTCTTGCATTCTCCTGTCCTCATGTTATTCCTTCCACAGACTGTTTTATGTAAGTCAAATCCTCTGCTACCTATGGCTTGAGGCATTCATGCTCATTAGCCGTTGGTAACTGTATACAGAAAGGAGTTATGCACATGACAGATGGCAGTTACAGTGTATTGTCATGTATTTCCTGTGACTGGGGATGTAGAAATGTAATCTGTTCTGCCCTGCTTTGGTGGCTATCTACACTGGACTTGACAACTGTGTACTGCAAATATGCTTTGTTTGGCACCATGCCTTCTACCTTGATGTAACTCTGTGTTATGATCTGTTTTGCAGGTTGGATGAGTGATTTCACTATTCTGTGTGCCTGGATTAGTGACTTCCTTACATCTGCCCTGGGACATATCTGTTGTATTGTGTCTCCTGCGGAGGATGCATCCTGCTGTCCATTTCACTGCCTGTTGGTTTGGGGGGCATACCCACATCACATTTTGCTGACAGAAAATTGTACATGTTCAAATAAAGACACATATGCAGGTGCAGTGATCAATAGTGTTTAATGGGCAAACAGGGTGTGTGTGAACAAACAATCTATGCTGCATATAGTGGCAAACAGGTGATAAGTGGGGTCATAGTAGTTGTAAACATCAGAGTAGGTGGCACATCTGTAGGTAGCACAGGTCCAGTGTCCAAGGGCCATGGGAAAATGGAGTAATGCCATTGAAAAGTCAGTAGGGTGTCTCAGTGGCACACAAGGGAGAGAAATCAGGAGAGTTTCACTTTCTGGCAGTGGGTTTTGTCTTGGCATCAGCTCCAGCCAGATATCTGGATGGACGTCCACTTTTGCGGGGGTTCATCAGCTACAGAGGGAGGGGCGCCAGAGGCCTGTGGTTCCCCTGTCAGGGCCTCCACTAGCTGCAGCAGATGTGGATGGTTCAGTTGTTGTATGGCTAGTGGAAGGGGCCTGCTGATGGGTGGAGGAAGCATGCAGGGTGGTGGTGAGCTCCTTGAGCACCCCTGCAACGGAGGACATGGTGGCACTGTGGACCTGCCGCTGCTGCATGACCTCCTGGTGATATTCCCTCTGCAGCCTTTGGTTCTCCTCCAACATGGTAAAGATCTAGCCTATCCTGTCCTGGAATTGTTGGTATGCCCATCCTCTGGCCCACAGGTTCCCTCCCACGTCCCCTGCCCCCCTGTGCCTGTGCCTCTGGCACGGCGTGCCCACTCCCAGTGTCAGCAGGACCTTCTTTGTCTTTGGTGTGAGGGGTTGACTCAGGTCCCTGTACTGTGGGGCACACAATTGATTGAACTGTCCTTGGGACACAGGTTTGGGGAAAAAGGGTTGGCTGTGCTGTTGATGCCACAGGGTGGTGGGGGGTTGATGTGGGGAGGGTGAGGCAGGGAGTGGTGGACTGGCCAGGTGTCCCAGATGGACCAGGTAAGTCGTCAATGTCCAGACATCCAGAGGCGTTGTCCTCACTGGGGCCTTCATCCGGAGGAGGGCTGTCTGTCTCTGCCATCCTCTCCATTGTGGCAGGGGGAGCTGTGGATGGGGTGAGAGAGAGTTACACGGTGGAGGTCTGATTGGTTGTCTCTTTGTCTGATACATACAGTGGCATGACATGATTCCCAGCAATGGCAATGACAGATGTGCCACTGCAAAAATTATTTGTGGATAGTGGATTGTGACATGTACCATGCTCAATTAAGGATTGATGTCAATACGGGTAGGTAATTATTGGTGGGTGGGTGCGATCAGGTCCTGTGTGATGGTTCACATGTCAGGTGTGCCCTGGTTGCTCGTGGTAAATCAGGCTTGCTAGATGTTAATAGTGATGGCTGTACATTGCAGCATGGTGTTCAAGTGGGAGGAGGGTATGTGTGTATGCATGGTAACTTTTCCTGTGTGTGCATTTGGTGCGTGGGGTTTACCTTCTTACTTTCTAGACCATGCTAAGTCCATTTCAGGGTTGTAGATCTGGATAGGTGGCTATTTGGGTTGGTGCAGTGCTGCAGCTGTGGCTGTGTTTGGCCTTGTTTGGCATTGTGTAGTGCCATTGCTTTGCTGTCATTGCCAAGCAGTGATCCTCAGTCGAGGCAGCCAGCTAGTGTAGCTAGTGCAATAGTCACACATGCAACAGTTGTGCTGTGAAGTGTACATAGCATCTTTTCATGTAGATGGGCTAGTGTATTGTGGGAGTTGTAGTAATTGTTATTGGGACTGCTATCCGTGCACTTGCCAGGGACTCTGTGGGTATTGTGGCTGAGTGGTGGTGTGACATGAAAGAAAGGGGCATTAAGTGATTGGTTGGGAGGTGTAGTGGGAGACAAAGTGAATTAGGGAGTGTTTGGGTGGTGAGGAAGCATGGTGGACAGGTGTGATTTGTGCCATGGAATGGTATTTACCTACCAGAGTCCAGTCCTCCAGGTATTCTAGTCAGGCCTTCTGGATGCAGCATGTTGAAGACCTGCTTCTCCCATGATGTGAACTCTGGTAGCGGAGGTGGGGCCCACCGCCTGTCTTCTGCACAGCTCTCTGATGATGTGATACAATGGAACGCACCTTCCCCATAGGTGTTTCCACCTCTTCATTATGTCATCCCTTGTGCGTGAATAATTGCCTACTGAGTTGACCCTGTCGACAATTGTCTCCCATTACTTCATTTTTCTGGCAAGGGAGGCTTGCTGGATATGTGCTCCAAACAGTTATGGCTCTACCCTGACAATTTCATAGACCATGACCCTCAACTCATTGTCAGTGAAGCGTAGGTGCTTTTGACGGGACATGGTGGTGACGGGGGTGTTTGGTTGTGTGTGATGGTTGGTTGTGGTGTTTGTGTATAGTTGTGATGTGTGTATTGTGTTGTTCGAGCACTTGTGTGGTGTGTCCCGAGTGAGAAGTGTATTTGTGCCTATGGTGTACAAGTGCAAATTCGATACTGGCTCCTTGGTGTCAGTGAATATTGTTTTTGTTGCAAAGGATTGTGGTTGTGTGGGGGGGTGTTAAATAGTGCAAATGAGTTGGTGTGTCTGGTGTGTGTATGTGTGTCAGGTGTGGGGTATTCGAACTGTGAAATGTGTTGTTATGTTCTGTCTGGAGTAATTTTTTGAAAGCGGTGATTTGCTTGGCCAATGGTTTGCTGCTATGGAAGAACCACTTTGGTGATTTGTGACTTGCAATGTGGTGGGTGGAAAGTTGTCGGGCTGGTGGTGCTGGTGGTGGAACTGCTTCTTTCCCACCCTCCAGTGCCCTGGCAGTCTCTGATTTATGGCTGTATTTTGACGGTCTTCACTTTGTGACTCTTAATACAGTGGTTGGATTACTGCCAACATGGTGGTCTTTTGCTGGCTGACACCCCTGTGGTCTTACGAACAGACCGTCAAAGTTGTAATGAGGCCCATAGTTTCTTTAAGAGAACCTTGAAGGATCTACACAAATGACCACTTTCTGGTCTAGTTTTCAGAACTGTGTAGCTCTCTGGGATCCACTATAGGTTTTACACCTGTTTTCACCACAAACTGGAAGGAGGTTGAACGCACAAAAAATAGGGAATATGCCTAAACTGTGTTAAAACAAAATGTAGATATATTTTTAATAATTTCTAGGTCCCGTCCAGGGAAATCCACAAACCCTGGCTACCTTTAGAATCCCTATGATGTTTGAAAAAAAGGATTCAAATTTGGCATGGATAGCTTATGTGAACAGAAACTTATGAGGGCCTAAGCACAAACTACCCCAAATAGCCATGAAAAGGCTTATCACAGGGGTGGGCAAGGTTTAGCAGTGAAGGGATTAAGAGTATGCAGTGGTCCCATGGTCCTTTCCCTACTCTTAAAAAATGATAGCATTTTATTCCACACCTCTTGTTTTCATTTAAGAAAAACAAACTGCATTTCATTAAAAAATGCTTTACTTAAAAGCAGTCACAGACATGGTGGTCTGCTAAACTCAACAGGCCCACACCCCTGTGATGGCTGCAATTTTTGGTGGATTGCCATGTACAACCTACCTCATAATTATTCATGAGGTAGGGTGGAATGTGACCCACTAGTAATCGGTATTTTGCAAACTGACCTATTAGTACATTGGTTGGTTCGCAAAATACCACAGTGCTCACAAAAAACGCTGATCACAAATTGTGACAAGTATTTTGCGACCATGCTAAATACATCTGGCCCCCTATTTCTCTTTGTCCTTTAGATATGAGGATGAATGGTAATTAGGATAAAATGTGCCTAAGAGTCTTTTCCCATTACATTTGTATTTTTAAGCACAAGGGATTAAAAATACAGCTCTTGGTTTTATGGTATTCATTTTTTAAACATTTCTGCCTGTATTTATCCATATTTATTTTTGCTTACTTTATTGTGTTTATCCTTATTCATTGTATGCTTAGTGTTAAAATGAAGCTGCCATAGGTATATTTCCACATTTATTTAACTGACAAACACTTGCTCATATTTGAGTACCCAATGAGTTTAACCCATTACGTTACATTATAGTAATTTGAAACCATTTGTATTACAGAACCGCTTAAACAGCTGCACTACTGAAGTTATTTAAGCTTCATTAGAAAATAGTTTAAATTATTTCTCTCTACATGTTAATCTGCACGGATATTGACCGAGCACCCATGATTGACAGTAGTTGGAATTGTCTAAAAGTACACCTATTGTCCATATTTATCTGTACTTGAAAATAAATATGACAGGAAAATAGAAGGTTTTCTGGGTGTGGGATGTGAACTCTGCTCTGCTCGTGAAGCTTTTTCCCCACTTTGCTCTCCGCTTAGACCGTGGAATTCCAAAAAACTGTGCATAGTGGAGTTTTTTCCTCACTCACGCTCGTTAAGTTTGTGAGCATGTGTGAGGAAAACCTTACTCAAGACCACCTCACGGCGAGATTTCTCAATGCAGGCAGTTGTGGATGGTTGCAACTACTCATTTTGAGAAACTTTCCATTCGCGTTGAGGAAGCTGCTGCTCAAGTAGAAAATCTACTCGAGCTGCAGATAAGAAGCAGCTCACTCTTGCACTGCGCATGGTGCAGTTGGTGCTGATTTTACAGCGCAGGAAAAAGACCCAGCGCAAAAAATCAGTACGAACGGTGCGATCTAACACACTCTGCCACTTTGCAGAACTCTGCATAGCACAGCACAGTTTTTTGGGAACTCCACCCAGGCCTAATTTTCTGTCTGTATTTATCTGTAAAAATCAGTAAAAACTGAAAATTGGGAACTTTCATTAAAAAATCCCAGACAATGTTTACAAATGTGTAAAACAGTAAAGAGTAGTTGTATGTAATTATTTAAATTCAAAGTACACATACTAAAGAATACCTGTGTACCCCCCCACTACCCCTTTTTGACCATCCTCACACCCACAACAGTGGCTGGTGTATTCTTAGGACTGGTAACAATATTTTGAGGGAATGTTTTGGTCTGCATATCATTGAAGCAGACCCTCCACCAACCTATGTAAAACTGACTTAGATTATATACATTTTGACACAGGTATTTGCTACTACCTTGGAAAATATAAAGTATATGTATTAGAGTTGAGTGGCACTCAGATATGTCTGCAGGCTGCTGCTTAACTTCACTGTGCTGGCTCAAGATAGCACAGTTACACTTTCTAAATAGTCATTCAGTTTTGGAAGAAATTATGGACATTAGGCTCTTCACCTCTTATAACAGAAGCAGTAATGAAACTTAACTGGCATATTCTTTCCTTAAACACAACTAATAGGACTCTGAGCATGTTGACTCAGAGGCTTACAATCCTTGCTTTGGTAAATTTAGTAGATAAGCCACAACATTTGAGTGATATGTGCATTCATTCCTCTGTTGATGTTCTGATTCTGCCTCAGAAAGAAAACAAACACTTTGGTGTTTTGATCAGCGATTTTTGAATATGCATACCTGGCAAGTTATGAACAGTGAGGCATATTTAAGAGCCTCTTGCGCCATTGTTGTGTCACTTTTTGTGACGCAGTGGTGGCACAACATTTTAAGTCATATCTATGAGGCAATGCAAAGCCACTTAGCATGGCTTTGAACGGGCTCAGAGATATGGAGTAAGGCAATGCAAATCACTGTGTTGCCTTAATCTGCACAAGGGAGGCATTCCATGGGCTTTGTGGTGTGTGTTCCATGCAACACCCATGGATTTGGCACATCCCCAGATTTACGAGACCTTGTAAACCTGGGGATGCACCAAACCTCACACCTTGCCAGGTGGCACAACAAAGAGAAAATCTCTATTTCACTTTGTTTTTTCCTTTTTCTATTGTGCAGGAAGATGTCCCAAGCTGCAAAAATGTATTCAACCACATTAATTGGTGGATATAGACTCGTAAAGGAATGTTGGCATTTAATGATGCATGTTTCTTCCTTGTTTATTAATGTAATGCTGCTGTCCTCTATTTAATTGAACTTTTTATGTTTATGCTTAAACAGTTTTTTTTCTCTAATTATTATGTTCTTTTTGCCTAGAATATCATGCCTTGTCCTTTTTCCATCTTAAATCTGAGGGGTTCTACTTTGAAGCCATGCTGTGTCTAATATCTAAAAAATATAAAGGCCTCTTCGTATGGAAATAATACAGGCCACTACTGCTTATTAATATCGAAAGCAAAGGTTTTGTCAGAGAATTGGCTTTAAGACTAAAAGTTTTCCTTCCAGGGCTTATTGACTCTGAATATCTAGTTTTGTTAACCCCTTCTGTGCCCAGGACATAATGGTTACGTCCTGAGGCGCAGTGCTGCTGTGCCCAGGACGTAACCATTTTGTTCTGGGCACAGAGCCCAGAGGGAGCGCTAGTGCTCCCTCTGTGGGGTTCCTCCCACCCCCCAAGGCAGGGATGGAAGGGGAAGCCCTTCCCATTCCACCCCGATCCCCCCCACCCCCCTGTGACGTCAGCGCGCGAGCGCGCGCTGATTGTCACAGGGCCTCCTCCCATCCCGCTGGAAGCTCAGCTTCCAGCGCGATCAGAAGACAAATGCAGATCATGTGGGGAGGCCCAGAGAGGCTTCAATGGGAAGGAAAGGAATTTCCTTCCCTTTGAAGTCTCTCTGAGCGTTTCAAAAGCCGGATTGCAAAGCAATCCGGCTTTTGAAACACCCACTAGACACCAGGGATTTATTTTAAAAAAGGAAACTGGCATGAGGGAGCGACCCCTTGGGCAAGGGTCGCTCCCAGGGGGGGCATTTTTTTTAAGGACTTTTCTGCCCTCCCCTGGGGGCAGATCGGCCTATTATTAGGCCGATGTGCCCCCGGGGGGGGGCAGAAACCTCTAGGCACCAGCGATATATATATATTTTTTTGTTGTTTTCTTTTTTATTTTAGAGGTGGGGAGCGACCCCTTAGGCAAGGGTCGCTCCCATAGGGGGCAAATTATATTTAGGCCATTTCTGCCCCCCTTGGGGGCAGATTGGCCTATTTTTATGAGGCCAATCTGCCCCCACGGGGAACAGAAACCATTAGACACCAGGACGTTTTTTGTTTTTTTTCGTGAATTTCACGTAAGGGGAGCGACCCCTTAGGCAAGGGTCGTTCCCCTGGGGGGGGCACATTTATTCTAGGCCATTTCTGCCCCCCAGGGGGGCAGATCAGCCTATTTTAATTAGGCCGATCTGCCCCCAAGAGGGGCAGAAACCACTAGGCACCGGGGATTTTGTTGTTGTTGTTTTACAGATTGGGAGCGACCCCTTAGGCAAGGATTGCTCCCCTGGAGGGGGAAATTGAATTTAGGCCATTTCTGCCCTCTTTGGGGGCAGATCGGCCGATTTTAGGTCAATCTGCCCCCAAGGGGGGCAGAAACAACTAGGCACCGGGGATTTTTTTTTTGCGCCAATGTCAAGCAAGGGGAGCGACCCCGTAGGCAAAGGTCGCTCCCCGGGGATTGGGGGGCACATTTATTTTAGGCCATTTCTGCCACCCCGTGGCTGGCTGAGCTAGAGGCCAAAATCCACAGGTAGGCACTTTGCAAAAAACACCTCTGTTTTCTGTCAAAAAATGGGATGTGTCCATGTTGTGTTTTGGGGCATTTCCTGTTGCAGGCGCTAGGCCTACCCACACAAGTGAAGTATCATTTTTATCGGGAGACTTGTGGAAACGCTGGGAGGAAGGAAATTTGTGGCTCCTCTCGGATTCCAGAACTTCCTGTCACTGAAATGTGAGGATTTTAGCCAAATTTTGAGGTTTGCAAAGGATTCTGGGTAACAGAACCTGGTCCGAGCCCCACAAGTCACCTCATCTTGGATTCCTCTAGGTCTCTAGTTTTAGAAAATGCACAGGTTTGGTAGGTTTCCCTAGGTGCCGACTGAGCTACAGGCCAAAATCTACAGGTAGGCACTTTGCAAAAAACTCCTCTGTTTTCTGTCAAAAAATGGGATGTGTCCACGTTGTGTTTTGGGGCATTTCCTGTCGCAGGTGCTAGGCCTACCCACACAAGTGAGGTACCATTTTTATCGGGAGACTTGGGGGAACATAGAATAGCAAAACAAGTGTTATTGCCCCTTGTCTTTCTCTATATTTTTTCCTTCCAAATATAAGAGAGTGTGTAAAAAAGACGTATATTTGAGAAATGGCCTGTAATTCACATGCTAGTATGGGCAGACCGGAATTCAGAGATGTGCAAATACCCACTGCCCCTCAACACCTTATCTTGTGCCCATTTTGGAAATACAAAGGTTTTCTTGATAGCTATTTTTTACTCTTTATATTTCAGCAAATGAATTGCTGTATACCCAGTATAGAATGAAAACCTACTGCAGGGTGCAGCTCATTTATTGTCTCTGGGTACCTAGAGTTCTTGATGAACCTACAAGCCCTATATATCCCCGTAACCAGAAGAGTCCAGCAGACGTAACAGTATATTGCTTTAAAAAATCTGACATTGCAGGAAAAAGTTACAGAGTAAAACGTAGAGAAAAATTGCAGTTTTTTCACCTCAATTTCAATATTTTTATTTTCAGTTGTTATTTTCTGTAGGAAACCCTTGTAGGATCTACACAAATTCCCCCTTGCTGAATTCAGAATTTTATCTACTTTTCAGAAATGTTTCGGTTTCTGGGATCCAGCATTGGTTTCACACCCATTTCTGTCACTGACTGGAAGGAGGCTGAAAGCACAAAAAATCGTAAAAATGGGGTATGTCCCAGTAAAATGCCAAAATTGTGTTGAAAAATTGGGTTTTCTGATTCATCTGCCTGTTCCTGAAAGCTGGGAAGCTGGTGATTTTAGCACCACAAACCCTTTGTTGATGCTATTTTCAGGGAAAAACCACAAGCCTTCTTCTGCAGCCCCTTTTCCCCATTTTTAAAAAAAAAACAAAGTTTTCACTGTATTTTGGCAAATTTCGTGGCCTCCTTCTGGGGAACCCACAAAGTCTGGGTTCCTCTAGAATCCCTAGGATGTTGGAAAAAAGGACGCAAATTTGGTCTGGGTAGCTTATGTGAACAAAAAGTTATGAGGGCCTAAGGGTGAACTGCCCCAAATAGCCAAAAAAAAAGGCTCGGCACAGGAGGGGGGAAAAGGCCTAGCAGGGAAGGGGTTAAAGGATGTAAAAGGATGGTTAATAAAGTTTCTGAGATGAAGGACTCCATGGCAGAAATGGCTCTTGATGTTGTAAAAGTATTCAAAAGAATCAATCGGCAATTTCTTATGAAATCCCTAAAATACCATGGTTTTGGAATTTAATTTATCGATGTGATTACTTTACCTTATTCCTCTTCTAAATTTGTCACTGTTAATGGTGTACATTCTTATTTTCCCTTAAAAAGAGGCACTAGACTGGGCTGTGCCTTGTCTCCATTGTTTTTTTGGTTTTAGCAGTAAATTCCTTTTCAGTTCAGATTAGATTTTTCAGATTTATGGTTAGAGAACAACATATTCAATGTATTGCTTATATGGATAACAGTTTGTTGTATATGTCTAAGCCTTATCAGCATATTCAGATGTACTTGATATATTCTCACATGTTTCCAGTAATATACTGAATATTGATAAGGCTGAGGTAATGCCTCTTAATAAGTACTGTACTAAGGAACAATTTTAAAAAGTGAGTCTAACTTGAAACTCTTCTAAGTTAAAAAGTCTAGGGATTTGGTAATCAACTCTATAAGAGGCACAGTAAAAATTAATATTATAAAGCTCTTTTTAAAGTCAAACCTTTAACATAAAAATGTCTCCCCTTGTTTTTATCTTCAAGGAGTCATTTTGATCAAATCAAAATAATGACTATGCCTGTTAATAAAATGTATCTTTTTATAATATGATGCTACCTATTAAGCTATGCAAAATTATTTTCAATAAAGTTTATATTTTAGTTTCTAATTTTATATAGAATAGAAACAATACTGGGATTTCCATTGAGAAACTGAAACTGTCTTAATCTAATGAAAGAGTTACTGTTCCTAACTTTTTTTGATTATCTTTTGGTATTAAACATATTCTAACCTACCAATCTGACCCAGTTTTAACTAAATACACTTTGGTTCAATTTGGAAGCTTCTTTAATTTTTCCTCCATATTCTTCTTATGCCTAATTCTCTGAAATCTTGGCTTCCTCATATGGTTATACATTTCTGTACTTTGTTGAAAACATACTTAGGGGGTCGATTACGACTTCGGTGGATGGAAAAGGCCGTTCGCTGAAGTCCAGATGGTCAGATTGCAGCCAGTGCAGCCGCCTTCCGGTGGCCCCCATTAAGAGTTTCCCACTGGGTCAGCAGGCACTGGCCAGTGGGAAACGGTCTACAACATTGACGCAGGGTCATAATGCTGTAGTGCATTGGATGCATCAGCACCCGTCGCAATGTCTACTGTCTGCAAAGCAGACAGTGAACATCGCTGCCCCCCTTCTCTGCCAGCAGTTACATGGCGGTGCTACTGCCATGTAACTGCCAGCAGAGAAGGGACTCATAATACCCAGGGCAGAGCTGCATGCAGTGCTTCCATGGCAGATTAGGACCGCAAGCACTGCCAGTCCCTCCTGTGGAGGAAAACTGGTAGTGCTGGTGGTCCGACCGTGGCACAACCATGATGGTCGTAGTGTAGCTGACAGACCACCACATTGGCGGCAGTCCGACCGCCATCACGACCCTGGCTGTCTCAAGACCGCCAGGGTCATAATGACCCCGTTAGTCTATCATTTACCTGCATTTCAACAAGTTTTAAATGTTTCTATTTGGTACAAGAAGATAATTAGGATTATCAGTAAAGGAATTTTTGGAACAATTTGACTTCTGAAACAATCTTTACTATTTCACAGCTATTTTCGGAGAACTCATTTATTCCATTTTCCATTTTGCCCACATGATATAATTCACCAAATAAACTTAATAACAAATATAATCTGCTCAAGGATAATGTCAATTCTGTTTTAGTTTGGCTCACCACCTCTTACCCCCTTAGCCCTCTTAATACCAACTTTATCTCAAACATAAAAGCATTTGCTTATATAAGAGGGATGGTTTCCCTACAACTGACAAGTTTAAATCTAGGATGCAGCCTTCTTGGGATTCCATCAACAAAATGAATGGAAAATCTCTACTGCCCAATCTGCTAGGCTAACTCAAACCTTGTTTTTCTGTTATGATAGATTGTAGTATACTCGTGTTCTCAAGTTTAGGCTTAAAATTGCTAAAAGAGATACATGTATATTCTGGATAGGTGTATGACAAAACAATACACAATTTAATTGCCTTTTCTCAAAAGATTGATTAATACAAGTTACATTGGTAAGTAAGTGTCTCATAATGTTTTGCTTGGCAAACTCACTGAACTGTTGTGAGCTATCACTCTTCAGGTAATCACCTCTAGCTAGGAGTCAAAGGATCAGATCTCTGTTAAAACTTGATGGAACGTGGTTTATCATAATTACAAAGTAGACAGACAAAACCTGCATTCATTACAATTAGCTGCTAAATGTGACAAACAATGGCTATCCATCACTATATATCTTATATTACTGTACAAAATGTTACTTGTACTAGATTTCCTCACTTTTAAGTGTTATGCTTTTTATGTATGATTGTATGTTTTATCATTATTTGTATACTTTTAATTTCACATTATCACTACTTGACAAAACTCAACTGTTATGATTTTATCTCTCAATGTGATTTTATTCACTTTTTCTTCTGTTCTCCTTCACTTTCTTTCAACAGTAACCTTTTTAAAGGATTATTTAACTAAAGATGATTATTTTCTCACTAAGTTTACTAAATTATATTTTTTAAGAATTTGAATGCAATGTATAATTTATTTTTACATCCTTTTATCATTATATATTCATTCTATGTTTAAATTGATATGCATATTTCACATTCTGTCATATTATTATTTACATATTGTATAACAAAAACTGTTAAAGTACAAAAAAAAGCAAACCCCAAGCAGACAGAGTTAAAACACTGGATTGAAATAAAATCTCAAGAAGCAAATGTGCACATTCATTTTGTGTTCAACCATCAAAAACTCAATAATTCAGTAAAATGGACATAAAACATGTTTAAAGAATAGGTGCACCATGCCATATATCTTAAACATCTTTTGTGACTTTCAGTTTACTGTACCTACAACAGCCTTTTGAGATATTCAAGTAATGTCTGAATAATCCATAAACTTCTTACATTTCAACTACATCAGGAATAACCTACAACTCTATTCAGATAGTTTATTCTTTCTTGGCAGATGCAACCTTCTACACTCTTCATTCTCACAAGGATACTGATTCCCAAAGCATTTCCCATGATTAGATGTGATTTTCCCATTAAATTGTATAGGTAAGTCAGTGGTAAGTCACATCTACTCACAATAAAACCTTTGTTAACCAGGCACTTGGGCAGATGCTTATCTGCTGCTTTTCCTAGTCTCCAGAGATTGAAAAGAGACAGTAGAATTCTAGATGTTTTTTCTAGCATATCACATGTTTTTCCCTGCCGTGGATCAAAGTAGACCTAAGAGTGGTTGGGAAATGGGAGTGGTATTCTGACAGTACTAACTTTTGTTTCCCCTGCCTCCTTTTGGGCTGTTGCAGGCCCTTGACAGACAGGTGATTTCACTCTCAGAATGGATTTCGGAACAACTCTCTCCATGTTGACATTGAATATGACAGTGCTACTGTCAATTTAGCGCCTGTCTTTATTGCGAGATGCAAGCAAAGCCTGGAAGGGCAACCGGGGAGAGGGAGAGAGGAAGGACACCAAGTATTTTTTAAAATATTATTTGGGTTTAGGGATTTAGGGGTTAGCTGACAATGACAGGAAAGATAGCAGGACAACTTCTGTTTTTGCTTTTTATCTGTGCAGCTCTTTGTTTTTTCATTTCATTTGGAACTCTTAAGTTGAAAGAATTCCCTTTATTGACCCATCTAATATTCTATCAGGTTGTACATTGCCTGATAATTGATGAGCATTTTAAAATGTGTTTTCAGATTGGTATACACCTTTAATTGGGTATACTTTAGCAAGAGCCGACCTTGATGTCTAAATACCAGCACAAGTATACTAAAGAGGTCTATAATGCTGACATCTTTAGCACAGTTAAACTAAAGCCACATATGGCTGCCTCACTACGTATAATGGAAAGGTTAATCCAGAGCTGAAAATAGTAACATAAATTGCATACAAATGGAATACAAAGTTTGAAAGAAAATTGGACATATACCATTTCATCATAGCTTGTGTGAACAATGTTGCGCTGTAGCTAGACCCTTTAATAACTGGATTGCCTCATGTATATTTCAGCATGAGTATACTGTTAAAATGTTACTTAGGTTCTGATCTACTGTTGCCATTTCAACGTGAACCATCCTAAGATATTTTCAGCATTTTATTCCTTGCATTTAAAATCCTCAGGGAATATTTGTTCTTCAAATAGGGTGAAATGATTTGTGTGATTTATTAGTGGTATAAAAGACTGATTTATACACATTAAAAAAAGCATCTAGTGTCTCTATGAAGAGCCCCTGAAGAATTCAATGTGATTGTGCCTTTAAGAGTTTGAAACCACTGCAGACAGGCTAATGCCAAAAGACACCAAGGAGTTGTGTCTACATAAAATAAATGTTTCTCTTCTCAGGCAGACCATTACATTGAAATGTCGCCATTATAACACATGTACTGAGAAAACAGAAACACAAGTTTGTTATGTTTATGAAACTAAAGCAGCATTGTCTCATTATGAAAGGTTGTGTGGATTTGACGATTAGTTAGCACACCTTTGTGTCTCAGGTGCTGACCCACAGTTTTGATGAACAAGGCTTTCACAATAAGGCAGTTAGTCCTTAACGGAGCCTTATATGCTATCTCCCATGATTATTTTGCCTCAATTGACCTGCCATGCAATCATCACCCTTGGTAGTTCCCCCCAGTTAAAAATTGCTAACACGGTTGTGGCAGACTAAGCTATAAACTCATCTCAGATATCTAATTTATAGCTAAATATAAGGGCTGGTAATGATACTCCAATTCCACCAAAGATTATGACAATATTGTTCCCCTAAGGATCCTGTGTGAGTCATTGCATGTACATCCCGATTTGCCACCTTTGACAAATTCTCCAAATTGAAACCTCTTTACATGACTAAATAATTCTTGATAATAATCAAAGTCATGGATGTCATCATTATGCACTTGATGGTGCTTCATTGGTGAACAAGACGATATACCAAATAATTCAGTCACTTGTGAGCACTGGATCAAAAGGCAGCTTCAGAATTGTGATCACTGTGAACAAACATTGATTACGATGGGCTCCTGCTTAGGCAAACCTGAAATAATCTGAAGAACACATAGAATTCTTCACTTGTTTCATCAATAAGTATGGTGAGCTTATTCCAGTGGAACATTCAGAAGATGAGGGGAGAGCGCATAATTTGTGAGATTGGGAGCTCTACATGCAAGAGGCCATTCCACCAGCTGAAGGAACAGTCCCTGAATAGATAAAATACATGTAAAATAATTAACCTATAGACTCTTGTAGAAGATTTGGGATGGCCATTAAAGGGCGCCTTGAGGATATTACAGTGTGATGCCACATCTTGAAGAAGAGTGGCTAGTGCATTAATGATGATGCTAATGTAAAATGCAATTGCCTCACAAAGATATGCTGTTCAGTTCACCAGCATTTCAAGAACACCATGTCAGTATAGCACTGAGAGGCCATCCGGTCCTCTGAAATCCAGAGTAAGACCTTCAACAAAACAATCCAAAAATGAGAAAATGACTTCATTCTGTTAATGCATATTGGAAATATTAAATAAAAACACAGAGTCTAGAAACAGTGGTTCCCATTTACTGCAATGCTCCCTTTAACATGACAACCACTGGATAAGGCCTGAACAAAGGCAAGCCCTGAGCCTGAAATCAGTGGAAGAAAACATTCTTGTAAGCGTACAGAAGTGTCTGGTCACTGAGAGGTGCAGGGTTGAACTGTTACAATAAATAGGCTAATACACCAGAAATAAAAGTGGCCCTCATTAGAAAACCAGGTGGCTAAAAAAAGTGAGACACATTTGCAAACCAGGGCAGTTTTAAACTTGTAAAGAGACACTGCATAGGTGATTTGCAAGGTATGGGGACTGCATAGATTTGTGTTTGCTGCAGGCAATGTCCGTGGTAATATCAAGGAAATCAACAGTAAAAACCAAAGACATGGCCATAAAACACGCCCACAAACTGCTAAATAACAGCCCACACATTGATCTGTGAGACCAACCCACTGCCTTAATGCCCTACAGGCCAGTACGGCTAACAGACATGCCTTATTTAGGTCAGTTGCATATGGAAAATTAGGGAAAAATATTCAGTTCATCACTGAATTCAGTAGTGCAAATCTTCTGAGCTGCCAGGTGATACGGAAGCTACAACTGATATGGTTTACACTTAGGGGGTCATTACGACCTCGGCGGTGAAACCCGCTGAGATCGGCGCTGACGGTCAGCAGAAGGCGGCCAGCACGCAGAACCCCCCGCCGGCCAAATTATGAACATGCAGCTGGGCCGGCGGGCGGAAACAGTGTTTCCGCAAGCTGGCCCAGCTGGATGCAGGGCCTGAACATTGATGCCGACGGGAAATGGAGCCGGTGGCAAGGTAGCAGTGTGGTGTGTGCAGCAGCACCTGTCGGGCATTTCACTGCCTGTAAATCGGGCAGTGAAATGCGCAACGGGGCTGTGCATGGGGACCCCTGCACTGCCCATGCCCAGTGCATGGGCAGTGCAAGGGCCCCCAGGGGGGCCCGAGTCACTCATTCCACCAGCCTTTCCCTGGCGGTGTAAACCGCCAGGAAAAGACTGGTGGAATCTGACTCATTATCCGGCGGGCAGCGCTGCTTGCAGCGCTGCCCAGTCGGGTCAGAAACACCACCAGCGTTTCAAACATGGCAGTTCACCCACGCTCATTATATGGCGTTCTGGACCGCCATGCCATTGGCGGCAATTACCGCCACCGCCGGCATGGCGGTCCAGACCGCCATGTACACAATGAGGGCCTCAGTATTAACTTATACTGTGGACAATGTCCTTGGTCTATGTAGAAAATTGTGTTTTGGATTGAGGGACGTGAAGACCCCTCTCAAGCAATAACCACAATCCCTGTCAGGGTGAACCACAAAAGTCACTAAATTAACCGGTCCTTAACTCTCTGGGAGTTGGGCACAAAGGCATTCAGGTCTACCTTATAGACAAAGTGTAAGGTATTTTTGCAGCATACAAACAGTAACAAAGTGAAAACACAACACAAGACAAATACTAAACCAATTTAGAAAAATAGAGAATAATATAATATTAGAATAAATAAAAGGACAGCAAAATAAAGTACATCTAAACAGTAGAAGCAGAATTTGCACAAGGCCTTTTCAAACTGTGATTCCCCCTCCAAAATTCTCATCCAAAACGTCCAACTTGATTTTTCTAGAAATCAAGTCTCTGTTACACAAACAAGCGTTCCAAATTTCCTCTCTTGACCCCTCAGGTTTTGTCAGTTCTCTCTTCTCAGAACAAAAGAAAAATAAGAAAATTAGACCTGTTATCAATCTCAGAAACTTCAAACAATTTGTGATTTATAGTTATTTCAAGATGGAGACCATCATCCATCTCAGAGGCTCATTACTTTGGATGGTACGGTTAGATCTCCGGGATGCGTACCCTACAGTTCCCATTCATCACAACTACAGAAAATTCCCTTAGTTCCAATGGCAAGGAAAGACATAAAACTTCTCTTCTTTTCAGACTTTCTTCAGCACAATGGTGGTTTACAAAACTAAGGAAACAGGTGGTGGGTCACCACAGATCACTTATCATTTACATAGAAAATATTCTTTTAATGTGTCATTGCTTACACACTCTTCAATCTCACATCTGCCTTACTTGTTCTCTACTTTCAGATTTAGGTTTCCTTAACAATACAAAAAATGCAATCTTGGTTTCTTCCACTCTGACAGAATTCTTAGGTTTTCTCATAAACTCCACAACTGCAACACTACACTTATCCTTGGCCAAATTCAAAGCCATCAAATTAGAGCTTCTCCACACTCTCCAAAGTTTCTCCATCTCTCTCAGATCCTTGACTAAAATTGTGGGTCTTCTCTCTACATCGATTTAAGACATTTTCCCAGGTCCTCTCCATCAGTGAGCCCTCCAAAGGCTCAAGATACACCCACCACTTACACAGAGGTCTTGCTTATTCCGATTCGATCAGTCTTGATCCAGAATCCTAACTGGAGCTACAATGGTGGACAGACCATTTAGATGCATGGAATGAAGGCAGAACCATCTTCGCATCAGCCCTGATCTTGGATTAGAAGCTGATGCAAGCCAGACAGACTGGGGAGCCTAGTGTGGTCCGATCTCAACTGAGGGTACATGATCACATGTAAAGTCCAGGTTGCATACTAATTGTTTAGAGATACTGGTAGGCTCCTTTGCAAACAGAAGCCTAGCTAAAAACAAAGTACACTGCTCCTTTCTTCTCCACATTGACAACATTACAGCAGTTTGCTACATCAGTCATCTCAGTGATACCAGATACAAACCAGTAGCAAAACTGGTGAAGAGCTTTTGGGAGTTTTGCTTCCTCCACAATATATCTGTCCACATTATCTTCACGACCCAGCGATTGGAAACTTCACCCTTCTGTATTCAAGTCCCTTTTTCTCCAGTGGGGTTCCAAATAGGTCTGTTCTTGTCCCGGCTCAATTCTCATCATCCCTAATTTTTCATCCGATGTCCAGACCCTCTAGTGTTAGATTCAGATCCTTTTTTACAAAACCAGTCCTCGGCAATCAACTATCCCTTCTCTCTTTTCCTTAAGATCAACAGGGTTTTGGCTCAGGGCAGATGACAACAAGCAACCCTAGTCATCGTAGTTTCATTCTAGCAATCACTGGTATGGTTCCTACCTCTCCTCAACCTGGCAATCAATTTTCTGGTCCTTCTAACTTACTTCCGCAATCTTCTGCTGGACCCGCAGGGACTTTCCCACAATCTAATTGTAGACAACTCTCTCACTCTCTCTGCCCAAATATAGGTGGGAATTCCAAGTCAATCCTTTTCATTTTGCCACAGGCTACTTAGTACATCATTAAATCCTGGGCAATTGGTCCCGACAAGGCGTGCAAATCAGCCTGGTCTTTATGGTCAAGCTGGTAATTCGGAAAATCTATCAATCCTTTTTCAGTGGCTATAACCTTCATTGTCAACTTCTTGGCAGCCGAAGTTAGTGGAGGGAAAACTTATTGAACTATAAACTATTACAGATCAGCCATTTCCAAGAACCATCCCTACATCAATGGAAAGCCTATGGGTAAACCATCCACTTGTCTGCTGCCTTTTGAAGGAAGTAACCTCCTATTCCGAAATATAATCAACTGTAGGATGTAAATGTTGTTTTGAAATTGTTTATTTCCTGGCTAGATAAATCTGTTCTTTCTCTCAAAATATATGTAAAAAATTAGAATGCTATTGTGTTTTATTTTGAAAAAAACCCGTCTGTCTGATGTTAAAACATTGGATATTTCAGCTTGTCAATTTACTCCCACAGGTGCTCTTTTTTCCATAAGAAATTCCACAAAACCAAACCTAACCAATGCTGCTGTGGCGGTCCAACTGCCACATAAAGACCATGATCCTGACGACATGATGGTGGCAGAGACTGTAATCTGCCAGGTCAGCATTGCTTTCAGAGCTGCTGTGCAGATTACAAGTTTGTTATCTGCCAGCCTTTTCAAGTTGGAGAACAGATGATGGGGGCCACAGGTGGGCCCTGCACTGCCCATGCTCTTGGCATGGGCAAGCCAGGGATCCCCCTGTCCAGCACATTGCAATGTTCACTGTCTGCCTTACAGAAAGCGAACATTGTGAGGGTGCCGGTGCACCCTGTGGGCTACAGCATTGCCGCCTGTTCGATTACGAGCCAGAGACAATGCTGTAGCCTATTTACTGCTAGGCTGACGGGCAGCAACCAGGGTTTCCACCCCGACCTAGCTGGATACTCCAAATAGGTCCAGCAGGGTGGTCGCCACGAAGGCGGTGGCCACCCTATCTGGAGTTTGGCGGACGGGTTCTCCCGCCTGTCAAACTCATAATGAAGCCCTTTGTGTTAGGAAATGTCTCAAGGTTTATGAACAAAACACAATACAGCTCAGAACTCCTCAATCCTTTTAGAAAACCTCACAAACCAATTTCCTTCCCTACCCTACCCGTTTGGTTAAGAGTGTGACATCGTTGGCAGGGATTGATACCTCCATTTTTGGTGCTCCCTCTTCTAGGGGAGCTATAGCTTTTAAAGTTTTCTGGATAGGTTCCTGTCCAGAGGACATTCTGAGATCTGGTGATTGGTCTAATGCTAATGTTTTTTTGCACATTTTATTGTAAACTTGTACATACTAATTTTTCATTTAATTCAGCAATTAACATGCTTCAAACAAGCATAATAAGGGACTCCGTTCTTGCAATAAAATGTAGATTTATCTAGTAATTTATAAAGGAAAGTCTTAATTTTATTTAAGGTACCGAGGCAAGTATTATCCCACCACCACACTGTATTAATTTAGTGCTTTCCTGTGCTCCATCACCTTCATCCAGCAAACCATGTATCATTGCCTCCTCAATCTTCTGATGGGGATCGTCCTGGTGTTTTCCACATTTCCCGCTCCCCCTTTTGGGCCTAGCTTTACAGACTTTCTTCAAGAACTATTGACATATATTTTAGTTGCTTCCATTGTACTTGATATTTTTCCTTTGTTTAATAATTATGCTTAACTTCTCACTCAAGAAAAGAGGACTGTAAGCAGTCAAGATGGGTATTATAGGTCATGCTGTCACCTTATTGGTTAATATGGTTACTACGATTCCCATTAGCTAGATGTCTCACAGCCTTAGGGGCTTTGTAGTTTCTATGTTCTCTTGACAGCTGCTAATGAAAAGAATGCAAAATTAAAGAAGCATAATACTTGCCTCCATGTTTTAATACAATTTGGATTTTCATTCATAAATTACTAGGAAAATCTACATTAGCCCATTATTTGTCATCACATATAGCTATGTGTATAGTACTGGACCACCAAAAGAGGCTTGTAGACCAAATGAGCGTAACAACATACTGGGCGAAAAGGACAGCAAATGCTTTTTTGAGTAAAAAGGTATAGAGGAGTGACGTGGCTGATAATTAATTTGCAATCTAAATAATTCAAATGTGCACATTTGCAATTTTTTTGTGGCAAACTTCATAAAGTATTTTTTCAAATCTGGAATTTAAGCTTTGAGAAAAATAATTCTGCAAACCATGTTTTAGTGAAAAATTCATTCAGTTTCACTATCCAGCAATACTAAACAAGGTGGCATTGACGCAGCGAGCATGAGGCATGATGGTGGCCTGCAAGCAAGCCACTTGTGTAGCGCACAAAGCTCTGCTATTTGGCTGCCAGCCAGTCACCATCATAGAGAGACTAATCTGGGAGCACCAGATCTTTCACTTAAAAATAATGACCCTTCAAGTACATTATCAGGTGAGCCAAAAGATCCTAGATAGCACTTTTTACAATCCTCGGTGGGACAATTAAAGATGTGGTTTATCGTGGAGATTCCATTGGTACAACTAAGTCTGAAAGGAAAAACAACAACAACAAAAAATTGCTAAGTTGGTTTCCATTATTTTAGTCTCAAAACCAGCTTTGTCTAAAGACTATACTAAGTTATTTACATCTACTATGTTGTGACACTATAAAAGCTTTCAAAATGCAACTCGATAAAACGGCAGAATTCAAGAGCCCTTATTCCACGTAGCAATAGCACTCTGTCTAACACATAATCATAGCTAAAGTGGAGAATGTGAAGAGAACCAGAGTTCAACAACCCTCATTTAATTAACCAAAGTTGCATACATAATACCTGCCCTCCTTAGATAATAACTCATAGCTGGGTATATCTTTAACTGAAACAGAGGATGTTCGAGCATCAAGGAGGAAGAAGGTGGCAACATCGGTAACACAAGATGAACTTCAAGATATATTTCTACATACATTCATTCTAATGACTTTCAGCCTTTTTGGAAACACTTCTGTGATACTTACAGTAGAGAGGGAAATAATTTATAAATCCCACGTTTTCCTTTACCCTCCACATTAAAAGAATACATGATCCCTGTTTTAACTTCGCTAATTAGGCTGTACAAAACCGAGGCAGATAACTTAGATGCATGTACCTTGATGCTAAAGTCACTGGATCAACACATTTTCAATCATTGTTCAATGAAAATCAACAACCACTTAGAAGTAACGTATTCTGGTAGAAGATGAGTCTTTAAATATGAATAATAAGCAAAGGCATGAATCATGAGAAGAATATGCAAATACAGTTTTGAGTCAGGAAAATCCTGGCCCAATAAACAAGAGCAAAAGATCCAATTTTAAAAGAAAATTACTTGTTTTAGAGTCTTGCAGCCTGGGTGCACTGGTAAAATGTAGCAGATGTCATGTTTGCTGTATTTTGAGAGGCTGAATTGTAATATACATGTAGTACAGCGGATGGTACATCCGCCACATTTTGGACAAAAGTGTTTTGTTTGCCAGTCTCTAAATAAGGCCATAGTGCCCAGATGAATAAAGTCATATTGTGTTTGCAAACAGGATTAGCGACTGCAAAATGGCTTTCTACTATACTTGAAACTCATTTTGGGTGTCAGAAAAGCTGTTCCAATGCACAGAATGTATTTTCCGACCTTTACTAATTGGCAATTAGGAAGGTACACTGAAAGGGGCATTCCCTCATAATTGTGAATCAGTACTGTCAGCATCTTTGATCAGCTCAAAAAAGGTAGGAAGTGATTCGCAAAGGGGAAGGTTTCCCTTTTTGATTTGTCTTTCAATGGAGACACCTTTGGATCACTTCTCCTTTGTGAATGGTGGTGGTGGATGCTTTTTAAAAAGCAGCACTGTCCCCTTTAAGGAACATGGGCTGCTTTGAACACAACGTTTTTTGGGGGGGAATACAAATACAGAAATAGTTGTCTGCTGTTCCTTGAATTTACAATCCTTTTTTGAAGCCAATCACACGGGGCTGTGTTAGACCTGTCAGCCTTGCGACAGTCTTCCCCCCAACGTTTTGTCTTCACCCCTCCTATTTTTGCTGAGTTTGTTCTGTTGGCTTTAGGACTAGTGCACTTTACACTGCTACAATGCTAAAATGCTTGTGCTCTTGCCTTTAAAAATTGTAAAATTGTCCTGTGCCTGATTGCCACATTTAATTAATTATGTGTCCTTTGCAGAGTAATATACTGTTAGAAATTGGGTCTCCAGTTGGCAGAGACATTCACCTTTGTCCAAATAGGGACCACAATCCTATTCAGGGTAAGTCACACACAATTCAAATTATCCTGAGCCCACCCTTTGGTAGCTTAGCACTGAGAAATCAGGCTTAACTTAAAAGGCAATGTGTAAAGTATTTGTGCAATAAACCATGCAATAACACAGTGAGAACACCACAAAAATGCACCACACAGGTGTATCTTGTTAAAATAAGTCTCAAAACTATAAAGATTCGATAAGCACAAGTTGAGATATTACTTTTGCAAGTTTAAAAAGAGTCTTAGATCTTAAAAATCAACAGTTGTCTCTTGTTTGCACAAAGTACCTGGTTTGCGATGAAATTACCATGCATGGAGAACGCAGAGAATGAGAAGCGTGGAAAAATAGGGTGTGCGTTGGCTCAGACAATGTGTCATTTCTTTCCATGCTGCAAGGGGCTTTGCGTCGATTTCCGGCACGCAGTCTTGGATCCTCACTGCAATGCGTCTCATCAAATGGCAAGCTGTGCATCGTTTCCAGCAGGCTGTACATCAATTTTCGGTGCACAAGGAGTTTCCTTGAAGAGATGAAAGGCTAGATGTATCAAGCTCCCGGTTTGCATTTCTTAAATAGCGTATTTTAAGAAATCCTCAGTTGAGAAATGCAAAATGGGATGTATGAAAATTGGGATTTGGTAATAGCGATTTCTTAAAAAGCGCACAATCGCTATTAACGCATCACAATTAGGGAATGGGACTCCATTTATCCCTGTGGGCCTGTAGGCCCATAGGTGCGAATGATTTTGCATTTCCAAATTTCCAAATTCCTGTTAGGAATTCACAAATTAGGTAATGCAAATCCCAGGGTTCTGTGCGCCCTTTTGATGCACCCCAAAAAGTATTTGTGGACACGTAAAGCACACACATGCCCTAGAGGCATCTTTAATGCATTCTTAAAAATTGTACATGCTTACCACCAAACTTTAATGTGTGGTAATTGTATTTCCTAAATGCCAAAATTGCAGTCAGGAAGTGCATGATACATGTGCACTGTTAATCGAAAATAGTGTTCCCTACTTTTGATTACCTATTTAGAGCATCGCAGTCTGCGTTTCCTTAAGTGGAGTCGCAATGTCAAAGAATCACTATTTTAGCGATTCCTTGAAATTGCACTGTGAATGCCTTTCATACATTCTGAAAGGAATTTTTGCATTCGCAAAAGGTGGAATTTTGCGATTCACACAGTTTGTGAAGGCGAAATGCTTTGATACACCTAGCCCAAAGTCTTTTTGGCCCTGAGACTTCATAAAACAGGAGGCAATCTTAATCCAAGCCCTTGGGGAGCACTTCTCATCAAAATCAGATGCCAGCAAGGCAGCAGGGCAACAGCAAGGCAGCAGTCCTTCACAGCAAAGCAGTCCAGGTGAGTCCTTTTGGGCAGCCGGGAAGTTCCCCTTGACAGATCGCAGGATCTGGTCCAGAAGTGTCTGATTTGGTGGAGTCAGGGACCCAGTTTATATACCAAAAAATGCCTTTGAAGAGGGGGAGACTTAAAGAGTGGTTTTGAAGTGCACCAGGTCCCCTTTCATACAGGTCTATCTGGCAGGGTCCCAGTAGGGGGCTAGGCAGTCCATTGTGTGAGGGCAGGCCACTATCCTATGAAATGTAAGTGTCAGGCCCTCCACCCTTTCAGCCCAAGAAGACCCATTCAGTATGCAGATGAGTGCAGGTCTGACTGAGTATCCTATGTTTGTGGTTGTCTGGGTGAAAAGCACAAGGGAGCTGTTAAGCAGCCCAGCCAGACATGGAATGGATACCGGCTGAAAGGCGCAGATGGATTTTAAGGGCAGAGAAATGCTCACTTTCTAAAAGTGCCATTTCTAAAATCGTAATATAAAATCCAATTTCACCAATAAATAGGATTTTGTATTACCATTCTGGCCATACTAAATATGACCTGGTCACCTCTTTCTGACCAGAATCTACCACTCAAACAGTATATGAGGGTAGCCCTAATGTTATCCTATGAGAGGAGGAGGCCTCACAGTCGGAGACAACAAATTTAGGAGTTTTCCACTGCCAGGACATTTAAAACACACATGTTCATGTCCGGCCTTTTTACCTACATAGCACCCTGCCCTATAGGTTACCTAGGGCCTATCTTAGGGGTGACATATGTAGAAAAAGGGGAGTTTAAGGCCTGTCAAGTACTTTTAAATGCCAGTTGAAGTGGCAGGGAAACTGCACACACAGACCTTGCAATGGCAGGCCTGAGACATGGTTAAGGGGCTACGTATGTGGGTGGCACAACCAGTGCTGCAGGCCCACTTGTAGCATTCGATCTACAGGCGCTGGGCACATGTACTGCCCTTTACTAGGGACTTACAAGTAGAACAAATATGCCAATTGGGTATGAACCAATGTTACCATATTTAAGGGAGAGAACATATGGACTTTAGCACTGATTGGCATTGGTATAGTGCACAGAGTCCTAAAACCAGCAAAAAAAGTGTCAGAAAAGCAGAGGGAGGCAGGCAAAAAATTGGGGGATGACCACCCTAAGGATGTCAGATCTAACATGTGTTCCACCCAGCTGAAAGTGGGGAGAGCTAATCAACCCCTTGGGAGCTCTCATCGCTAAGGCTGAAGTATCTGGAGAGAATATCAGCATTGGTGTGGTAAGTCCCCAGGCGATGCTCCACCTCAAGAGTTTAGGATTTTCACCCCTCATCTGCATGAGCCATCTGAGGGGCCTGTGGCCTGTCTGAACCCGGACGTGAGTCCTAAACAGGTATGGTCTCAGCTTCTTCATTGTCCAGACCACAACAAATGCTTCTCTTTCAATAGCACTCTACCTCTGTTCTCGTGGTAATAGTCTTCTGCTAATATGGTTAATCTAGGCCCTCCTCATTCAGCTGTGCTAGAACCGCCCCTATGCCATGCTCTGAAGCGTCTGTTTGCACAATGAATTCTTTGGAGTAGTGAGGGGCCCTGGGCACAGGTGCCACATGGCATTCTTCAGGGAGTCAAAGGCGTTCTGACAAGCCTGTGTCCAATTCACCAACCTAGGTTGTTTCTTAGACGGAGTTCTGTTAAGGGGCCACAATGGTGCCATAGCCCTTATAAATTCTGCCACAGTACCTGGTGAGACCCAAGAATGCTCTCACTTCTGTCTGGGTTTTAGATGGTTACCAGGTCTTGATTGTCTCAATCTTGGCCTGGAGGGGCTGCACCTTGCCACCACCCTCTAGGTGTCCCAGGTACACCCCTGAATCCAGATGGCACAAACTTCATGTCTGCATACATGAAATCCATATGGGTTACGTGTGGGGTGACCTACCGGTTTACCACCCCTTACCATTTAAATCCAGTGGTCTTGTGGAGACATTCAACAAGACCTTGAAAGGCATGATCACAGGCCTCCCTGAGGCCATGAGGCATAAGTGGGACATCCTCTTGTCATGCCTTCTCTTTGCTTATAGAGCGGTGCCCCAGAAAGGGGTGCAGTTCAGCCCCTGAGAACTTCTATATGGGAACCCTTTCAGCGGACCCCTTAATCATAGTAAAAGAGGGGTGGCAGAAGGCTTCCAGGAAACCCCTCAGGATGTGGTCAGTTACATGCTGGCCCTCCACAACCAGATGCAATGCTTCTGGGAGAAGGCCAGGAGCAACCTTGAGGCCAGTCAAGAGTTTATGAAACAATGGTATGACAAGAAGGCCACCCTGGTAGAGTTTCAACCTGGTGACAAAGTTTGGGTCATGAAGTCAGTAGAGCCTAGGGCTCTCCCAGACCGGGTAAATATCCCCATTAGAGGTCTGGTCACCACCGGTACAGTCACTGTCCTCAGAGGGATCGCCTCTTGGTAGCGGGTGGCATGGTGGACCAAAACCAGGATAAACCTGTTGCCTAAGGCAGTTTTGGGGACCAAGGGACCAATGACGTCGATGCCCACCCTTTCAAAGGGGGTGCCATTGACAAGGAGTGGGATCAGGGGGGCCTTGAGCCTTTTCGCTGTCCTCCCACTAGCCTGGCAGGTTGGGCAGGACCTACAGAATGCATCTGAGACCACATTAGGGGCCAATAAAGGTGGGTGACAAGCCTGGTGAAGGTCTTGTCTTGCCCAAATGTCCTGCCAGGTGGATGTCATGAGCCAGACCCAGTAGGAAGGCCAGTAGCACTGGGGGACCACCAGCACACGTGCTGCCCCAGCCTATGGCACCTTAGGCTAACTGTAGAGAAAATCATTCTCCCAATATATATGGCTATCGCCAGAGGCTTCATCTCCTGCTTGGGCTGAGGCCTGTTGCCTCAGACCCTCAAGAGTGGGGCATTCCTTCTGTGCCTTGCAGAATTCCTCCCTGTTTGGCCCTCCCTCAACTTGCCAGCCAGCAACTTCAGGCAGGTTACCCAGGGCAGCAATGCGCTCCCCAGTTGGCTCAGGGGCCTCCTTCTCAGGGACCTTGTCCACCACCAAGGGAACTTCTGGGAATAATTTCCCATGCCCCTCTTCTTGGCAGCTGTCTGGGTCATTGTTCTAGGCGCCAGACGCCCTTAACTCCCTTCCCGGATAGCCATGGACCTTGTGGTCATGCAGACCCACTCAGACAAACCTAATATCTCCAGGTGGGACCTTAGTTTTACCTTCTCCCAGGAAGTATGCTCAAGGTTGTTGCCTAACAGATAATCTACAGGCATGACAGGACACACAGCTACTTTCAGAGTACCAGAGACCCCCCCTCCACTCAAAGGGAACCAGAGGTACCAGTAGGTGGCTCTCACAATTGTCAGCAACTATGACCTGGTGGAATGTATTGGGAATGACCTGCTCTGCTGACACCAGCTGACCCCTGACAGTAATCATACTGGCTCCTGTGTCACGCAGAACCTCCACCCTTTGCCCATTAATGTTGACCCACTGCTTATACTTGGAGGTATTTGCAGGCATGTGGGCTTTTGGCACCATTTCCTCATCTCCCAGGGACACTAGAGTCACCTCTATCTGTTCCCCAAAGCTAACTGGCACTACCTCCTCCCCGTGCGCTACACTTGCCAACCCAGTGTCTGCCCTCTAGTGGGGGGCTGTGCCCTGTAAGGACAATGGGAGTCACCCTTAGAGTGACCATACTTAGTACATTCTGTACATTGGGGTACAAACCTCCCTTTCTTATGATCAAAGAACCCTGGTTTCTTTTTTAAATCAGATTGGGACTGGTTACCGCTACCTCCATGGGAATTATTTTGGGGGCCTTTTGAGAACTCCTAATTTTTAAGTTTTTCTCCCCCCTCTTTCTTCTGGTGGGAACTGTGACCACCTTTGGGGTGTCCTCCCAGATACCTTTTTGGACACTCTGGTGCTAACCCAGAGGTCCGCCTTCTCAGCAAGCTTCCTAGGATCAGTCAGCTTACTGTCAACCAAGTGCTGGTGCAACTCTGTAAAGCAAATACTGAGCATATGCTCTCTCTGGATCAGATCAGATAACCCCTTATAATAATTTACTATACTGCCCCACACCCATCCATTCAGTCTTACTAGAGACATCAAAGAGTCTACCCAAGATTGTGTGAAGAGTTTGGTACTATCCCTGAATTACTGGCAATACTTTTCACGGGTCAGTCTAAACTTGGCAATTAAAATGGCTTTCATGAGCGGGTATGTGTTCTGGTCCTTCTTTTCTAATATGAGGAGTGTGTCCCTCCCAATTATTGGTACATGGTTCCACAACCCCGATCCCCATTGACCTTCAGGAACTCCATAGGCCCTTAGTGCAATTTCAAAGGCATCAAACCATTTGTCAATGTCATCTCCCACCACATAACTTGGAACCACATCTTTGGGCATACAAACCTTTTTGTCTCCAGCAGGCCCTGTATGTATGCTGCCACCATCACTGCTGGACTCAGACTGCCTAGACTTGAGGTCCCACTCCTTTGGACTCAGTTCATGAGCCAGAAGTAGTTCCTTTTCAGCCAAGGACCTCTCAGCTGCAGCCTCAGCTCTCCGTTCCCCTGCCTCTCTCTGAGCTTTCCTTTCCTCTGCTTCCATGTCTAATCTGGCCAACTGCAGTTGAAACTCTCTCTCTCTCCTCCTCCACTCCTCTGCGGTCAGGCCATGACTTGAGACACTACTCCCTGGTTTAGCAGGAGGCAAAGATCCAGGGGTGACTTCCCTCACTGCTTTTGGCAAATCTACTGAAGAGCACTCCTTCTGCTCTCCTAACTCAAGATTCTCTTGTAAATGGGCTTCTGCCCAGGCCCTCAGCGCCTTTTGTTACTCCTCCTTCTTGGAAGCACCCCTGGTAGGTACTCCCATCCCCTTGCAGAACCCTTTCAGCTGGCTGACAGTGTATGTCTCCAGCTTAGCAGGGTCAAAATCTCCAGCTCTTCCTTGAGACCCAGCCAGAGACATGTTGGATAGAATTTAGATTAAAATGTCAAGCAGGAAAGCAAAATTGCAGAAAAAGAGAACAGAAATCAAATTGACCTTTAACTGTGGGAAGGTAGTGTAGATGTAGCTATTGTATGTCACTCCACAAACACAAGTCATATGCCACTGCTGCCACTAATGTTAGAAATGTGGTCTCTAGGTAGCAGAGGTATTCACCCTTGTCCAAATAGGGACCACAATCCTAGTCAGGGTAAGTCACACACGATCCAAATTATCCTATGCCCACCCTCTGGTAGCTTGGCACTGAGCAGTCAGGCATAACTTGGAATGCAATGTGTAAAGTATGTGTGTAATAAACCATGCAATAGCACAGTGAAACCACCACAAAAATACACCACTCAGGTTTAGGAAAATATAAGATATTTATCTGGTTAAATTACAGTCAAAACAATAAAGATTCAATAGGCACAAGTTGGAATATTGGTTTTGTAAGTTTAAAAAGAGTCTTAGATCTTAAAAATCAACAGTTGTCTCGTTAACATTAAGTACCTGGTTTGCGATGAAATTACCATGCATGGAGAACGCAGAGAATGAGATGCGTGGAAAAATAGGGTGTGCGTTGGCTCAGACAATGCGTCATTTCTTTCCATGCTGCAAGGGGCTTTGCGTCGATTTCCGGCACGCAGTCTTGGATCCTCACTGCAATGCAAGGTTCTTTTGACACCCAGGGACGATGTGGGGAAGAATCCTGGGCGTGAGGGAAGAAGTCACAGGCGTTGCGTAGATCCGGCATATACCTAAGGCCTCTACATTATGTGCTACTAGTGGGCCTGCAGGAATTATTTTGCCACCAGCTTAAATAGTCCCTTAAAACATGTCTGAGGTCTGCCATTGCATCCTGAATGCCGTTTTGAACTGTCAGATCTCCTTTGCAACATAACCCTCTTGCCAAGACTTAAACTCCCATTCATTGCACAGTCAACCCAATGAGAGGCACTACGCAGCAAATAGGGCATGATTCAGTGTAATTAAAAGGTTGGACATGTACTTTTGTGTTTTACATGTCCTATTATTGCAAAAGTCCCTAATTAGTTTTTCACTGCTGTGAGGCCTACTTCTCTCATAGGATAGGACAGGGTTGCTTGCTATATTCAATAAGTGCTAACTTTTGATTTAAAACAGGTCAGCATTTCCTGTCTAAGGCCTGCAAAATTGCAATTAAAATCCTCTTTAATGTTAAGGTTGAATTTTAAATTACATTTCCTTAAAATGCCACAGTTAGAAAGTTGGCATTTTCCTGCCTTAAACAGTCTGGTGCCTGCAGCCTCTTCTGAGTCACATGGCTGGGTGTGGTTGGCATATGGTCTCTGTTTATTCCTTCTAGACAGCCACAGAATAGAGGGATTAGGTTGCCTGGAAGGGCCATCAACTGGCAGAATGGGGTTGGAGCTGGGCACTTTCATATGAATAGGCTGTGCTCTGCCATCACACAAAGGGTGTGTAACCCCTGCATGCAGACTGGCCAGCTTGGAACCAGGACAGGTAAGACAGGAAATTGAAGCACTTGAAAGGGAATACTCAACAAACGTCTCCTGCTTCAAAAAAGTGTTTCAAAAGGGGACCCTCAAACCCACTCTTTGGTACGCTCCTAGACCTGTAGAAACTATAGAGGAAGGACAGCAGTGCTGCTTTGCTGCCTGAAGGACTGCCACTCTGCTGGCCTGCTACTCTGCTGCCCTGCTGCCCTGCTTGTTGACAAGGAAAACTGGGTCTACACTCTTCATCACAGGCTAAAGTGACTCCAAGTGTCAGCAAGCTGACCTCTTGTTTTGAACTACAGGGACACATACGCTCTAGAGGCTCCCTTCAGCTGCCCAACTGATCTGCTGCCTAGTACTGCTGAGTGAACTGTCAACTGGACCTGCCTGAGCCTCTGCTTGAGTGAGGTCATGAGCCACAAAAGGTGCCCTTGGTGTCAGGGTTCAGTCCTGACATCTATCCCTGACATGTGACATCTATCCTTGACATTTGCTGTGAGGTATATTGTTGGGTATCATTTAAATTATGCAGTGTTCAAACTCTTTTGTTGAACATTCTACAGTAAACAAAAATAACATATTTTTATATATTGCCCTTGTTTATGTTTTAGCTTCCATAGTCATATGTTCTAAAACACTTTCGGGGTCATTACGACCCTGGCTGATGGCGGAGAACCGGCGGTAAGACCGCCAACAGACTGGCGGTCTTACCTTGGGGAATTATGACCATGGCAGTTACCGCCATGGTCATCCGCCGGTTCTCCGTTCCGCCCGCCAGGGCGGAGACGACCGCCGGGCTGGAGACCTGGTTCTCCAGCCCGGCGGCCGTCAATATACAGCCGGCGGTATTTGGACCCGGCTTACCACCGTGGATTTCCAGCAGTTTGAACCGCCATGAAATCCATGGCGGTAAGCACTATCAGTGCCAGGGAATTCCTTCCCTGGCACTGATAGGGGTCTCCCCCACCCCTCACCCCCACCCGACTCCCTTCCCTACACCCCCCACCACCCCTGCCACCCCCCAAAGGTGTCAGGGTACCCCTCCCCACCCCGACCCCCAACAGCACATAACTCACACACACCCGACACGCATGCAGGCACCACCAACACACACACGCACACACCCCGACATACATGCCAACATCCTCACACACAGTCAGACACGCACACCCACATTCAAACATACACGCACACATCCATACAGACATACCCACAGACATACACGCGCTCATTCCCATACACACAACACCCCCGCAAGCATACACGCACTCACACACCCCCTCTACATACACACACGCACACCCCCATGCACGCACCCAACATCCCCCGACCCCCCTCCCCTAATGGACGATCGAATTACCTGTTCCGTCGATCCTCCGGGAGGGGACGGGAGCCATGGGGCAGCTCCGCCGACACCACACCGCCAACAGAACACCACCACGGCGAATCACAGGACGTGATTCGCTGGGCGGTGTTCTGTCGGCGTGGCGGTGGAGGTGGAGCAACCTCCACTTCCCCGCCTCCCGCCAGTATGGCTGTTGGCGGATCTCCATCTGTAAAGGGCGGTCTTCCGCACGGCGGTCCCTCGGCGGTCTTGAGAAAAGACCGCCAAGGTCGTAATGACCCCCTATGTATGTTTAGTTGTTGCGCACTAGGGTAGTGACTCGCGCTTACTGGTGCTTCCAATGCCCTAACACAGTCCTGTTTCAATTTCAGTGGAGCGCGTTTGACGAAGCATTGTTATTTTAGCCAGGCCAGCTAGCTATAAAAGAGACCATGCCCCAATGCAGCGTGTGGATTATTCCGGTCCCATGCAGAGGCCTGTCGAGTCTTCCAGCACTGCAACCTTCACCGGAGCGCCTAATTCCCTTCCCCTAATCTGGCCACTCTGATCCTCTGTGACAACTAAATCAGAGTTGGAGTTGCCAGAAGGTGGGCCTCTTGAGGTTGCTGCTCCAGACACTTGGTGAGGCCTCAGTTGACCTCCTCTCCCAAGAAAAGGAGAAATCCTGAAGAATTCTGGCGAACTGGCCTGTTGGCACCAAGCTCTTGCTTCCCATGCCCCCACCAATGTGAAGTTCCAGAGAACCTGATTCTTCACGCCACAGTGGCCATCAACGGTGCCAGGCAGCATGAGATCTGCACATCACGCAACCACATCAACAGCCCGTGGTGACTGCCAACGCAAAGCTCCAGCAATGACTGTGTGTGATGCCCAGCCTGCTCTTCGCCCTACATGGATGACTATCCACTCCTGCTCCTCAAGGCCCCCTCCACTGTGAATGGAAGGAACTTCTTGCAATGAACTTTCAGGGTTACTTTTTCAATGGGATTAACCTAGTCCCTTTATATGGTCCATGCTTTATGGCAGTCGGCCTGAACTTGTGACTTTTAGGCACTTTACTTACCTGAAATCTTTTAAATTGTTTATCTCTGGTTCTACTGACTGGATTTTTGTTAAGGTCTCAAAAAATACATTACATTTTACTCTGCTTTCTAAATTGATGTAGGGTTTTTCTTGCATTGTGTTTTAACTTTATTGCTGTTTGTGTGCTGTATAGAAGCAATACACATTGGGGGTCATTCTGACCCCGGCGGTAAAAACCGCCGGGGCCGGCGGTAGCACCGCCAACAGGCTGGCGGTGCTCCTCCGGGCATTCTGACCGCGGCGGTACAGCCGCGGCCAGAAGCGGAAAGCCGGCGGTGTACCGCCGACTTTCCGCTGCCCATGGGAATCCGCCATGGCGGCGCAGCTTGCTGCGCCGCCATGGGGATTCCGACCCCCTCACCGCCATCCTGTTCCTGCCGGTTCCGCCCGCCAGGAACAGGATGGCGGTGAGGGGTGTCGTGGGGCCCCTGGGGGCCCCTGCAGTGCCCATGCCAATGGCTCATGCCAATGGCATGGGCACTGCAGGGGCCCCCGTAAGAGGGCCCCACTTTGTATTTCAGTGTCTGCTTTGCAGACACTGAAATACGCGACGGGTGCCACTGCACCCGTCGCACATCCTCCACTCCGCCGGCTCCATTCGGAGCCGGCATCCTCATGGAGGGGTGTTTCCCACTGGGCTGGCGGGCGGCTTTTTGGCGGTCGCCCGCCAGCCCAGTGGGAAACCCAGAATGACCGCCGCGGTCTTTTGACCGCGGTACGGTCTTCTGGCGGTTCCCTCCAGGCGGGCGGCTCCCGCCGCTCGCCGGGGTCAGAATGACCCCCATTGTCTCTAAGTTAATCCTGACTGCTTTTGTGCCAAGCTGCCAGAGGACTTAGCACTGCTTAATTTAGTGACTTTTGTGGTTCACTGTGACAGGGATTCCTACTGTCGCTTCAAAAAGAGGTCACCTTTATTCAAACAACAACCCAACTACTGCCCTCCTCTTGGTATGAAGCCACAGTGATCATCATTTTGAAATCAGAATAGGGCATTAAGAACGCAGACTCATGTAGCCCTATTTCACTACAGAATTACAACTATAAAATTCACACAGTTATAATAGCCAAGAGACTATTGTCTGTCATCCAAACAGTTGTCCTTTCTAATCAAAAAGATTTTATTCAGGGTAGGCAGATACATGAGTTAACTCTTCTCTTCTTTGGAGCAATTAATCTGGCCAAAACTTCTACCTACCCCCTAACAGTAGCAACTGTGGATGCAGAAAATGTGTTTGACAGAGTCAACTGAGATTCCTATGAGACGTACTAAATATGTTTGGTCGGCGCTAATTTAATACAAAACAATATAGACACTTTATAAGGCACCAACAGCAAAGATATCAGTTAAAAGGGATCTCACACAAGCCTTTCCAATTTATAGACGCACCAGACATGGGGGCCCGCTTTCACCAATACTTTTAATCTCTACATAGAACCATTTGCGCAGGTGATGCAGATGAATCAATCTATGTATCCTTTTGAGTTCTGTGGGTTTTCCATCAAGGTAGCACTGTATGCGGACAACCTAATTTTGTATATTTCCAATCCACAATACTCCATACCCAAACTTGAACAACATGGTGACTGGTTTGGGGAGTTACCTGGTTAATCAATAAACAAGGAGAAAACTGAGGGAGAAGTTTTAAAATTCAATTTTTTTCAGCTAAGTTCACAGTAGCCAGTGCAATGTTTGGCAAACACTGACTATTGGGAACATGAAGGCCGTTTAGAAGACAAAAGGCAAATTAAGAAATGAGTATCCTTATGTTATTGGGACATGGTGGCAGCAGAAGACAAGAAGATTACAGATCTCCATCAGATATGAAAGAAGGACTTTCAGAAACGTGCGGTACAAGACTTATGGGAAATATCTCTTAACTTTCTTTATAATATTGTCAAATCTGTGCAATTACAATGGAACCATTTTTTCACACTTGAAAGGGCCTACTTGACACCCATAAGATATGTTAAATTCGCTCGACAGACTCCAGGATGCCAAAGGTGCAATTTGGTAGGAGCAGATGATAAGCATATATTTGTGGGTTTTCCAAGGCTTTCACCCTATTGGAATGAGGTCAGTAGCTTACTGAGAACATTTCTGTGAGCTGAAGTTAAGGCAAGCTACTCTTTAATACTGTTTGGGATGGACATAACACTGAATATATGGACCAGGAATCAAAAGAGCGTACTGTTCTTCTTGATGTTGATAGCAAGGGGAGATATTTATAAAAAATGGGTTTCACCTGAGCCCCCAGCTGGTCTAGACTGGATCACTTCAGGGACAAATGTTAGCAAATTAGATTTAGTAAGCAACAACGTAGATAATGAAAGTCTATGGTATCTGTTTGTAACCTTGAAAGAGAAAACCAGTATAGTACAATGATTAATCTACAGATTTGCTGAGACGTGGTCCGACTTTGAGAAAGAAAGAAAGATATATGGATTCAGTACTCTGGGAAGGAGTAACTAAGCCCCACCATAAGAGGGTGGCATAAGAACTGATGGTGGGATGAGGAAAAAATATTCCAATTCCTCAAAGACTGCAAATAGCGACCTGCATAAATCATATTCAGTAGGCAAGTCATTTTGTGACACCTGTGAATAGACTGAGCAATATTAGTACATAGGCGACATTGTATAATTAAAGACTTGTCACCGAAAATCAGTGTGCAAGTTGTTGACCACTTTTTGCAATCAGTCTTTTGATCCATGTGGCCTAAGTATTAAAAAATTTATATCTATTTTTTTTTAAAAGCAACAAAGTGGAGAAAGGAAACAAAATATATACAGTTCCAAACTTCAGAATCTGTGTGCCAATAGAATTAAAGACAAACTAGAGATATCATGTTAAACATAACAACAGAGCTGAAAAAGTAAAGCATTATTCCATGGATGGATGTAGTCAATGTGGTATATCTGATATAATTATCCACAAAAGAAAGATGCATTTGTCCTCTATTCCCAAGCACTGTTTGTTCAAATTTCTCTTAATGAAACAAAATCTTAAATAAGTTTATGAAATGAAGAGAATAGCATTTCATCCAGCAAATGTTATAGAAAAGTAAACAGTTGCAGCGAGGCGTAACAAATACAAGGATTTTATTGGCAACCTGTGCCATCTGGTTGGTCAATTAGGAATATGTGAAAAAATAAATAAAAAAAGAAACAGAGATACATAGGAGAACAGTGCTACATCCTGTGCCAAGGGAAAGACAGCTGCAATTTAGGGTTTGTTCAGAACCTTTACGCATACTAACATTTGTGTTTTACCCTATTTCAGTGTAACCTTAGGGAAATGAGTATGTTTAATAAGGAGATGACTCTGGTATTATCATAATTGCAAATTTGGAAGTTTTTTAGGGTGCATTTACAAGTACATGTGGTTACCAGAGGTGTTTTAAACATAAGAAGAATTTAGCCTAGCACAGGAACCAGTCAAGTGTCAATATAATCGTGGAATATGGATGGATTGAAAAACAGTTGATAATTTACATTGTAAAGATTTCCTTACAAATGGTGAAATATTTATTATCCAGGAACCACTGTCACTATGGTGGTCATTCTGACCTCGGCGGTAAAAGGCGCCTACCGCCGGTCAGAAATCCTCCATAATCCCGCCGCGGTCGCGGAAACCCGCCACGGTCATTCTGACCCGCAGAAGGCAAACCTCCGAAAATCCGACCACCACAACAGACCGCCAGACCAGCGGTCGGCGGAAAGGTGGAGGTGACCAAACCTCCACCGCCACGCCAACAGAAATACGCCCATCCCATTACGACCCACGAATCCACGCGGCGGTCATTCAAACGCGGTATTCCATTGGCGGGACACACCGCCGCGGTCAGAATACACACAAACGAACAAAACTCAGCCACATTGGACGATTTGAATCCCACACACCTGATACACATACACACACCACTCCCACACACACAATACAATATAAAACACACACCCACATCACCCACAAACCCCTACGCTAAAAAATTCGTCAAGAAGGCAAGAGCGAGACACCAGCATCCAAAAAATAACAGCCACAGCCACTCAACACCATCACCCACACACTATCCACACACAAAACAACACACACCACCACACTCAACTCACTTAAATACACATACTCCACCCCACACATCATACACACCACCCCATGGCACCCCAAAGACAACCCCGCTTCACAGACGAAGAACTCAGGGTCATGGTGGAGGAAATCGTTCGGGTAGAGCCCCAGCTGTTCGGCACACAGATACAATACACCAGCATTGCCCGGAGGACGGAGCTATGGCAGAGGATTGTCGACAGGGTGAACGCAGTGGGACAGCACCCCAGAAATCGGGAAGACATCAGGAAGCGATGGAACGACCTACGGGGGAAGGTGCGTTCCATGGTATCCAGGCACAACATCGCCGTGCAGAAGACTGGCGGAGGACCCCCACCTCAACCCCCACAATTCACATCATGGGAGGAGGAAGTCTTGAACATCCTGCATCCTGACGGCCTCGCAGGAGTCGGCGGAGGAATGGATACTGGTAAGTTGAAGCTTCAATACTGCTTCCCCCCCACCTGCATGCCAAATCAGACCCCAAACCTCACCCCCATCCTCGAACCCCACCCTCACCCCCACCCCCATCGTCACCCCCACCCTCACCCCCACCACCATCCTCACCCCCACCCCCAGCACACCTATTCCCCGCCAATGTCTCACCATCACAACCCACACATCCCAAAACCTAGGCCTGCATGCGTCCACTAAGCATGGACACCCATCACCAAAGCATGCCCAATGCATATACACATCCCCCCCACAAGCCACCCTCACCAAAGCCCCCACACACGAATGCCAGCACTTGGGGACACGAGAACCCACAGATACACCCATATGCCACACATTGAAACTATAACCATACCTCTATACCCCTGCAGGACCCGACCGTCAACACACCGCGGCGGAGGGGCCAGAATTCTCCACACCCCCCACCCAAGAGGCCGTCAGCGATGACAGCAGCTCTGTCGACCTGGACACCGATGACCAGCCCGGACCATCGGGGACCTCTGGACAGTTGGTTCCCCTCACACAGGCCCAGGCCACTACAGACCCAAACCCCTCTGGGAACACCAGCACAGCTCCCACCCAGCGGGCCCATGCCTCTGTCTCCAGGGCGCGTCAATCTGCGGTGTGTCTACCACTACAGGGCACCCAGGATAACCCACCACCCCAACAACAACAGGGACCTGGGGGCAGTGGTAGTGGGCACACCGGCCAGGGGGCAGAGGCCCAGGGAAACAGGGGAACTCGGAGGGCAGCTGTGCGACAGGGGGGGGAGGAGAGGCCCAGGGAACCCACTCTCCACGAGGTCCTCACCACCATCATGGGAGCATACAACCGCTCCCAGGAGACGATGGCGACGGTACTGGCCCGGTTCCAGGAGATCCAGGTGCTGCAGGAGGAACACTATCGGGGGTACAGGGAGGACATCAGAGCCATCAACACCACCCTGGTTACCATGGTAGGGCTGCTGCAGGACCTCGTCAACAACAGGGCGGACACTGAACAACACCCAAGGGCCCCTGCCACTAGCCTGGACCAAGAACAGCCAACCACCTCCGCCGGCGCTAGTGGACAGGAGGCCCCCGCACAGCAGCAGCCCACCAGACCCCCACCTCCTGCAGGAGAAGAACCACCCCGCAAGAGGGCCCTGAGATCTCGCAAGAAGAGTAGGATGTCAAGACCCCCGCCAGCAATGGATACCACCTGATGTCATCCCACTGTCCCACATAGTCACCCTGTCCATCCTTGAACTGCCCATGCTCCATCTCTCCACAGGCCTCTGGACAATGCACCTGTGTGACTGTTACTCTGGACTCTGCCATGGACATTCCTTCACCATAGCCCCCACCCACTTGAAACCACCCATCCCATTTTGAGCACTTAAATAAACACCTATTTTGCACCAAAATATCTGGAGTCTGGCTGTGATTTCAATAGATTGTAATTGACATGACAGTGCAAATATGTCCTTGTACATGGTGAAGTCAACAAACAGCTGCCACAAAGCTGTAGTCCATGGGGAAACGAAGCACAGGACTCGTAGTGGGGACCCCAGATCTGAAATAGGGAGGGAAAAGCCAAAACTCAGTCATCATACACTGGGGCAAATAGACAGGCAGCAGAGATGCTGGAGAGTAGTTAACTTTTACTAAATTATCTTTGAAATGTTACCTGTGTCCTATTGGAAGTACTGTTCAATGATTCTGTCCCTGTTGTCTGTTTCAGCCCCGTCGTCTTCCTCCTCGTCACTCTCCTCAGGTTCCACCGCTGCCACAACACCACCGTCTCGACCATCCTCCTGCAGGAAAGGCACCTGGCGGCGCAAAGCCAGGTTGTGAAGCATGCAGCAGGCCACGATGATGTGACACACCTTCTTAGGTGAGTACATTAGGGATCCACCTGTCATATGCAGGCACCTAAACCTGGCCTTTAGGAGGCCAAAGGTGCGTTCGATCACCCTCCTAGTACGCCCATGGGCCTCATTGTACCGTTCCTCTGCCCTGGTCCGGGGATTCCTTACTGGGGTCAGTAGCCACGACAGGTTGGGGTACCCAGAGTCCCCCACTAGCCATACACGGTGTCTCTGTAGCTGTTCCATCACGTAAGGGATGCTGCTATTCCTGAGGATGTAGGCGTCATGCACTGACCCTGGGAATTTGGCATTTACATGCGAGATGTACTGGTCAGCCAAACACACCACCTGGATGTTCATTGAATGGTAATTTTTTCTGTTCCTGTACACCTGCTCCCTGTCTCTTGGGGGAACCAAAGCCACATGGGTCCCATCAATGGCACCAATTACGTTGGGAATATGTCCAAGGGCGTAGAAATCACCCTTCACTGTAGCCAATTCGCCCACCTCAGGGAAAATGATGTAGTTCCTCACGGATTTCATCAGGGCAGACAACACTCTGGATAACACCTTCGAAAACATGGGCTGAGACATCCCAGAAGCAATTCCCACGGTTGTCTGAAATGACCCACTTGCCAAGAAATGTAGTACTGACATGACCTGCACCAGAGGGGGAATCCCTGTGGGTTGGCGGATGGGGGACATCAGGTCGGGCTCCAGCTGGGCACACAGTTCATGGATAGTGGCACGGTTAAGACGGTAGGTCAGGATAATGTGGCGTTCTTCCATTGTCGACAGGTCCACCAGCGGTTGGTACACGGGAGGATTCATCCGTCTCCTCGCCCAACCCAGCGGACGGTGCCTAGGAAGGACAACATGGAGCACACAGTCAAGCAACCCACAGGTACGTACTCACAGCTAGCACAGTATACGATTCTCTATGCAGTGAATGGCGTGTCTGAGTGGCTATGCAAGGCCTAGGCCTGTGTGACGCAGTTGAAATTGAGCCATGTGGGCCCTGGAAATGGCGGCTGCCTGACCTGTGAAGTGTGACAATGGGATGTGAGGTCAATGCGCTGGCGTGGCACACCGCGGCGGGCGGCGGGCGAAGACCGCGGCGCGAAGCCGCATTGGTTAACATTGAAGCCTATGGGTTTCAGGAGCCAATGGCGAAGGGCGCCGGCGGTGGCGGGACGCACCGCCGCGGTACGCACCGCCGCGGACGTGACCGCCATTTTCTATCTACTTATCCACTTGCGACTTGAACTTTCACAGGAGAGGACCTATACTGCAAGTGTTGCTGTGACCTCGGTCTGGAAGGGACAATGGCTGCTGCGCCTGGGGAAAGGGCCCCTGCCTTCACTGGAGAGGAGTTGGAGAAACTTGTGGATGGGGTCCTCCCCCAGTATGCGCTACTCTACGGTCCTCCAGACCAACAAGTGAGTTTAATTCAATATGGATTTGGGGCCACTGGCTGGCTTGGGGGCCTGGCGGGGGGCCTGGCGGGGATGGGGGGCATGTTGGGCCTGGCGGGGGGCATGGCGGGGGGCCTGGCGGGGATGGGGGGCATGTTGGGCCTGGCGGGGATGGGGGGCATGTTGGGCCTGGCGGGGGGCATGGCGGGGGCCTGGCGGGGATGGGGGGCATGTTGGGCCTGGCGGGGGGCCTGGCGGGGATGGGGGGCATGTTGGGCCTGGCGGGGGGCATGGCGGGGGGCCTGGCGGGGATGGGGGGCATGTTGGGCCTGGCGGGGGGCCTGGCGGGGATGGGGGGCATGTTGGGCATGGCGGGGGCATGGCGGGGGCCTGGCGGGGATGGGGGGCGTTGGGCCACTGGAAAGGAAAATGCTGAGAAACTTGAACGTGGTATTTCTCCCTCCCTGTACGTGTCACATAGGTCCGCGCCCATGAGAAGATCGGGATTTGGCGTGCCATCGCCAAGGAAGTCCGGGCCCTGGGGGTCCACCATCGACGGGGCACCCACTGCCGCAAGAGGTGGGAGGACATCCGCCGCGGGACCAAGACGACCGCCGAGTCTCTGCTGGGGATGGCCTCCCAACGTAGGCGGGGTGCCTGCCGTCAACTGAGCCCCCTGATGTTCCGGATCCTGGCGGTGGCCTACCCTGAATTGGATGGGCGCGTGAGGGCAGCACAGCAGACACAAGGGGGTGAGTACAAGCATTATCTACTCTGTTGTTGCGCAGTGGAGGTGTCTGGGTGGGGGAGGATGGCTGGGGGTCCCCCTAGGCCAGGGCGATATCTGTAGGCTGGGCACCCCCGTAAGCCCCTGTGTCCCCAGCCACCACCCTCAGTAGTTTGTCAGTACAGCCATCCCTGGGCCGTGTCATCCATGGGTGCAGTTGTCAACTCTAGGCGTGTAGGGCATGTTCCACGGAATGCGTAGCGTACCCCAAGTGCGCAACTTAGTGCAGGGGGCATCTGTGTCTGTCATGTCCGCTAACTGTACCGGAGATCCATGTACTCAATATCCCTTTATTTCTCTCTCCCCGCCCCTTTTTGTTTGTCTTTCTGTGCTTGTGTGCATCAGCATCATCAGGCGGAGGAGAAGTGGCATCGGGGCAGGAGGGAGCTGCATCTCACATGGCCCAGGAGGGCCATGCCACAGAGTCAGACTGGACCAGTGAGACGGAGGGCGAGGGGAGCTCCACGACGGGGACGACTGGACCCTGCAGCGACACGGACACGTCCTCGGAAGGGGGCTCCCTTGCGGGGGTGGCACCATCCGTGCCCCCCGCCATTACAGGTACAGCCGCCACCCAGCGCACCATCTCCGCCCTCCCAGCAGCCCCTCAGCGTTCGCCCCGTGCCCGCTCTGCCAGGAAGCCGGGCATCTCCTTCGCCCCAGGCACCTCAGGCCCTGCCCCTGTTACCCCCGCTGCCCTCAGTGAGGAGGTCATTGACCTCCTCCGAACGCTCATTGTTGGGCAGACTACCCTTTTGAATGCCATCCAGGGGGTGGAGAGGGAGGTTCATCGCAGCAATGCGTACCTGGAGGGCATTCATTCGGGTCAGGCTGCCCATCAGCGATCGTTCCAGGCTCTGGCCTCAGCACTGACGGCAGCCATTGTCCCTGTCTCCTGCCTGCCTCTACTAACTCCCTCCTCCCAGTCTCCTGTTCCTCTGCCTGTCCCACCCACACCATCAGACCAGGCTGCACACACCTCAACACCCAAGAGAAGCTCATCCAAACATAAGCACCACAGATCACGCAGACATTCACACACGCAACATTCCGATGCAGACATGCCAACAGTCACTACCACCTCTGTGACCCCCACCTCCTCGTCTCCCTCCTCCCTCCCTGTGACGTCTACACTCACACCTCCATTCACCTCACCATCAGCCAGTGTTTCCATCACCAGCACACCCTCCACTCCAGTCCGCACACGTGCAGTCACCACCCCCACTGCCATTTACACGTCCCCTGTGTCCTCTCCCACTGTGTCTGTCACCCCCTCTTCCACACCACACAAACGCAGCCACCCACCCACCCAACAGCCATCCACCTCACGACAGCCTATCCCTCCTGCACCTGCACCCAAAGACAGCAAACGTGACTCACCTACAACCACATCCTCTCCCTCCACTCCCATTCCCACTGTACCTACCACTCTCCATTGTCCCAAGAAGCTCTTCCTCGCCACTACTAACTTCTTTCCTGACCCTGAGCCCCCCCCTCCTTCTCGTCGGGGTAAGAAGAGCACCTCAGCCACCACCAGCCCTGCAGCCCCCTTGACAAGGGTGCAGGGGTATTGGAGCCCGCCAGCCCGCATGTCTGGATCTTCGCCCAGCAGCAAGGGGACAGCCAGCCCACCCCCTGGGAAGAGGAGCAGAAGGCGGAAGGGTCACCGCAGGAGCCCGCCTTCTACATCCCCCCCGGACACCACCCAGAGACAGTCACCAGCCACAGCTCCAAAGGGAGGAAAGGGCCACAGGCCCACGACTAAGGAGGGCAAGGGCAGCAAGTCAGAGAGGTCAGGCAGCAGGCCTGCTGCCCAGGAGGAGCCCACAACCCCCATAGCCGCTGCCCCAGGAGGAACCGGCACAGCTGCCCCGGGAGAGCCCACCACCTCCATAGCCGCTGCCCAGGGAGGACCCAGCCCAGCTGGCCAGGAGGGCCCCACCACCCACAGCCCAGGTGGGCAGTGAAGGAGCACCATCCCCGCTGCCCAGGAGGGCACCACCAGGCAATTAGCAGTTGGCCATAGACCGTCCGCCGTCTCAAGAACCGCTGAACTGGGCCCCGCCGTCTCAAGAACCGCTGAACTGGGCCCTTCAGGGCAAGAACCGCTGAACTGGGCCCTTCAGGGCAAGAACCGCTGAACTGGGCCCCGCCGTCTCAAGAACCGCTGAACTGGGCCCCGCCGTCTCAAGAACCGCTGAACTGGGCCCTTCAGGGCAAGAACCGCTGAACTGGGCCCGCCGTCTCAAGAACCGCTGAACTGGGCCCTTCAGGGCAAGAACCGCTGAACTGGGCCCCGCCGTCTCAAGAACCGCTGAACTGGGCCCTTCAGGGCAAGAACCGCTGAACTGGGCCCCGCCGTCTCAAGAACCGCTGAACTGGGCCCCGCCGTCTCAAGAACCGCTGAACTGGGCCCTTCAGGGCAAGAACCGCTGAACTGGGCCCCGCCGTCTCAAGAACCGCTGAACTGGGCCCTTCAGGGCAAGAACCGCTGAACTGGGCCCCGCCGTCTCAAGAACCGCTGAACTGGGCCCCGCCGTCTCAAGAACCGCTGAACTGGGCCCTTCAGGGCAAGAACCGCTGAACTGGGCCCCGCCGTCTCAAGAACCGCTGAACTGGGCCCTTCAGGGCAAGGACCGCTGAACTGGGCCCTACAAGGCAAGGAGCGCTGAACTGGGCCCTTCAAGGCAAGGAGCGCTGAACTGGGCCCCGCCATCTCAAGAACCGCTGAACTGGGCCCTTCAGGGCAAGGACCGCTGAACTGGGCCCTACAAGGCAAGGAGCGCTGAACTGGGCCCTTCAGGGCAAGGACCGCTGAACTGGGCCCTACAAGGCAAGGAGCGCTGAACTGGGCCCTTCAAGGCAAGGAGCGCTGAACTGGGCCCCGCCGTCTCAAGAACCGCTGAACTGGGCCCTTCAGGGCAAGAACCGCTGGCCCTTTGGCAGACGTGGCAGGGCAGGATCTATCTCGGGCAGGGCTGCAGGATGTCCTCTGGCCAACTTGCCTCCTCCAGTGGCAGTGGGGTCTGTTATGGACTGTATGGACTGTGGCTTTGCTCTCCCCAGGATGGCCCAGTGGGCAGGCCACCCACTGTATGGACTGTATGGACTGTGGCTTTGCTCTCCCCAGGATGGCCCAGTGGGCAGGCCACCCACTGTATGGACTGTATGGACTGTGGCTTTGCTCTCCCCAGGATGGCCCAGTGGGCAGGCCACCCACTGTATGGACTGTATGGACTGTGGCTTTGCTCTCCCCAGGATGGCCCAGTGGGCAGGCCACCCACTGTATGGACTGTTTGGACTGTGGCTTTGCTCTCCCCAGGATGGGCCAGTGGTCATGGAGTCCCCTCGTGGATCTGGCGTCGTGTACTCAAGTGGCTGAGGTGCCCCCCCTTCCCTTCCCCCTGAGGTGCCTGTCCTATTTTCTTTCTGATGCCCCTACAGTGTTCTCTCCGTGGAGTTCTTGTCGTGGGACTGGGCCTTGCCCCTTTGCACAGGACCCCTGTGATCCACGGACAGTGGTTGGACTACATTTAGTAGCTGTATATATTTTGTACATAGTTTATTTATTAATTGGGATTACTGGTGTACATATTTCAATATATCTGCCCGTTTATGATCTCTTCTTTTGGTCTTTGCATTATTTCGGAGGGGGGTGGTTTGTGGGTTGTGACAGTGATCTGTGGGAATGCATTGATGTGTGTGTTGTAGTGGGTGTGGGTGGGTGGGTGTGTGCCGGTAATCTTTTCCCTCCCCTGTGTCGTAGGTGCAGTACTCACCGATGTCTTCCGCGCCGCCGGGCGTGCTCCTGGTATATGAGCAGGAATAGGAGTGCGGGGATGACCTGCAACTCTGGCTCCATACTGCCGGAATCTCGCGTGGAGTGCGTAGAGGTGAGCGTTTTCCCGGTCGTAGTCTGTTTCCGCCGTGTTCTTATCGGCGGTGCTCCCGCCCCGGAAAAGGTGGCAGATTGGTGGGTCGTAATAGGGTGGGCGGTACATTGTCTGCCGCCGGGCTGTTGGCGGGAACCGCCGCGCTGTTTGTTTGTACCGCTGTGGCGGTCGGAGTGTTAAGTTGGCGGGCTGTGTTGGCGGTTCCCGCCAGGGTCAGAATTGCATATTTTAGACCGCCGGCCTGTTGGCGGCTTGGCCGCCGCTTTATCACCGACCGCCAGGGTCAGAATGAGGGCCTATGTCTGCTGCCAAACAGTTGAATTTTTGATTCATTGCAAGAAAAACCCCAAAAGGACAGCTGCATGTGGGCTTCTGATCACAGCAGCAGCTTCCATTCTGCCTACCAACAAAGAATGTATGTATTGAACGTGAGATTTAAAAACTCTGAGGGTGAAATAGCCAAAATGAATCCAATCATAGTGATTTCATACCCGATTTATGCCATCATTCTTCGAATATTGGGATCCCCAGGAATCTTTTAGATATCAGACGTGAAATGTTAGAATACTTGAGAAACATGCCATGAAAAGGCTTATGCTGTGCATCCACTAGCTGTCCTTTGCTATACTTAAATCCTTATCCATCATCACATTCTTATTAAAATGAAAGAATGGAATGAATATATCCCCCAGGTCATTGGTGGAGATAAAAGTGTCCTTAATAGACGAATGCCCTGATCTGGAGTATAATATGCTCCAAGACTGAGAAACGTGGAAACAATAATTGGTTCATTTGGACCATTTAAAAGCCCCAGAATTATTTCTTTCATTAATTGGATACCCAAAATTGTGGACTCCAATAATAAAATCATCTTGTAATGCTGTCTTAGAAACAGGAATTGCTTCAGAGTACTACACTATAGGCTTCCTGCAGTGGTTAGATATGTAGCTGCCAAAGCCATGTATAAGAAGATCTAATGAGACAAGCATAGTTGGGATCTTTCGGACTGTCTGAAGGCATTCTGGTGGTAGCAAACCCAAGGCCCAAGCCTAGAAGGGCTTAAAGGTAAATAGTAATGACTTGAGTTTCTTTCTAGAGATAGAATTAGAAGCGCCATAGCAAATTTCAACAGTTTGTTCCATAATGTAGATGTTAGATAACTGAAAGAGCATTCACCATGTCTAGCCCTAAATATGGGAGGTGTGTGGCCAAATTGCCATGAGATGAATGCAGGTTTCTGATTGGTTAATAGAACCTGACCAGGTTGCATTGGTATTTTGGACCAGAATTATGAAGGACACAATACAGAAAGCAAAATGATTTGAATTTAGACTGTTTGACCACCTGAAGCCAATTCAAGGTGCAAAGATGGCCAGAGGTGCATTGGTAGCAGGAAGGTTTCAAAAGTTTGATTGCAGCATTTTGGAAGGTTTTTAGACAATGTAATGAACGTGTGGATAGGCCAAACTACCGTGAATTGCCATAATTGTGGTGGAAAGTGAGTTTCGCCTGGGTACCTTGACCTAATATAACTCAATTAACAACCACCTACTGCAATCATAAGCTTGTTCTTTAACAGCGATATATTAGCAGACAATGGTGTACTTTTACCTTATAGTCAAGTACAAATTCATCTAAGAGCCTGATTACATCTGACACATAAAATTGTGATCCCTGTGGAAACTTCTGTTTGCACAAAGATAATAATTACCAGTAATGCAATATTTAGCATGCCCTTTGTTAGACCTGGTATCCTTGGTGTGGTGTCCCCTGTCTCTTTGCCACTGATTCCTATGTTTTGACTGTGTGCTGGACTTTGTTCTTGCTGGTTTTTGGTACATTGGGGACTTTACCACTGCTGACCAGTGCTAAAGTGCAAGTGCTCTCTGTGTAAACTGGATGTGTAATTGGCATTCCAGAATTGGCATATTGATTTATTAGTAAGTCCTAGTAAAGTGCACTAGAATTGCCCAGGGCCTGTAAATCAAATGCTACTAGTGGGCCTGCAGCACTGATTGTGCCATCCACATGAGTAGCCTTGTAAACATGTCTCAGACATGCTACTGCAGTGCCTGTGTGTGCAGTTTTGCACTGCCAATTTGAACAGGCAAGTGTACCCACTTGCCAGGTCCAAACCTTTCCTTTTTGTACATGTAAGTCACCCCTAAGGTATGCCCTAGGTAGCCCCATAGGCAGGGTGCAGTGTATGTTAAAGGTAGGACATGTACTGATATGTTTTACATGCCCTGATGGTGAAATACTACCAAATGTAATGTTCACTGTTGCAAGGCCTATCTTTCTCATAGGTTAACTTGGGGACTGCCTATAAATATCTTTTAAGTGCAGTTAGAGATTGGAGTTTAGGATCTCTAAACTCACAATTTAAAAATACAAATATATCTTTTGGTAAGGTTGGTTTTTAGATTGTTAGTTTGAAAATGCAACTTTTTAGAAAGCTTAACCATTCTGTCCCTCTGCCTGCCTGCCTGTGGACAGTTGAGCTGTTTGTGAATTCCCTCTAGACAGTGACACAAAGGGAGTTGGAGTGTAGCCTGCATATCCTGATGAGTCTCCTGGGCTAGAATGGGCAGGGAGGAGATAGCATTTATACCTGAAAGGGCTGTGCCTGTCCTTACACACTCCATCCCCAACCCCCCCTGGTGCATTTCTGGGGCCAGGCCTCGGCAAGGTGGGATCTTGTGAACAGCAGAGACTTTCCTTTGAAGCTTCCCTACTTCAAAGGTAGAAAGGAGTATAAGTAGTGGACTTAAAACCCCAGATTTTTTGATTACTTCTAGACCAAGAAAATGCAATCCAGGCTCTATTTTCTTTTGGATCATCACATAATTATGGGCCTGGTGTACTATTATCATTTACAAATCAGGGATGTGCAATTGTCACCCGCACGCAAACAGGAATGCAAGTCGAGATGCAAACTTTGCATTAATAGGTTGTAACACAAATTGACCATTCACAGGAGGTCGCAAAACAACCTGCCTAATAATAAACACTTTGCAATGTGCAGTCTCCTGGAATTGGCTGTGAATGCAGTGATGGAGGCCTGAAGAAACTGGAGACCCACAGTTGAACATTTTAATTTCCTAGCAGGAAACAGTTTTTTTTTTTTTTTAAGCAGTCAGTGCATGCTAAAAGTCTTCCTTTTTGAAAAAACAAAACAAAAACAAAACAAAAACACATGCTCCATTTGCAAACATTTGCAAAGCAGGCAGTGGCCACTGATATGATTTCCAAAGGGGAATCTTCCCCAGGTGAACAGCTTCCCTTTGTGAACAGGTTATTAGGATTAGGTGGTAAACTCTGCTCCTCCGGCGGAGTTTGTGGAGTTTTGCCCACTCTGTTTGGAACGCTGAGTTCCTAAAAAACCCTGCCAACTGTGGCACTGTTTTTCTCACTCCAGGTTCATCAATATTAAGTGGGTGAGCTCGAGTGAAAAAACTTAGTACTAGACTGGTGAGATTTCTCAATGCAGGTGGTCGCAGCAGGTCACTACTGCTCACGTTGAGAAAGCTGCCGCTCAAGTAGAAGATCTACTCGAGCGGCAGAAAGAAGTAGCACCCTCTAATGTGCTGAGTGGTCCCATATGCGCTGATTTTACAGTGCAGGACAAGTTCCTGGCAAAGAAAAATCATCACGAGTAGCACAATTTACAAAAAATCTGCTGCTTGTAAAACTCTGCGGAATCTCGCAGAGTTTCTAGGTAATTTTGTGGAATTCTAAAGAGTGAAGCTCTGCGAGTTGTGCCCAGGCCTACAAGCTACCATCTCAAACTGAGGAGTTGATAGCCCATCAAAAATGGTCTCAAAACATTGATAAATTCCATTGTAGATCTCAAATAGAAGGGGTAAGCCTCTTTCGTGTCCTCTCTTTTTTTTTTTTTTACTATATAACTATGTACTGGATTGAAAAGCTCTTCTATGAGTGGAAATAATTGTTTGACTGAAAAAATGACTTTTTTGCATTTTAAAAAAATGTTTCTTGGTTTCAAACTCTATATTTTTGTGAATGGCAGGCTTTGCAATTGCAAGACTACTTTGTACAAAGCAATGAGGCAGAGATTCCACAACAGAGCGGTGTATTTGTGTGGTCAAGGAAGAAAGACTGTATGTTATGTCCTATTTTTGTCATAAACCAGACAGTATTAGAGCTTACAAATTAGTAAAGATCCCACAGATCACTGGTCATAGGATCACAATGAATATGTACAAATTAATGAATTAAATTACGGATAAACATATTTTATATTTTAAGTAAGTGATTAAAATATAAAAAGCTAGAAATGATGTACTGAATTTGTGACTCTCATTTAGGTTTGCTTGAGTTGTAAAAAACAGATTTTTGTTTAATTCTACTTTGACTGTTCATAGATATTCAAAAGGATTGCTAAAAGACCTAGGTAAGGAGCCCCCAGACTTTTCAGGGTAAATAGTATTATTTGTTCAAAATTGTTTATTTCAGCTACCTGTGCCTGTTTTACTGTGGACTCTGTGTTTCAGGCAGATTGGCCTTTTAAAGTGGTGTGTTTTCTAAATTTCATTTTTCCCGTGACTGTGTGAATTACCTTTCTAGTTTGAGCACATGACTTCATAACCCCCCCCCACCCTCCACCCTCTTTTCTAAGTAAAAAGGCTACATACATCTTGCAGAGTGTGCTTTAGGAAACTGTTTTGATCTGTTTCTGTGATTTATATTGTGTTTAGAAACTGTCTGCTCTGCCTGTTTTTTGCCTTAAAAAAGCCACATTTCTGAGCGCGCAACCAGCTGTATTCCAGTGTTTGTTTTTAAACAATCTCTCCCTTACCTGGAAAGTAGACTCTGCAAGCTTTGAAATGTGGATTCAGCCTGTCTTTATCCAAGGAGATTCTGAATAGAGCAGCAGCTGCCTCCGTCCTGGCCACAGGGACTGGACTTCAGTTAACTTGCTCCTTATATAAGTTCCTATTGGTTGTTTCATATGTTGTTGTGATAGGTTGTTGGGAGCTGGTCTTTCCATTGGTTGCTGGCTCCAGGCCTGGGGCTGTGATTGGTGAATAGGGCAGAGAATCTGATTGGCTGTTGGTTCTAGGGCTCTGATTGGTGGATAGGGCTGAGATTCTGATTGGCGGTTGGTTCTAGGGCTGTGATTGGTGGATAGGGCTGAGATTCTGATTGGCCATTGGCTCTAGGGCTGTGATTGGTGGATAGGGCTGAGATTCTGATTGGCTGTTGGTTCTAGGGCTGGAATTGGTGGATAGGGCTGTGAATCTGATTGGCTGTTGGTTCTAGGGCTGTGATTGGTGGATAGGGCTGAGGATCTGATTGGCTATTGGTTCTAGGGCTGTGATTGGTGGATAGGGCTGAGAAACAGATTGGCTGCTGGTTCTAGGGCTGGGTTTCCCATTAGCTGTTTGAATCAGGGTTGGAAATTGGATTGGTTAGGGTTAGAACCAGGTTCCTATTGGCCATTAGGGCTATTTAAGTCTAGGACCCAGGGTGTCTCAGCCCGGGCGTCTCAGCTAAGGGCAGAGAGGACAAGGGCAGTTGCCTGTTTGGGCCTGTTCGGGACTAGGGGCGGGGGCCAGAAATGCTGCCCAATTCTCAATTGACCAGGAATGATTTCAGTCCCTACACATCCAACTCATGCATCACAAACTGACCGCAGACAGATTGCAATGTCCCATTACCCAACACAATATCCATTATACAATACATATACACATATCCTCCACAACTACAACAGTCAAACACCTGCATTCTCACAACAAACACTACTCTGTCTACTCCCACTAACACAACCTGCCATCACCCACACAACACAAAACCACACTATATATTTCTCTCAGTCTCAGCCTTCCAGATACACACTCCCTGCTCATACTAACCAACAACACTAGCCTCTGTTTGCTCCACACAGACCACCTTTCATCATAACAATGCCCAAACCCAGCCTTCCAACACACCATCTACAAACACCCTTCCCCTCTCTTCACCAATTACACACAACCATACAATCCCTACACTTCACTCCACCACACATATTACCAGTCATCACAACTAACACTAACTCCCCTGACACACATCCATCGCCCCTTACACACCTCGCACATTCATCTCCAAAACACATCAACACCCCATCTAACACTCTAATTCCACTCACTAGCTCTATCTCACATACAAATCCCTCACCAAAAAAAACAACATCAATATTCCCTCTCACTATTCCACAAAAACAATACAGACCACACACATCAGCACATCAAATCAACACAAACCTTCGTTATTCATATCGTCACACCCACTCCCACCCTCTGGACTACACAAAGGATACAAGTCCCATCCTATCTTTACCCCTACTTTCTCACTCTTGACAAACACCTACCACAAGCACCCCAACCCAGAAACTTTCATTCACTCACCTCTCGTCCATTGCACAATTTAGAGCATTACGTCATGATCCACATGCTCCTCCACCACCCCTAACCCATACTCCATCCACACTAAACAGACGCACACAAAATAAACAAAATGCCACTCTGAACAACCTTGCATCCCCTTGTCTGTAACATAATAAGACTACCCTACAAAAAACAGTACACTCTTCATGTCTCTCTCAGCCACCAAGTCCACCACCCACACACAGACCCAACAAAATGCCTCCTTAACCTGCTGGAAGAGGAAAACTATATTGAAAAGCAAGACTATTGTGAGCCTCACACAGTTATCACAACTAACAACACTCCTGATTCAAGCTCATATTATACTACTTAACCTTCTCCTAAACAAAACAACACTACCACTAACACACCTTTTCTAAACTGCCAGCTCATAAACACTCAATCACTCTCAAAAAACAAGCACCACATCTACGACCTGCTCACAGACACACAACCTGACTTACTATTCATAACTTAATCCTGGTTGGGAGATAACATAGCCCCAGTGTTGCACGAAGCCCTTACTCCGGGCTATCAAACCATCACACACTACCGTATAGGCAAGAGAGGAGGTGGACTAGCTATTATATTAAAAAAGGCAATAAACCTCAATAAAACAGACAACATTTCCATACAAGGTTGTGAAGCCCTCCTCACCAGATGCCAACCTACTCCAACTTCCTCCTGTTACTTTCTCCTCCTTTACAGATCTCTACCTAACAACTCCACATTCCCAGATGCTTTTCTAGATACATGCTCAAACCTTATTACACTATACTCCAACCTATGCATTCTTGGGGATCTAAACATTTGGTTTGACAAACCCAATATGCCCCATCCAAAAGCTATCACCACTGGCCTAGTCGCATTGAACCTACATCAGATTGTACACAATCCCACACACATCGCTGGACACATGTCATTTTTGCTAACCCTGAACTAGTTACCGTTCATAGCATCACACCAATTACTTGGTCAGACCACCATTTGATAACTTTCCAACATAAAACTCCACAAATCAACACACCCCACAACTACTTACATACATGTACCTATCGACCATGGAGCAAACTCAATTTGGATGACTTAGAAACACAACTAACAGCCAACACAGATCTTACCATGATGCCTTGGGGTCACAAATGCTGGAATGGAAGACAGGGTGCTCCCCATTTTGACTGTTGTAATTAAGGCTCCCATGAGCCTCTGAGCTGACGAGCTCGGGTGAAGCACCTGTGCGCCTTCTTGAGTGGTACTTAAACCTGTGAATACTTTCAAGGCGGCATTTCAAGCAACCCCGCCAGCTACACGTTGCTCTTCGCTGATGACGGCCAAATAGCCAGAAACACGTGTCCGAAGATACGGCACTCGCTGCACCAACTTATGGTGAGAAACTTTCAAAATACTGTTCAAATTCGTGCTAATGACTGCATTTACCATGATGCCTTGGGGTCACAAATGCTGGAATGGAAGACAGGGTGCTCCCCATTTTGACTGTTGTAATTAAGGCTCCCATGAGCCTCTGAGCTGACGAGCTCGGGTGAAGCACCTGTGCGCCTTCTTGAGTGGTACTTAAACCTGTGAATACTTTCAAGGCGGCATTTCAAGCAACCCCGCCAGCTACACGTTGCTCTTCGCTGATGACGGCCAAATAGCCAGAAACACGTGTCCGAAGATACGGCACTCGCTGCACCAACTTATGGTGAGAAACTTTCAAAATACTGTTCAAATTCGTGCTAATGACTGCATTTACCATGATGCCTTGGGGTCACAAATGCTGGAATGGAAGACAGGGTGCTCCCCATTTTGACTGTTGTAATTAAGGCTCCCATGAGCCTCTGAGCTGACGAGCTCGGGTGAAGCACCTGTGCGCCTTCTTGAGTGGTACTTAAACCTGTGAATACTTTCAAGGCGGCATTTCAAGCAACCCCGCCAGCTACACGTTGCTCTTCGCTGATGACGGCCAAATAGCCAGAAACACGTGTCCGAAGATACGGCACTCGCTGCACCAACTTATGGTGAGAAACTTTCAAAATACTGTTCAAATTCGTGCTAATGACTGCATTTACCATGATGCCTTGGGGTCACAAATGCTGGAATGGAAGACAGGGTGCTCCCCATTTTGACTGTTGTAATTAAGGCTCCCATGAGCCTCTGAGCTGACGAGCTCGGGTGAAGCACCTGTGCGCCTTCTTGAGTGGTACTTAAACCTGTGAATACTTTCAAGGCGGCATTTCAAGCAACCCCGCCAGCTACACGTTGCTCTTCGCTGATGACGGCCAAATAGCCAGAAACACGTGTCCGAAGATACGGCACTCGCTGCACCAACTTATGGTGAGAAACTTTCAAAATACTGTTCAAATTCGTGCTAATGACTGCATTTACCATGATGCCTTGGGGTCACAAATGCTGGAATGGAAGACAGGGTGCTCCCCATTTTGACTGTTGTAATTAAGGCTCCCATGAGCCTCTGAGCTGACGAGCTCGGGTGAAGCACCTGTGCGCCTTCTTGAGTGGTACTTAAACCTGTGAATACTTTCAAGGCGGCATTTCAAGCAACCCCGCCAGCTACACGTTGCTCTTCGCTGATGACGGCCAAATAGCCAGAAACACGTGTCCGAAGATACGGCACTCGCTGCACCAACTTATGGTGAGAAACTTTCAAAATACTGTTCAAATTCGTGCTAATGACTGCATTTACCATGATGCCTTGGGGTCACAAATGCTGGAATGGAAGACAGGGTGCTCCCCATTTTGACTGTTGTAATTAAGGCTCCCATGAGCCTCTGAGCTGACGAGCTCGGGTGAAGCACCTGTGCGCCTTCTTGAGTGGTACTTAAACCTGTGAATACTTTCAAGGCGGCATTTCAAGCAACCCCGCCAGCTACACGTTGCTCTTCGCTGATGACGGCCAAATAGCCAGAAACACGTGTCCGAAGATACGGCACTCGCTGCACCAACTTATGGTGAGAAACTTTCAAAATACTGTTCAAATTCGTGCTAATGACTGCATTTACCATGATGCCTTGGGGTCACAAATGCTGGAATGGAAGACAGGGTGCTCCCCATTTTGACTGTTGTAATTAAGGCTCCCATGAGCCTCTGAGCTGACGAGCTCGGGTGAAGCACCTGTGCGCCTTCTTGAGTGGTACTTAAACCTGTGAATACTTTCAAGGCGGCATTTCAAGCAACCCCGCCAGCTACACGTTGCTCTTCGCTGATGACGGCCAAATAGCCAGAAACACGTGTCCGAAGATACGGCACTCGCTGCACCAACTTATGGTGAGAAACTTTCAAAATACTGTTCAAATTCGTGCTAATGACTGCATTTACCATGATGCCTTGGGGTCACAAATGCTGGAATGGAAGACAGGGTGCTCCCCATTTTGACTATATTAAAAAAGGCAATAAACCTCAATAAAACAGACAACATTTCCATACAAGGTTGTGAAGCCCTCCTCACCAGATGCCAACCTACTCCAACTTCCTCCTGTTACTTTCTCCTCCTTTACAGATCTCTACCTAACAACTCCACATTCCCAGATGCTTTTCTAGATACATGCTCAAACCTTATTACACTATACTCCAACCTATGCATTCTTGGGGATCTAAACATTTGGTTTGACAAACCCAATATGCCCCATCCAAAAGCTATCACCACTGGCCTAGTCGCATTGAACCTACATCAGATTGTACACAATCCCACACACATCGCTGGACACATGTCATTTTTGCTAACCCTGAACTAGTTACCGTTCATAGCATCACACCAATCACTTGGTCAGACCACCATTTGATAACTTTCCAACATAAAACTCCACAAATCAACACACCCCACAACTACTTACATACATGTACCTATCGACCATGGAGCAAACTCAATTTGGATGACTTAGAAACACAACTAACAGCCAACACAGATCTAGATACAAAATAATTCTGTGCCAACACTTTATGAGTGGCTACAGGAAGCTTTTGATATCCTAAAACCACTCAGAAAAACTAAACCCGACAAAAGAAAACCAACACCTTGGAGAAACACAGAACTTAAAAAGATAAAGCAACAAATCAGAAAGTTGCAGCGGACGTGGCTCAAAACAATCCAACAGTCAAGACAAACTGCAGCTACACAAACTTAACAGAATATACAAATCATCAATCAAAAAAGCTAAAAAAGGTACTACTCAGACAGAATTCAAAATGCTAATTCTACAACCAAGGAATTTTATAAAATTCTCAATGAATTTTGAAAGCCTACATGCATGGAAGGAAGTCATCCCACTACTCATGATTTCACAAACAAATTTTCAACTCAATACACAACCAAGGCAGACACATTGGACTCCTATTCAAAACAAAAGAAAACCATCAGCACCAACCCTGTTCCTAAAATACCCTCTAAGAATAAACAAACCCAGCCTCTACAGTCCTTCCAACAAATATCCCAAGGTGAATTTATGGATTTGGTCAAAGCAACCAGGCCTTCCGGTTGCCCTTCTGACCGTTGTCCAACACAAATCTTCAAGAACATTCTTTAATATACTTCTGCTGCCACACCTGTAAGAAGAATCATCAACAACTCTTTAACTACAGGAACGTTTCTTGTAGACCTGAAAAAGGCATACATACGACCATTATTAAAGAAAACAAACCTAGACCCGCAAGACCCCAACAACTACAGACCAATCACAAATGGACCTTTCCTGGGCAAATTGATAGAAAAAGCAGCATTCTCCCAGATGTCACAATTCATTGAAGACAATTCTATACTTTAAGACTTCCAAACTGGATTCCATCCAGGAAGAGGCACTGAATCAGCACTTATAGCAATCTGGGATGATCTTAAAAACACAGTTGACCGCAATGGAGTTGCTGCACTACTTCTCTTGGACCTCTCTGCTGCCTTTGATACGGTTGACCATAACACCCTAATGCAAAGACTCCATGAAGCTGGCATACAAGGGACTGCTCTCGACTGGATTACGTTGTATCTTCAAAATAGATCTAATGTCATCTACTCGCCCCCCTTCTCGTCCAAACCCTACCTCACAAAAGCAGGGGTCCCCCAAGGATCAATCATCTCACCTTTGCTTTTCAACATCTACATGATATCATTACCAGAACTGATCAATGATTTTCATCGCACATGCTACAACTATGCAGATGACACACAAATACTACTTAAATTAGAATGCCCCAAAAACATTGAAAACTCAGAAATCCTCAGTTGCCTCAGAGCAGTTGATCAGTAGAAGCCCTGGAGCCATCTCAAACTAAATACCTCCGAAACAAAAATACTCATATGTGGTGACTGGAAAAGTTATGACCCTCTGTGCGTATGGCCTGACGATCTCAGACCACCTCCTCAATTATTCAAGGAAGTTAAAAACCTTGGAATCACCATGGACTCAAAGTTGACTATGAATGCCCAAGTGGACAAATTAGCATGAACAAGCTTCAACACCTTGAAGACTTTACAACGCATCTTCCCCCACCTTGGATTTCCACACAAGGGGCAAACTACTATCTCGCTTGTACTATCCAAACTGGATTATGCCAATGGCCTCTACCATGGATCATCTCTATTATGAAAAAACTACTACGTATTCAGAACTCCGCAGCCAGGCTACTATTACATGTAAAGCCGCAAGCCCACATCTCCCCTGCCTTGAGAGCACTGCACTGGTTACCCGTTGCCAGAAGATGCACTTTCAAGCTGCTTTGTATCACCCACAAAGCTATACATGTAACAGGACCGCTTTTTATCAGAAAGAAAATAACCAAATAAATACAACAAAGAAACCTCCGCTCAAGATTGGCACCCCGCCTTAGAACACCACCATACAAGAAAAAGATTATAGGTGGTACATCCTTCTCCGTTCAAGCAGCAAAACTATGGAATTCATTACCCCCAACTATAAGAGCCACAGATAACTTTCTTGTTTTCAGAAAACTACTCAAGAGTTGGCTCTTTCCTTCATAACCACCATATTCAAACAACTATGGACTACGTATTCCTATATTGATAAATATTTTTTTCTGAGTATGTGTATATTTCGAGTTATGTATAGTTCTTTAGAAAATATGTATTGCTACTATGTCATAAGAATAAAATACACACACACTCTTTAAACCTGTTTGACTAAGTATATTTACTCATGTTTCTAATTATGTATTGTTTGTACATATATGTGTGCATATGTGTGTGTATTCATGTGTGTATGTATGTATGTGTGTGTGTGTGTGTGTGTATGATGATGGGTAGATAAGTGTCATAAGATGAGAGCAGGGATTCATAGATATCTAGTATAACAACCCACCCAGGAGCCATGCAATGACCCACAAACATGCCAAGCACAGAACAACATACACACATAAATACATATATATATATATATGTATGTATGTGTGTGTGTGTATGTTGTGTCAACTCTATGTCATGTCTCTATCAATCTATCTGCCATTTCCACTCTGACTCATCCCAAATCCATTCTACTACTTTCATCTCCTGAATAACTCTGCCTTAGCTCTTCCCTCCATTTCCACATCTAACTCACCAAACCTCACTCTACTACCATGACCTCCCAAACAACCCTAATAAATTCACCCTCATTTATCTCACCCTGCTACTATGATCTTCCTAACCCTTCCACAGACTCTTCCCTACTCCATCCCCCTTTATGCATCCCAAGCCATTGGGATGCGTAAATGAGGGATACACTCCCAATTAACACTTCTGGATTTCTTTCCTCTTCCACCCCTCCATTACTCCAGTCAATCTAACTAACAAACTCTCATATCCGCGGCTCAAATTAACTCATAATAATACCAAAACTGTACTCATATTTCCCGATACTAATCCATCACTAATTCTTATTGGGCTCCGGAGTAGCGTGCTACTCGCCGAAAATTGTTTCAACGCCTCGTCAGGGGTAGTAAGCGCTATATAAATACTATTACAATTACAATTACAATTACAAAATGTGTTATATTTAGGTTTGTTCATATTGATGTGATAGTGCAGGCATAGTAAAGAAAACAGTGGAGTGTAGCATATTTTCCTATATTTTACCTTCATGGTTATCCGTTTACAAACATAAAAATCTCAAATTAGAAGATTATTTTCACAATGCATCATTTCCCATAATAATTGAATATGGCCTGTGGAGTTAAACACATTTATGTGGAGTGGGCTACATAGCGATGCATTATGCATATTATATAGTTGATAACTTATTTACTGATGTATTTATTACTACATATTTCTAAAAAAATCCTTTGGCTACACTGTTAGTACTGTGATTTAGAATATTGCTAGATAAGGGGCATCTATATTATAAGACTCAGTCTTCAACTCTTGAATGGCATGAAATTGCTAACTGACAGAACAAATTAGAAAATGCCTATTACCATGGTAACAGCACTCACAACTACAATCTTTAATTGTTACAAAACTGTCAACAATTGTTGACCTTTGTGGAAAATTACAACAGTACAAAATGATGACTCCATACAAGGTATGGTAACATTTGATTCCGAAGAAACTAAATCAAAATTATATTCTATATTTGTGCATTTTAAAATGTATTTTTTTAGTTTTTTAACTTAATAGTTTATGCAGCTGAACAAAGTTTGCTAGATTTATTCACTGACCAAAAGAGAAGAAAAGATATAGTAAGATGAAAGAAAATATTTCACTTTTATAGAGAGAATTCACTGTCAAAAATGTTCCACAAAACATTTCTGAAAGACATTTCTCCAGTTAAAAGTGTTGGGAAGTGAACAATCTTGAAATAGTGTGATGTTTGTGTTGGAAATGGCCCTCTCTTCAGGGTCACCCTCAAACGTTTTGCCTTTCTATTCCTACATTTTTCTGGATTTTTGTTCTGTTGGCATTAGGCCCCTGTGCTCTTTACCACTGGTAACTATTGCTAAAGTGTGTGTGCTTTCTCCCTAAAACATGGTTTGATTGGCTATACCTGACTGACATATTTAATTCACATGTAAGTCCCTTGAAGAGTGGCATTCAATATACCCAGGGCCTGTAAATTAAATGGTACAAGTGGGCCTGCAGCACTTATTGTGCCAACCACTTACAGAGCAGTTTAAAACATGTGCCAGGCCTGCCATTGTAGCCTGAAGGCAGTTTCCCACTGCCATGTCGACTTGGAATTTAATCCCCTCGCCAAGCATTAAACTCCCCTCAGGTAGGCCCTATGTATCCCATAGGACAGGGTGCTTCATATTTAAAAGGTGTGACATGTACTTTTACGTTTTGCATGTCCTAGTTGTGAAAAACTTTCAAATTCATGTTTCACTACTGTGAAGCCTATCCTCCCATAGGATAACATTGGGAACTCCCTATTACATTTAATAAGCTGTAATTCCTAAATGAGAGAAAAAAGATATGGCAAGTAATGTGTCACAATTCATTGAGATAATATGCATGCATTTACAACGGCACACAGGTACAACCTCCCAGCACAGGCTGGGGAATGTTTCAAAGTAACGAAAAGCGCATGGTCACGCCAAGATGTGGTCACCACAAAGGGTTTTTCCGGATCATTATAGGAACAGTTGTCATGCTGTCATGAATGCATGCATCTCATCTCAGTGAGCTTTGGCACTAAAAAAACCACTGTTGTCATAAGCTAATTCTGCCCTTAAATTTCCAGGCACCATACGGTAGGAACGAACAAGTGATAATTATCCAGTCATATACATTATAAGTTTTCTGTAACTTGTATTTGTGGGTATTATGTGACCCTTGTAGGTAAGATTTTTTAAGGTTACATGGTGGTGGTGTGCACGCAAGGTGTTTTGCCCTGGGATTAGGCATCCCCTTCTATCTGTTTTGTCCTCATGAGACCCTGCATTGGTTAAAAGGTCGAAACGTTATCAATTGTGCTAAGAATTAACTTAAGATATTACTCTTTGAGATTAATTTGGATGCTAGTATGGCTTGGAATTATTGTAGGTCGTTCTGGTTGTGATTAGAAACCTTTTTCATGTTATAATGTGCTAATATGTATGTCCTCCTTACTGTTTTGGTCCCACATTTGTTGGGGGTTTTGCACAATCATATATATATCCTGCAAAGATATATTGGTATTTAGACTGACTGTAGTAGTCTTGTTATTATTATGTTAGTTTTTGGGGGTTTATCTATAATTGGATGTCATTTCCCTTATCCTTGTCTCCACTCCTAGAATTCTAATACAATTGTGGTTTACTATTTATCATATAGCTGTGTATTTTCCTAGTAGAACCATTGTTCTTTAAAATTATTGTTACTGTAGACACATTACTTGACAAGCATGGCAACTAGCCTGTGTTTTTTCTATTAGGCATTGGTTTTGAGCACACATGTTAACAGATAAATCAGTATTTTGGAACAGAGTTGAAAGTTTTTTTCCATGGCATTCTTGCATATCATTAATAACTGGATGTGCACTGGAAAATACTAGCAATACACAAATGGTACAGTTCAATAATCTGTACAATTGAAACTATGGGTTTAAAGCCACATTCGAATCAATGATCTTTAGAGAAGACCGGAAAAAAAGGACAAGTGGTAGTACTAAGTGAGGAACTGACTGGTGTGGTAATACCACCACGTAATACAACACCAGGCAACACTTGTAATCATGCACTGAGGTAATAATACCATACAATAGTAAGGCTGTGCACTACTTAAACACGTACCTAAATGTGGAAGGAAGCACAGATAAAATCTAAATAGTCAAACATAATACTGCTGTCAATACAAATGTTCTATTAGTTATTTTGGAAGTATTATTGCTGACTTAGCACGACTGCTTACAAGCAGCACGTGGCAAGTGTTGGAGCGTAGCTCTTATAATCAAAATTAACATGAAATGTTTATGAACTAATGCATAACAATGCCGCATAGAAAATGTATTAATGTGTTTTACTAAACGTGAGACTGAAATGTGCCCAAGGGGAGTGGCCGCTAATATATACGGGGACTAATAAAATTGACTAATAATGAGTTATTGATGCAATAATGTATGATTTTTTATTAGTTTTAAGAGATATACTTTAAGTTTTTGCTAATTAATTCACTATGCATTAGTTAGCATGATTCGGGCCTAGCTGCCCGTTTCATATTAAATGTGTTTTTCTAACGTGCAGTGTGCTGACTTGCTGAAGGACATGTAATCGTATTTTTCCAGAAGCTAGAAGATGAGTGTAACTGGAGTAGATCCGTTCTCATGAAACTCGACTTGCTCAAGGAAACATTCTTGCAACAGTGTAGACTTGTTACAGGTACAAGGTCGCCTAAACCGGTATAGACAATGGAACCACTGACTGAAGATGCGAGAGGACCACAAGAGTATGAAATCATACCGGACATTCTACCCATTGGAGACGTCAATCACAGGAACCAATAAACTACGTGAGAACTGTTATGAGGTGACAATTTTGATGGTACCACTGGAAACTGGAAACCCATTGGATGGAGATAGTGGGGTGCCAACCCTGCCCAATTGGGAATTAGGGGACTGTACAACAGAAAAGGGATAAAAACCTTTGACACGAGGAACCATTAGGAGATGCCATTGCGAACTCTTGCTATTACCCAGACACTTTGTCACTCTGCCTAGAGACTTTGCTGTTTGACTCTTCAAACCAACCTCACCCTCACCTTGCCCGTTCTATACTTCTTCTCCTTATGAGGGAAGTGTCCCTACTTACCCCATCTTGCTGAACTTTGCTGTGTTCCCTGGCTGATGGCGAACCAACTGATGTCCTGAGGATGAAGACTGACTCTGTATACTGACCCATTATGGAGGGTAACTATATGATGATGAAATTGTAATTGTCTGTTTGCCTTTCCTTTCCAGGTACCAACTGCTTCTTTTGACAGAGACCATAGATAGATGTTTTCTAAATTTGTGTTGCTAAATTGTTGCATGAAGCCCAACATGCCAATGCTAATTCGAGGTTAGTTAAGGGGTTCACTAAACGGATGCAAGTAGACAAATGACTGAATCTATGCTTTGTTGAGTAATGCGCTAATGATACTCTGCTAAGGTTAACCTATGTTGACGTCGTGTTATGTTCTAATGTTCGGGATCTTTGCTTTGATGAAATCTTATTCGAGTAGTCATATTATGACAATGCTGATGTGTTTTATGGTTTTGAGACTAAAACTTACTAGTAGAATTGTAATCAAATCAATAGGGAATAAACATCATAAAATCGTACTAAACTGGTGTGGTTATTCATGACTGAAAGGTCATGGTGGTTTCCGAGTCTTATTAATGTTATTGATTAATCTAATTGATCTGTTATGGTTACTATTGACGATGTTATTGACTTATTGATTGACATGTTGATTAGTTATCTCGTCTTAAGGAGTTTTCAATCAGGGTCAAAAGATTCATTGGCCTAAAAAAAGTCCCAGAGTGAATAAATTATCTAGATTGGGGCACGTTATCAGTTCTGGCAGCAGAGGACGGTTTGGCCCTTTGGGGGCCCTAGGGCGAGGGACCATTGTTTAAAAGTGTTTTTGAAATAATGCAAATTGGAGGCATGATGTGTCTCTAAGTCCCAAATGACTTTCCCGGAATCTCGGAGCTTACCTAAGTGAGTTGGGTATGTTTTCGGCGTCCTAGCATGTGTGAAATAGAATTTGCGCTTGCTTAGCTTATGCATATCGCAGGTGATTTGTGAAGTTTGTGAGAATTTAGGCCAGGTAATGTTTTAGTTAGGAGTGGACGTACTCCGCAGTATGAGAGTAGGGAAGTCGGCGAACTTCATGTGAGTGTGGCGCTTCGTGCTCAAAAATTGTCCACGTGGTTGTTGGTGATGTACGGACCCGTTGATTTAAGACTCCGGAGTATATTGAGAAGTGTATGAGACACTTGGTTTATGTTGTAATTTGAGCGGTTTAATAGGTCAATCGGGTGTGGTTGACGAGTTGAGTTTGAGTCAAATTGTGTGTGTGAAACCTTTGATGGAGATTTGGCAAGTTCTAAAGTGCACTAGAACGAACCATTGACAAGTCGAGAGTAGGATTTGCGGGTCGAATTCTGCTTGCGAGTGCGGGAGTTGAGAAGGTGAGAGTAGCGGCCGAGGCTTCAAGTGAAATCTCTGTAAAGTTCTGAAGCGATTCTGTTACCCTTTCTGTAGTAAACCAGCAAATTTGAGTTTATTGTTGAAGTGCTCGCAATAATATTGCATTAGTTTCTGTATGAAGAAGACAAGCCGCAAGAATTTTTCAGCCGCAGTGGGAGTGTGTGTGACGTCATTGGAGCCACGCTGGGATAGTTCAGTTACCGAGAGGGGTCGCGCACGGATTGGCAGCCGTCCGTGAGAGGCAATTGGTTGAGAAGGTAGGCGAAGAGTGCTCTGGGAATTAAAGTCACTTCATGATTAGATTCTAAACAAAAAAAAAGACGCAAAAATGAAGTTTTCAAGGCTCTAAAGAGTGCCTTGAGGGGAGATATATACATTACAGTGAGTGTGAGGGAGCCTACACCACCAGAGGATACTCCGGCTTATACCGTAATGGAGGAGAAGGGAGTCGCTTTCCAGAATACGGAACGTTTCATATAAGGATTTTGGAAAATTTGCAGAGGGTGTTAAGTGAACAGAAATCGCCTCCGAGACCAGCTCAGTTTGAGGCATTAGCAATTTGGGATTTAATGGCAATACAACAGAGGCAGCAGAAATTTGTGAGGAGAATGAGAAAAGCAGAAAAGACTCTAGCGGAGGCTAGATGGGATAGTGAGACCAAGATGTGGAGAAGGGGAATAGTTGACGGGGTTAGGATGTTTCCGGCAATAACTCAAGAAGATGAGACACAGGGAAAAAAGGCCACTTGTAAGACAGACAAAGGCTCTAGTAAGCCAAAGGAGACTCAGAAGTCTTGGGCAGATGCAGATGATTCAGACGATGAGGAGTTAATCAGTTGTTACATGACCGCCCGCCACCATATGCTATGAATGATAATGGACCAAGTACTAGTGTGGGTCCTGAAGATCCAACACAAATCAAGGGAATCACGGATACAGTACAGACAGGCAATACAGTTCAAATACAGAATGGTGTCAGTGTATCCACTGCACCAGACATGCAGATACAGTTGCAGCCACCACAAATTCAGAGGCTCTATCCTGATGTCCCAGTATTAGAGACAACTACGAGTTTGATGGTGCCGCCTGATCCAGTATACACGAGAGAAAAGTTAGTACAGATTGAGCCAACTCCACAATTGCTGCCCCAGCCGCAGCAACAGGTGGTTCCGCATTGACACTTCTGTCACAGGACCGCAGTCGGTAGCCACAGCACCCATGATGAATCAAGCTATGGGAGTTAATGCTCCACAGGGTTTGGGAATTGGACAGTCACCAGCTGCTATATCATTGCCAATTACTACTGGTCCGCCAGTACTGCTGTATGCGCAAGCTAAGCCTAGCATATGTGACCAGGAAGTAATGACCCTAGAGGCGATAAGAGGAGGGTTCACAGGAAACTTGCAGGGAATGACACAGGGGGGACAGACAGTCAAAAGGTCTAGATCTTGTTGGATTTCAGCCCGATTGGGGTTCCTTTGGAAACAATGAGGCAAGCAGGGTTGGGTACCTTAACCCCACAGGTAATAAGTGCAAATACGTCACAGACATCAATGATGCAGTCTGGAAATGTCTTGTTGCAAGGCTTAACAGCGCAACAGTTGAACGAGTGGTTAGACAAACTCAACACTCCACAGACTACTTCAGGGACTGCAGAGAGATCGGAAAGAGAGGAATACCTGAATTTTGTGAGGTTGGGTGTGGAAGCCACAGAATTAGTAGAGGGAACAATGGGGGTGAACAGATTAGAGTCACACACTGAAGCAGAATTGAGGTCTCTGTGCCCCAAAATAACCAAAGAAGTGAGCAGGGTACATCAGAGGTTGGCAAACCTAGCGGACAAATACGGCATAGACTTAGACAATACTAAGCACTTGAAGAGGAGCTATAGGTTAGACTTTGAACCTAAAGATTTTGATCACATGAGATCCACCGGAATGAAGGCATATCTCAAAGAGATATTGCAGAGTGCTCAAATTTGGGGAGCATTAGAGAAGTGGGGAGGCAGGTGGGCGAAGAAGAGACATAAAGAGAAAGGTGATTGCCCAGAACCGAAGCAGGCGAAAGCTGCACCAGACACAGGAAAAATAAAAATGTTACCAATGAGAGAAGCAGCTGGAGGGGTTCTAGTCCATGTACCATGGTCTAGGGGTGACATCCTGTCATTAACAAATGATTATCCCAGGTTGAGGTAGAAGCCAATAGAGTGGCACCAGCAGACGGACAGGTGTGTGAAGCTTGCAAAATGTCTTTGGGAAGACTTGAATACCTTGTTTGAGACCATAGTCCCAGCTGACTTGTGGCTTGAGTGCAAGAAGGGTGTGGATTGGCCGACAGAGGAACTGGCAAAGGACAAGGTTGCTGGAGCACCGTCTTCTGAAGTGATGAGGTATTACCATAAGGTGATTGAGTTTTTGAAGCAGAAAGTGTCGCAGACAGTTACTGATTGGCAGAAAATTGATCGAACGTCACAAGAGGGCAAAGAGTCGATACATGCTTACTATGAGAGGTTGTTGAAGGCATTCAAACATTATAGTGGCACTGAGGTCATAGAACCGAATGACATGAATCACCTTGTGTTCAGGTTTGTTGAAGGGCTGAGACCAGAGATTAGCCAGATGATTAAGAACCATTTGATCTGTTGGCAAGCGAAGCCGATTGATGAGGTGTTGCAGTATGCGAGATACTGTAGCAATGAGAATGAATTGAAGCAGAGAAGGCTGAAAGAAAAGGTGATGGTGATGCAAATTAAGGCAGCTCAAGCAAGGATGCAGGGAAATGGAGTACAGCAGGTGGTACAGCAACAGCCTCAAGGGAACGGGATGTTCCAACTGCAAACAAGAGGCAGAGTTCGGGGAGGTTTTGTGAACCGTGGTCCAGATTTGAATACCGTTGGGGTTCAAAATGATGTGCAAGGGATGAAAAGGGTGTTACCATGTCACCCGTGCGGGCCGTGGGACATTGGAAGAGGGAGTGCCCAATGATGGTGCAGGATGGTGTTGTTCAACAAAGCAATGATGTCAGTACATTTCAAAATATGAGGGGTCCAAAATTGAGGGGTCAAAATCCAAACTTCCAGAATAACATGGCGCAGATGCAGGGTCTCCAGCCTAAGCAACAAATGCAAATGCCACGTGTTCAACCAGCACAGATGCAGCAGGTAGAACAGCAGATTCCCATGGTACCTAGACAGCAAATGCAGTTACTACTAGCTCCAATGGGACAGCAACAGATGATGCTTCCTCAACAGGTCACAGGTCAAACAATGAGTCAAAATGATATAGTACAACAGTTCCCATTGCGTGGTGAGGATGGAATAAACAATGAATGGTCGGAAGATTGTTCAGATAGTGAGGAGTGCAGGCTTGCAGCATCCCTAGAAGTATATCAGAGGGGATATTCAGGGAAAGGTGATGGGTCATAAGGCCTCATTCCTAGTTGATACAGGAGCTACACGCTCTACAGTCAGAAGTGCAGAGGTTCCGAAATTGCCACTTTCGGGCCGTACCATAAGGGTGGTTGGAGTAGCAAATCAGCTTCTGACAAATTCAATTACAGATCCGGTCCAAGTTGAGATTGGTACCTTCCAGGGATTACATAGATTTGTAGTCTGTGACTCGAGTCCCGTATCCCTACTGGGAAGAGGCTTACTGTGTAAGACGAGGTGTTCAATTACATGTTCTAATGGAGGGACTGAAGTGCAGACAAACAGTGATGATGAAGGGGATGATGGTCAGATCTCAGAGTCGGAGACGGAGACCACAAATGAGGAGTAACCTTTGATAACCTTTTTCCTGATGTTCACAGTGACTGATTTACCAGCCGAATTACAGGGAACAGTGACAGAGAAAGTGTGGGACTTGATAGGAAAGGAAGTGGGACTAATAAGAGCAGTAGAACCAGTCAATGTAGAAGTGAAGCCAAATGCCGTGTTTCCCCAGGTGCTGAAGTACCACATGGCACAAGATGTCCTAATACAGGTGACGCAGATAATTGCAGACTTTGTAAAGCAAGGGGCTCTTAAAGAAGTGATGAGCAGCCCGTGTAATTCACCAATAACGGGTCTGAAAAAGCCTTGTGGGAAAGTTCAAGTTGTTGAAGACCTGAGAAAAGTTAATGATATTGTGGTAAAATGTTGCCCTATAGTGCCAAATACAGCTGTGATTATGTTTCAGGTTCCGTGTGATGCAGAATGGTTCACAGTGTGGACCTGTCTCAAGCATTCTTTTCAGTGCCTCTTCATGAGGACAGCCAATTTCTTTTCAGTTTCAAATTCCTGGACAAGGTTTACAGTTGGTGTCGAATTCCTCAAGGGTTTTCTGAATCACCTTCCAACTTCAAACAGATATTGAAGAAGGACTTGGAATCATTAGAATTGCCTTTTAGTTCGACTTTGGTACAGTACATTGATGATTTGTTAATTGCGTCCAAAATGGGAGATGACTGCAGGTATGATACCATTGCCTTACTGAATCATTTTGGAAAGAACGGACATAAAGGGCCTGATTCTAACTTTGGAGGACGGTGTTAAACCGTCCCAAAAGTGGCGGATATACCACCTACCGTATTACGAGTCCATTATATCCTATGGAACTCGTAATACGGTAGGTGGTATATCCGCCACTTTTGGGACGGTTTAACACCGTCCTCCAAAGTTAGAATAAGGCCCAAAGTGTCCCCAAAGAAGCTGCAGTACTGTCAGAAAGAGGTGAACTACTTGGGTTACCTGATTGAAAAAGGGTAGAGGAAAATATCCAAAGAAAGGGTGACAGCCATATTGCAGATTAATCCCTCGACAACTAAGAGGGACGTTAGGATGTTTTTAGGAATGGTGGGCTACTGTAGTCAGTGGATCCCCAACTTCTCGATTATTTCTAAACTTTTGGTGAGGTTGACGATCAAAGAAATTCGGGATAGCCCGTGTGCCATAAACATGTCCGAGAAAGAGATGAGAGCATTCATTGAACAGAGGGAAAGCATGTGCAGGGCACCAGCTTTAGGTATGCCTGATTACACAAAGCCTTTTGTATTGTTTTGTCATGAACGTAATGCTTGATTTTGTCTGTCCTGACACAGGTCCATGGAGGTGCAAACCGCCCAGTAGCATATTTTTCAGCTACTTTAGACCCAGTCGCAGCAGCTTTACCGGGTTGTTTGCAGTTGGTCAAAACCTCACTCAATGTGAAGGTATAGTGATGAGAGACATCCCTTAACAGTAATGGTCCCACATTCAGTTGAAATTCTGTTGACCCGAACAAAGACTCAACATATGACGAATGCTCGCCTAACTAAGTATGAAACAATCATACTGGGGTCACCTAATGTATCCTTAAAAAGATGTACTGTGTTAAACCTGTCAACTTTGCTTCCTATTGAAAATGCAGACATTGATGATGTTGAGGAGGTAGAACATGATTGTCTTGAGGTAACAGATCTGTGCACCAAACCGAGACCCGACATTAAAGATACCCAATTGGAAGAAAATTATTACATTATCTTTGTTGATGGTTCATGCCTGAGAGACTCAGTTGAGTACTGAGAGCTGGATATGCCGTGTGTACAATCTCTGGTATCCTAGAAGCATCCTGGCTTGAAAGAGAATACTCTTCTCAAGTGGCTGAATTAATTGCTCTTACTAGGGCCACGCTGCTGATAAACTGAAAGTCACTATACTGACAGCAGATACAGATTTGGAATTGTCCATGACTTTGGCCAGCTGTGGTCACAGAGGGGTTTCCTGACCTCTTCTGATTCTCCAGTGAAAAATGGTGAAAGAATTAAGGAATTGTTGCACGCGATTCAGTTACCTCTTGAAATTGCTGTGGTGAAATGCAGTGCTCATGTTAAATCACAAGACTTTGGGGGTCATTCTGACCCTGGCGGTCTTTGACCGCCAGGGCGGAGGACCGCGGGAGCACCGCCGACAGGCCGGCGGTGCTCCAATGGGGATTCCGACCGCGGCGGTAAAGCCGCGGTCGGACCGGCACCACTGGCGGGCTCCCGCCAGTGTACCGCCGCCCCATTGAATCCTCCACGGCGGCGCAGCTTGCTGCACCGCCGCGGGGATTCCGACCCCCCCTACCGCCATCCAGATCCCGGCGGTCGGACCGCCGGGATCCGGATGGCGGTAGGGGGGGTCGCGGGGCCCCTGGGGGCCCCTGCAGTGCCCATGCCACTGGCATGGGCATTGCAGGGGCCCCCGTAAGAGGGCCCCTACATGTATTTCACTGTCTGCTGCGCAGACAGTGAAATATGCGACGGGTGCAACTGCACCCGTCGCACAGCTTCCACTCCGCCGGCTCGATTCCGAGCCGGCTTCATCGTGGAAGCCTCTTTCCCGCTGGGCTGGCTGGCGGTCTGAAGGCGACCGCCCGCCAGCCCAGCGGGAAAGTCAGAATGACCGCCGCGGTCTTTCGACCGCGGAACGGTAATCTGACGGCGGGACTTTGGCGGGCGGCCTCCGCCGCCCGCCAAGGTCAGAATGAGGGCCTTTGTGTCAATGGGAAATGGATATGCAGATCAAGTTGCAAGGTTTTGTGCAATGAACTGTATATCGTTTCAAGACCAGTGGGAATTGTTACCTGGAACTGAAAATGAAACATGCTCAGGGTATGCATTAACGGTGGTTGACACACTGGATGAGTTGAGATCATTGCAGGGACGTGCCAGCAAAGAGGAGAAACGCTCCAGGCTCAAAATGCAGTGCGTACACAGATCTGATGATTTATGGGTTTCAGAGAAGGGGAAAATGGTTTTGGCAAACAGCCTTTTGTCACAGTTTGCAAGGTTTTACCATGGTCAAGCACATGTTGGGAGAGACGCAATGATCAGGTTGTTCAAAGTCGATTGGTTCAATCCAAAATTCAGACAAGCTTCAGAGGTTATCTGTCACAGGTGCATTATTTGTCAGCAGATGAATGCGGGGAAAGGGACCGTGGTGAATTTGAGCCACATTGGGAGAGCAGGAGGTACATTTAGCAGAATGCAGATGGATTTTGTGATTGTGTGCATTTTCAGTCACTGGATTGAAGCTTATCCTACATGTAGAAATGACAGTCTCACAGTGGCAAAGCTGCTGCTTAGGGAGTTGATACCACGTTTTGGGTTTCTGATCTTTTTAGAATCAGATAGGGGAAGTCACTTCAACAATGAGGTGATTAAGCTCTTGTGTGCTGCCCTGAACATTGAACAGAAGTTACACTGTCACTGTAGCTACCGTCCTGAAGCATCAGGACTGGTGGAGCAGATGAATGGTACCTTGAAATCGAGAATGGCAAAGATGTGTGCAGCCACAAATTTGAAATGGCCAGATGCATTGCCCTTAGTGCTGATGTCAATGAGAAACACACTGGACAAGAAAACAGGACTGTCTCCTCATGAAATTCTTATGGGCTGAGCTATGAGATTGCCCGCAGTGCCTGCAAATGCTCTTGTGAATATCACGGATGATATGGTGTTGGAGTACTGCAAGGGTCTGGCTGACGTGGTCTACTCTTTCTCTCACCAGGTGGAAGCTACCACATTGCCTCCGATAACTGATCCAGGTCACACCCTGAAAGCCAGTGACTGGGTTGTTGTCAAGAAACACGTGAGGAAGTCGTGTTTGGAGCCACATTGGAAGGGGCTGTATCAAGTAATACTGACAACTACTACTGCTGTGAAATGTGCAGGACTTCCAAACTGGATTCATGCCAGTCACACAAAGAAGGTGACGTGTCCAACTGACGAGGAACGTGAATTGTCGAAAACAACAGCTGCAGTGAAGGAAGTCTCAGGGCCGGAGAGTAATCAAAGGGGAACTGAGACTGAAGGAGATCCCGCTGAGGACGGCTTGGCCAGTCAAACAGCAAACGAAATCCAGACGGGTGACGGTGAGCCTATCTCAACTGAGGCGCCAGGAGGACCGGCCCAAAGAGAGGTTCTCCCAGAAGCAGACGGACACGGGTTTGAAGTTGAGCCCTTGACAGACCCTGAAGGCGAAGGAGGTGAGGCAGAAGGAGGTCAAAGTGTTCCGACTCCTCCTGAGCCGCTTGCAGGTCCATCAAGAGAAAACACCATAGCACAAGAGGAGGGTACTGTTCAACATCCTGAAAGTTGCAAAGGAGAAAGTGGTCCTTAATGAAACAATAGAAGAAGAAATTGACACAACAAGGAAAGAAGATCTCAGTGATGGAGAGTTGTAGGGTGATCGCAAACTGAAAAGAAAGAGAGTTGCAAACAGGAGGTAGGCTGGCCCTGAATGGGCTTATGCGACATCAGCTGAGTGGCAACAAGAATTCTTGGCATTCTGTTTTGATCGAGAAATTCCAGGTCAATACTAAGGCACCTGAATTCAACAATAGAAAGAGATTGTGTTAAATTGAAATTAAATAGAGAGAGAAGCCTGAGAAAAGAAACTGATAAATTACCGGATGTGACACTGTTAACCTTAATTGACTCTGAAAAAACGATTATGAAAAGCTGCTAACCTGATTTGACAAAGGGTCCTGGGAGTGAGTGAAACGCTGTAAATACTTGCTAAGAGAGAGACTTTGCACAAAGAAAAAAAAAAGAGCTTTTAAATCTTCCTCAAGTTAATTGTTTGCTTTATATTATTCTGCTCTCTGATTCTTTACAGATCATGGGTAACACTAGAAATAATGATAATAGGGGTAGGATTCGTAGATGGTTGAGTGTTATTTTGGGTGTTGCATGTGCAATAGTAATTATAGGTGTGATTGTGGGAATGCCATTGGTGGATAAGAGTGCGACTAACAATGCTCCAACTCCTGAGACTGCTACACTAACACCATGGGAGAGGTTTGAGCAGGATACGAAGTATTTGCATGAGGGAACTAATACGAAAAAGGAACTATCTACTAATGTTTTCTATCGCTTGCTGAATGAGTATGTTGAAACAATGGATGCGAAGAATTGCTATTTGTGCACGAAGATTCCTTCGTCAGTACAAGAAGGGGTTACTTATCATAGTTTGTCGCTTACCTACGGAATAAGCTGTAGTTTGCTATTAACAAGATTCTATGATAAAGAATATATTCAATACTCTATTCTAATCAAGATGTAGTGTTTTCTTTTGTGCCTATAATTGAGTTTTTAAGTAAAACAGCTAGGGATCATAACATAAAAATAGTTTGGGGTTTCTTTGAGCCGACACTGACTTTTGGGACAGCTTATGCGCATCGCAATAATCTAACCTGCTTACTAACGCCTGTAGAGAAGAGCTTCTTAGATCACGCTGATGATAGAAGAAAAGCTTCAAAGAAAAAGCTAGAAAATGGATAAAAAACGAACTTTTGCGAATGATTATGCTTATAGTGCAATAAAGACGCAAGGCAAGCTAGCTATAGATGCATTACACGTAGGAAGTTTTTGTATATATAGGCCAAAATCTGATCATGACACTCTATTTGTGGGAACGAGTGAGTGCAGGCATGTGTTTTTGTTTCAGAGTAAGTGGCCGTTCATGTTAAATGGACAGGATCCAGCAATCCCTGGGATCTATTACATATGTGGACTCAATGCTTATTACCGTCTTCCAAAGGGATGGTATGGGACATGTTATTTGGGAATAGTTTTCCCAAAGACCTACCAAATTGATGACTTAAAGTAACTTTGTAAAATGTCTGAATTACATCATACTAGACAAAAGAGAGAGACAGCGGCTGCTGTCGTAGGTGATATATTTGGAGTCATAATTTATTCAGTGGGTGTTATCTTACACTCCATAAAGATTTGAAAGTTGTCTACTATTGTGGATAACATGCTGACAAACATCAGCTGACTCCTGTACTCCTGATGGATACTGAACTTGCTGCGGAGAGGGCTATGACTCTTCAAAACCGGCTTGCTTTAGACATTCTTTTAGCGAAGAGTGGCGGAGTCTGTAGGATGCTTAATGAGCGCCACTGTTGTGCATTCATACCTGACAATAGTAATAAGATTAGGAGTATGCTTACTAACCTAACAAGAGATAGTACAGATTTGAAGGAGCTCAAGAAACCTGGAGTTTGGGAAAAGTTTGGAAAGGGAATTGCTAAAGTAGGGAATTGGTTTACTAGCATTTGGAATGGGATACTTGCAAAAATGATAAGGGGTATATTGATTGTTCTGGCTTGTTTATTCGGACTATGGTTATCATGTAAAATTAGTAAAAGAATTAGAGAAAAATTGGCAAAACGCAATAAAAGGAAAGAAGAAAAGAAAAAGGAGAAAATATTCAAACTAACTTATGCAAAATTAAGGAAAGGAGAAGAAATTGAAATGCGTAATTTAAGAAAGTGAAAGGTTGTGAAGGGAAAGGTTTTGTGTGATGAGAAGTGTCATCAGAGGAGGAATTGTTGGAGCGTAGCTCTTATAATCAAAATGAACATGAAATGTTTATGAACTAATTCATAATAATGCCGCATAGAAAATGTATTAATGTGTTTTACTAAATGAGAGTCTAAAATGTGCACACGGGGAGCGGCTGCCAATATATACGGGGACTAATAAAATTGACTAATAATGAGTTATTGATGCAATAATGTATGATTTTGTATTAGTATTGAGAGCTATACATTAAGGTTTTGCTAATTAATTCACTAGGCCTTAGTTAGCATGATTTGGGGCCTAGCTTCCCGGTTTCATATTAAATGTGTTTTTCTAACGTGCAGTGTGCTGACTTGCTGAAGGACATGTAATCCTATTTTTCCAGAAGCTAGAAGATGAGTGTAACTGTAGTAGATCTGTTCTCATGAAACTCAACTTGCTCAAGGAAACATTCTTGCTGAATGCAACAGTGTAGACTTGTTACAGGTACAAGGTCGCCTAAACCGGTATAGACAATGGAACCAATGACTGAAGATGCGAGAGGACCAGGAGAGTATGAAATCTTACCGGACATTCTACCCGTTGGAGACGTCAATCACAAGAACCAATAAACTACGTGAGAACTGTTATGAGGTGACAATTTTGATGGTACCACTGGAAACCCATTGGATGGAGATAGTGGGGTGCCAACCCTGCCTAATTGGGATTTAGGGGACTGTACAACAGATAAGGGATAAAAACCTTTGACACGAGGAGCCATTAGGAGTCCATTGCGAACTCTTGCTATTACCCAGACACTTTGTCACTCTGCCTAGAGACTTTGCTATTTGACTCTTCAAACCATCCTCACCCTCACCCTCACCTTTGCTGTTCTATACTTCTTCTCCTTATGAGGGAAGTGTCCCTACTTACCCCGTCTTGCTGAACTTTGTTGTGTTCCCTGGCTGATGGCGAATCAACTGATGTCCGGAGGACGAAGACTGACTCTGTATACTGACCCATTATGGAGGGTAACTATATGATGATGAAATTGTAATTGTCTGTTTGCCTTTCCTTCCTAGGTATCAACTGCTTCTTTTGACAGAGACCATAGATAGATGTTTTCTAAATTTGTGTTGCTAAATTGTTTTGCACGAAGCCCAACATGCCAATGCTAATTCGTGGTTAGTTAAGGGGTTCACTAAACGGACGCAAATAGACAAATGACTGAATCTATGCTTTGTTGAATAATGTGCTAATGATACTCTGCTAACGTTAACCTATGTTGACGTCGTGTTATGTTCTAATGTTCTTGATCTTTGCTTTGATTAAATCTTATTCGAGTTGCCATATTATGACAATGCTGATGTGTTTCATGGTTTTGAGACTAATAAACTTACTAGTAGAATTGCAATCAATAGGGAATAAACATCATAAAATCATACTAAACTGGTGTAGTTATTCATGACTGAAAGGTCATGGTGGTGTCCCAGTCTTATTAATGTTATTGATTAATCTAATTGATCTGTTATGGTGACTATTGATGACGTTATTGACTTATTGATTGACATGTTGATTAGTTATCTCGTCTTAAGGTGTCTTCAATCAGGGTCAAAAGTTTAATTGGCCTAAAAGCGTCCCAGAGTGAATAAATTATCTAGATTGGGGCACGTTATCACAAGTTTCAAAATTCGAAAAGAATGCACATTAGTTCTTCTTCAGAAAGTTTGCTATGCTCAGAAATGCTTATGGTCTGCTTGAATACCATGTATGTAAACAGCGGCTCCCACCCCAGTGATTTACCACAATTTGGCAAGCGGTCCCTTGCTTCAGTGACTGCTTGGCTGCTTCGACTGAATAGCGCTGATGCTAATATACGCTGCAGGGCAGGTTAATTTATCAGTAGCAAAACAGGCTGCATAATTTAGCAGGTTTTCAGTTTTGACATACAGCAGTGGCGTGGTTTGCTATGATAATAACGTGTTATATTCTCTTCAACTTGCCCAAAGTAGCAGGAGCGCTACTTCGCAGAAAGAAAATAGACTTCTCCTAGCGAATGGGTGGACAAATGCAAACATCCCTTGGCATCTGTTCAGCTTTAACATATGCAAAACCGTTTCGGAAGCGGGATGGAAAAGCAACAACTGCACCTGTAAAGTCTTGAAATAAAAAGGTCTTCTAACCCCTCATTCTCTGTGGATAACATTGCATTTTGGAAACATAGTTTATATATCATGCAATTCCTATTAAACGTTTTAATGGTGTTCTACCACAATACTAAATTATTGATAACGACTTGCAACATTATCGACTACAACTACATCAACAAGGTAAGTAGATATAGGAAACTTTAGATATACTACTCTTAACGCCAGATTTACAGTTGTCAGTAGTTTTTGATATATTTGCTGTTCCTGAGTGAGTTTAAAGGGTTAACATTTTTGTAAATCTCTGCCACGTGGAATTTGCTAATTATTCATGAATCCAGGATTTAAAAAAGGATCTGACTGGATTTTGTCACATCATCCCTTTCTGTGGTGCAGTTTCAAAGTGGGCACCCCTGTACCAAGAGTTCTCACTGGCTACCACAAAAGGAAACTTTTTCTTGCAGAAGCCATTTCAGGATGTGGGGCATAGCTGCACCTGGACAAAGAGTGGGAGCAACAGTGGTTTTAAAATAGAAACACCATAAACAAACAATCACATTCACTGAGAAAATACGGTTGTAAACGAAGTTATTGTTCTACCTCAAACGCCTAAAAGCCCCAAAATCTGCCCATGTTGGCTTTCAACGCACCCATCAGGTGACAAATCATGGCATGTTCATAACCCCAGTTTGCCAACAGCACAAATACAAAAAAGTAGCGATCAAGCCAATCATGGGAGTACATCACTTAGCCAATGGCCTGTTGAAAATAATTTGTCTAGAAAGAATAAAATATGTCAGGGGCATGAACTATTGTGTTTAACTGACAAATTTCAGGGCTTTTTCGGATTTGTGTTCCCTTAACTATATCTGACATGTAAGTGTGTTTTATTCAGTGATAGTATATATATCAAAGTACCTGCAACTTGAGCACTAGCGTTACTATAACTCGTACCCTCACCATGCACTGCTAATTACCTTCCATATTACAACATTCATGGCTTGTTCTATGACATCATAGATAACATGATTGTAACATCTGAAATTACATAATTAATGACAAGACAGTATGGTGAGTAACAATTACTTGAGGTAACCATGGTGAATTTCAGTGGTTTTATTTGCTATACGAACACTAAATCTGCACTTACCTATATACATGTCACTTGACAATATAACAATGTAAAGATTGTTCATATTGCAGAATACATTTTTGGAGGTTATTCATACCGCGATAATCTGACTGACATACAACATGTATACTAGTTCCCGAAATGGAATCAACTGACGAATGTTATGAAAAACATAAACAAGGTACTGTAATCACGTGTCAAAAAATCGGTGTAACATGAAAACATGTACTTATAATTACCTGTCCCAGAGGCTAGTTGAAGACTTTGCGTGCCTGCCTTGGAGAATTCTAGGCTGCCATAGGCAGGATGGGACCCAGGAGTTTCGCACCCTGCAGCATGAATAGAGGATAAACCATGGCTTGGTGTAGCTCATAACAGATATCTGAGAGGTCACTTGGATGACCTTCAAACCCAGCACACATGTAGGAGTTATGTAAATATTTAGCCCTAGACATGCAATAAAATACAGCATAGCTAATGACATTGAAATAAATTTGACTGTTCCATAACAATTGGTTTACCCTCTATATCCATGTTAGGCTGAATTTACCACACATTTGCTCCAAGCGACCAAGGCATTCTGGGAGGGAGAGGCCTGTAGTTGGTAGGCCGATTCCTTATCATAGAAGGTCTGAGCGACAGGACAAGTTATATGTCGGGTGACCTGGAACCCATTAGAAAAAGCCTATTGGTCGCGACATTTACAATTGAATAGAGTAGTGACACAAATTAGAGGCACAATTTAAATTGAGCCCTTATATTTAGCTAATTCGTTCATATATTACAGTGCCACTCAGACATAACTTACGCATGCATCACTACATTCCTTTACTTGTACATATCTACATATTTGCACGCAATTGCAACTAGATCCCATTTTTATGCGTAGTGATAGGAATGTGTAGTTTGTAGAATTGTGAAATATTCACCTGCTCTATTTTTCGTAGAAAATAACAAACACAGCACGTTTTTACAAATATCTAAAAAAATAGGACACAATGATTCACTTTACCACACTTTTTGAATAATTTATTCTGAATTCAATTGTGTGTGAGTAATGTGACTATATACTTAGCAGAACTATTGAGTTTTCAATATTCTTCTAGTGAGAGTTATTAGTATATTTGATAAAATTAAACGAATAGCACATTTGACATGAATATCATCTTTTGAATTGGCATCACGCACTGATAAAAGCATATTAAAATACTATAATAGAGAGCCAACCGAGATCTGCATTGAAGTGATGATATATATGTGACCAGATGCCTAGGTTAAAAGTCGAAAACATATCATCATAATGTAGTGGCGAACTGTCACGCTAAATGCCACTCCTAGCACATGAAAAAGTGTAAGAAGGCTTCCTTGTAGGGAGGATTATTGTTGCCTCCTTGGCTGCCAGTAACTGCACTACATACAGATCATATCTACACTTATTCGGTGGCGTCAGATTTCATCAGGTGGAATAAATATCACACAAACATGTATTATTCTCACTCTGATAAGAGACACTCGAGGTCTCTAGTGTTGCAAGAGCATTTTTTTGTGAAAACCCCAAATTGTTTATATTTTGTTAGTGATAAAGAAATTTGCAATGCATATCCTTAGTCAGTCAGTCAGTCAGTCAAAAACTTTATTCGGCAATTGCCATAAAAGTGCAATACCAAGACACATTTACCAGTCTGTAAATAATATAAGATAAAATAAGACTTAAAACCATTACTAAAAACACCGCATGAGCATCCAATCTGAAACCCCTTGACATAAACAGATAAATATACTAGGCATGATTAAAAATCACAAAATCAGAAAAGTACAAATATTAGCTTAAAATAATATACTATACGTACACATAATTGTTTTTTAAAAAGGAGTAAGCCTTTTCCTAATACTTAGAGAAGCTGTAACAAAGTCTAATACATAGTGACAAATTTGGATATCTGGCAATCTCTGAAGAGACAGTAAGGCTTCCTTATAGTGAATGGGTCTAAGAAGACGTAACGTGGATAAAATGAAAGCCCCTCTAGGAGCAGCATATAAAGGGCAAAAAGAAAAAAGTGCAAAGTGCTCTGAGTTGATTTGGAGTCACAGGGACAAAGTGGTAAGTTCTTTTTCCAAAAACATGGTTCAGGGAAAGCTACCTTAAAATGAATTAGATTAAGTCTAAAAAGTGTTAAAAAAGAAATTATTCTAAAACTTGAAAACCAAGTCAAATAGGGTTCAAGGCATGGAACAGTCACAATCCGAGAGTAGGAATCAAAAGATTTAAATTTCAGAGAACTATAAAATCTCAGTTCTGATATATGCTCGGAGTAAGTAGACTTCAAGACAGACCTAGAGTTTGTGGTTAACAGATGGGGATCATCAAACATGTATCTAAGCCCTAGATTCTCAAAAGAGTTTTGCAGAAACATAAGCCAGGGAATCCTATTTGAATTTTCCAATTGTAGACAATCAGAGATACAGTCTCGGACCAAACTTACCATAGGGTTTGACCAACATCTGATCCAGAGCAATAGGGGAGCCATAGAGACCCTATCCTCCAAAAAGCGCTGACCAAGTTCTTCGTGGCAGGTTATGTTTGCAATGCATTTTGGGACCAACAGTAATCTGCGCAGGAATTTATTTTCAACACTCTGAAGAGACGGTATTTTATTATAGCCCCAGACGCCTGCCCCATAAAGAACTGATGCAGTGCATTTAGAATTGTAAAGAGTTTTCATCTGTGCAGGGGGTCTGTGACCTAGTTTATTTGAAAAGCGAAAGATTGCTTCATTATTCCTTATCAACTGTTGGAGCTTAAAATTACTATGGCCCTCATTCTGACCTTGGCGGGCGGCGGAGGCCGCCCGCCAAAGTCCCGCCGTCAGGTTACCGTTCCGCGGTCGAAAGACCGCGGCGGTAATTCTGACATTCCCGCTGGGCTGGCGGGCGGCCGCCTTCAGGCCGCCCGCCAGCCCAGCGGGAAAGAGGCTTCCACGATGAAGCCGGCTCGGAATCGAGCCGGCGGAGTGGAAGCTGTGCGACGGGTGCAGTTGCACCCGTCACGTATTTCACTGTCTGCGCAGCAGACAGTGAAATACATTTAGGGGCCCTCTTACGGGGGCCCCTGCAGTGCCCATGCCAGTGGCATGGGCACTGCAGGGGCCCCCAGGGGCCCCGCGACCCCCCCTACCGCCATCCAGTTCCCGGCGGGCGGACCGCCGGGAACTGGATGGCGGTAGGGGGGGTCGGAATCCCCTCGGCGGCGCAGCTAGCTGCGCCGCCTTGGAGGATTCCAATGGGCGGCGGTACACTGGCGGGAGACCGCCAGTGTTGCCGGTCCGACCGCGGCTTTACCGCCGCGGTCGGAATGCCCATTGGAGCACCGCCGGCCTGTCGGCAGTGCTCCCGCGGTCCTCCAACCCGGCGGTCATGGACCGCCAGGGTTGGAATGACCACCTATGTGTCTTCCAGGACAAAGAGGAACTCATGTACATGCCTAGATAACAGAATTATTTGACCTTGTTAAGAGTGTGCCCTCCCATAGTAAATTGTTTGGACTTTGTGTTACGTGGCCACAAGTCATAACAAAGGTCTTGGGGTAATTTACTTTCAGATCAAGATTCAACATAAAATTATAAAATACATCCAAAATTCCCTGTAAACCATTTGCAGTGCAAGCGATTAAAACTGCGCCGTCAGCATATAATAAAACTGGAAGTAATCTCTGGCCCATCTTCGGTACGTCCTTAGCATGTTTTATCAGCGAATCATAGAGCCCATTTATGTATATCAGGAAAAGAAAGAGGGCTAAGATACATCCCTGCCTTACACCCCTAGTTGACGGGATGGGGGAGGTTCTTTGCCCATGTGAGCCGGCCTGAACGGAAATCGTTAGGTGTGTGTGTAGGCGTTTAATAAGCTCCAAAAGAGCCGGATCGCAGCCTAAGACTTCCAGAATTTGCCATAACTTTGACCTATTAACCAAACCAAAGGCACTGGTTAGATCAATGAAAGCCATATGAATGGACTCTTTTTTGACTATCACATATTTACTAAGTATCAGCTGCAAGTTTAAGACTTGCTCAACTGTGCCAACACCAGGTCTAAAACCAAATTGAATAGGAGATAAAATCTGGGCCTCGGACACCCAATCTTCTAAGCGGGACAGGATCACACTACCTAAAATCTTTGCCGTCGAATCGATAAGGGAAATTGGTCTGTAACAAGAAGGATCTTGTCTGTTTCCTTTTTTGAAGATGGGGACAATAATAGCCGATTTCCATGAGAGGGGAACGTTACTATTTACCACACTATTCAACACATTTGTAACTAACGGACCCCAGAGGTCAATTTCAGATTTAAAAAGATCAGCGGGAACCCCATCAGGGCCAGGAGCCTTTCCCTGCCTTGATCTATCAATAGCATTTTTGACCTCATGGAGATCAAAAATAATATTTGGGGCCTTAGTTTTGGAGTCTAAAATAAAAAGTGCAGAAGGATTTACATGCAAAATCTCCTAAGTTCCTGAGCAGAAGACTTTCCTAAAATGAGTTAGCCAGACATCCTCAGCAATAAGACAGTCATTGGCCAAAGAGTTATTGTCAGAAAAGTAAGAGTGATTTATCACTTTCCAGAATTTAGAAGTATCCTTCTGCTCGGATGCAGCCAAAAGTTCGTCCCAGGCCCTAGACCTAATTTCTGATTTCCGTTTGTCAAGGGCAGCCTTATAATCGGCTCTAGCTATTTTAACTACTTTTGAATATCCTTAGTCGATCCACTAACGTTTTCCTAAAAATGCCTGCCTGTATGACTGTCTGTGTAATGTGTGTAACGTGTGCATTACTTTCTTACAGTATCACACGCTTATGTAGAAACATTGAAAAGTTTTTTACTTTTGATAATTTGCGAAGGTCTTTAGGTAGCAAAAATACTTGTGAAATGACACCCGTTCCCTTGGGGGTTAACTGGCGTCTATCTCCACTTATTCTTGTAGATCAGCAGGTTAGGAACGAGTTTAACAGAATATATCTGATTTCTTTAAGCGCAATGACAGCATGGTTCCGCTGGTTGGCAGAGTGTGGGAGGCTACGAAGGTTATGGTTCGGGAGTTATGCCTTGCTAAGAGTGGAGGAGTGCTGCGCTCCCTAAGAGATAGGTTAGCCAATTTGGAGAGGACCCCAAGCAGTTAGAGATTCATCAGGCTGTGGTGGCGAATCTGCAGCGCGCCCAACAATTTAAGTCAGCATTATCCGCATACTAGGGAGTGGCTGCTCGGAAGTGCCACTTTCGTCTAAATACGCCACTGCACAAGCATATGGGGAAGGTGAGTGCTTGGGCAGATCCCTGGCAACCACGATACAGCATGCCTTGTCTGCTAACAATATTTTGGGTATCACAGGGGAGCAGGGCCAGCTACAAGGGGACACTCCTAAACTCCTTCAAATGTTTTTATCTTTCTATTGTACCCTTTATACTTCTCGTAGGGGAGATCCTGTGGAGGTGGCTTCTTACTGGTCGGGTGCCTGGGTCGGATGGCCTACCTGCCAAGTTTTATAAGGCATATGCAGACCTCTTGACCCCAGTGTTACTTGCTGTTTTTAAAGAAGTGTGGGTGAACAACAGGCTTCCCCTGTTCATGCATGAAGCCTTGATTATTACAATGCTCCAACCAGGTAAGCTCCCCAAATGCTGCAAGTCTTTAAGAGCACACTCTCTGATCAATGTGCTGTTAAAATCCTAGCCAAGCTCCTGGTTAATAGGCTGTCTCTTCTCATGACCTTTGTGGTACTTCCGGACCAGTCAGGCTTTGTCTTGGGGCACTCTACCTCTTATAACCAGGTACATTCTTTGCAGTTCTGCAAGATATTGACCCTGATCTGGCCACGGTGGTGGTCTTCTTCATCTCCCCCAAGGCATCTGACTTGCTGGAGTGCAATTTTCTTCAGGCCGTCATGTGTCAGATGAGAGTTCTCTGCACCTTCCTTGTCCTAGGTCGCCCTCCTTTACTCTCACCCAGTGGCTAGGGTGCATATTAATGGTGCACTATCTCCCCAATTTGTGATCACTCATAGGGCTGCTCACCATTGCCCTTACTTTTTGTTTTAACATTCGAGCTTTCAGCTGCCAAGCTGTGGCAGCACTATCAAGACTATGCTTTACGCTACCCCAGTAGACACCACCTAGTTTCTCTCTATGCTGACAACATCAATCTCTTTCGTCATGACCTGCATGCCAGTCTTAATGGTATTGTTGGAGAGTTAGTTTGGTTTGGCATGCTCTTGGTATTCAGATCAATTCGTAAAACTTGCAACTCTTTCCCATTCCATGGGGCACCCTCCCGTTCAGCTCAGACTTTCTCCTTCAGTGGTGTCAGGTGAAATTTAAATACCTGGGGATAGTGTTATCCAGCGACCGTGAGGAAGTACTTCACTCTTACTTTGGCCTCGCCCTTTTTGCCCTGACTAAACGAGTTACCCAAAGGATCTCCTTTCCATTGTACTTATCAGGTCATATCACCTGGATGAAAATGGTCCTCCTGCCTAAGCTCTTATACCTTATTTTGACCATTCTGGTCCACCTCAATCGACCTTTCTCCCAAACATTAAAAACGCAGCAGATTTGACTAGAATGGGTGGGAGGACAACATTGCATCCCATACAACACCCTTATCTTACTTTTCTCAGAGGGCTCTTTGAAGCCACAGATATGGAGCTTTACTACCTATGTGCCCAAGCTCACTGTGCTGTCCATTGGTATCATCCCAGTCCATTTCTCACTAATTTGGCTGTTGAGGAGGGTTATAAAGCCCCAATTTCTTCCTATTCATTTTTTAGAAACCAGACGGATACTCGTTCAGGGTGGCATGCACCTCGGCTGCCTGGCAATGGCTATGCCGTAAGGTTGATAAATGTGCCCTGTACTCTCCATTAGACCCACATCTGTATCATCCTCTACTGCCATTACTCAGAAATCCCTTTATTGATTCCAGGTCAAGTGTCGTGGGCTAAAGGTATGGGGAGATTTATATCAAGATGGTTACCTTAATTCCCACACTGACTATCTGGGAGATGCAGCAGCCTCCCCCCTGGAGATTTTTGCCTACCTTTTTATCAAAGGCAACACCAGGACAGCTGTGCCTTACTTTCCCTCTGAGCCTCAGTACCCTACACACTTTGATCCACGCCCCTAGTCCTCATCACCTGGTCTCCTCATCGTATCATGCTGCACAGGTGGAGACTCCTGGCTATGGGGGGAAATACAATTGCAGAGGGAAAGGGTAATTAGGGAAACTCTCTTGGACGACCAATAGCAATATTGCTGTGCGCAGATAGTGTCCAATAGCAAACTCCATATTATTCATTCATGCACAGAGCATCCTACACTCCTGACAGACTGCACAGGTTTGGACTTCCACCGGATGACAAAAGTGACCAATGTGGTCTCGCCAGTGCCGACTTCCTCCACCAGGCCTGGGTTTGCGAGCTGGTTCTAATTATATCGGCTATCATATCTACTATGATAGTGGACAACCTCCTGCTGACTCCCCTCATGGCCTTGCTTAGCTAAAGACATGAATGTTACATTCAGGAGGTACCTAGGGATAGCACTTTTTCTTGCTAATAGGAGGGCTGCTTGTTGATGGGACGAGGATGTGCCCTAAGTTCAAGAAATGACTGGCAGACCTTATCTAACGTAATGAACAGTTGGTTTTGTATGCTGAATTGGCACCCCCCCCCCCACTTCGCATTCAAAGGACTATTGGCCTCCTTTACACTCTTACTTGCTAGCACATACATTGATTTGGCTATGGTCTCTCCTCATAACCTCACTGTTGATATTTGTAATGCCCCATGGGTGCCAATGGGCCTTTTACTACTGTCCTTCTCGTTTGTGTAGAGGCTGTTGCCTTGGTTATTTCCTGTCCCTCTAGTACATCTATACCACAATTCTCTCTGGTGATTCTCTTCATATGTGGGTTGGGGTCATTCCTATTTGTCTGCTGCTATGGGTGGGTTGGGGGTCTGGATGCACATTACACATTATGAAATAATGGCACAACTATTGTTTTTGACTTATGCTTAATTAAATTTAATGGATAAATAAATTAAGATTAAAAAAATATATATTTGTGAATTGGCTCAAAATTAAAGTAAGGGAAACAGATTAGACACAATGAAACATTCCGTTTTGACAATTTTGAAGTCAGTTTCTCAAACACTTTACTAAAGCTGTTTGTATAAAAAAATTCTTATATTTCATGAAAACGCAGCTATCCATGCTATTTTAAGTACTCTTCTCCAGCACTTTAACTAGCAAATCCTGATAGAAGCGATAACATATTCATATTTCTAATAGATTATTTATTTTTCACAATATTTGGTCATTGCTTTAAAAAAATATCATATATGAAGGCAACCACCTAATAACTGGTCACATATTGACTTTCTTAAAAAAAAACGTGGTTAGATTGTGAATTCTTGCCTTCATCAGAATAATTACGTATAATTATGACAATCATTAAAAATATTAGTCCAATGACAGGACATTAATTTTCTAAGATGGTGGTCTGCATTGGTTAACACATTTAGATGATTCTTTCTTGTTGTGGTTATGCAGCATCATCAGTTGGGTTTTTGCTTATCCTCCCTTATTTTCTGCATCTCTTCCAAACTTTATTTCTGTTGTTCTCAATTTATCAAACCTTTGAGAATCCTTACTAGTTTCCATCTTTCTCTGTTTATATACTACTCCTGTTAATATGTGCCAGACCCTCCAAACTATTTCAAATTTGTTTACTTGCAATTAAATGAATTCTCTCATTCACAGTCCCTATATTGTACTAATGTCTCTCGTGAAATATGTGAGAATCACAAACAAATCTCATAGGGTTCCTGGAAACAGAAACCAATCTTTTATTTATCCATCAAGCTTGTAAAGTGTTGCCTGGTTAATAATTGGGAAAGTGTGGAGTCACTTACTTCTACACTTGAAAAACATCATATCCCCCATGCACAAGTAGAAAACTCAAATTGCATCAGGGTTATTGCTATTATGATTTATAAAAAACAAACTCCTAACTTGATACCTTGTTTTCAGAAAACAAATATATTTGTTGAACTGGTACATTAATCACTGCACTTGCTTGGCAAAGTTCAGTGCCTTCAGTGGACTAGTAATAGCGGTGTCTCTACTGAAGGCATATAACCTTCTGCTTGCTTCACCTGGATCTCTTAATATGGTGTGTGATCATGTGTCTTGGGAGTCGAGGCCATAGTCTTTACTGACTTTGCGAACTGATGGGCCTCCAGCCAGGCGCTGAATGAGCTCCTAATTCTCTTTGGTCAATAGAAATGAATAAGAGAAGGAAAATAACGATTGAATCTGTATTAAATGTCATGAATGCATTGCAGCACACAGATATTCTTTATTAAAAAGGCTAACTCTACTGTGAGAGATTTGATGCATTCCACAGGCTGAGGAGTTTTCTTTTGAAACAGAAGAAAAAATCATCCCTACCAAAGTGTCAACTTAGGCACTTTGTTATTGAAAAAGAAATGGCTGAATCAACATTTTTATCATTGTCTGATGATACCTTTGAGACAAAATGAGTGGTCTTAATTGATAATCTTAAAGGTGATATCACTGTTAATGAGGCATTTTTTTGGGATCATGTATTTAATTATTACATTACATGGGGGTGTGGTAGAGTGGGCCAAGATGGTGGACACGAGTCTTCAGAGTTCCGTCATGGCCAAAGGAATCCTGCTTAATTCTCGATGGGGGGAATTAGTTATTACATTTATGTATTGCCGGATGATTCCAGTCCCCACAGGGAGCGTTGCAAACCCAGCAATGACACTCTGACGGGCGGCAGCATGCAGCTGCTGGGAAGAGTGGCGTAGTGGACCTGCTGAGCCATGTCATCAGCAGTGTGCTGTACTGTAAACCGGACCCTCAGAGGGAATGGGCCTCGCACAGGAGTCAGAGATTAGGAGGTGAGTTGTCTAGGATGTGGCAGGGCCCTGCATTGTGAACAAATTGTGGCCCTTCCTTGCTTGCACAGGTGGTGAGTCTCCCAACAATTAAGAGTGTGCAGTGAGTGCTGTGGCAAATAGGTGTGAGCCCCAACCTGTGGAGGCCCATAAGAGGGAGCAGTGCTGACTGGGAGAGCGTCTGCACTCTGGATAGTGTGCTGCTCAACAACCCAGTGATCTTTGTTTGCTGTAGGAGACGTGTTTTTCAACCCATGGGAGGCAATGGGCCTGACATGAGGTTGGTTGGTCAATTGAATGAGACATCCCCTCCTCATGGCCTTGGTGATTCACATTCTTATCACCCTTATCTCTTTTCTCTGGCAGGACCTGAGGCAGGCGGTTGAGTGAATCATGGAGACCAAGAAGAACATTACTTTAGAAGATGCTACACTCAAGAAGATGAACTAAGCGGTAAGAGTGCTTTCGCAAGCTCATCTGCAGGTCTCTTCCAGGCACTCCACTAGGGTTGATCGTGGCCTATGCTCTGAATCATTGTGACTGAGATGGGTTATTGGCAGCGGCTAGGACAACAGAATCTGTCCATTTTCAAACCGTTAGTGAATTTTCATTTTCTTGGTCTTTATTAAGCATGTCCAGATGCTGTGCAATTCCTTTGAAGGGTTTTAGCAAATACTGAGTGCTAAGTGACCTCTGGTATCTCTTAATTCACCCAGATACGTTAAAAGTGTTCTTTCAGAATCAGTTTCTTTTGTTCCTCAGGAAATAAGGGAGTGGGTTGAGAAGCTGTCATCCAATACTGTACCTAGACAGAAATAGGAATGGCAGGGTATTCGGCGGCAATCACTACAAAAACTGCCTTTGGGAATGTTACTGACCCAGAAAAGCCAAAAACAGGTCAGCAGTGAGGCGTCAACTCAGAGTCTTGTTTTTACAGAGTTCAGATATGAGAAAACTACTGCACAGGAGAATCATGGAGCCTAAAGAGAGTCCAGTGGAGGGAGAACTCTCACAATTCTTGCCAGTGGATGATGGAAAGTCAACACAGAGACATAAAATGGTACTAGGATTGCATCTGCTCCGAAGATTAGGGAGCCACTGTGGTCTTCTACTGATAGACACTAATACTGGACCCGAGCAGGAAAGTGAATCATGCCCTCCAAGTAACAGAATCATTGACTTAGTGAGTGTTGAGGTCTGCTATCCATATTTCTCCCACGTTCTCTTCCATTTTGTGTGTACTGTCAGGGGTTTTTCTCTTTTTTTCTCTTTCTGCCTTTCTTATATTCCTTTTCCACTTGAGAGATTCCCTTTAAAGTGAGTGAACATCTTTGTTTTTTACATTATTTTGGGGCTAGAGAGAGGTTACATGTATAGTGAATGAGCATTTTGGAGGGATAAGATGCATTCTCTTCTCCCTCCCTCTCCTCCGCAGTGCTGTTAGACCATTCATTGTCAACAGATTCTTCAGGTTCAGAGGTGAGGGGAGGGCATGGGAGTTCATACAATAGTTTATGCATTTTTGTTTAGTTTTTCAGGGCTGAAGTGAACAACTATATCAGCACATATTCATGGACAGTCCTACACAGGATAAGTTGCAGAGCCTGATGAAATGCATATCATATAAATTGAACAGGCTCCTGTACAAGGTTGAGGGGCAGGTTTAGGAACTGCTAAAAGTCACTAGGCAAATATACTCCTGCTACAAGGAACCCACCTGCTGAGTGATTACTGTTATTGTCTAAATCGATATGGCTTTCTGATGTTTTACACTCTAGATTTGGGAGGGGATTCTGTGAGTTGCTATGCTAAATTGACAAATAATCACCTCCCACTGGTGATACATCAGAGTGGGAAAGATGTGGGAGGGTGATATGCAACGGTGTCTGGCTCCTTATATGATTTGCCTATAACACTGGTACAGCTACATACTCCCTCCAATCTCTAAGGCATGCTTGTACCTCCTCAGCTGTATCATCCTGGAGTCTCCATATGGCTTCACTATAATAGGAGATTTCAATGACTTGGTAGCCTACACAAGTGATAGGTCAGGTCCCCTCACTGATGATAATTCCTGAGTCACCAATGCAAGACTTTATTAATTCCATGCAACAGTAAGACAAACAGTCATTCTAAAACCGGGGAGCATACCTTTTTCTTGGGAAAGCACAGGTCTTTCTCACATATCATTTCCTCACACCCACATCAAATTTGCTGAACCACTTCCTAGTCAAGCTCATTTTCAATTGTTTCCTCTCCATGTGGTCCTATATATACTCTGTCCTCTACAAGTCAAAAAACGGAAGGTGTTTGATACGCTGATTCCAGATACCTCTTCAGATGATATGGGGAGTGTACAAGCAGTCATAGAAGATCAGATCATTAGCGTGGCATTTCACCAAAACAAGAAGATATGGAATGCATTAACTAGAGGAATGTATTTGAGTCCGAATATAGAACTTTCCCATCAGGAACTGTGCTTCATAAACTTGTACAAGCTAAAATGCAGCTTGGACAAGTAAGTATGGACATGTCCCTCAAGACATGGATGGCTGTACAATCTAGACTGTATGAACAAGGGGACAAGACAGGCCAACTCACACACTGGTTGGCATTTAGAGATCAAACTTCTAGTCATATTAATTGCCTAGTGGCAGAGGGTGGCAATATCTATATGCTTTCGGCAGATGAAGCAAGTGAGTTTGCCAACTGACTGTGTGAGAATTGCCCCACAAGTACATTAGACACCTTGTCTTCCTAGCTGTCTTCCACAGACTGAGAGTGATTGACAGCGTAGATGTTGAGATGCTGAATGGGCCCATCACAATACAGGAGATCTTGCACAACTGTCTTCAGAGAAGTACCCCTGCCCTGATGGCTTAATTCGCAACTACAACAACCACTCTTAGAATTATATGAGGAAGTCCAACTCTTGGGAAGCTTCCTGCTGGCTCTCTGTTAGACTCATTTTGTGAATATACGGAAATCAGTGTGACCAGTGAAGAGGCAGGGTCCATATTGCCCAATCTCCTTAACTGATGCGAAAGTTAAAATCTTAGCAAAGATACTGGTGACCCAACAGGCCACGAACATAGACATTGTAGTCCACCAGGATCAGAGTGGCTTCTTGCCTCACACAGCAACCAGGCACAATATATGTCAAGCCTTCTTGGGTTTACAGCAGAGAGTGCAAGGAATGCACTCTCCGCTGGCTCAATTGTTGATAGACTTGGAAAAAGCATTTGCTTGCCTTTCCTGGAGTTACTTCCTGGCCGTGTTTTCTGGCTTACATTAAGAAAACGTATATAGAGCTGCATGAGGCTTGGCTGTAGCTTCCGTAATTCTGTGTAGTATAATCACACAGAATTACCACCAAATTCTGTGAGATTATGCAGAATTAGGCAAGAAGAGAAATTCTGTATTTAGAGCTATTTTCTTGAGGCAAAAATGCCCTCTCGTGTCAAAAGTGGATGTGAGGATGCACCTTGCAATAAGGAATATCACCAAAAGTAACAGAACATGAATATTGAGTGCGAACAGATGATCATGCCCGCTAAATATGCACTTGGGGTAGGATTCTCCTGAAGCTTGTTCCCAGCATTTAGTACCAGCTTCCTGGTGCAATGTGGACTGTTGGGTCAAAAATGGACAAGAGGATGCATTTTGTGCTAAGAAAACAGCAGTAAATGTGACAGAACATAAACAGCAGTAAGAGCAGCCACTCACGCTCACTAAATATGCTCTTGTGATAGGATTTTCCCCCTATTTACTCCTAATTACACAAGCAGGTATTATCTCAATATTAACTGTAATTCTGAATCAATGAGTAATGTGGAATTACCGGAATTTCTCTTTTTACTCTGGCTTAATTGAAATTTTGCCCAGGACTAGGCTGCATGCCAGATAATGGTGGGATCAACATTGTCACCCTGGTGTGCCTTGGGGATGGGGTTCACGCAGGGATGTCTCCTATACCCCCTGCTCTTTGCAACTGAAGTTGAGTCATTGGCATGACAATAACCATGTTTTCCCTGGTTGAAAATGAAATGAAATAAAAAAATATATATATTAAATGCGAACACTTGCCAAAGGCATCAAGGTGCTGATAGCAGTTACTCCTAAGGAGGTAGAGAAAAGGTGGGAAAGAAATCTGGGACCAGAAAGCCAGGTTTTTAAGGCTTTGAGGAATTGCACGTGATCTTGAAGACATATTATGAAGTGAGGAAGACAGTTCCATCTCTTGGATGGGGCCACTGAAAAGCTCTACCTCCCCAACTTGATTTTTTATATTTAGGCACAAAGATTTTGACTTGAAGATCGGGAGGAATATACCATTGAAACATATTTTTAATTCCTCCAGGCCCAACAGTATGCAGTGCATTGTGAACAATACATAAGGCTTTGAAGGTAATACGTTTGTTCACAGGTAACAAGTGGAGCTTCCAAATCCCTGCTGAAATTGATCGGCATTTAAGAACATCCAGAATCAGCCTTGCTGCCTCATTTTGGAGTAACTGCTGTTTGGCTATAACTGTCTTGTTGGTATCCAGGTAGAGCGCATTACAATAGTATTATCTGAATGAGATAACTGCTATTGCAACTTGCTTACGTGCCGGAAAGGAAACATTCTGGAAACACTATCCTAAGAGTCCTGATCATCCAAAAACAGGATGAGACTGTCCAAGACAATATCTTAATTATTAAAGTATCACTATACCCTGCTTATATACTTTTGAGACTCTGAGAAACTCCACGTGGGAGGTGCTTACCTTGAGGTGGCTTCTCAGATGGAACTCATTAAGTACCTCAATGGTGAGAGATGTGGCTGTGGGGGCAACACTGAAAACGTTCTCTGAGATCAAGGAAGACTTTGCTCTCTTGCATACACAATTTTAAAGAATTCTCTAGTTTCAACATGCTCTTAGGCCCTTTTGTGCTGTCAAGGAGAGATTCCCGAATATAGCCTATTGGAGGCAAAATTAAGAATGTACTCGCTCCCCGTGACAGGGAAGTTGTACAGACTGTATAAAATGCTGATAACTCCCCTGACACTATCTCTAAACTGCAGGAGAAGTGGCAGGCAGGTATGGGATCAATGCAGGAGAAGCAGTGGATGTTTGCTCTCATGGCTCCAAAGGAGGTGGCATTCACAATTAGGCTGCATCTGATATAGTTCAAAATATGTGACTATATTCAACCAAAGTCCGGTACAAGTGTGGTACTTGCTTTAGGGCCCTGGGAACAAATGCCTAAGCTGTGGTGAAGAAGTGGGTGATTTCATTCCCACTGTTTGGTAGTGTCTGAGATTGACATAATTTTGGGAGGGAATATTCCAGGTATACATAGACATATTCTAGAGACCACTGGCATTATCCTCTAAAGTTGCACTTTTGAATGTACTCCAGCACCGTTTCCCAAACTGTGGGTCGCAAGTAAATTTTTGGGTGGTTGTAAAAGTTCTGGTCTCTACGTAAGTAATATTTAAAATGATTAGCCCTCCTTGTGCACCGGTGCAAAGGTGCTAAACAATGTTCCAAGACAGTTTAAAACAAACTCTTGTTGATACTCTGGGTAAGCATTCAGGTATATTTTGCTGCTGGTTTTTATTTTTTTTACTTCACAAAGCTATTTCACCACAATCATACCATTTGTGCATGACTTTCACACATATATTGAGATATATGGATGTGGCTGAATGGACAGAGCTGGTGACTTTGGATCTGGGGAACTCCCTTTGAGTCCCAGATTTGGCTCAACAGCCTTTGATTCTGGACAAATTGTTTAACTTTATGTGCTTCTAATAAAATGAATCTGATCTTGTAGAATGTAATCTGGTGCTTGTGCAAATTGCTCCAATCAATGATTTCAATATATATATAATTATATCTATATATAATCTAACAGTGGGCTGGTTTGAACAGAGAATAGCATGGGCAGAAGAACATGAAAGATTCCAGCAGAATGTTATTAGCTGGTTAAGATTCATTGATGATCTATTTCTAATTTGGGATGGCACAGAAATTGAATTCAATATTTCAATGTTTTGAACAATACTGCTGCCAAATTGCAATTTACTTATGAAATCAGTGACATCCGAGTGACGTTCCTGGATACAGAAATCTATATAAGAGAAGGAGAGATACACGCCACATTACATAGAAAAGCTACTGCCACGAAGTCAGTGTTACATGGCAATAGTTTCCACCCCCCAATACTAAATGGAACAGACCATATGGCAAATTCTTACTGATTAAAAGAATTTGTTGAGAAACTGGATAATTTGCTAAACATATGAAGGCCTCAGAAGAAAGATTCATCTCCAGAAAAAATCCCAGGAAATGCATTATTAATAAGGCAAAACAGCGAGTGGAAAAGATTCCGAGAACAGAATTAGTTCATAATAAAAAAAACATCTGTGGTGGAAGACCAATCGGAAGATCCTATACGTTTCATTCCAACATATTCCAACAATGTCTCCCAGTTACGGAAGATTCTTACAAAACACTGGTCTATTCTCCAATTGGATCCTATAGTAAAGCAGATTATGGAAGATTTTCCTCGAATGACTTTTAGAAGAGCACCAAATTTGCGGGACAGAATCACAGAAAGTCATTTTAGTTCTCAGAAAAGGGGCAACTGGCTCAAAAAAACAGGTTTCTGGCAGCAGGAATTGGTGACATCGGAATCAGATAATTCTTCTACTGATTATGAGGAAATACAAGCAGCATCTAGCAGGGACCCTCTCCCTTTCACGTCATTGGATCAATATCTGTTTTACAGACAAATCAAACTGTAGAGGGGAGACCACCAAAAGGAAAAGGAAGAAGCAACGTAGAAGGAAGAGGACAAGGAGAAGGAACTGGAATACTCAAAGACACAATGCCTCATGGGAGATCTACAAGGCAAACAAAAAGGAAATGACGGGTGAGAAGTCCCTTAAGTCAATAATCTTTCTGCACATGAGTTAACTCCAGCGGAGCAATCCTTATTGGAACTTAGTTTGTCTTTTTGCCCGACAGCCGATTTGGATTTTTGTAGAACTAGAATTGACCTATTTTTCTTTGTACTTAAACTAAAATTGAAAAAATCTTTCTTCAACAGGAAAACAAGAAAATACATGCTTGTGATGTTTTTACTATACTAGTACGTGATGTTACAATTGATAATTTATGCTTTGGCGGTAAAGAGGGTTTATCTACTTTGGGGGAATTGGAGGGAGCAGGGATGACTTGAACGAATGAGCAGGAATGTTTGGAGTTTCTGGATTTAGAATTGGATAGATCAGAAACTACCCCCTTTAGACTAAAATCCATATATAATCCATCTACTCCACATGATTCAATTGACACCTTTCACAAGGTCATCAGTCGAGACCTTATGCAGATTTGGAGTGAAGGAAGTAACAATTATGCGTCCAATCTTAACAAAGAACAGAGAAATGCTCTTAAAACCCTCTTAGATGATCGTGATATAATCATCAAACTTTCAGATAAGGGCGGTAATGTTGTTTTATTGGATGTCAACAAGTATTGCAGTGAAGCAAATGACCATTCAAGACTATAATATGTCCATAGGTCAAAAGCATGCAAAATGTTTGACTGGAGGGATAGGGGTTTGGCTACTATGGAAGAATACCAATTTCTCCTAGTTAAAAAAGCCTACTGCCCCTTGTTTTTACATGCTACCAAAGGTACATAAGGATAAGGAGAATCCACCCGGGAGACAGATTATTCCTGCCAATAATAGTCTTCTGGAACATACTTCTATGTATCTTGATTTTTTCCTCCTGCCCAATGTTCTGGCCTTGCCATCCTATTGTAGGGACAGCATGGATTATATTTCTAAAATAGATGGGATTACGTGGGAACCACACTTCTTGCTTGTAACCTTAGATGTGGTGTCAATATATAGCTGCAATGAACATGACCTGGGTATCCATGCATGCAGATATTTTTTCCGTGATAGGCCAATCTGCAAATATGACCATTCCATGAAGTTATTGGAGATGCTTAAATGTTCTTTGAATAACACTGATGCTGTGCTCTCACTAAAACTAGGGCTAGAGGCTTTCATAGTCAACTGATATGAGATTGACACTGAGATTTTGTTGACACTAATGCACAAAACTTGCAGTACATTGATGAAAGATTTACACTTTTTGTTTGCCCATTCTAATGTGTGGGGCAAGCTTAATATAAAGATAAAAATAATTAGAGACTACTAAAGACTTCCAGGATGTCATAGAACAAAGCTCCAACAATGCTAAAACCCATGTTGGCTCTCCATTACAGCCATACACCCGTCATAGAACTGAATTTAGTTTTGAAACAGATTTTCAATATATCCTCCCTACAGTTACGCAAAATAAGTTGTGTACTAAGTGGAATTTGGAAAAGGAGTGACCATAGGAATTCAGTGATGCAGCCAATAAAAGGTGAACAAATACTACATTTTGCAGTGTACAACAACAGTATAACAAACATATCGGAGGTCAAATTATCAATAATATACATGATTCTATATATTTATATATAAGTATATGTTTATAATATTTAACTCCAATTCAATGTACCTTGAAAAAGTATATATATTTTCAAAGAACATGGATTTATAAATAAGAATAATAAATTCATGCTTACATATATGTCTAAATATATATATATGTATGTGTGTGTCTGTGTGTGTGTGTGTGTGTGTGTGATTTGGTCTATGATATTTTAGTTGATGTTCTTGCTATGGCATTTTTGTTGAGCAATATTCTTGTAAGTGATACTCTGCTGCACAAGTCAATAAAATAAGGTATGTAATGAACAATGGAGATTAGATCACCGTTAAGCAACAGAAATTATATGACTGTTATGTTTAAACTACGTAATACACCCTTATGATACCAAAATCTTCTATTATCTTTAGAAATTGGAAGAAATGTGAAATAACCAAACCAACCCAGGAATATAATTAGAAGGCTTCACACATTTCCGATTAATAACCAGCAGGACTTTACAAACTTAACCCCTTCGCTGCCAGGCCTTTTCCCCCCAGGTGCCAGGCCTTTTTTTGGCTATTTGGGGCAGTTTGCGTTTAGGCCCTCATAACTTTTTGTCCACATAAGCTGCCATGCAAAATTTGTGGCCTTTTTTCCAACATCCTAAGGTTTCTAGAGGTGCCCAGACTTTGTGGGTTCCCCTGAATGAGACCAAGAAATAAGCCAAAATACAGTGAAAATTTCATTTTTTCAAACAAATGGGAAAAAGGGCTGCAAAAGAAGGCTTGTGGTTTTTTCCTGAAAATGGCATCAACAAAGGGTTTGCGGTGCTAAAATCACCAGCTTCCCAGTTTTCAGGAACAGGCAGACTTTTTTATTGTGGCATTTTACTGGGACCTACCACATTTTTACTATTTGTTGTGCTTTCAGCCTCCTTCCAGTTAGTGACAGAAATGAGTGTGAAACCAATGCTGGATCCCAGAAAGCTAAACATTTCTGAAAAGTAGACAACATTCTAAATTCAGCAAGGGGTAATCTGTGTAGATCCTACAAGGTTTTCCTAGAAAAAATAATAGCTGAAGTAAAAAAATATTGAATTTGGGGTGAAAAAAACAGCCATTTTTCTCAACGTTTTACTCTGTAACTGTTTCCTGCAATGTCAGATTTTTTAAAGCAATATACTGTTACATCCGCTGGACTCTTCTGGTTCCGGGGATATATAGGGCTTGGTGGTTCATCAATAACCCTAGGTACCCAGAGCCAATAAATGAGCTGCACCGTGCAATGGGTTTTCATTCTATACAGGGTATACATTCATTTGCTGAAATATAGAGTGAAAAATAGGTTTCAAGAAAACCTTTGTATTTCCAAAATGGGCACAAGATAAGGTGTTGAGAAGCAGTAGTTATTTGCACATCTCTGAATTCCGGGGTGCCAATACTAGCATGTGAATCACAGGGCATTTTGTCAAATAGACTTCTTTTTTACACAGTGTCTTACATTTGGAAGGAAAAAATGTAGAGAAAGGTAACGGGCAATAACACTTGTTTTGCTATTCTGTGTTCCCCCAAGTCTCCCATTAAAAATGGTACCTCACTTGCGTGGGTAGGCCTAATGCTCGCGACAGGAAACAAAGTGCCTAGCTGTAGATTTTGGCCTCTAGCTCAGCCGGCACCTACGGAAACCTACCAAACCTACTCATTTCTGAAAACTAGGCACCTAGGGGAATCCAAGATGGAGTGACTTATGGGGCTCTCACCAGGTTCTGTTACCCAGAATCTTTAGCAAGCCTCACAATTGAGCTAAAAAAACACTTTTTCCTCACATTTTGGTGACACAAACTTCTGGAATCTGAGAGGTGCCATATATTTCCCTCCATTCAGCTTTCCCCCAAGTCATCCAATAAAAATGGTACCTCACTTGTGTGGGTAAGTGTGGGTAGGCCTAGCGCCCACGAAAGGAATTGCCCCAAAACACAACTTTGCAACATCACATTTTCCCAAAGAAAACAGCCCTTTTTTGGGGAAAGTGCCTAGCTGTGGATTTTGGCCTCTAGCTCAGCCGGCAACTAGGGAAACCTACCAAACCTGCGCATATTTGAAAACAAGACACCTAGGGGAATCCAAGATGGGGTGATGTGTGGGGCTCGCAACAGGTTCTGTTACCCAGAATCCTTTGCAAATTGCAAAATTTGGCTAAAAAAACACTTTATCCTCACATTTCGGTGACACAAAGTTCTGGAATCTGAGAGGTGCCACAAATTACCATCCATCCAGCATTTCCTCAAGCCTCCCGATAAAAATGGTACCTCACTTGTGTGGGTAGGCCTAGCGCCCGCGAAAGGAAATGCCCTAAAACACAACGTGGACACATCCTATTCTCCCAAAGAAAGCAGACCTGTTTCTTGCAAAGTGCCTAGCTGTGGATTTTTTTGCCTCTAGCTCATCCGGCACCTAGGGAAACCTACCAAACCTGCGCATTTTTTTAAACTAGACACCTAGGGGAAACCAAGATGGGGTGACTTGTGGGGTCTCACCAGGTTCTGTTACCCAGAATCCTTTGCAAACCTCAAAATGTGGTTAAAAAAAACACCTTTTCCTCATATTTTGGGGACAGAAAGTTCTGGAATCTGAGAGGAGCCACAAATTTCCTTCCATGCAGCATTCCCCCTGGTCTCTTGATAAAAATGGTACCTCACTTGTGTGGGTAGGCCTAGTGCCTGCAACAGGAAATGCCCCACAACTCAACATGAGCTGCTTTTTGGAAAGTGCCTTGCTGTGGATTTTTCCCTCTAGCTCAGCCGGCACCTGAGGAAACCTACCAAACCTGTGCATTTTTTAAAACTAGAGACCTATGGAAATCCAAGATTGGGTGACTTGTGCGGCTCTGACTAGGTTCTGTTACCCAGAATCCTTTCCAAACCTCAAAATTTGTCTAAAAAAACACTTTTTCCTCACATTTCCGTTACACAAAGTTCTGGAATCTGAGAGGAGCCACAAATTTCCTTCCACCTAGCGTTTCCCCAAGTCTCCTTATAAAAATGGTACCTCACTTGTTTGGGTAGGCCTAGTGCCGCGAAAGGAAATTCCTCAAATGGACACATCAAAATTATCAAATACAAAACTACCTGTTTTTGCCAGGGCACCTGCGTTTTTGGTCCTGGGCTCAGCAGTCATCTAGGGAAACCTGCCAAACCCAGACAATTCTGAAAACTAGTCACCCGAGGGAGACCAGTGAGCTGTGACTTGCGTGGATCCCCCAATGTTTTCTTACCCAGAAACCTCAGCAAACCTCAAATTTAGCCAAAAGAAATCAAATTTTTCCCACATTTCCCTGTGGGATCACTGCACTGGGACACATTTCCTACCACCCAATGTTCTTCTCAGTCTCCCGGTAAAAATTATACCTCACTTGTGTAGGTGGGCGAAGTGCCTGTGACAGGGAAGAACCAAAAACATGTTGAAATTGAGGGGGAACCAAAGCGGGTCCAAAAGGGCAGTTTGAAAAAAAACATTTTTAGGCTGACAAGTGCAGCAGAATGTTTACCAGAATAGATGACACAATACTTGGTGGTAGGAATTGTGAGGATTCCTGCGGATTCCAGAAAGTCACATCACAAAAATGTGGGAACAATGTGTGATTTCCAGCAAAGTTGGAGGTTTGCAGGGCATTGTGGGTAAGAAAATGGTGCAGATTGAATGTGAAGCACACCACCTTGGAATCACCCAGATGTTTCGTTTTCAGATGTGCATATGTCTTGCGGATTTTTCTACATGGCAGAGCCCCAAAGTCCAAAAAGTGCAGCCCTCACCATTCCAAGTGGGTCGATTTTGAGAGTTAGCCAAGCTCTTTTGGCCCAAATGTAAAACCAAAACCCAAAATAATCAAATGTCCTCTTACTTGCGCGGGATAAGATGTTTTAGTGTGTGGTAGGAGAGCTGAAAGACTGTTACCCCCTTTAGTTGGGGTGGGGGCATAACCAGGCCCATACTGGTTGGTAGCCACCACCACACTATTTTTTGCTTTTTTTAAATTCCCTGGCATCTAGTAGACTTTCTGCCCCCCCCCGGGTGTGGATCGGGGGTAATTGCCCTATCTGCCCACAGGTGGGCAGAACAACTTTGGCCCCATTTATTTGGGGTTGGGCTATGGCCATGCCCCCACCTTCTTATTTTGGAAAAAAAATCTTCCCTGGTCTCTGGTGGGCTTTGTGCCCCCCTTTTGGGCAGATGGGTATATGGCCAATAGTAATGTGCCCCCCATGGGGAGTGACCCTTGCCCAAGGGCCTGCCCCCCAAACAAAACACACACATACACACACACCAATCCCTGGTGCCTAAGTGGTTGTGCCTCCCCACCCCCGGGGGCAGATCGGCCTAATAGAAATAGGCCGATCTGCCCCCAAGGGGAGCAGAAATGGCCTAAAATAAATTTCCCCCACTCCCCCAGGGGAGCGACCCATGCCTAAGGGGTCGCTCCCCTTGCGTGAAATTGGCAAAAAACAAATCCCTGGTGCCTAGTGGTTTTTGCTCCCCTTGGGGGCAGATCAGCCTAATAAAAATAGGCTGCTCTGCCCCCAAGGGGGACAGAAATGGCCTAAAATAAATTTTCCACCCAGGGGAGTGACCCTTGCCAAAGGGGTCGCCCCCTTGTGTGAAATTCCCCCCCCCAAAAAAAAATCCCTGGTGTCTAGTGGTTTCTGCCCCCCTTGGGGGGAAACTGGCCTAACAAAAATAGGCCGATCAGCCCCCAAGGGGGGCAGCAATGACCTAAAGACAATTCCCTCCCCAGGGGAGCGACCCTTGCCTAAGGGGTCGCTCCCCATATATAAAAAAAAAGTAAACATAAAAAAATATATCCCTGGAGTCTAGGGGTTATAATAGGCCGGTCTGCCTCCAAGGGGGGCAGAAAAGGCCTACATATATTTTGCCCCCTTGGGGAGCGGCCCTTTCCCAAGGGGCTGCTCCACTTATGTATAAACATAAGTGAAAAAGAAAAACTCCCCGGTGTCTAGTGGTTATTTCCCTTCCACCCCTGCTTAGGGGAGGGGGATGCCAGGCCGCTGGGGGGAGTGCTAGCGCTTCCCCCGTGGGCCCCTGCCTGGACGTAACAGTTACATCCTGGGCACCGAGAGGTTAAAGGTTAAGTAGGAGATAGTATTCTATTCCAAAGTACACTATGTGATATGTCGCTCATTCCTTTATATATATTAAATGAGGCTAAAATACAAAGAAAGGAATGTGAAACAGGGAACTGATTTAATTGAAGTAAGTATATTAATAAATACCTATGTGTTATTCTTAGTATTTAAAAGTGGGACATCTAAGGATTTCACAGTGACATGTTCCTTCAGTTACTAGCCCCCAAAAACTATTTTCACTGCACAGGGCTGTAGCTAGCTGATGCTATGAGGAAAACTACATTTTCATTAAAATACTGTGGCCCGAATTTAAGAAAAGTAGCTTCATCCAATGCAGCGCCACTTTTCTTGAACTCCTCAACGCCCCCTACCACCACCATGTGTGAGCTGTATTTATTGGCACAGGTTAGGGGCAACAGCATGAACATTTTTGATGCTATTGATGTACTGTGCAGGATTAGCACCAACATTGTGGCACTAATCCTGCAGAGCACATAGGGGCCCATTGAAAACAATGGTATGCCCCTTTTTAATGCCTGCTCTTTGCAGGCGTCATAAATAGCCTCTACAAATGGCACAGTGAAATCTCTTAGATTCCACTGCACCATTTTCACAGTCCCCATAATGGGGAAAGCCCCTCTTGCATACATTAAGCCTGGCACAGGCATAATGTGGCACAAGAGGTTACAAAGTGGCGCAATGCATGCATTGCACCACTTTGTAAATATGGTGGAGCGAATTTGGCCTCATTGGGCCACATTAGCATCATAAAAAATGGTGCTAATGGAGCACAAGGAGGTGCGAGACCCTCTTAAATCTGGGCCTATTTTTTATAATTTTTGTTTGGATAAGCTACAGAAATGATTCAACTGTTGTTTTCTAATATGTATAAAAAATCCAATTCCATGGGCATGATGAGTTTCTGATAAATATACAGGAAAACTAACTTTTAAAAAGTTAGTCTTTGCCCACCTGAAGCTCCAGTAGGCTAATTAGCATTAGCCTACCAGTAGCAGTATCCTGTCAGTGCTTTTCTATTGATAAGGTGCGTAAACTGACCAAAAAAAAATGATTGCAAATTTTGACAGGAAGACCTCGGTGTGTGGCATGTGACTCATATTCAAGAAAAGTAATCTGAGAGGCTTTATTAACTTAAGTAACTGGACCAGGACCAGGATGAGGCCTGCCCATTCATATTTAGGTGTCAAGTGAGACCTGGGAAGAGAGGCCTTTTGATCCAAGGGCATGGTGTAGCCACCCTGACCTTGTGTCCACTCTCTCTATTTAGAGTAGGATAACCCATGGTCAATTTTCATCCTACGTCACTGCCAGGTAAAACCCGGTGGTAACGGGCCATGAAAACTTCAAAATGACTTCCTCGCCATGCGAGAAATATCCAATGATGGGAGGGTCAATGCTTTTTGTACTTTCAAAAACACATCTTGCTTTAGGGCTTACTTCTAAAAAATAAAATAAATTTGAAAGTTTGATATACCGCTCTATCAAATTTAGGGAGCTGTAGGTCAAACATTCAATACATTTACAGGAACTGATGTGACAACTGTTCCTGTAAGTAAATGCAAGAGAACTATGCTGGGCAGGCAGACATCTCTAAAGTCGGCAAGCTGAGTGTTCTCAACATGGCTGGAGTAAAGTACTATGCCATGGCAACAGTTCTAACACCGTCAGACAAATTATAAGTCAGCCACTGAACAAGAAGGTAAAATCTTTATCTATAATGACCTGTTTGGTAGATTCAACCTCCACTCCATCGTGGTTGGCCTCAATTTGCACCTAGGTCAAGGCAACCACACACAGAGGCTTCTGATTGGTGGTTTACTTTTTCTTGGTATGTTTTGCCCTGAAAATTTTAAAAATCATGTTTCTGCTTTCCCTTACTAGAGTGTAATCTTTTTGTGTAATTTTTTAAATGAAAATGTTTACAGTTTTTAGAAAGGGGTTGTAGGATTTTTACTGTGTTACCTTTTTAATTGTTTTATTACTGCGAAATAAGTTAGACACTTTTTCCTGAGTTAAACCTGTCTGCTGTGTGCCATTGATGTGTGGGGTTGAGCTCAGGTTTACTTTATTGAACTTGTGTATTAGTCCTGGCTGGATTTTGAACTCACTTCCTTGTCAACAAATAACCCTTTCTTCCTACAAAAATGCTGCAGCAACTGCTTATAATTGTTAAATGCGCACTGTGCTCCCGTTATGGAAAACAGAGGTCATTAGACATTCGTGGCCAAACTTCCTAAATTGTGTGGTGTCAGACACTTAATTCTTAGATGTCGGTAAGTAGTTGTTGGCTTAGTTGGTATTTTCCCAAAGGGTTTTCCAATTACAAGTGCAAACATGCCAAGCAAAATGTGTCACAGCTCTGTTCATTTCAAAACAGAGTAATATATTTGTTACAAACTAATCATGATCTGAAAGTATATGTTTGCTATAAAATTTTATTTTCTCTCTAACATGACGTTTTCATCCACATAAGAAGCAACAAGCCTTCATATCAGCCTGCCCTTTTTAAACAATGCAGACGCAGTGTCCCTATTTTCCTGTGTGTTTACAATTATAAATACACTTCCAGGTTGATAGCAGAATCGGGCAGGCCACCCCCTCCCCCGTTTGTGGCATCATTTGCAGAACCAGCACAGCATCAGACTTTTATCGCCTGTAACTACAACAGGCTGAGTCTGGCATTCTCCATGAATTTCATTGTTAATTGTAAATGTTTGGAAAAACTTCAGAATTGCTTTCATAAAACAGTTTTTAACAATGTGCAAAAATACCAGTACCACCCAAGTTCTGTTACATTTACGTGCAGTAGGAAAGTGGGGCGGGGTTTTGGTTTTGCTAATTCTTGCTAGGAAAGGATCAAAAGACTGAGCGTAGCGGCGGGCCCTGCTGTTTTCATCCAGGGAGTGTAATTTTGATATCACTAACGCACTGAGCTCAACTCACTGAGCTCAAAGCACCACGGCACCTCCCAACTGGCTAAAAATCCCACTATAAATCGAGAAACGTCCTTTAAATTAACAAAAATTATGTCATAAGTCTGCAGTCTGTACAGTTACAGTTGTAAACTTCAGACTTATTGATCAACTACAAAAACACAATTAAATATTTATAATTACTAGATTATTAATAATCATAATACATAATGCACAATCAAATCACCATCAATTTTGTTTTATGTTGCTCTACTCCACACGCCAGGAAGAATTTACGTGGAGAGGTTTACATTACATGGGAAAAACATAGAAATGGAGAGAGCTAGTGGGAACCATGGATACACGAAGCAGCAAGGACGATAGTCCCCCACAAGCAGAAAAACAAATATGCGACTTATCAACATAAGGAGCACAATAAGACTTTGTAAGTACACAAATAAATGACAATTGTCAGTGAACATACTACTATGTGTGACTCATATGTAGAGTGATTATCACAACTTCAGGAAAATAATGTTAGTAATGAGGGCATGCGTTGCGTTGGGTGAGAATTGTGTTTCTACAATGGGGTCATCATGTTTATTAATTCTCAATTGTAAATGTGACTGTGTAGGTTCTGGTGCATTTTTTAAAATTTTGACTAAGAATTTTGTATTATATTTAATGACATTTCTCGTTCTGTTTTTTCTTGTAACCTTAAACTATCACGTGGACGTCTGTATTTCCTTATTTTGTAACACACAGATTGAAAAATACAGTAATTATTGATCAACTTCATCTTGTAATCAAGATAATGTTTATGAAGTATATCCTACGCCAAAACATTATTTTGTTAAAGAAGAACATTCTACCTCTTTCTAGTATCTTCTTTAACACGGGCACGCCCGAGCTGTCACACTCAGAAAATTTAAATAGCTTGTCACAATGATAACCTCTAACGTCTTCCAACTTACCCCTATTCCACCCTGTCATATGTGCGCCTCGCGCAGCCACTTCACTGCAGAACTTCTCCCCATTTCTAACACCTGCCTACATACAACTTTGTCATCATAGCGTGCAGTGCAGTTCAACTCTTGTTAAAGAAATGTAGCAACATTGGAAGCAGCGCGTGCTACCACCACAAAAGGTAGACAGAAAAAAGATGCACAATAAAATGAAGGGAGAACAGAGAACAACAGTGCCGCTGAGGGTGTGTTCCAGAAAATAACCCTGTGGCAGCTGGTGATCTTTAAAAGTTATGGGGCATGAAGACTGACCCGAATTAAATGAGCTACGTTTCTCCAGGATGTTCTTTCCTCATCAAAGTTTTGAAAAATTGGTTTAAATAGTCCATTTACAGTGCTGTTTCCACACATGCTTGGTAAAAAAAACAGGCTCCAGTAGTGTACTCATGAATATTATACAGTACTCTCATGAAGTGCCAACTAAGCTTAACTGTTAGACTTTTCATCCTTGGCGTGGTCTCCCTTAACTTTTTGCCTCTGTTCTTCAGGTTGTTGATGTGTGCTGGACTCTGATTTTACTGTTTTTGTTATTCTGGGCACTTTACCACTGCTAACCAGTGCTAAAGTGCAAGTGATCCTTTACAAAATGTGTATGTAATTGGTTTATCCATAATTGGCATATTTGGTTTACTAGTAAGTCCCTAGTAAAGTGCACTAGAGGTGCCAGGGCCTGTAAATCAAATGATATTCGTGGGCCTGCAGCACTGGTTGTGCCCCCCACATAAGTAGCTCTGTAATCATGTCTCAGACCTGCCACTGCAGTGTCTGTGTGTCCAGTTTTAACTGTAAATTCGACTTGGCAAGTGTACCCACTTGCCAGGACTAAATCTTCCCTTTTCTTACATGTCAGACACCCCTAAGGTAGCCCCTAGGTAGCCCCAAGGGCAGGGTGCAGTGTATGGTTAAGGTAGGACATATAGTAATGTGTTTTATATGTCCTGACAGTGAAATATTGCTAAATTCGTTTTTCACTGGTGCAAGGCCCGTCCCTCTCATAGGTTAACATGGGGTGCTACCTTTAAAACTGATTAAAGTGTAGATTCCATTTGGGAGTGGATGGACAAGTGGCGTTTGGGGTCTCTGAGATCACAATTTATAAATACATCTTTTAGTAAAGTTGATTATAAGATTGTGTGCTTGAAAATGCCACTTTTAGAAAGTGGCATTTTCTTGCTTATACCATTTCTGTGACTCTGCCTGTTTGTGGATTCCATGTCTCGGTCAGTTTGACAGTTGGGCTGGTTGCGCCTCACCCTAGACAGTGACACAAAGGAAGCTGGGGTGTAGCCTGCATATCCTGATGATCCATCTGTGCTAGGAGGGATGGTAGGAGTGGTCACTCACACCTGAAAAGGCTGTGCCTGCCCTCACACAATGCAGTCTCCAACCCCCTGGTGAGTGTCTGGGGCTTGGCCTGGGCAAGCCAGGATTTCACATTCAAAAGAGACTTTACTTTGAAGTAGGCCTACTTCAAAGGAGAAGTTGGGTATGAGAAGGGCACCCAAAACCACAGACCTTAGAAACCCTTCTGGAAACAAGAGGAACCTCTGCCTGGAGAAGAGCTGAGGAAGAAGAGCTGCCCTGCCTGTGACTGTGCTTTGTGGAGCTATCCTTCAGTTGCTGCTTCTGCCAGAGTAAAAAGGCAAAGACTGGACTTTGTGTGCCTTCCATCTTGAGAAGAAATCTCCAAGGGCTTGATTTAGAGCTTGCCTCCTGCTGTTTGAAGTCTCAGGGATAGCAAAGACTACTCTCTGCCAGCACCTGAAGTCTCTGGAAAGATTCCTACTCTGCCCTGTGCTGCCCATCCAGTTCCTGGGACCCTGAAAGGAGAAGCTGGCATCCTAAAGACAAGGAAATCCACGCACAAAGCGTTGTGCGGGAAAAAGATCGACGCAACTCTGATCTGCGGCTGAAGAAACAACGCGCCGCCAGCTCTGAGCTGAGAAACGACGCTCACAGGAAATGTGACTGAGCATAGAGCAGGAGAAACAATGCGCAGCATCGCTGACGGAGGTTGGGAGATCACAACCCACGCTGCAGGGTTTTCGGATCATCGTGCGGCTGGATTTCCGACTCAAATACCGCTGTGCGTGGAAAAACAACTCAAGACCTGCCCGGACCCAGGAGTGCTGACTGGATCAACGCATCGCTCACCTGCGGAGAGAAGAAACGACGCGCTCGACCCGGCGAAAGGAGAAACGACGCACAGTCCCTCTAGTGAGTGAAAACTTTGGTTTAGGCCTGGCAGGTGGGTACACTTGCCAAGTCGAATTTACAGTTAAAACTGCACACACAGACACTACAATGGCAGGTCCAAGACATGATTACAGAGCTACTTATGTGGGAGGCACAACCAGTGCTGCAGGCCCACCAGTAGCATTTGATTTACACAGAAAGCATATGCACTTTAGCACTGGTTAGCAGTGGTAAAGTGCCCAGAGTCCTAAAGCCAACAAAAACAGGTCAGACAAAATAGGAGGAAGGAGGCAAAAAGACTCGGGATGACCCTGCAAAAAGGGCCATTTCCAACTCAACCCCCCACCAGCCTAAAGCCAGGGAAGAACAATCAATACCTTGATGTAGTTCCCTGATTGGGGCGATAGAACAGGGACCCAGGCCCACAACAGCAGGGGCATGTTCCAGTTCTACGCCGTCCTGACTCCAGTTGGATCCCTCTGTCCATACTCCCAGGGTCCACTAAGCTAACCCATGGGGAACCCTTCTCCTCATCTGCAGATACCATCTGTGCAGCACCTAACTTTACTTTGCTCACAGAGGTATCCCAGGGGGTGGATGGCACCACCAAGACCAACACAGTTGTGTTACCCACTCCACCCCTGGGGTGTGACTCTCGTCCCCCACCAGGACAGCAAGCCACAGTGACCCCTCACAACTGTCAGGGATGAGAGCCCGACCTCAGGCCTCTCCAACCACTGTGACTGTGAAGAGTGGGGGGCAGTAGCCCCAGGCGCCTGGCATCCTTTGACCACTCTCCCTTCCACCAGGTCAAGGATGACAACCTGACCCTGGTCCTCCCCTTTGGGGCTCTGTACCCTCCCTCCAGGAGAGGCACCCCCAGAGTCAAAAATTGTCAGGGTGCTTGTAAAAGCAGTCCTGCACAATTCTTCCACAAGTGCAGGGCTGTTAACCTGTAACTGGTCCTCCAACCTGGGGTTTGTACCTTCAGGTTGGGCCAGGGGTGAGGTTTCCCTCCCCCTGCCCTCCCTTCTGGGGTCCTGCACACTAAGCTTAACTAATCCTGTCACTCCCAAAGTGTTGCATGTTTAGCACTCTAAGACAGAATTGAGTAAATGAGGGAAAAATATCGCCCTTTCAGCACCATTATGCAAAATCTGGCAGAACTGCAGAGCTAAACAGGTTTATTAAGCTCAAGCAGCAATGCTGTCTGTTGGGTTACTGAGACCTTGAAAGTTTAGGTAGTAAACAGAACACATGAATATTACCACTGGTTAATTTGTGAAATAATATGCATGTGTCCATAGCACTGCTCAGAAGTCGACAGCCGGCTCAATTAGGTTGTTAAGTCTCGAACCCACCTCATGCTTCTTTAATCAACTACCAGATACTGCCTGGCCATTTATTGAAGTCATGCAGGTTTCTGCACTCTCCCTTTTGTAACAGTTTTTCTCTTTCTTTCCCCTTTGTGTGTTTCCCCTCTCTCCCTCTCGTCAGTGTCTGATGTGGAAAGATCAGTGTAGGTCTGCAAACATTAGGGCAGCTCAAATTAAGCCCTGAATATTATACTTGGGTTTTAGACAGTGGTAATGATTATCACTTAAATATCTATTTTAAATAACGTTTTTGAAATGTTATACTTTTGGCCCCAGCCATCAGCTGTCAATTTATGAAAATACCTTTGGCAGTTCCTCCATTAGTGTGGAGGAGCATCATACACCCCCTACACGAGAAAGTGCAGCAAATATTAAAAATAACATGCTAAAATGTAAAAATTACTCTTTTATTTTTAATGCTAGCAGCTGAGTCTGAGGTGAGGTCATTGCTGCTGATTGGCAGCAGGAAAGGAGTGGGATGCACTTCAGTTTAAAGTGTGCATGTCACTTTGGCCAGCTGTCTTGCGAGGGCCAGCCTGACATGTGCACTTTAAACCTCTTCAACCTGAGCTGTGTGAGACAGCCGGTGAAACGAAGGCACAGGCACCAACTGCCTGTAAGAGCACTGAGCCAACCTGCTTCAACCAATCCTGATGCTTCTCTCATGCTGTTTAACAATATCAGCAGCATGAGATTAGTGTCTGGATTGGTAGAGGGGTGTTGACTGAGGCTCTGGGAGCTTGTGCTGGAGACAGGGACTGCAGAGACAAGGAGAAGCACTGAGGCAGCAGGTAAGTACACTTTTTTCTTTTTTAATGAAGTGAATTTTGATTCACTGCCAGGCACTGTGAGGAACTCGATCTGCTTTAGCCTCAACACCGGAGCTCTCACTCTTGACTCAGTATAAACTCTGTTTACAACAGACCACAATGACGTTGGCATTAAGTCTATCGGCACTGCTGCCTTTGAGCCACGCCTGTCTGGGGTAGAAATATTCACCCCACCACTTAAACTTGTAAGCAGCCGCCCCTGAAAAATACACATGTTTTGCATCATAAACACACTTCTAGTAAAATACACGTAATTCATCCAAAGAAAAAATGTATCATTTTCTTGAAAATGAATCACCACTATTATACAATGAGCGTAGTATACAATGGGTGGGCATTAGTATGCTATGAAAGCCCCAGTAGACCCAGAATTACTTGAGAAAGCAAATAAGTGAATCTGCACAAAAATATAAGAGTAATGAAGCGGTCCTTTATTTTTACTGGTTTGGTTTATTGATAATTAAACAGTTTATCTATTTGCTTCTTTGTGCAAGTGATTCCATAAGGGTACAGCCAGCACATTTCGCTCCTTACATGGTTGAAAACCTGGGATGTGCCTAGGCTGCAAGGTAGATTACATATTATTTTTAAAGAATGACATGGTTTCAGGTCAAAAAAGGAAAATAAAATTAAAATTGAGAGAAGTGAGTCCTACACCATATGTGAAGACAAGAGAAGAAAAACAAATGGGTGTGAAAACCACCCCGTGAATGGATTTAACTGAAATAATATGTGATGCATGTTAACTGTTTCTCTAGACACAGTATCTACTTCATTACAAGTGACATAAGGAATAGTGTGCAAAAGTAGCTTGGTTATGTCAGGTGTTAAAATAGACTATTAAGGGAGGTGGTGCTGGCATGCTGGTCATACCACATAGGTAGGTGAATAAGTAAAGCCGTCTAATGAGATCTGATCCAAGTTCTATTAGAATAATTTGATTAAATATTTGACTAATGGGAAAGAAGGAAAGAGAATGTTAAGCGAACCCTTATGCCCATGTGGAAACAGAAAAATGTATAACAAGTGCAATTGTCTAGGTGTTCATATGAAAAAGAAATGGTGCTAATAGATACCTTTACTTACATTTAAACATGCAATATTTCATGCACAAGGCCCATTAACAAGTCATTTTTCAAGTGGAAGGTCACTTATTCAGTAATCATATTTAAGGTAAGCTCACATCCATGGTAAGTACATCAAGATAAAAATGTCCATACATATTGAATAGGTAGAATGTTTTTCTGTAATTTAATACATAGTAAGATGTATTCATGTGCTTAAATATGGTTTTAGCACAAATAGAGTCTAAACTATAGTAGGAAAATGAGGTGTTAATGAGTTACAGTAGGTAAGATGAGATGAAAACCTTGTTGCCATTCTACATGTGGAGACAAGGAAGTGACAATGAGTCAATTGTAAAACATGGCCTTGTTCTGCCCTTGGTAAAGCAAAATGAAAGGAACGGTAAGCAATGAGGAGTCCACTATTTGTAGATTCACATATTGATAGAGTTTATTGAAGCAGGAGTAAGTAGTGCACATGCTAAATGCGGGCAAAAGTGGACATGGTCATAAATCAATACTAGTAAGAAGGTTTACTTCTTTGCATTTAAAGAAGCAAAAAGGTAAAAATGGAATTGAAAGGAGTCATGAATTAATGAGCAAACTGAGTCCTTGCCGCTATAGGAGCTACACAATATGTAGCTAAAAGGGGGCAATTATGGGCAAAGCGGGATATCGAAGCTTATAGGTGTTGTTGGAGCAGATATGCTAATATGAGAAATTCCTCATGATTTGCGTATGAATACTAATGAGAAATTTTGATAAAAGAAACGAATAATTAAAAATAATGTGTATGAGTAAAATGTGCCCACGGGGAGTGGTCACCATGTGTGTTAACAAAATGCAAAATAATGAAAATATATAAACAATCTGCACTAATACGTCATATTTGAATGTATAACCTATGTTTTATGATAATTTATGTTCTTAACTTAGCCGAACTGGAGGCCTGGTCTGCGCTGGGCCTTGCTTGCTTAAACATGGAGACGCCGAGGACTGGAACTGGAGAAAAGGACCTTGAACTGTACAGAGTTCAGACGGGTGCGCTCCTAACTGTTTGAGAGTTCAGACGGGGCTCTCCTAGAAAATTCTGCAAATGTACCAGTGTACAGGAGATGATGAGGACAAATTGATACAATTATGTGTAGTGTAGGCTAAACGTACTTTCCCAGGACTTGAACAATGGAAGCACTGACTAAAAGACTGTGAGCAACAATTTAGTTACCTGAAGAGCCGGTTGATGTTCTCATCGACAGAAGGACCAATCAAACTAATGAAACTTGAAGCTTGAACCAACGCAAACATGTGGTAAACAAAAACTATAGGTTAGAGTCATAACCTCTGATAAGGTTGAACAATTAGCAATTAGTGGGACGGACTGAGAGACCCAAATAAAAAGGCATGACAAGGGAAGGAAATTCAGAGCGGAGAGGCGAAAGTTGATGACGTCAGGAGACGATGTCCGAAGTGCTGATAATTGTGCTTACTCTCTGTGATCCTGATACTTGCTGATGACTGATGACCTGGAGACGAAGACTGACTCGTTGCCGATCTATCTTGGATAGGTAGCTATAACAATGTGACTGACTAATGTGTGCTTTTCCTTCTAGGTACCAACTGTGCTGTTTAAAAATGTTTTACTCTCTTTAGATAGATTTTTTCAAATTAATGATTTTTGTCTAAATTGTTTGTGCATGAAGACCCACATGCTGATGCTAATTTGAGTTAGGTAGGCTGACAAGGGTGACTTAATGGTGACAGCTGACTGACTGACTTGCATTGCTGAATTATTCAAAATGTTAAAGGATTTGCTGACTTATGTTGATGCTCATTTATGCTTATCAAAAATTCTTACTGAATAGTTTGTTTTGTGATGTTTAATAAAGTTTGATTAACAATAAAGTCAAATATAGGTTTTGATTAGAATTGTAACTAATAGGGAATAAAAACGATTAACCTTTTGTGAGTGATGGTATTTTCTCATTAGATAGGGGTTTGTTAATGGTTGTTGTTGATTGTAATGCTTATTGATGATCCATTGGTTTTATCACTTGACTAGGATACTCCATATGATCCAAAAGGTTCATCAACCTACACGCGTCCCCTTGTAAGTTTACTTACTAAGGAAAAGGCGCGCTAGCAGAGTCTAACGTAGTTCGGGGCTAAATCCCATCTCGTGTGGGCCCAAACTGTGGCTGCTATGAATCTGGCATTGCGTCTGTGCACCATATCTACAAAGGGTTTGTTAAGTTCCTTTCTCGTTGCTATAAACAAAATGCAAAACACTAAGTGGAAGGCCTGTTTAGAGGCTGCCATTTTAAAGTGGAGGTTACCAAAATGTTTGCAAAATCTGAATTAAGCCCTAAATCAAAGAAGGAAGGATTGTCGTGTGATCAAATATTGTGTGCATCATGGCTCCATCAGGTCAGAAATCAATGTAAATTAATAGATGTATTCATGCCTGTTTACAAAGTAAAAACCCAGTTCTTTATACAAAAGAAATTGTGTCAAATCAGAGCGCAGGGCTGAAACTTACAGTGGCAGCCATCTTAGATTAATGAAAACTAATGTAAAGGTGCTATGGTCACGACTATGGTCTTGTTGTCACAAGGAGTAGTAAAATTTTAGAAAAATGCAGCGGGCTCAGGTTCACTGTGAAGTAGGTTGTATAAAGAGAGGGGGATATTGTCATTGTGGTGCAAGGAAATAACTAGTAAACGTATATTGGTGTCCCATACTAGACAAATTAAGTTTGGGGGCACCATCTTTGTGTGTTTTAGACAGAAGTTGGACTGAAAATATCTGGGAAGGGGCCACACTTGACAAAATCAAAATGCCTAAAACATGGTATGCTGCATATAAGTGAACAAGGCCAGAAGGGTGAGATTTTTTAAAGTATGACAAGCAAAATTGGGTCACCACTTGGGTAGGAGATTTTAATATTGAGATGTGTGCTTTTGGGGGAGATTTAGTATGTGGAATTTGGAATGAATTTAGTCAACCTTTTATGCATGTTAAACATACATCTTATGGCGGCTCCCCAAATAGGGTTAATTTTGCAAATACTTTATTGCCAACCCTATATTGCATATTATTTGACTACAGTTAAGATTCCAACCTATATGGGCCCAAGTTCAAATTCTATTATAGATCCTGTCCTAATTTCAAAGGATTCAGCAGTCGTGAGAAGTAAATTATTGGTTTCATGCATTAGTTTCCACAACCCCCTTGAGTTAGAGCTTAAGCTAAATCTGCCCGTGGCTAAACAGAAATTTTGTCAACATCAAGTAGAGTATAGTAGTAATAAAGGACTGAATCCCAAATGGAAGATGATAGATAAAGACGCCTTCCATTGAGATTTCCAATTGCATGATCAAGAGGATATTGACAACATTTTGCAGAAGGATGCTGACCCGGCTGAAGTAATAACTGCATGTAATAGGCTGGTTAATTACATGGCTGCTAAATTAACAAAAGGTGTCCAAAAAACTAAGGATAGCCAAAGATGGTTTAATAATGTGTGCTTTAAAGCCCATAAGCTTTTAATGCAAGCTCTAAGGAAAACCCTTTGGGTTCAAATGGAAGTAGCTCAAGCTAGAAAAATGTATAAAGAGGCAAAGTTAAAAAAGAAGCTTGAACTGAGGGAAAAGGCCTGGAATTATTTAAGATTTGCTACGTGAGATAATGACTCGCTTCTTTTTTGGCTAGTCGTAAACTTGCTTAATCCTTTAGGTGAGGCCCTGTCAAAAGTTGAATGTGTAATCTCCTGTCAAGAATGGGTAGCTTACTTTTCTAAAATGTTTGGCCCCAAAGAGCAGCTTTCTAAAACAGACTCTGGGAAGGAGGTTACCTGTGATTTGAGTGCTCAGTTGGAATTATGCGATTCAGTTGCGTTGTTTGATGGAATGCTAGTATTGAGGACTATCCATCAGGGAAATCCCCAGGACCAGATAGAATACCATCTGATGTATTTATTTAAATGCTTCCCACAGTTTTGGGCACCGCTAATAACTAGTGTTATAAAAAGTGCAATAAGGGGCAGTGTAGGTAAAACTTGGAAGGAGGCCACTATTATACCTATATTCAAAAAAGGGGATAAGAGTCAACCCTACTGTTTACACCCAATTGCGCTTCTAGATAGTACAGTGAAGATTTTAGGAAGGGTTATACCGTCCAAAGTGGTAGCTTGGGCAATAGAAAATCATGGGCTCTCAGACCTGCAGTTTGGATTCATGCCAGGTTTGGGGACAATTGAACAGTCATTGAATCTTTACTTAATTGTACAGAAATACACCAGGTAAGGGAAGCAACTGAAGTAGAAGGTGCAGAGACTAAAGCTGTGGTCTCACCTTCACTTATGTGGTCTCAGGGACATTTGAAATGAGAATAAAGCTGAAGATGCTCCTGAAGTCTGAGGGTGGACAGCAAGGTTGGGTCTAAAGACTTTTGAAATAAATAAAGGGGTATGGACTTGGGCTAGATGTCTATCTAGGGTGTACTGAGATGCTTTGGGGTACTTGATATCGTTATACTTATGTACTAAAATGATCAGTATCACATTTGTAAAATTATAAGGCAAAAGTTGTGTTTGTGTGAAAGTAATAAGTACAAGCAAAAACATGCAGCATGTCCTTCTCTGTGCATGCTGTCTGTGCCATTAAATTGGCACAGTGGTATATCGGGTCCCAGATATTTTTACCCTTGTAAATAGTGCATTTACTGGCCTGAAAGTCGGTAGTATTGAACTAAAAGATCTAAAATTATATGAGGTATGGCTTAAAATGTTCCTCTTGATTCAAGACATTTGTGTCAGTTTTCAAATGGAAGGCATTTATTCATCCTATTGCAAAAAGAGTATTACTATCAGAAAAGAAGGATTTGACATACAAAAAAAAACCTTGGTGGCCTGCAGCTTTGGGGCCACAAAGCTTTCTTAATGGTTAGAGTAGAATAATGTGATTCATTACTTTAAGCCTCACAGCAGTACCCAGAGCAGGACAGACTTACATTTTAAAATTGACCTCATTCTTGTATGGGCAATCATCAGCCGAGTCAAATGGTAAAGGTATTCTAAGAAAAATGCTGAATTGTCTTTCAAGACTATAGGCTAAACATCAGGGTGCAGCGGTTTGCATTTTCACTATTTCTAACTACATTTCTATATTGAGAACTTCGTGTCTACCACATGTCATATTTCAATAAAACCTAAAGGTTAAAATCAGCAGAGGACCAACAAAGAATTCTAGCTTACTTTAAAACCTGTACTTATCCTGCTTTATACACAATTTCAATGTTAAACATGTATTATTTTCTTGTCCTGTCATAATATTATGAGACACTTCTGTTCTTGAAACGTTTTTATGGCGGCATCCCAGACATTCACATTAACTGTTTGCTATTTTTAGGATTTTTAGGAATTATTTTAATTGATGTCAAAATTGTAGTTACCTGTGACACACATAAGGCCTGATTCACAAAACCCTTTCTTCCTATAAACATGTGCATCACAGAGCAATACCAAGCAGGTCTAAATACATTTAGTACTGCTAAATTCAATGCGATGTCTGCTTACAATTGCTCAACAGTGAACACTGTGGGTGGAGCAAGGCATGGTTTTCATTGGGAAATTGTCAACGCCCGCAAAGATGTGAGCTTTTGAGGATTCGTAATCATCTGTCACACTCTTTTGCACCCAAAAATCGTTTGGTATTACCTGGAATAAACCCCCTCCCAGTATGGTACGAGAAATGAAACACCCTCACGTCATACTGGCCAGCAGTGGCCACAGAAAGGGCCATATGTATGAACACTTTTTCCCATAGACACAGAATGGGTAAAAACCTTTGCTACATCTGGCCCAAAATCTCAATGTCGGTTGGGGATGTGGGGGTTGGCAATAAATAAACAAAGTGATAATTAAAAAAAACACATACCTTTTTCCCGTCGTCGCTGCCCCCACCTACCTCCGTGTTGCTCCTCTGGTCTTCTTGTGATGTCCTACCATTCGCTGGGACACAAGCACAGGCTCCCCGGCAATTCTGGTGCTGCATACATGCTAAACATAGAGTGTAAGCAGCTGCAGGATTGGTCTGAGTGGCTCAGAGTGCCACTCAGACACGAGCCTGGGGTCTGTGCTGTTTCTCCAGCCTGGCAGTGTATACAGCCAGGTTGAACAAACTTAAGTGCGTATGTGTGTTTGGCCGGCCTGAGGCGGGTGGCCAAACACACATGAGCACTTAGTGCACTTTCCTCTTCCACCTCCCAGCCCCACCCCACCCTGAACACATACTGCTGGCTGAGCCAGTAGATGAAAGATAAAACAATAATTAAGTATTGTTTTATCTTTCATCTCCTAGTTTATCCAGGGGGGTGGCACTCCTTCACCATTGCAAAGGAGCCACCCCTGATACTGGCACAAGGGAAGAGGTTTCCTCATGTTAAAACAAATTTCCCAGTTGAGAAAAAAAAAACATCTTTCAAAGTGCAGTTGCTATTAAGGCTGCTTTTCCCCAAAGCGGAGCTGTAAGGCTCGCACAGGTAGAAACGTGCAAAACGGCACCTTACCCTTCAATTAGTATGCCCAGAAGCATGTGAACGGTGCAGCTTTCCATCATTGCTACTGGCAATGTATGTGAACTAAATAAAGTACGAGCTCTTAGGCGTATTTTTATGAGTGCAGATTTAATACGTTTTTCAATTAGGCCCTTAAAGATTATGGTATCCTAAAGAAAAAAGCCCTGACAGTTATATCTTAGCATTTCCTGAATTTGTTAAAGAAAAATACCAAGATTCCATACACTGTAGCTCCCTATTTTTGACTGAAATAAGTTGCTTTTAAAATACTCTTGGTGGGACATGGCAGGGCTTCAGGAGGGGCGCGGTTCTATGGTGCACTGGTTCGAACAACTGTTTGACAATTCTTGATCCTGGTCATCGATGAGTCTCTATCTACAATTAAAGGGTGGAGAAAGAGAGTTTCTGGCATCAGTGGAGTGAAGGTTGTGCTCTGCCAAGATGTCACACTCAGTGCTTAATTTATACATAAATAAATTAGTGCCAGGGTTCTCGTCAGGAAGCAATGCAGCTTTGACCGCCAATTGCCCTGGCCAGTGCTGCCAATGACAGTACTAACACAACTGCTATACATCATATACCTACAAGTGTGACATTTGAGACTGTTTCAGGCCCCAAAAGCTAAGAGAATGCTTGGGCGACAGGTGTTAGCCATTTCAATGTAATCTGAATTAATAAACAACTGTTCTGGTGATCTCTAAAAAAGATAAACAGCACCACCATGTGGCTGACTGTTATACGCGCCAGTGTTGGCAATTAAGTGGTAGTGCCGAGCACTGGAAACCATGGACTCAAATTAAGCACTGCACACACTGTTGACGCCTGACTGTCGCCACTCCTACAAGCTATATGTGCATTAGCACGACCCGCCTGCTGCGAGTGTTGATAGCCATTCTTGGACCATTCCTGGAGTGAGACAGAAGGGATTGGCTGGCAAGCACTGAAGAGCAGGGTACCTAAGATAATTTTTACCAGGGAGCACTGGTTACTTAGATACCACAGTAAAACAGGGAATGCAACCCTTAGTTGGTGTTTTCAGTTGGCAAGGGGTTGGAGAACAAGCTGAGTAGGGCACAGCTTTCTTTAGCCACAGGTGAGGCCAAAAATTGCTGTTGGTGCTGAGAGGCCTACTTTGAGCATTGCCCTCACTAAGGCACAGAAGGCACTCCCTGACAGATGCCTGGTCTGAATGTGAGGAACACAAGAGAGAAGCTGAGTGAATAGCTCCTTGACAAGCAGCAAATCGCAAACAATATAGTAGCTAAAAAAGGGGCTAAGAAAACATCTTTAGTCCACATAGAGCAGCATGCAAACCTAGCAAACTAAGCACCAGGTCTGCCAGAAGATGACATGGTAGTTGATGAGTAGACCTTACTCTGCTCCTTCAATTCCTAGTGCTCTGATCGGCACAAAAAACATGGGTGCCATCGAGGTAGTAGTACAGGGCAGTGAAAGAAAAGTGGAAGGCATGACTGGCAGAACGGTGACAGAAAAGAAAAAACAAGAGGAGATTAGGCAGAGTATGGGCTAGGTGGAAAACAATGTGGCAGAGGTCGCAGACGGTGCAGACGCTGCAGTCATTTTAGCAAAACACAGTTAAGGGAGCGGAGACCAATACCATAGCACTGTTCCTGCAGAGCTGACCAGTGGGAACATCGTAAAAAGATGTTCCAGCTGGTCAGCATGGTGGGAACATTGTAATACGACAGTGGTGAGGCAGCCGGGTTGACACCCGTCTCATCCCCGCGAATTTGGAGGTCGACTCGTCTGACCGCCAAACTTGTAATGAGCCCCTAAGTTATTGAACAATGTGAGGCACATCATTTATCTTCTTGTCCTGGATGTCCCAAATGAGATTCTGCAGAGTTCGATCCAGGAATACACTGAAGGTGCTGTTTGACTTGCTAGTGCAACAGAAGGCCACAAAACAAGGTGGAGAGAAACAAACATGCAGACTCTCCCTTAAGTCAGTCCACAGCAGACAGTGCACATTACAAGGGTGTTGGGCAGGGGCACCCCTGCAATGCCTATGCCTCAGGCATGGACAGTGGAGGGGCCCCCAGTGGCCCCCTGCACCTGTTCTCCACCAGCCTTTTCATGGTGGTGAAACCGCCATGAAAAGAATGGCAGAGAACAAGGTTGTAATCGCAACACCACCCTGGCCGATTGCAACCTGCACCCACCATCAGCCCATCGGGATCACAGATTCTGACAGAGACGGCGGTCCCGTGGTGGATGGACTACCAAGGTCATAATGTGGGACAGACAGACTCGCAATTAGGCCCATAGTCTTGAGGCTGTAGGTTTACCCAATGCTCCATGCCTATGTCATGAATGACCTTCTGTTCAGGCAAGAAATTATGAGCATCTGATAGGAAACTGCAAATTGTTTCCTGTAATGTGGTACATAACACCCAGGTGAACACTACACTGACAATGTGGCATACACGTGCACACCAGTGTTGTATTTATAAGTTCTTTGAGCCTCTTTATGAAACCAGACCCCTAGCTGGCAAGACAAAATGGGCACAGTAGGATGACTGAATATATCAAGTTACATGGTTAGTTCATCTAGAGAAGAACTCCAGCCATCAGTTTTGATATAGCACAAAGCAGAATACGTGAGGAGCTGGAATAGTTTTAAAAGTCACAGGATCCATTTGCCTGTCTGCAAATTGTCACATGTTATGGGCAAGCAACCCCCAAAAAACTTAACAACCATTGTGTATAGGAACAACTGAACTATGTGGTATGTTATGGATTTTTCCTAGGAATGTAAAATAAAGTGATTGAATTTAAGACATGGGACACACACTGGCTAAGCTTTAATATTGGTATTGCCACTACTTCTAAATGATATAATCAGCCCTCTGCTCCTTAAAAGGAGTTTGTGTTTACATCCTACTAAAGAAAATGATTTTAGTTGTTCTTTCATCTTCTGATAATGATTCTATTTGTTTCTTATAATGAGATGTAATTGAACACAATGCAGTTTTTTTAAAATTTGGCACAATAAGTAATTTATGTGTACATATGCTTCCTTTCTTGTTTTTCAGCCCTCAAGAAGTCCCAACTCAAAGAGAAAAACTTGTGCTGGCAGAAAGGAATTGTATATATTGTCTTGGAAGTTCATACAAACTAAGTAAATAAGTAAATAATTAAATATGAATTGGATTGATATTTAACTAAAGGCACTGCGATAAGTGTGTGACCCTAATAATTCAATTTATTTTGTTGACCCTATTGTTGACCCTGTTGTATGCATGGTTATCAGCCTCACCACGACCTACATCAGTTTCTTTCCCTCTTCCTAAGGACCTGTTTTTGTCTTGAGTTGTGTGAAATGTCATTCTTTGGACACCTGGTTTATAGAAGCAATGGTGCTGCAATTCACTTGGTTTCCAAATACAAACTATGAAATACTGTAAAGAGTATTATTAGTTTATAATCATAATTTATGATGTATTATTGATCCTTCTGTAAAATCAAACACAAACAAGTTCTTTGAATCACCCCATAATTACAATCGAGACCATGGCGAAGAGCACTGAGCCTCAGAGTAATGAGGATGACATGAAAGTAAACAGGCCAAAACATACAAGACAGCAGGATGTACAAGTCATGTAAGGACAGAGCAGTGACTGCTTCCTAAAATCCTAAAAAGTGCAACAGTTAAGCTTAGAAAAAGTAGAGCAAAAGAAATAAATTCAATTTCCCATTACAGTCTCTTGTTGGTGCTTCCTACTTATCACCTGACCTAGCCATGACTTTCTCAGAAGCTAATGAAAGTGAAAAGTGAGTAAGTTAAGTCTTGTGAGTATTGAACATTATTCAGTGATCACACATAAAGTCAGTTTAGACTCTCTTAGTCAAATTTATCAATGTGAAATAGAACTTATTACTCAAAGAGTTTTCACAAAATGACCTATATCAAGGGAAAGTACAGGACCAAGGCTCTGGAATTTGTGTGAGGTAGAATCTCCTCCACACAAATATATTTGCCATTGAAGGGAGCCACCATGACTTGAAGGTTTTAAGTTAGGAGACAGCAAAGGCATCAGATTTGTTTATTTATGTGTCAACTTGTTTCCTATTTCTTTAGTGTGTGTTATGTGCATCTTAATTCCAGTGGGGTGTCAATGTCCTTTACATGGGTAGTGTTAGAAATGGGGTCTTTGATTGGCAGTCAGGTTGAATTCTGTCCAAGCAGGGACCCTCACTCTAGTCAAGGTAAAGGAGAAACACACCTGGGTAACCCCGCTCACCCCCTTGGTAGCTTGGCACGAGCAGAAAGGCTTAACCCTAGAAGCAATGTGTAAAGCATTTGTACCAAACACACAGTAGTATAGTGAAATCACTACAAAATGGACACCACACCAGTTTAGAAAAACAATATTTATCTAAAGCAAACACAACCAAAATGACAAAAATCCAACACACAAAAGTGAAGATGTGAATTTTAAAAAGAATAAGAGTCTTAATCCTTATAAAACAGTGAGAATGCTGCTGTTACACAAAGTACCTGGTTAGCGTAAAAAATAAAGCTCCACAGGCGAGCGTGCGTCGAGAAAGTCCAGTGATGCGTCGATTTCTCACTCGCAAGCGAGACTGTGCGTCGTTCCTTCTCCGGTTAGCATGCGTTGTTCCCCTCTCCCGCAAAAGAGCGATGCGTCGATTCCCAAACGGGCACCTCAGCTCTGGGCAGGCTCTGCGTTTATTTTTCACGGCCAGTGATGTTGTGTTCAAAATCCGGTTGCACAGTGTCATGAAACCGCGTTGCATGGGACTTGCGTCGTTATCATCAGCCGGTAGCAGGTATTGCACATCGTTTATCCAACTGTGATGTGTTGCTCTCCCAGCCACGATGCAGCTAGATAATCAATTTTAGCCTCAAGGCTGGCGGTGCATCGTTTATCAGCCGCGTTGCAGATGGTGCGTCGAGAGATTCCCTGCACATCGGTCTGTGCGTGGATTTCTGTCCTTTTCCACCAGCTTCACCTTTCAAGGGCCCAGAGACAGGTTAGGGCACCACTTAGCAGGGCTTGAGTCTCAGCAGAAAGTCCAGGAGCTGGCAGAGAGAAGTCTTTGATGTCCCTGAGACTACAACAACAGGAGGCAAGCTCAGTTCAAGCCCTTGGAGATTCTTCACCAGTGGGAAATCACACAAAAGTCAGTCTTTGTCCTCTCTCAGGCAGAAGCAGCTACTGCAGGCCAACCCAGCAAAGCACAGTCACAGGCAAAGGGGCAGTACTCCTCCTCCAGCTCTCCATCATTTCTCCTTGGCAGAGGTTCCTTGTGTGCACAGCCCATCCAGGTGTAAGTGACCACTCCGTCATTCCCCTCCAGCCCAGATGGCTCATCAGGATATGCAGGCAACACGCCAGCTCCCTTTGTGTCACTCTCTATAAGAGGTTCACAAACAGCCCAACTGAGAGTCTGACCCAGACAGGCAATACACAACCAAGCAGAGTCACCGAACGGTTTAAGCAAAAAAATGCCTACTTTCTTAAAGTTGCATTTTCAAATCAACATTCTAAATACAAACATTGCTAAAAAATGTATTTTAAAATTGTGAGTTCAGAGACCCTAAATTCCAAATTTCTATCTGCTCCCAAAGGGAATCTGCAATTTAGTAATATTTAAAGGCAGCCTTCATGTTAATCTATGAGAGAGATAGGCCTTGCAACAGTGAAAACTGAATTTAGCAGTATTTCACTGTCAGGACATGTAAAACACATAAGTACATGACCCACCTTTAACATACACTGCACCCTGCCCATGGGGCTCCCTAGGGCCTATCTTATGGGTGCCTACATGTAGGAAAAGGGAAGGTGTAGGCCTGGGAAGTAGGTAAAATTGACAGGTCGAATTGGCAGTTTAAAACTGCACACACAGACACTGCAGTGGCAGGTCTGAGCCATGTTTACAGGGCTACTCATGTGTGTGGCACAACCAGTGCTGCAGGCCCACTAGTAGCATTTGATTTACAGGCCGTAGGCACCTTTAGTGCACTTTACTATGCCATTCATGGAAAGCCAATTACACATATAAATTTACACAGGAAACACTTACACTTTAGTGGTAAAGTGTCCAGAGCAAACAAAACAGTGTGTCCAGCACACAGAAACAACCTGGGAAGCAGAAGCAAAAAGTTAGGGGAGACCACGAAAAGGATGTCAAGTTGGCTCCGATGTGCAAGATTCCTTGTACTGCCCTGCGCCCCCCTAACAACATCATGGTAGCACTGTATTTACAATACAGCGCACCATGGCACTAGTTAGCCCAATTGCATCAAAGTTTTTGCAGCAGTTGTGGCGCTTTGCTGTATTAGAGTCAAATATTTTGGTGCTAGTCCAGCAAAGCTCAGGGAGGCCCACAAAATATAGCACTAGCGTCAGTTTAACACCTGCCCTGGGCTGGCATTAAGGAATGGCACTGAAAAGGAGCAGTGAAATTTTGTAGATTTCACTGCGCCATTTTTTTGGGCCTCCCTGCGGAGGAATGCCATCCTTGCATACATAATACCTGGCACAAGTATAATGTGGTGCAAGGCTTTACAAAGTGGCACAATGGTGCCTTTGGGCCACTTTGTAAATATGAAGCAGGGCGAGGACCTGTTTAGTGCCACCGTAGTGTAAAAAAGTGACGCTACGGCGGCTCTAAAGGGTGCAAGGGGCTTGGGAATATGCCCCTATTTATGCATAATGGGTCTACACAAACTTATGAAAGCAGTAGTCTCCTCAAGCTCAGATGCATGGACCCAGATAGAGAATGAAAATGAATTGGGACATAATAAGTGTCCTTTTAGGTTACTTTTGATGGGCTGAAGTGAGTGCCCTAGATGTAAAGGGAAGCTCATTTAATAATTTTGAAGAATTGAGTGAGAAGGAGCATTCAAGCATTTCTGAATCTGAGAGTTTTGATGTGTAATAAAGAATGGGTCTTAAGGCTCAGTTTTAGCCCCGAATCAATGTAGTTTGTCCTTTATGTCGACTGAGATTCCAGTGGATCCAAAGTAAAGATGTAAGAATGGGAGAAATATGGTTAAACTGTTTGTTTTTTCTAGCCAGTGCGATGGAGAGTGTAAAACCTCTTGGAGGGGAGCTTGGCATACCTTTGGAGGGGGCAAAGAGTTTGGGTCTTTTTTTTTTTTTTTCGATTTTTGAAAAAAAAGGGAATGGACAGATAGGTGTAGGAAAGAAAATACATCCCCAATGACCTTACGAGCAGCCATTGGGTCAATGGCCTGCAAGAAGTCAGTCAACAGCCAACTTTTCCAATTAGAAATTGAGGAAAGCACACATTCCAAATTAGAAATGCAGGAAATCACATATTTCCAAGGCATACTTTCAAATCAGAAAGCTACACTGGCGAATTAGACAGAGCACCATAATGATTTCTCAAAACATTAGCTGCATGGCAGGGCCTCAAATAAGGCTTCCCTGTTCACATGAAGTATATTGTTAATTCATTATTTCACTGATGCAACAGTCTGAAGGCTGATAGTTTATTTACTTTGGCCCCTCTTTCATAATACAGCTAGCCAGCATAATATAGCTTTTTTTTGCTAAGATGGCAGGTTGTCAGTATATCACTAGCCTCAATATGGCAGACAATGTCCTCAAGGTCATTAACTGACTTTAGTTATTGCGAGTGCATCCTTTGATGGATGACGCATATTAGCTGGTTTGTGTTTAAGGTCATTTCTGGCTACCAAGAAGCATTGATGGGTGGATTCAGCTTTTTTACATTTAGAGCAATCATCTGCTGTAACAAATCCTCTAATTTTTCAGGTCAAGAGTCATTTTGTCTGCCAAAAATGCACGTGTCTCTGGGGTTCACTGGCGGATGCCCCATTAGACAGCAAACCTAAAGCATGGGCGATCAGCCAGTTTCTGAACTTAAACCTAAACAATGAAAGGTTAGCAAACAGTACAAATATCAAACAAGTGGCCTGAACACTAAAGGCTGGATTGACCATGGAATTTCATGCAGAGAAAGGCATCTTGAGTTTCCCTAAGATGTTTGTGATAGGAGTAAGATGAGTCTGTGCAAGTAAAAGGGAGGAAACATGAACATGTGCCTATGCTTTGAGTACACCCATATGAGGCAGTCCCCACAGAAGCTGGCCTGATTGTTCAATGAGTCGAATGTCTGTTGCTGAAATATTCAGTGATCTTCGGGTCACAAGCTATAATCCTGGCAGGTCTGACTCAGACTCCTAACCTTTAAAGGACAGTAACTTAAACACCATTAAATTAGGTAAGTATAATACCTGTTTTTTACAGTGCCCGGAAAAAAGCAGACCTGTGATATGCAAAGCTAGGAAAACAATTAGCCATTAATATTGTGATAGCCAATCCGCTGGCATATCTACCACCGTATGAAAACAAGTATGAAAATACAAAGAACACAGACACTTTCTTCAAAGTAGGGCCACTGAAAGAAAGTCTACCTAGTGCCATTATCCACCACCAAGTGTAACCATTAGAAATAGATTCAGTGGTTAAGAGTCGAAGAGTCTCCCTTCCATCACTAGCGTATCACCCCTAAGCAGATAATTCAGTAATAAAATATGAGAAAGAGAGAAAGGAAGGAAGAGAACTATCTTACAAAGACTCCTACTTAAAGGTGAGCTGAATGACATCCTGGAGTTCCCAAATCCCATCTTCTCAGCAAGGCTCTGCTGATTTACCTAACTTGTACTGAAGATTGTGCTTACCACTGTTCTCACACCTGTTACACCACTGACAGTCTAACCACGAGAGGCCTCCCAATGAAACGATGGTGCTCTAAACCACGACTTCACAAGAAATCTGGCATTCAAATCAGCTGCATTATCTTGTGGCACTGTTATATACAACAGTGGGAAAATAGTGGGTGAGGTGTACATCTGAACACTATGCCCACACACAATGGTAATCCAGATTGCCTAAGTAACGACTTCACCTACATGATTTGCAACCACTAAGTATCACCTTTACCCATCCTTGAAACAGCTGAACAATACATTGAGAACTACTACCACAATCAATCAAACACACTTGACTAACGAACACACTAGAAAGAAACATGAGCCACATTCAGATACTTGAACATGACCTACATCCTAGAACTTTGAAGTTCTAGAAATCAACAATCGTCAAAGTTGAACAAAGCTGTACACAACAGGACAATAAACTAGAGAGGTCCTCAGATTGTGTCAACAAATTTTATAACCAAATGAAAGTTAACGTCAATTCAACTTCTTCAACAAACGAAATATTGATATTAAACATGCCTTTCACTATTTACTACCCCTTAGGAACATTTAGTAGCACTTTAACTTGTATATCTGAAAAACAGTTCTAACACATGACATGATTGATGTCATACATTCCTCGAGTCCTTGGCCAACAATCAAAACTGCATTACACCCCAGCACAGCTCCAAAGGGTCTCTCATGAAGCACAGGTAAATGTAAAGTACCTACATATTTTCCATGAGGCCCTAAACATCTAAAATTCTACTTGCCTAGCAAACATATTTCCTATAAGACAAAGATTGACACATTAGAACCAACATTCAAAATAAAATGTCTTAAATTACTGAAATACAAATTTGAAGAAGTTGAAAATGTAGTCTTATCTTCCTGTGGAGTTTGGAAAACTGAAGAAAGTTGAACTTAGATAAACCTGGTTGCAAATATTTTATTTTTTTCTTCAGTAGCAGGATAACAGAATGGCACACTGTTCGGTGCAGTTCATTTTACAGCCACTACACTGAGAGCCCTAGATTCTTCCAAGGAGGGTGGGTGAGCACCCGAAGTAGTATCCGGGGTAGGTAGCAGTCTTCTTTCTTGTCGCTCGCACAGTGCCAAAAACACTCCTGTAGGTGTCTCATGTCCACAACTACAGTAATAAGGGCACCTGATCGACTGGCCGATTTCTTACATTCTGTGAAGAATTTGGCTCTGGTTTCCAGAAGCAACGATCATGCTAACAACCATGCAGCCCCATAATGCGTTATATTATATGCAAATACTTACGGCAAAAGCATTTAGGGCAAATGCACACTTTCTCCTTTGACACTACGGATAGTACACTGCCACCATTTACAATGGTACTTCGCCGTGAATTCCCTGAAGTAAAAAATGTGACTACGAATGCTCCAGCGCAGTGGTTTTTCACCTGTGGTCCAGGAACCCCTGGGGGTCCACAAAGCCTACTCAGTGGTTCTGCGGCTGCCTACAGAATGAATTAATATTAACAGATTAATAAAGTATAAATATACATATATATATACTGTATATATATATATATATATATATATATATATATATATATATATATATATATATATATTAAATTGAAAATGCTAAATATATAAATGAAGAAGTAAAATGTAAAACTGAAAATGTTAAAATGTTCTGTAAATATGAAGTATTTGAATTTAGAGGCTATAAATTAAGCTAGCATGCTCAGATTGATTCATGAGAGGGTGCAAGTGCACCAAACTGAATAATGTATGAATGATGAGTGGCCTCAACTGATTTTAGAAAAGCTCCTCACTTTCCATGAAAATATATGTTATCATTTGTCCATTTGTCTGATGGATGCCGATATTATTTGGCTGGGTCTGGAGCAGCCTCTGAACAAGCCACTAGTTTTGTTATCAACTTTCCACCTCGCACTCATTGAGCCTTTAAATTCCTTGGAATGTAGGCTCTTACTTTGACCCCTGTATCTGCCGCGTTCAGCTTCCAGAGTTTAGTCTCAGAGGGGGGGCTCTGACTTTGTTTTTGACATTCTTGGGCGGAACATCACTTGTTTAAATTAAAACAATCATTATATTTATTGGCTCAATTTTATGAGAAAGTTTAACATTAATTGCATTCTGGAAAATTGGGATGTAGATAGAGCTTTTTTCTTAAATTAATTAAGAAGGCAGCCCAGTGTTATCCTATGGGACACATAGGCCTCACAAAAACGAATTTAAGAGATTTTCCTTAGCAGGACAAGTATAACCTAAAAGTACATGCCCAACCGTTTGATTATAGAGCACTCTACCCAATGGGCTAACGAGGGCCTTACTTAGGGGTGACTTATTAGTAATAAAAGGGAGGTTAAGGCTTGGCAAGCATTTAATATTGGCACGTGGATTTTGCAGTTTAATCCTGCATTCAGGCTGCAATGACAGACCTGTGACATACTTTAAGGGGCTACATAAGTGGGTGGCACAATATGTGGTGCAGGCCTACTAGTCGCATTTAATTTATTTCAGCGGTTTTGCAATGATTGGACGCAGTGGTATCCCAGCCATGAGTGAGCAATGCGCTTTTTCTACAACCAACAGATTTCCTGGTCCAAAAAGCAAGGTAAGAATTGTTTTAACATAAGTCTCCATTTTCCCTGTGTTGGTTGTCTTCGGTAGACCAGTTATGCCCAGGTTGTTACGGAGTGAGCGGGCCTCTAAATCTTCATTCTTGGCCTGGGTGACCACCAGCACCATTTCCATGTTCAGGCATTTTGTCCTCACAATTTGTAAGTCATTCTCTGCTGTGGCTATCCGTTGCTCCGCTGCTGTAATTTGCCTTGATTGTTTATCCAGTTTCACTGCCATATGGTCCATACACAGGTTCAGAGAATATTTTCTGCCATCAATGGACTGGAGGCTATACTGCATAGCTATTAGTATGTCTTAAATTCTGTCATCCCAGGAGAACCCGAATCCTTGGTCCATCTGGATGGCCTATGGAGGTATATTTATTGAAGCAATCGCAATCTGGTAGAAAAAGCATGGCCTGCGATAATGAGGCAGATGAAACAAAAAAAGTTAATTGACTCTGTAATTACGGTGAAAAAGAAAAGTAACCCCACCATCTTATTTGTGTTCTAGATAGTTTAGAGATCCACACCTAGCCCTAAGTCTACATCTGAAAGCATAGTGGTTGTAACCCTGTGCCTAGCCCGTTCTAAGGAATTAGCCCGAGCCCCACAGCTGGATAGAATATCAGGGATTGGCCTGTTGTGAGGATGGTAAATCAAATCAAATCAAATCATTAACATTTATAAAGCGCGCTACTCACCTGTGCGGGTCTCAAGGCGCTAGGGGAAAGGGGGGGTTACTGCTGCTCGAATAGCCAGGTTTTTAGGAGTCTCCGGAAAGCGGAGTGGTCCTGAGTGGTCCTGAGGCTGGTGGGGAGGGAGTTCCAGGTCTTGGCCGCCAGGAAGGAGAAAGATCTCCCACCCGCCGTGGAGCGGCGGATGCGAGGGACGGCAGCGAGTGCGAGACCAGAGGAACGGAGGAGGCGGGTGGGGACGTAGAAGCTGAGGCGTCGGTTGAGGTATTCCGGTCCCTTGTTGTGGAGGGCTTTGTGTGCGTGGGTGAGAAGTCGAAAGGTGATATTTTTGCTGACTGGGAGCCAATGCAGGTGTCTCAGGTGTGCGGAGATGTGGCTGTTGCGGGGTACGTCAAGGATGAGGTGTGCCGATGCGTTTTGAATGCGTTGCAGGCGATTTTGGAGTTTGGCTGTGGTCCCGGCATAGAGGGTGTTGCCGTAGTCCAGGCGGCTCGTGACGAGGGCGTGGGTCACGGTTTTTCTAGTGTCGGCGGGGATCCAGCGGAAGATCTTGCGGAGCATGCGGAGGGTGAGGAAGCAGGCGGAGGACACAGCGTTGACTTGCTTGGTCATGGTGAGAAGAGAGTCCAAGATGAAGCCGAGGTTGCGGGCGTGGTCTGTGGGGGTCGGTGCGGTGCCGAGGGCCTTGGGCCACCAGGAGTCATCCCAGGCGGACGGGGTGCTGCCGAGGATGAGGACTTCCGTTTTTTCAGAGTTCAGCTTTAGGCGGCTGAGCCTCATCCAATCTGCAACGTCCTTCATACCCTCTTGTAGGTTGGTCTTGGCGCCGGCGGGGTCCTTGGTGAGGGAGAGTATAAGTTGGGTGTCGTCGGCGTAGGAGGTGATGATGATGTCGTGCTTGCGAACGATGTTGGCGAGGGGGCTCATGTAGACATTGAAGAGTGTCGGGCTGAGCGATGAGCCTTGAGGTACGCTGCAGATGATCTCGGTGGGTTCTGAGCGAAACGGAGGGAGGTAAACTCTTTGGGAACGGTTTGAGAGGAAGGAGGCGATCCAGTCCAGGGCCTGGCCTTGGATCCTGGTGGAGCGGAGGCGGGTGATTAGGGTGCGGTGACAGACGGTGTCGAAGGCAGCCGAGAGGTCGAGGAGAATGAGGGCGACTGTTTCACCATTGGCCATCAGGGTTCTGATGTCGTCAGTGACTGAGATGAGGGCGGTTTCCGTGCTGTGGTTGGTTCGGAATCCGGTTTGTGAAGGGTCGAGCAGGTTGTTGTTTTCCAGGAAGGTGGTCAGCTGTTTGTTGACGGTCTTCTCTATTACCTTGGCTGGGAAAGGCAGAAGAGAGATGGGGCGGAAGTTTTTCAGGTTGCTCGGGTCAGCCGTAGGTTTCTTTAGTAGGGCGTTGACTTCGGCGTGTTTCCAGCATTCGGGGAAGGTAGCAGAAGAAAAAGAAGAGTTGATGACGGTCTGGAGGTGCGGGGCGATGATGACCCTCTCAGGAAGCAGGGAGAACATTGCCAGCAAAACTGCCAGTCGTGCAGTACGCGTCCCAGGATGGTCATGACCGGAATACCCTCTACCCTCCTTGGGTCAGTGTGTAGTTTATATAATAACCCTTGTCATATTGGGAACACAGCTCTAATGTAATCATGTGTCTCAGAGATAGATGCTGGCTCCTGGAGTGGCAACACATGTTAGCATATTGCTTACTGCATTAAACAGCCTTGGTCAAAGAGTGCTGATCATATGTAGTGTAAAGTCGGATTAAATAAGCAGCATGGTCCTTGATTTCCTAGAATGAAGCAGTTGATAAAATGTGTAAAGCCATTGTTAAAAAGCAGTCATGCTGTTCATGAATTAAAACGTGCATACAATGTGAATAAGTCACAAACAGTAAAGCTAAGCTAAAACAGGGGGTCTCTACCCGGGTACTAAAAGGGTCCTCACGGCAAGACAGGGACCAAGCATTAGGTGATATTCCCACCTGGGGAACTGGTACATGAAAGTAGGGCAATTTCTACAAATGTAGCCCTGCTTCACCAATATTGGATGAAATGTCGGCTTAGTACACTGACTTATTGTGCATCTCATGGGCAGGATAGGTCTTCAAATATAATTTATCAGTATTGGTCAGAAATGGCAAGTACCATGTATCTGCAGTGGTAGTATTAGAGCTGTCGGTCTCTGGTGATCTACTCAATTCCCCAAGGATAGTAGCCAGTTGCTTTCCCTTCAACTTCACTGCCATCAATTTTGCTATAAAATGTGCCACTTTCGATGTTCCCAGCACGCCCTGTTTCACCTGGAAATCCGTTTTGCTTCGTCTTTGGTTTACCATAGTTTTTTTTCCTCAAGTGAGATAGAAGCAAATATGCTATTAAAATGCGTGTCTCTCGTTAGTCGTTCTAGGGCCAATTTATATGTTGTTGGAGAGGGAATCGCACTTCCTGCTGATAAATAAAGTAGCCCCTTTGGGCCCGATTCATACATATTTAGTTGTGCCTTACTCTCATAGCAATCCTAGTTCACCCTTTCAATTCCATGAGTAAGCTAGGAAAAAAATTAGAAGTAAGCAACCCAGTCACAGCAAATTCTTTGTGAATCCGGTTCAATGTGATTGTGATTTTTTTTTGGGTGGGGTATCCCTTTATGTATTTAAATACATGCATGGGAAACACAGGGTAGGCACTGCCACTAAACACCATAAAATGGCAAGTTTTCATTTTGTTTCTGTTGGTATTTTTTCCAGTCTGCAGTAGTAACTGACACTTGTAATAGAAGTTTGAGCACAAAGGGCCTGATTTACATTTCGGCGGATGGGTTACTCCGCACAAAGGTGAAGGATATCCTGTCCGCCGAAATATAAAACCCGTTATTTCCTATGAGATTTATATTTCTGCAGATGGGATATCCGTACCCATTGTGACGGAATAACCCGTCCACAAAAATGTAAATAAGTTCCCTAATCTTTCCCATTTCTATCAGTAATTGTTGATTTACAGGCAGCTGAGGGCAAGCTGTATTCCAGGAAAGGAAGCCCAGGCCGAAGAGAACTTCCCAAGAAAACTCCAGTCTCAGATAATGCAGCCAATCAAGACACCCTGAGATTTTCAGAAGGTTTATGAAACGAGCAACAAATTGCTGCGCTTCAATTTTCTCAGTAATAGAATAAAAGATGATTGGTATTGAGACACAGGTTTAGCTTGACCCTTTTTTGCATTTTATGTCTTATATGCTTTTACTGTATTGTGTGCACATGCCATGACAATAAACAAGTAGAAACAGCAGTCACAAGTTCATATCAGAGAGATCAGTGGCATACACTCTGTCACATGACTAAAAGTAGAATCTCTCACAGCAAAGTAAGTCACCAAGGGCAGTGGTGTAACATTAGAACCCGCAGCCCCTGTGGCACAGAGGGTCCACGCAGCTCAGACGGAACTCTGCACAGGTGGTGGGCCCCTGCCCTGAGGGCTCCTGACTAGGCCTAGGGTGGTAAACAATTCATAAATTGGCTTGGTACTACAAATTTGACCATATGCACTGTTCCAAAGGTCATAAACCTTTGGCTCACAAACATTGCACAACTCCTGAATGTTTAATTAATTTGTAATGTGTAACTGAAATTACGTTACTAAAATGAGGGTCTCTAGGGACATGATTTATTTGCCATTTTCAGACCACAAGCAGCAAATCCAGTTATTTGAAGAGTGAAGAAGTGAGCACCATGGGCAGATCTGAAAAGTAACAAAATAATATGGCTAACATTGTCATTATGAATAATGCAAATCTGTCTAACACAATCATGCGAAGATTCATCCAGTATGTTATACTAGCTTTTAGTATTGTTATTGTCACACAGTCACTGCCATCGAGATTGTCTTTTTCCCAGTGCTAAATTTATAATTTCTATCTGAATGAGATGGTTAGCCATCGTGGTTGCATGCAAAATGGAAGTACCTCTACTGCTGAAAATGTCTGCACTACAGGGAACTGACACATTTTGTCCCAATTAACCCACAGACTAAAGGATCTATTACATTATTGGAGATCTTGAAACACTGGGCTAGCTCAGGTATCAAAGGACGTTATCTGGGTTTTAAGGATATTAAATGTTTCTTTCCTGCTATTTCTATTACCCTACCCTTTCCCATATTTCTGATCATGTACACTAGTAATACATACCGATTGCATATAGGGGAAGGGATATGGTCCATGTCACCCATACAGAGCACACATGGACCAACAGGTTAGCATTTCAAGGTGTAATCCATGCCTTTATCTCTAACTCATGTTAGAAATTGGTATGTTGGTTGAATTGGGTATTAGCCCTGGTCAAGCAACAAGCACGATCCCAGTCAGGGTAAGGTACAGGCAAACCCTAAATTAACCTTTGTTCACCCTCTGGTAAGCTTGGCACACAACAGTGAGGCTTAACTTAGAGACAATGGGGGTCATTCCAACCCTGGCGGTCGGTGTTAAAGCGGCGGCCAACCCGCCAACAGGCAGGCGGTAAAAAAAATGGAATTCTGACCCTGGTGGAAAACGCCAACAGATACCGCCACTTTAACACTCCGACCGCCACGGCGGGACAAACAAACAGCGCGGCGGTCACCGCCAACAGACAGGCGGGAGACAATGTACCGCCCACCCTATCACAACCCACCAATCCGCCACCTTTTCCGGGGCGGTAGCCCCGCCGATAAAAACACTGCGGAAACAGACATTACGAACGGAAAACCCTCACCTCTACACACTCCACGAGGAATCTGGACAGCATGGAACCCGAACTACACATCCTACCAGTTATTGTCTTCCTGCTTATCTACCAGGAGCACGAACGCCGGCGCAGAAGACAACGGTGAGTACTGCACCTACGACACAGGGGAGGGGGGAGGCAAAAAATTACGGGGACACACATACGCGACACACCCACCCTCACCCTCACCCACAACTACATACACATCAATGCAGAGCAACAACTCAGAGTGACACCCCCAAACCCCCCGGAAGAATGCAAAGACAAAAAAAAATGATCATGAAATTTGAAGTATATTGTACGGCTAAGTAAAAAAATATATCAAACATCCATAACTATATATACATATGTAAATTGTCCTGTCCAAATTGGGTATCAGCCATTGTTCGTGGGCCAATGGGCCTAAACACATGGGCAAAGCCCACACAGGATACCCAAATCCAATGGAGAGAACACTGTAGGGGCATCAGATAGCAAAACTACAGGCACCTCAGGGGGAAGGGAAGGGGGGGCACCTCAGCCAGATGAATCCACGAGGGGCCTCCATGGCCACTGTTCAATCCTGGGGAGTGGAAAGCCACAGTCTCACAAGTCTCTACAGTGGGTGGATTGCCCACTGTGCCATCCTGGGGAGTGCAAAGCCACAGTCTCACAAGTGGATTATAGACTCCACTGGTTCTGGAGGAGGCATGGTGCCCAGAGTGCTTCGTGCAGCCCTGCCCGACACAGATGCGCGCCTCCCCCTTCTGCCAATGGGCCAGCGGTGCTTGAGACGGCGGTGCCCAGTGGAGCGGTGCAGAGACGGCTGTGCCCAGTGGAGCGGTGCTTGAGTTGAAGGGCCCAGTGGAGCGGTGCAGAGACGGCGGTGCCCAGCAGAGCGGTGCTTGAGATGAAGGGCCCAGCGGAGCGGTGCAGAGACGGCAGTGCCCAGCGAAGCGGTGCTTGAGTTGAAGGGCCCAGCGGAGCGGTGCAGAGACGTCGGTGCCCAGTGGAGCGGTACTTGAGTTGAAGGGCCCAGCGGAGCGGTGCAGAGACGGCGGTGCCCAGCGGAGCGGTGCTTGAGATGAAGGGCCCAGCGGAGCGGTGCAGAGACGGCGGTGCCCAGCGGAGCGGTGCTTGAGTTGAAGGGCCCAGCGGAGCGGTGCAGAGACGGCGGTGCCCAGCGGAGCGGTGCTTGAGTTGAAGGGCCCAGCGGAGCGGTGCAGAGACGGCGGTGCCCAGCGGAGCGGTGCTTGAGATGAAGGGCCCAGCGGAGCGGTGCTTGAGATGAAGGGCCCTGTTCAGCGGTTCTTGACTTGAAGGGCCCTGTTCAGCGGTGCTTGACTTGAAGGGCCCTGTTCAGCGGTGCTTGACTTGAAGGGCCCTGTTCAGCGGTTCTTGAGACGGCGGTGCCCTGTTCAGTGGTTCTTGACTTGAAGGGCCCTGTTCAGCGGTGCTTGACTTGAAGGGCCCTGTTCAGCGGTTCTTGAGACGGCGGTGCCCTGTTCAGCGGTTCTTGACTTGAAGGGCCCTGTTCAGCGGTGCTTGACTTGAAGGGCCCTGTTCAGCGGTTCTTGAGACGGCGGTGCCCTGTTCAGCGGTTGTTGACTTGAAGGGCCCTGTTCAGCGGTTGTTGACTTGAAGGGCCCTGTTCAGCGGTGCTTGACTTGAAGGGCCCTGTTCAGCGGTTCTTGAGACGGCGGTGCCCTGTTCAGCGGTTCTTGACTTGAAGGGCCCTGTTCAGCGGTGCTTGACTTGAAGGGCCCTGTTCAGCGGTTCTTGAGACGGCGGTGCCCTGTTCAGCAGTTCTTGACTTGAAGGGCCCTGTTCAGCGGTGCTTGACTTGAAGGGCCCTGTTTAGCGGTTGTTGACTTGAAGGGCCCTGTTCAGCGGTGCTTGACATGTGTGTCCAGGTCACCAGATCCGGCCATGACATGGATTTCACTCGCCACCTGACATGTGGCTGCCGGGCCCTTCGTGCACATCTGTCTTCTCGCTTGCGCGGCCCTCCTGTGCTGCCGTCCCAGGCCCGTGGGTGTCCTCCTGCACACCTGGAATAGGGCTGGTGGGGCCCTCCTGGGCAGCTCACCTGCTGCCGGACTTGTCGGGCGTGCTGCCCTTGCCACCCTTCCCTGCTCGTCTGTGGCCCTTTCCTCCCTTTGGCGGTGTGCCAGGTGGCACCCCACTCCCTGACGGTGCCAGGGTAGTGCTTTTGGAGCCTGCTGTCTTTGGCCTCTCGTGCTGGGCACTGGCTTTCTTGGTTTTGTTTTCAGGGGGTGGGCTGGCCGTCTCTTTACTCCTAGCCGAAGTAGCTGGCCTTGAAGGTGGTGGACTCCAAAATCCTTGGACTATTGTCTTTGTAGGTCCAGGTTTTGTGGTGGCTGGGGTGCTGATTGGAGTCTTATGAGATGGAGGGGGTGGGTCAGTTGTTGGAAAGAGGTCAAGGTTGGAAAGGAAAATCAATTTAGAAAGACAGGGATGGGTAGTTGTAGTGGGTATGGGAGTGGAGGAAGAGGATGTGGTTGTAGGAGAGTGAAGTCTGGTGTCTTTGGGTGCAGGTGCTTGTGCTGGAGGCTGTCGTGAGGTGGATGGCTGTTGGGTGGGTGGCTGCCTGCGTTTGTGTGGTTTGGAAGAGGGGGTGACAGACACACTGGGAGAGGACACAGGGGACGTGTAAATGGTAGTGGGGGTGGTGACTGCACGTGTGCGGAGTGTTCTAGTGGGTGTGCTGGTGATGGACGTAGTGGCTGAAGATGTTGTGCATGCAAGTGTGAGTGGAGACGTCACAGGGAGGGAGGAGGGAGACGAGGCGGAGGGGGACACAGAGGAGGCAGTGGCTGTTGGCATGTCTGCATGTGGATGTTGCTTGGGTGAATGCTTGTGTGAGGTGTGGTGCTTATGTCTGGATGAGCTTCCCTTGGGTGTTGAGGTGTGTGCAGGCTGGTCTGTAGGTGTGTCTGGGATAGGCAGAGGTACAGGGGAGTGGGACTGGGTTGAGGAAGTTGGAGGAGGGAGGCAGGAGACAGGGACAATGGCTGCCGTCAGTGCTGAGGCCAGAGCGTTGAACGATCGCTGATGGGCAGCCTGACCCGAATGAATGCCCTCCAGGTATGCATTACTCCAGTGCACCTCCCTTTCTACACCCTGGATGGCATTCAAAAGGGTAGACTGCCCAACAATGAGCGTCCTCAGGAGGTCAATGACCTCCTCACTGAGGGCAGCAGGGGTAACTGGGGCAGGGCCTGAGGTGCCTGGGGCGAAGGAGATGCCCACCTTCATGGGTGAGCGGGCACGGGGCGAATGCTGAGGGGCTGTTGGGAGGGTGGAGCTGGTGCGCTGGGTGGCGGCTGTACCTGTTGTTGCGGTGGGCACGGATGTTGCCGCCACCACAAGGGAGCTCCCTTCCGAGGACGTGTCTGTGTCGCTGGTGTCACCACGTGTCCCCAGTGTGGAGCTCCCCTCGCCCTCCGTCTCACTGGTGAAATCCGACTCAGTTGCATGGCCCTCCATGGCCATGTGAGATGCAGCTCCCTCGTGCTCCGATGCCACTTCTCCGCTTGATGATGCTAATGCACACATGAACAGGAAGACCACCATAAAACGGGGGGGGGGTGGGGAAACAAAGACATGTTGAGTGCATGCATTGGCGACACCGTTGGCGGAGAGGACAGACACAGAAGCCCCCTGCACTACGCCGCGCACTTGGGGTACACTACTCAATCCGTGGGACATGGCCTACAAGCCTATGGACGACAACTCCACACATAGGTGACACAGGGCCATGAATAGCTGTACTAGGCAACCTACAGAGGTGGGGGGCGGGGGAACAGGGCCATGCCTAACGGAGGGGCCTAGCCTACAGAAATCGCCCTGGCCTAGGGATACCCACAGCCCTCCTCCCCCACCCAGACACCTCCAATGTGCGCAAAATCAGCAGAATGTGCTTGTACTCACCCCCTTGTGTCTGCTGTGATGTCCTCACGTGCCCATCCAAATCGGGGTAGGCCACCGCCAGGATCCGGGACATCAGGGGGGTCAAAGTACGACTGGCACCCCTCCTACGTTGAGAGGCCATCCCCAGCAGAGCCTCCGCGGTCTTCCTGCTCCCGCGGCGGATGTCCTCCCACCTCTTCCGGCAGTGGGTGCCCCGTCTGTTGTGGACCCCCAGGGTCCGGACGTCCTTGGCGATGGCACGCCAAATGTCGATTTTCTGATGGGCGCTGACCTATGTGACATGTACAGGGGGAGAAAAAAAAATAAGATCACCTTCTGCATGCTCGATGTGAGTGGCCCCCCCATCCCCACCCTTGCCATGTGGCACATGCTCTCATCTGTCATTCGATGCATGCCTCATTCGCTCCCCTCCCCACCATCTTTCATTCACCCCACTCAACCCAGGCATTGGCCACAAAGCATGGTCCCAGTGTACTTACCTGTTGGTCTGGAGGACCGTAGAGTAGCGCATACTAGGGGGGGACCCCATCCACGAGTTTCTCCAATTCTTCAGAAGTGAATGCAGGGGCCCTTTCCCCAGTCGCAGCAGCCACTGTCTCTTCCAGTCCGAGGTCAGAGCAGCACTTGCAGTATAGGTCCTCTCCTGTGGATGATCAGGTATCGAGTGATTAAGCAGATAGAAAATGGCGGTCACGCCCGCGGCGGTGCGTACCGCGGTGGTGCGTACCGCGACCGCCGGCGCACATCGTCATTGGCTCCTGAAACCCATAGGGTTCAATGTTAACCAATGCGGCTTTGCGCCGCGGTCTTTGACTGCCTACCGCCACGGTGTGCCACGCCAGCGCATTGACCTCACATCCCACTGTCGCACTTCACAGGTCAGGCAGCCGCCATTTCAAGGGCCCCCATATCTTAATTTCTACTGCGTCACACATACTTTGGCCTTGCATCAACACTCATACAAGCCATTCAATGCATTGAGAATCGTGTACTGTGCAAGCTGTGGGAACGTACCTGTGGGTTGATTGACTCTGTGCTCCATGTTGTCCTTCCTAGGCAGCGTCCGCTGGGACTTGCGAGGAGATGGCGGAATCTTCCCGTGTACAGACCGCTGGTGGACCTGTCGACAATGGAAGAAAGACATGTCATACTGACATACAGGCTTGACAGAGCCACTATACAGGAACTGTGTGCCCAGCTGGAGCCAGACCTGATGTCACCCATCCGCCAACCCACAGGGATCCCCCCTCTAGTGCAGGTTCTGTCAGTACTCCATTTTTTGGCAAGTGGGTCATTTCAACCAACAGTGGCTGTTTCATCAGGGATGTCTCAGCCTATGTTTTCCAAGGTGTTGCCCAGAGTGTTGTCTGCCCTGCTGAAATACATGCGGAGCTACATTGTTTTCCCTGAGGTGGGCGATTTGGCTACAGTGAAGGGTGATTTCTATGCGCTTGGACATATTCCCAACATCATTGGTGCAATTGATGGGACACATGTTGCTTTGGTCCCCCCCAGCACGAGTGAACAGGTGTACAGGAACAGAAAAAGTTATCATTCCATGAATGTCCAGGTGGTCTGTTTGGCTGACCAGTACATCTCCCATGTAAATGCCAAGTTCCCTGGGTCAGTGCATGACGCGTACATCATGCGAAATAGCAGCATCCCTTACGTGATGGAACTACTTCAGAGACACCGTGTGTGGCTAATTGGTGACTCTGGTTACCCCAACCTGTCATGGCTACTGACCCCAGTGAGGAATCCCAGGACAAGGGCAGAGGAACGGTACAATGAGGCCCATGGGCGTACTAGGAGGGTGATCGAGCGGACCTTCGGCCTCCTGAAGGCCAGGTTTAGGTGCCTCCATATGACAGGTGGATCCCTAATGTACTCACCAAAGAAGGTGTGCCATATCATGTATGCTTCACAACCTGGCTTTGCGACGCCAGGTGCCTTTCCTGCAGGAGGATGGTCCAGATGGTGGTGTTGTGGCAGCTGTGGAGACTGCGGAGAGTGAAGAGGAGGAAGACAAAGAGGACGACACAGACAACAGGGACACAGTAATACAGCAGTATTTTCAATGACATACAGGTAAGAATCAACACCGGCTTTTTACATTTACTTAAAGTCTCCTGCCTCTCTACTGTCTGAGTTTCCCCCCAGTGTATGTTAACTGAGTTGTGACTTTCCCTTCCAATTTCAGAGATGTGGGCCCCACTCCGTGTCCTCTGCTTTGTTTCCCCATGGACTACAGCTGTGTGACAGTGGTATGTTGTCATCACAATGTAACTGGACATTTTGGCACGGTTCTGTGTAATACATTTGTTCAAAAATACAGGCAGACTCCAGATTATTTTTGTGCAATAAGTGTGTTTATTAAAGTGCTCAATTTTGGGTAATGGTTGCAATTCGGTGATGGGTGATGGTGGAGGAATGTCCATGGCAGAGTCCAGATTTTCAGTCTCACAGGTGCATTGTCCATATGCCTGTGGAAGGTGGAGCAGGGGCAGTTTAAGGTTGGACAGGGTGACAATGTGGGACAGTGGGATGACAATCAGGGGGTATCCTGTCCTGGCGGGGGTCTTGGCATCCTACTCTGTCTTCTTCCTAGATCTCAGGCCCCGCTTGCGGGGTGGTTCTCCTTCTGCAGGGGGTGGGGTTCTGGTGGCCTGTTGTTCTTGTGGCGGGCCTCCTGTCCACTAGCGCCGGCGGAGGTGGTAGTCTGTTCTTGGTCCATGCTAGTGACAGGGGCCCTTTGTGGTGCCACATGGTCCCGCAATGTGCTGACAATCTGTTTGAGAGCCACAACGATGGTGCCCATTGCGGAACTGATGTTTCTGAGTTCTTCCCTGAACCCCATAAACTGTTCCTCCTGCAGTACCTGGATCTCCTGGAACCTGGCCAGGACCGTCGCCATCGTCTCCTGAGAGTGGTTGTATGCTCCCATGATGGAGGATAGGGCCTCGTGGAGAGTGGGTTCCCTGGGCCTGTCCCCCCCCTGTCACACAGTAGCCCTCCCAGTTCCCCTGTTTCCCTGGGCCTCTGTCCCCTGGACCGTGTGCCCACTACTACTGCCCCCAGGTCCCTGTTGTTGTTGGGGTGGTGGGTTAACCTGGGTGCCCTGTAGTGGTGGACACACCGCTGCTTGATGTGTCCTGGAGACAGAGGCATGGGCCCGCTGGGTGGGTGCTGTGCTGGTGTTCCCAGAGGAGGGGAGGTCTGCTGTGGCCTGTGGCTGTCTGAGGGGAACCGACTGTCCAGAGGTCCCCGATGGGCCGGGCTGGTCATCTGGGTCCAGGGAGACAGAGCTGCTGTCATCACTGTGGGCCTCTTCTGGGGGTGGAATGGACATTTCTGGACCCTCCTGGGCGGTGTCGTGGCATTCGGGTCCTGCAGGGGTATAAGAGTATGGTTATTGCTTCTGTGTGTGCCATAGCGTGCAATGGGTGGGTGCCCGTGTACCCCAGTGCTGGCATTCCCTTGTGGGGGCTGTTGTGACGGTGGTTTGGGGGGGGTGGGTATGTGCAGTGGGCATGCTTAGGTGATGGGTGTCCATGGTTTGTGGTCGCATGCAGGGCTTGGTGTTGGGATGGGTGAGTTGTGATGGTGAGACATTAGCAAGGAGGATGTGTGATGGGGTGGGGGGGAGGGTGGGGGTATGATTTGGCATGCCGGTGGGTGGGGGGGGATGAAGTAGTTGAGATTAGATTTACCAGAGTCCATTCCTCCGCCTACTCCTGCGAGGCCCTCAGGATGCAGGATCGCCAAGATCTGTTCCTCCCATGTTGTAAATTCTGGGGGTTGAGGTGGGGGTCCGTCGCCAGTCTTCTGCACCGCGATGTTGTGTCTGGATACCATGGAACGCACCTTCCCCCGTAGGTCGTTCCACCGCTTCCTGATGTCGTATCGATTTCGTGGATGCTGACCCACAGCGTTGACCCTGTCCACTATTCTTTGCCATAGCTCCATCTTCCTGGCAATGGTGGTGTTCTGCACCTGTGTCCCGAAGAGCTGGGGCTCTACCCGAACTATTTCCTCCACCATGACCCTGAGTTCAGCGTCTGAAAACCTGGGGTGTCTTTGGGGTGCCATGGGGTGGTGTGGATGAGGTGTGGGGTGGTGTTTGTGGTGATGTGGTGATGAGTGTGGTGAGTGTGGTGGTGTGTGGTGTTTTGTGCGTGGATGTTGTGCGAGTGATGGTGTTATGTGCCTGTGAATGCTCTGTACTAGCTGGTGGTGTCTCTCTCTGGCCTTAGTCAATAAATGGTGGTCGTAGGGGTTTGTGGGTGATGTGGGTGTGTGTTTTATATTGTGTTGGGTGTGTGGAAGTGGTGTTTGTATGTGTATCAGGTGTGTGTATTTCAAAATGTACAATGTGGCAGTGTTTTGGAGCTGTGTGTGTATTTTGACCGCGGCGGTGAGTACTGCCAATGGAATACCGCGGTTGAAAGACCGCCGCGTGGATTCGTGGGTCGGAATGGAATGGGCGTATTTCTGTTGGCGTGGCGGTGGAGGTTTGGTCATCACCAGTTTTTCGCTGGCCGTTGGTGTGGCGGACTTTTGTGGATGTCGGGTTTTTGGCGGTTTGCCTGTTGCGGGTCAGAATGACCGTGGCGGTTTCCCGCGCCCGAGGCGGTGTTATGGCGGTCTTCTGACTGGCGGTAAGCGCCTTTTACCGCCGAGGTCAGAATGACCCCCAATGTGTAAATTATGCGTCCACCATTTCAAACAGCAAAATAGTGAAAACACCACAGAAAAATATTCCAGATTAGAAGCATAGAACTGAATTTAACAAATAATACAAGACCAAAACAACAAAAGTCCAATTAGTAGAACTGGAGATATTGCATTTCAACATTTGAAGTAAATGTAGTGCCAAGAATCAGAAAATGCTATTAAATGAAGATATCTAGTAGCGCCAGACTGGGACAAAGTCACAAGCCCAGGCCAACTGCGATGGAGGGTTGGCTGGCTACAGGAAGCCAGTTAGGCCAGCCTTAAATCCTGGTTGCGGAGTTTTGCATGGATCGGCGTTGAAGATGTGTAACGCAGATGAGACGATGCATCAGCTCCAAGATGCAGCAAGGCTGCAGTGTGAGGTCCTGTTGCATCCACATCGAGGATTCTGTTGGCAAGCCTTGTGATGTGAAGGTCGATGTTGAGGATGCGTTGCCCAGACTAGGGGATGTGTGGGTCTAATGAGAGGTGAAGCTGCGATGTGGGGTTTCGTCATTGAGGTTGCCATCGATGGGAGAAGCTTGTGCCAGGGAAAGCGGTGCGCAGCAGTGGTTCCAAAGGCAATGTGTCAAACCCAAGATGTGGGGATCTGGTGCAATGCAAGCCTTTTGCAACAGGTCCAATCCACACAACGGCAGCAATGAGTTGGTTCTGCTCGAGGATGTGCCGCTCAGCCGAGGAGATGTGCTGGTTCTGCTGTTAGATGCATCGTTCAGCAGAGAGGATACACCGGTTCCACTGCAAAGCATCTTAGGGACACTTTTAAGGGCCAAGTACTAGGGTGGCACCAGTTGGCAGGGTAGACACACAGATAGCAGGGTCAAGGTTCAGAGGTAGGGTGATTGGAAATCTTTTATGTCCCTGAGACTTCAGATTAGGAAGCTAGCCAACTAGACCTTGGAGTCACTCTGGGTACTGGGCTCAAGTGATGCAGGTCCAGTTGTTCTCACCCAGGTAGACAACAGCAGGCAGCAGGTCAGCACAACAAAGCAGGAGTCCACCAGAGTGGTACTCCTTCAGCAGCACAGCAGTTGTTCTTCTTGGCACAGTATCCACAGGCCCAGAAGTGTTCTGAAGCAGTGGTGTCTGAGGTTCATTTCTTATACCACTGGTGCTTTTGAAGTAAAGGAGACTTCAAAGACATGCCTTTGAAGAGCACAGATGTCCTCCCTCTCCCTACCCTGGCGCAAGACTAACTTCAGGGGGTATGCAATACTTTGTGTGAGGACAGGACACAGCCTATTTAGGTGTAGGTGAGACTGGGTCCAGCTCCACCCTCCCATCCTGCCCAGGATGGCCAATACAGTTGTACCTAAGCTCCCAATGTGTCTCTCTAGGGGGAATACTCAGAATCCAGCTGCTAACTACACTCAGTCACGTGACCATAGACAGGCTGTAGGCACCAAATGGCTAAGGTAAGAAAATGCCCACTTTCTAAAAGTGGCATTTTCAGAATTGCAATTTAAAATCCGACTTCACTATAAGTTAGGATTTTAAATTGTGATTCCAGGGACACCAAACTTGAAGGAAATATCTCTTCCTATTTGGAAATTCCACTTATAAAATGTAATAGGGTAACTCCAATGTTATCCTATTGAAGTGAAAAACAAATGTAAAACGTTGTCGCTATTAGGACATGTAAAACTTAATCGTACATGTTCTGCCTTATAAATACATTGCACCGTGCCCTCTGGGTTGTCCAGGGCCTACTTTAGGGGTGACATATATGTATGAAAAGGAAAGGGTAGGGCTGGCAAAAGAGGTATTTTTTCAGGTAGACATGACAGTGTAAAACTGCACACACAGACTTTACAATGGCAGAACTGAGCCATGGTTAGAGAGCTACTTAAGTCTTAAGTGGGTGGCACAATTAGTGCTACAAGCTCACTAGTACTATTTAATTGACAGGCCCTGGGTATATGTAGCACCAGTTTAGAAGGGACTTAGAAAATAAATTAAATATCACTATTGGGGATGAACCAATATTACCATATTTTGGGGAGAGAGAGAGAGAGCACAAGCACTTTAGCACTGGTTGGCAGTGATAAAGCGCACAGAGTCCTAATACCAGCAAAAACTAGATCAGAGAAGAAAAGGAGGTAGGCAAAATGTTTGGGGTAAGAACACTCTAAGGCATTCAAGTCCAACACGTGCCTCCCCAGCTAAAAGTGCGGAGAGCTACCCAACTCCTTTGAACTTCACTAAGGCAGAAGAACCTGAAGAGGCCATCAGCATTTGTGTTGTTTGACCCCCAGATGGTGCTCAACCATAAAATACATTTTGTGTAGGGAGATGGACCACCTCAACAGTTCGGGATTTTCACCCCTCATGTGCATGAGCCATCTTAGGGGCCTGTGGCCTGTTTGATCACAGAAGTAAGACCAAACATGTATGGCACAGGTCTTCAAAGTGGGGGGTGGACCCCCCCAGGGGGTCCTCAAGTGATCCCAGGGGGGGCTCCAGGATCTGGCCAAAAGAAGCATTACACAGATAACAGTGTTTTGTTTTAAGCAGAAACATGCTATTGCATTTTTAAAAAGGCCACAGTACTTAACTGCAATGTTTAAATACATCTAGACATATTTAAACATTGCCATCTTTATAAAATAATTGTGAAAAATTCTGAGGGGGTGGCAATGATTTTTTCTTTTCAACGGGGGGGGCGCGCTATTAGAAAGTTTGGAGACCACTGATGTATGGTTTCAATTTCTTCAGTGCCCAAACCATAGCAAAAGCTTCTCTCTCAATTGAACTCCACCTCTGTTTCCTTGGAAGTAACCTCTTGCTAATAAAAGGCTATCAGTGGTTTAGACCCTCCTCATTCAATTGTGATGAGACTATCCTTATGCCATGCTCTGAAGCGTCTGTCTGCGCTATGAATTTCTTCGAGAAGTCTGGAGCCTTGAGCTTGGATTCTGGACGCATGGCCCCCTTGAGGGTAGAAAGGCTTTCTGGAAAGCCTCTGCCCAGATCAGCCTGTCAATGAGCTCTTCAGCTCAGGAGATGGGGTGCACATCAGTACTAGTGATGGAGTCTCGGTAGTCCACACAAAACCTGAGTTTTGGAGTGGTACCTGTTGTGGGAACCTCCAGTACCAACACCACATGGCTGAACCAAGGACTATTAGAAAGCTCAATCACCACTAACACCACCAGCATCTGGAAGACCTCCTCCTTGATACAGGTCCTCACCTTATTTGACAACCTGTACATTTTATTTTCACAGGTAAGCTGTCTCCAGTGCTAATATCATGGACGCACAGGTGTGTGAGTCCACGGGTGAGCAGGAACAGAGAGATAAACTGTCCCAGTAACTGGTAACAATCGCTTTGCTGCTCTGGGGTCAGGGTAGAGGAGAGGTTGACATTTTCCACTGACTCGTCGTGTTCCTGGGTAAATAGGAGGTCTGGGAGAGGCTCGCTCTCCTCATCTTAACACTCATCTGTCACCAAGAGCATGGTCACTTTGGACCTCTTGAAAACGTCTGGGGAAAGACCACTGTAAAGCTTTCAGGTCTAACACGTGTTCCCCCAGCTGAAAGTGGGGAGAGCTACCCAACCCCATAAGACAGAAGAACCTAATGAGACAATCAGCAGTGGTGTTATCTGACACCAGATGGTGCTCGACCGCAAAGTCCATTCCAGGTAGGGCTCCAAGTGAGACTTAAGGTGATTCACATGTTGTACCCTTAAGGGGTTCCTAAGCGGCTCCTAGGGGTCTGGAGATTTACTAAGTAGGTGGATGTCCCCTTGTGCTCCTTCAGTTCATATGGGCCAGCCAGTGATCCTGGAGAACTCTGGGGTCTACTGGCTCCATGACTCAAACTTTCTGGCCAGCATGAAACTCCACCTGAGTGGTCTTCTGGTCGTACCAGAGCATCATGGCTTTTTGACCGGCTTCAAGATTATTTTTTGCCTTTTTCCAGAAGCAGTGCATCTAGTTGCAGTGGGCCAGCCAGTAGCTGACCACACCCTGGGGCATTTCCTGAAAGTTTGCTCCTACCCTTCTTTCACAATGCTCCGAGGTCCCCTAACAGGCTGGCTGTAGAGGAGTTTGAAGGGGCTAAACCCTACTCCTTTGTCACACCTACCTGTAAGCAAAAAGAAAGCATGGAAGGAGTACGTCCCACTTACGCCTCATGGGCTGAGGCAGGCCTATTATCATGCCCTTCAAAGGTGTGTTGAATCTCTACACAGGGCCACTGGTTTCTGGGTGATAAGGTGTGGTTGTAGGAGGCTGGCCTGGTTTGTAGTGGCTACCAAAGGTATTCACACCTTACACCAGGTTCAGATATCTCTTATCAGTGAAATGTAGCCAGTGTCTAGAAGCCAGGCTGCCTAGAGGTACCTGTAGGCAGAACAGCTAGGGCTGAACTAGGAGACATGCAAAGCTCTTGCAATACCACTGTAGTCACACAGTACTCACACACATGAAAGACAATACTCAGTGTTACCAAAAAATAAAGGTACTTTATTTTAGCGACACAATGCCAAAAATACTTTGGAGACTATACTCCCTTAGGAGGTAAGTAAATTACACAATATATACACTAGTAACCAAAAACAGGTAAGTAAATAGTCAGAAATAGTGCAAATAGTGAAAATCACAATAGGTTGCAATGGGCCTAGGGAGAACACAAACCATATACTAAAATAGTGGAATGCGGAAGTCGGTTTCCCACTTAGGCAAGTGTAGTGTGTAGAGGGGCGCTGGGAGTGTAAAAAAGCACCAAAGGTAAGTAAAATATCCCAACCCAAAGCCCAGGACAGCAGGGGTAAAACACAGCAAGTTTCCTAAAACACACTAGAAGTCGTGATTGATGACAGTGCAAGAACCAGAAGAGACTGCAAGACACCAATGATGGATTCCTGGACCTGAAGACCTGTGGAAGAAGGAGACCAAGTCCAAGAAGCACTGAATGGTCCAGGGAGAACAGGAGCTCCTGCTAACCCAGATGAAGGTGCAAAAGAAGAACCACCGGTGAGAAGACAATGTAAGTATTGCACCAAATAAGACAGATGCGGGTTACTGGTTGGTGCAGACGATGTCCCACACTGGTTGGATGAATGCACTCTGGTTCGCATTGCTGTATTCCGTCAAAAAGCATTGGCACATGCAAAGCTTGCGGTAAGCGGAAAATGGCGCTGCCCGGGACCCGGAGGGACCTGATGGCCTCTACTCGGGGGGGGCAGAGGGGGCTCTCAGCAACTCAAAGAGCCCTCTGAATACCAGGCCGCATGCACAGGAGTCCCACAGCACGGGGACAAAGAAGGTGCAAATGGAGGCCCACGCAGCACGACACAAAGGATTCCCACACCACCGGAGAACCACTGAGGAAACTGTGCGTCGCAGAATGCATGCTGGGGGTCTATGCTGTGCTGTGCATGAAGAAATTCTTGGAAGGTCGCACACAAGCCTTAGCAACTGCAAGTCACGTGGTGCATGGGGGTACTGTCTTGCTTGGGGAGGTAAGCTTCTACCTCCCCCAGATTTGGACAGCTGGACATTGGGACTGTCGGAATCACTTTAGTCCACCACCCGTGTCACTGGATCCACGCCTGTCATCAGGAGAGGGGAATCAAGCCACCGGTCGTCGCTGCAGAGAGGTGCCTGCTGAAGCAAGGAAGTGACTCCGTCACTCCACAGGAGATTCCTTTGGTTCTTCTGGTGCAGGCTGAAGACAGGAAGTCCTCGGAGAATGCATGACCCGGAAACTGTTGCAGTTGCTGGCAGGAGCTGAAGGTACAATGTTGCAGAAGTCGTCTTAGCTTCTTTGTTGCAGTTTTGTAGAGTTCCTGGAGCAGTCAGCGGTTGATCAGTCGGTAGACGATGAAGTAAAGGATGCAGAGGATTCCTGCTGGAGTCTTCAATCAATCAGTCAATCAATCAGGGATTTGTAGAGCAGGGCTATTCACCTGTGAGGGTCTCAAGGCACTGGGGGAGTAAGGGGGGTGATGAGGATCAGTTGAAGAGCCAGGTCTTGAGGTCCTTCCTAACTGAGACAGGGTGGGAGATTACCTGAGGTGGATGGGGACGGTGTTCCAGGTCTTGGCGGTGATATGGGAGAAGGATCTTCCTCCAGCTGTGGTTTTCCAGATGCGGGGGACCTTGGCGAGGGCCTGGTCGGTGGAGCGGAGTTGTCTGGCAGGGGTGTAGAAGGAGAGTCTGTGGTTGAGGTAGGGTGGTCCGGTGTTGTGTAGGGCCTTGTAGGCATGGGTCAGGAGTTTGAAGGTGATTCTCTTGTCGATAGGCAGCCAGTGTAGGTCCCTTAGGAGGGTGGAGGTGTGGCTGTGTCGTGGGGTGTTCTTGATGAGATGGGCAGAGGCGTCTTGGCAGTGGTTCGGGCGTAGAGAGCGTTGCTGTAGTCAAGGTGGCTGCTGACAATGGCCCGGGCGACTGTCTTTCTGGCTTTGGTGGGGATCCACTTATAGATCTTTCGAAGCATGCGCAGGGTGTGGAAGCAATCCGATGAGACCGCGCTCATCTGTCGGTCCATTGAGAGCGATGATGAGGACTTCTGTTTTGTCTGAGTTAAGATTGAGGCAACTATCTTTCATCCAAGTGGTGACTGCTTTCATTCCTTCATCAAAATTGTGTTTGGCAGTGGTCAGGTTGTTGGTGAGGGAGACTATCAGTTGGGTTTCGTCGGCGTAGGAGACGATATTCAGTGTGTGGCTTCTGACTATGGCGGCTAGTGGAGTTTCAAGAGGGTGGGACTCAGTGGGAATCCTTGCGGGATGCTGCAGCTGATCTTGGTGGCTTCCGAGAGAAAGGGGAGGAGTCAGACCCTCTGTTTTCTGCTGGTGAGGAACGAGGAGAGTCATTGCAGTGTTGAGTCTCAGATGCCGGCGTTGTGGAGGCAGGTGCCTAGTGTATCGTGTGAGACTATGTCCAAGGTGGCAGAAAGGTCCAGGAGGATGAGGGCGACGGTCTCACCTTGATTGAGGAGGGTGTGAATGTTGTCTGTGGCAGCGAGGAGGGTGGTCTCGGTGCTATGGTTGCTTCTGAATCCTGACTGAGAGGGGTCCAGGATGTTGTTGGTTTCCAGGAAGGTGGTAAGTTGTTTGTTGACTGGCTTCTCAATGACTTTGGACGGGAAGGGGAGCAGGGAGATGGGCCAGTAGTTCCTGATGTCTGTCGGGTCGACGGTGGGTTTCTTCAGTAGAGGTTTGACCTCGGCGTGTTTCCAACTCTCTGGGAAGGAGTCTTGCAATCAGAATCTGAAGAAACACCCAGAGGAGAAACCCTAAATAGCCCTGAGAGGGGGATTGGTCACCTAACCAGGTAAGCACCTATCAGGAGGGGTCTCTGACGTCACCTGCTGGCACTGGCCACTCAGATGCTCACAGAATGCCCAACCACCTTGGAATCCAAGATGACAAAACCCAGGGACACCCCGGAGGAGCTCTGGGCACCATCCCTGGGGTGGTGATGGACGGGGGAGTGGTCACTCCCCTTTCCTTTGTCCAGTTTCACACCGGGGCAGCAGGGACTGGGGGTCCCTGAACCAGTGTAGACTGGATTATGTAAGGAAGGCACCATCTGTGCCCTTCAAAGCATTTCCAGAGGCTCTTGGGAGGATACCCATCCCATGCCTGTAACACCTATTTCCAAAGGGAGATGGTGTAACACCTCTCTCCTAAAGGAAATGCATTGTTCTGCCTTCCTAGGATTGAGCTGCTCAAGCCCCAGGAGTGCAGAAGCCTGTCTGTGAGGTGGCAGCAGCTGGGACTGCAGTGAAAACCTCAGATGACTGGTATGGCAATTCTGGGGGTCCATGGTGGAGCCCCCAGGGTGCATGGAATTGTGCAACCAATACTGGAATCAGCATTGGTGTACAATTCCCAGTTGTTAGACACCTTACATGGCCATATTCAGAATTACCATTGTGAAGCTGTACATAGGTATTGACCTATGTACAGAGCACATTTAAAATGGCGTCCCTGCACTCACAAAGTCCGGGAAAATGGGCCCGGACAATGTGGGGGCACCTCTGCTAATGCAGGGGTGCCCTTACACAAAGGTACTTTGCACCCAGCCCTCAGGGTCTGAAGGTTTGATATATAAAGGTGACTTATAAGTGACCTGGTGCAGTGAAAATGGATGTGAAATAGTGCATGCACTTTTTCACAGAGGCTACAATGCCAGTCCTGAAGAAGCCTTTGTATGGTCTCCATATGGGTGGCAAAAGAAATGCTGCAGCCCATAAGGATCCCCTGGAACCCCAATGCCCAGGGTACCTAGGTACCATATACTAGGGACCTAGGTTCCATATACTAGCGACTTATAAGTGACACAGTTAAAATACACTGACAAACAGGGCAAAAGTAGGGGTAACCATGCTAGAAAGAGGCTACTTTCTCACAGTAGTGAACTTGTAGGTTATCCCACACTCATCCCACATTTTAATTCATGTACGCAGACATGAAGTTAGTGCTTCTGCCAGTCTTGACTTCCCTGGAGAACCCCACTTGGGTAAAAATACCCATCAGAGCTCTAACCACCAGAGGTGCAGTCCCTGGCCTCAGAGGAATGGTCTCTGGGTAGTAAGTGGCATGGTCCACCAGGACAAACCTGTTGCCTAACAATGTCTTGTGTTCCATGGCTCCAATGATGTTGATGCCCATCCTTTCAAAGGGAGTGCCTATGATGAGTAATGGGGTCAGGGGGGCTTTGTGCTTTTTCCTGACTTCCCACTGGTCTGGCAGGTGGAACAGGACCTATAGAATGCATCTGAGGCCATCTTCACCTGGGGCCAATAAAAGTGGACAACAAGCCTAGCAAAGGTCTTGTCTTGCACTAGATGTCCTGCCAGGGGTAAATCATGAGCCAAACCCAGTAGGCAGGTCTTGTTACACTGGGGAACCACAGGAGGTCATTCTCCCAGCAGATTAGGTGATCCCCAGAGGCGTTACCTGTGGCCTGGGCTGCAGCTTGCCCCCTCAAGACCTCTAGAGTGGGACACTCCTCCTGCGACTTGCAGAGCTCCTCCCTGGTGGGCCTACACTCAACTTGCCAGCAAGCTCAGACAGGTCACTTAGAGCAGCGATGTCCTTCCTGGTTGGCTCGGAGGCCTCCTCCTCAGGGACCCTGTCAACCTCGACCTGAGGGTCTGGTTCATTATGTCTCTTGCCCCTCTCCTTTTTGGCAGCAGTCAGGGCCATTGTTCCAGGCTCCAGGTGCCCTTGATGCCCCTCACGGTTAGCTATGGACTGTGTGGTCATCCAGACCTACTCAGGCAATCCCAACTTCTCAAAGTGTGATCTGAGCTCTACCTCCCACCAGACCTTGTGCTCCAGGACATTGCCTAACAGACAATCTACAGGCATAGCAGTGCTCACAGCTACTTTCAGAGAACCTGAGACCACAACCTCTCCACTCAAAGGGAACCACTGCCAATGGTAGATGGCTCTCACAGTTGATAGTGACTATGTCTTAGTGTACTGTCTTTAGCAGGACCTGATCTGCAGACACCAGCTGATACTTCACAGTAGTCACGCTGGTTCCTGTGTCTCACACAACCTCCAATTTTTAGCCATTGATGGTGACCTACTGCCTATATTTGGAAGTATTAGCAGGCATAGGGGCTTTTGGCACCATCTCCTTATCCCCAAGGAAAACTAGGATCACCTCCGTCTGTTACCCAGAGCTAATTGGGACTATGTCATCCCCAGGTGCTACACTAGCCAACCCAGGTGTGTGCCCACCAGTGAAGGGGCTGTGCCCCCCTAGGGCATTTGAAGTTTACTTTGGAGTGCCCATACTTGAAGTACTCAGTACACTTGGGTACAGACCTCACTGTCTTGTGATCAAAGAACCCTTTTTTCCTAGGATCAGGCTAGGATTGGTTACCACTATTCCCTTGGGAATTATTTTGGTGGCCTTTAGAGAATTCCTTGCTTTTAAGTTTTTCACCTCCCTCTTTTTTTTGGTGGGAACCCCGCCACCTTTGTGGGAGTCTACCCCACATACCTTTTTTGGAAACTCTGGTACTGTCCCAGAGTTCTGCCTCCTCAGCAATCTTTGCAGGGTCACTCAGATTACTCTCAGCTAAGTGCTGGTGCAGCTCTGTAAAACAAACACTGAGCATGTGATCCTTCATGATTAAATTATACAGCCCAACATAATTGTTTACATTCATTGCTTTGCTAAAGTAATCCACAAAATCTACCCAAGACTGGTTGAGGAGCTTTTGGCTATCCCTGAACCTTTGGTGGAACTTTTCAGGGGTAAGCCCAAATTTGGCAAGCAAAATTGGCTTAATGTGGCTGTACTTGGCCTGGTCCCCTGCCTCTAGTGTGAGCAGTGTGTCCCTCCTCACAGTAGGCATGTGTTTCCACAGACTGCCTCCGTGCTCTTAAGGTACCACGTGATTCCTCAGTGCAACCTCATAGGCAGAAAACCATTTATCCATGTCATCTCCTGCCACATAACTAAGGACCAAATCCTCGGGCATGTGAACCATTTTTTCTCCTTCAGGTACTGTGGGTATGCTGCTACCTACACTGCTGGGATCTGCCTGCCTAGCTGTGATATCCACACATGAGCCAGTAAGGTTCTCCTTTCCTCTCCTCTGCCTCCATTTCAATGCAGCCATCTGTAGCTTAAACTTTCTCTCCTCGCGCTCCCACCAGTTCCTCTGATGACAGGTCACTGGAAGAGATACTGGTCCCTGCTTTGGCAGGAAACTCAATTTCAGGGGTCAATCCTCCCCTTCAATTACAGCTGGTTCCTCAGAAGAGTCATCCTCTGGCCCCTCGATCCCATCATCCTCTCCTGTGGTCTCACCCAGTACAGACTGAGATTCTGCCCAGGTCCTCAGCACCTTTTGCAACCCCACCTTCCTGGTGGTGCTCTTGACAGGAAGTCCTTTGCAAGCAAAAAAACGGATGGATTAAACCCAGATCTGTGACTGGGGGTGAATGTTTGATTTGCTGTGCATTCCGTCCATCATCTGTTGTTTTTGCATTTGTTGCCCTAAGTGGGAAGAGTATGCCCAGACGTGGGTCCCGTTCTTGCTATGCCACCAGACTCAAACTAGCCTGGTTGATGAAGGGTGATACCCTGAAACCGGTTCCAGGATGCTTGTTTCTGGTTCAGCGAGGTCCTGGCCTGGCAGTTCAGGCTGGACTGTCCCCATAGGGAACAGGGTCAAGATTGATTTGCATATGGCTCGGTCCAAACTGGAATGGCATGGCGAGCAAAAAAACTGATGGTTTAAACCGCAGATCTGTGACTGGGGGTAAATGTTTGATTTGCTCTTCATTCCATCCAGCATCTGTTGTTTTTGCATTTGTTGCCCCAATGGGAAGATGATGCCCAAACGTGGGTCCTGTGCTTGCTATGCCACTAGATTCAAGCTAGCCTGGCTGATGAAGGGTGATACCCTGAAAACTGTCCCAGGATGCTTGTTTGTGGTTCAGGGAGGACCTGGCCTGGCAGTATGGGCTGGACTGTTCCCATGGGGAACAGGGTCAAGACTGATTTGCATATGGCTAGGTCCAATCTGGAATGGCATGTCAAGCAAAATACCTATTTGGATAAAACCCAGATCTGTGACTGGGGGTGAATGTTTGATTTGCTCTGCACTCCGTCCATCATCTGTTGTTTTTGCACTTTGCAGGAAGTCCAGGCACCTTGCAGCAGGCCTTGAGCTGGGCCAGAGCGTATACCACTATATTGGCCAGCTCAAATCCCAATCTTGTAGGTGTAGTTGTAGCTCCAGCAGACAGACATTATTTTGTGAAAAATCAAAAATACCAATCAGGAGGAACAAAAAATGTGAACTGGCCTTAGATAGTGTACCCCAAATCACTGTATGGTACTGCACAAACACAAGTCACATTTCACTGCTGATCACAAATGTTAGAAATTGGGTTGTTGTTTGAATGGGGTATGAGCTTTGGTCAAGCAGTCACCATATTCCTATTCAGTGTAATGTATAGGCAAACCCTAAATTAATCTTTTACTCTCCCTGGTAGCTTGGCACAGAAGTCAGGCTTAACTTAGAAGCAGCGTGTAAAGTATCTGTGCAATACTTCAGACAGTAAAAACACCACACAAAAATATTTCACACCAGGGTCTAACAATAGACCTGAATTTAATAATAGAAAAAAACAATACCAAAATGACATCGGGTCCAATTAACAAAACACAAGATATTGAATTTCAAAGTTTTAAGTAAAAATAGTGCCACGAAGCACATAGCTATATTAGGCTATCTGGTCATGGCATGTCAAGCAAAATACCTATTTGGATAAAACCCAGATCTGTGACTGGGGGTGAATGTTTGATTTGCTCTGCACTCCGTCCATCATCTGTTGTTTTTGCACTTTGCAGGAAGTCCAGGCACCTTGCAGCAGGCCTTGAGCTGGGCCAGAGCGTATACCACTATATTGGCCAGCTCAAATCCCAATCTTGTAGGTGTAGTTGTAGCTCCAGCAGACAGACATTATTTTGTGAAAAATCAAAAATACCAATCAGGAGGAACAAAAAATTTGAACTGGCCTTAGATAGTGTACCCCAAATCACTGTATGGTACTGCACAAACACAAGTCACATTTCACTGCTGATCACAAATGTTAGAAATTGGGTTGTTGTTTGACTGGGGTATGAGCCTTGGTCAAGCAGTCACCATATTCCTATTCAGTGTAATGTATAGGCAAACCCTAAATTAATCTTTTACTCTCCCTGGTAGCTTGGCACAGAAGTCAGGCTTAACTTAGAAGCAGCGTGTAAAGTATCTGTGCAATACTTCAGACAGTAAAAACACCACACAAAAATATTTCACACCAGGGTCTAACAATAGACCTGAATTTAATAATAGAAAAAAACAATACCAAAATGACATCGGGTCCAATTAACAAAACACAAGATATTGAATTTCAAAGTTTTAAGTAAAAATAGTGCCACGAAGCACATAGCTATATTAGGCTATCTGGTCATGTCGGACCAGGACAAAGACACAAGGTCAGGCCGACCCTGGTGGAGTGTTGGTCGGCTGTGTGGACACATTTAGGCCCACTGAACAAAGTACCTTAAATCCTAGTTCTTGAGTGTTGTGTGGATCCGTGTTGAGAATGTATTCTCAGCCAAGGCAATGCATCAGTTCCTAGATGCAGCGAGGCTGCGATTCAATGGTCCTGTTGTCTCAACATTGAGGATCCTCTTGAAGAGGCTTGCAATGTGAAGGGTGGTGTTGAGGATGCTTTGCGCAGTCGAGGAGAGACTTTGGTTCGGATTAATGGTGAAGCTGTGATGCAGAGTTTCAACGTCATGGTCAAGACTGCCATTGAAAGGAGATGCGAGGAGTTTGCAATGGAAAAGCATTGCACAGTGGCAGTTCCAATGGCAGTGGTTTGAACCCAAGATGTAGGGATGTGCGTCGATGCATCCCTTAACAGAGAGGATGCAAAGCTCCCCATCAGACTGCAGTCCAGCAAAGAGGCAGTCCTTCAGCAGCACAAGAGTCCTCCTTCCTTGCAGAGTATCCACAGGTCCAGAAGTGTCCTGAAGTGGTGGTATCTGGGTTCCATTTCTTAAACCCAGTGGGGCCTTTAAAGTGGGAAAAACTTAAAAGGCATGTCTTTGAAATGCACAGAGGGCATCCCCTCCCTGCCCTGGTCCTGACTAACTACAGGGGTATGCAGCCCTTTGTGTTAAGGCAGGCCACAGTCTAATCAGATGTAGGTGAGGCTGAGCCTAGCTCCTCCCTATATTCCTGCCCATGATGGACCATCAAGTCACATGTAAGCTCCTTTTGTGTGTGGCTGTCTAGAGGGAATACACAAAATCCTGTTGACTAAAGCAAGAAAATGCAAACTTTTCAAAAATTGCATTTTGAGAATTGTAGTTTAAAATCCAACTTAACTCTAAGTTAGAATTTTAAATTGTGATTCCAGAGACATCAGACTTGGATGAACTATCTCTTCCCATCTGAAAATTACACTTGCTATAATAGTGCTACTCCAATGTTATCCTATGGGAGAGATAGGCCTTGCAGCAGTGAGAAACATGCACGTGCTTCCTTTTAAATACACTTCACCCTGCTCCCTGGGTTTTCCAGGGTCTACCTTAGGGATGACTTGTATGTATAAAAAGGGAAGCTTTGGGCCTGGCAAAAGGGTTTTTTGTGTCAGGTCGACAGGGCAGTGTAAAACTGCACATACAGCTCTGTAATGGCAGGCCCGCGTCATGGTTAGAGGGATACTTAAGTGGGAGGAAAAATCATTGCTGCAGGCCCACGAGTAGCCTTTACAGGCCCTGGGTACCTGTATTGCCACCTTACTACTGACATAAATAAATGAAATATGCCAATTGGAGATTAATCAATATTACCATATTTAGTGGAGACAGCACTTTAGCACTAATTAGGAGTGGTAAAGTGCACTGAGTCCTAATACCAGCAACAAAAGAGGTCAGAAAAGTGGAGGAGGTAGGTAAAATGTTTGAGGGAAGGCCACCCTAATGCTCTCAGGCCTACGACTCAGCAACTCATATTTTCCCAGGATTGGAAAAAAATGATCCATTTGAGCATATCAATCACTTTTGCCAGTGCTTGTCAGGGAAAACAGTTCAGTTCTGGTACAGACTGGATAATGTGAAGCAGTTGCCAAATGTCAAATGACGTCTTCTGTCCTGGAATAAAGGTGCATTGGTCAGAGCAGATCAAATAGGGCAATAATTATCTTGTCATTGGTGTTAAGCATCGGAAGTGGCCAATACGATTTCGCTTCCAATAAATTCCGTCCTGGTTTTGAGAAGGACAGTGTCAACTACTCTTAAATGCTGTGGGGAAATTATCTCTGTACCTTTGCCTCTCATTTACTTCTTCCAGTGTTTGGGGGTCAAAATGTCAACATATGTAGCACAAAATTCCGCTGGGATCGCCTAACCCTATATAATATGAAAAGAATGAAACACATATTTGAAAAGTAACAAAAAGGATAGAAATCAGTTTGTAACATATTTTAAATCTGTTCAAAAATGTTATTATCGGATACGTATTTCTTTTAAAACATCTATTACACATCCAGAATGATATATATTATGTTACATCTGCTTAGTATTTATTCCACAATTCATTTTTCATGGATGCTGTGGTACCAAAAAGCTTTCAGCACTGAGGACTGGGGCAACATTTGTTTGCTCCAGTTACTACTACCAAAGCAACTGAATATCGCATAATGGATTCACCTTGTTTTCTACACCAGTAGAAAGTTTATATAAAATTGTCACAGAGCCGTTCTTAAAGATTGCAGGTCATGATTCTATGTCTCATTAGAGTACATCAGGTTTGCCAAGTTAAATGTAAACAGTTTATGCGTAAAATTATACGCTACTTTGTAATATGGAAGACAACTTTGCTAGGAGGAAGACTTTGCAAGGAGAATGGCTCTGTTAGCTGAATGTTTACTTCTGACATGTGTACTGATTCGAAGGTCGTGAATATAAATGTCATTAAAGCAGACTCACCCTTTCATCCTACCGAACTTAGGGCCAGATGTAGCAAAACTTGGTTTGCGACTCGGAAATTGCGACTCCGAGCGACTCGCAATTTCCGAGTCGCAAAACCATATGCAGAACAGTGTCTCAGACACCGTCTGCGAGTCGCTATGGGGTCGCAAAGACCCACCTCATTAATATTAATGAGGTGGGTCGCAAATTGCGGCCCCATAGCGACTATGGGCGCTCACTAACATGGAGGCCTGCTGTAGTCAGCAGACCTCCATGTCCGTGACTGCTTGTCAATAAAGCTGTTTTTTTTTTTTTAAGTGTAGCCCGTTGTCCTTAAAGGAAAACGAGCTGCACTTAAAAAAAAATCCGAAACCTTTCGGAATTTTTTCAGGGCAGGTAGTGGTCCCTTGGACCACTACCTGCCCTGAAAAAATATTGTGGGGTCCATTCACAAAGGGGAAGGGGTCCCATGGGGACCCCTTCCAATTTGCGAGTGGGTTACCATCCACTTCAAGTGGGTGGTAACTGCGACTCCATTTGCGACCGTGTATGAATTGCATCCCACTGCGAGTCGCAAATAGGAAGGGAACACCCCTGGGGTGACCCCTTGCGAGTCGGAAATGCATTTTGCGAGTCGGTTCCGACTCGCAAAATGCATTTCTGCATAGGAAACTCCGGTTTGCGACTCGCAAATGGCAATTTTTGCCGTTTGCGACTCGCAAACTGTTTCCTACATCTGGCCCTTAGCAACGTCTATTTAAAGCGGTATAAAAAGCAAGTCATTGATGCAGAGCATGAACAAGCGTATTAATCATCTGGAAATAATGCCCTAGTTGGCGACTCTGTCTGTCATCACGCAAGTGAATGTGATAAGCGACTGGCTGGCAGTGATGCATATGTGGCTATTTTGGGTTTGAAGTGCCATCTGCACCTAGCCCACAAACATTCCTGCTTCACCTTCAGACGTTCCCCAGCTGCCCGCGACAAAGACAGAAAGCGCAAGGGCTGCTTCAAGCCATCTGCTACTTGAATCCCCTCCAATGGCTACACCACAATGTGCAAAAGTAACAGCTGGAAGAGAAAGGAAAAGCAGGATTCCTACGTGCTACATCTGTTTAAAATAGATTAAAGAAGAACTCTTCAAATGCTGAATGATTTTTCACCGGCCCTTAAACCTAAAGGACTGTAAAGAAGGCAGCTGACTTAGACATTTTCTTTCATTATTATGAACCATACAAATAGGGGCATATTTATACTTGTTTTGCGCCAAATTTGCGTCATTTTGTTTACGCAAATTCAGTGCAGAACTAACTCCATATTTATGCTTATACGGGTTTAGCACCAAATTTATAGCACCAAATTTATGGAGTTAAATTAATTTTTTGGACCTGGAAACCTACTTTGCATCAATGAGATGCAAATTAGGCGTTCACGTGCAAAAAATGACTCTATGGCCTTAGTGCCATATTTATTTCCCCGTGCTGAAATCACGCAGAGGTGGGCAGGAGCGGTCAAATAATGGTGCAAAGCTTGCTTTGCACCATTATTTAACACCTGGGCCAGGGCAGGCGTTAGGGGACCTTTGGGCCTGTTTCCATGGTGGAAGAATATGTAAGTACAGGTAAGTATTTTTTTTTTTAAAGTGCCTTTGGGGGGCCTGAAATAGGCCCGCCTACATGGCACTGGGTGCAATGACCATGGCCAGGGGACCCTGGTCCCCTGTGCTGGCCATTGGTGTGGTGGGCATGACTCCTGTCTTTTCTAAGACAGGAGACATGTGGTATGGATGATTTTGTGTCAGAAAATGACGCTAGGCAGGTTATAGTCGTTTGTTTTTACTCTAACCTGCCTAACGTCATTTGTTTTGGTGGAAAATCCCCTTCTTCCATACCGCCAGCCCCAACTGGCTAACATCATATTTTTTTATGCTAGCCTACCCTTTGCACCGGCTTGCACCATGCCATAAAATATGGTGCCTGGCTGGTGCGCAGAAATGGTGCAAGCCGGTGCTAAACCTTTTGGTGCAAAATTGTGTTAGTGCAGTTTTGCACCAAAAAGTATAAATCAGGGCCATAGTGTCTTAATCTACACTCATTATTTTAGTTTTTCTTGTTATAATGTAGAAGGGGAAAATGTTAATTTAAAAACAAAATGGAAAGGCATTTTAAGAAAATGAAAACATAAATCTAGATAGAAAATGTCCCAAATTGTCATAAGACGTTCATCTTAACAATGACTATCTGCTGTCTGAAGGGAGCCCCTTTCTAAATTATCTATAAAATACTCCCCCAGATGGTGGTATGGTGATGGTACCTTGAGTCGCTTTTATGTACTTTTATGGTTCTAATTGTGTATTGTACTGCAACAGTTGTGTTTATAATCATGCAATAAAGTTATTCATTCATTCATACTGCCTTTCTATGTGCTTTGACCCCAGAGCCAACAGGTTGGTTGCCCTAGCATAATTTATTTAGTACAGTGTGCGGAAAGTGTTTTAATTATAAGGGTTTCATTTTTTCAATTTCATGGAATTAAGCATTGGGGGTCATAATGGGCAACGGAAATACCATTGTTAAATTTTTCAAAGCTATTAAGTCAATTTATAGTAACAAAACAATGCATCAAGTCATGATATTAAGGTCCTCATTACGAGTGTGGTAGTCTTCAGACCACCATACTCGCTGTGGTGGTCAGGACCTCCACTGTTGCGGTGGTCCAACTGCCAAATTAAAAGCCTGGGGATCAGACTGCTAGGGTTTTTCCACCACCGTCATGATCCATGAGCCTGGTGGCCTGTTGTTGGTGGAGATCGTAATCTGCCAGGGCAGCACTACATGCAGTGCTGCCCTGCGGATTACAACCTTTTTCTCCGAAAGCCTTTTCATGGAAATAACAGTGCCATGAAAAGGCTGGTGGAGAATATGTGCAGGTGGGCCCCCTGCCCAGCTCCTTCGCAATGTTCACTGCAATGTTTGCACCTTGCGGGCTACAGCATTGCAGCCAGAAACAATGCTGTAGCTTGTTTCTGGTTAGGTTGGCAGGTAGAAACTCTTAATAACTCTGGTGGAGTGGTCACCACGAAGGCAGTGGCCACCCTGTCTGAAGTTTGGCAGATGGGCATTCCCATCCACCAAACTCTTAATTAGGTCCTAAGTCTATTTACACTTCTATGTGGAGGTCACTGGTAGGAAAAAGTTAGGTGCGTAGTGGGCCAAAGTCGCATAATCTGAATGTGTGTAATTTATTACATTTTGGGATAGTTAAGTAAAATGCTAAATCAGCACTGGGATACATTTGTAGAGCAAAGTGCATCCTCGCCCCAGAAGGAGAGAGGACGCATTTAAATCTAAAAAATAGCACAAAACCTAGGTGCTGCAAACACTTGCATTCTGTTACATCTTGTTGTTCCTGTGCTAAATTGTTGCAGCAAACAACATGTAATTACGCAACATAATAGCGTAATTTCAGGAATTGTGTGCTATGTGCGTAATAAAAATGATCAAAATTATGCAAGATTTTGCTTCTGAAACATAACTTTCGCCAGGGACTACAGAGGTAAATTGTGTTTTTATTGCTCCACATCTCAGCAAGGTAGAGACTGTTTCTTTATTAATGTCAACATTAAAGTTTTAATCATGGGGAAGGCTTGCTTTACTTTGGTGTCGGAGATAAAAATAGGCATATTTGTTGACACTTGAAACTATTTAAAGCCATTGTGGGTACGTAAAAAGTACTCTTGCCGGAATCTTTTATGCAATCTTACATGTGGTTGCCCATCAGCCCTGAAAAATCCATCCCCTTTGAAGTAAAAAAATAAAAACAGTGCACAGTCCTATTTCTACTAATTGTATATGAATATTCCCAGAATATTCCCATTTACAAGTTTTGGGACTAATTCTAAAAGGCATGTAAGAGTAGGTAAAAGAGGTCTATAGGAGTACGGTGTTACCTACTTCAAAATGCCTTTGTGAATAGGTCCCACTTTGGCCTGGAAGATGACAATTGATAACATCTGCTCTGTACCTCATATGCAGCTCACGTTCACAGTAGTCTGAAATTTGTAATGAGAATCATGAAGATGAACAAAAAAGCACAATGCCAAATCCTGTCCTGAAGTTAAAAAAAAATAGGTACAGACTAGGAAAACCCTTCAGATTCACAAGGAGCAGAGAGGTATACTAATTACACCAACTGAAGTTTATGTTGTCCAAGTGGAATAATATATTTATATCGAATGAATAAAATTAGCATCACATATGTTGTGGAACAGATGTGCCAAAACTGATAAGAAAGTACAGACCATTGCGCTTTTATGCCCAACTAAATTGTAAAATATGTGGACAGATTGTTAAATAGATAATTATAAAAAGGAACAGATTTTATTTAAATGCTTGTCAGAGGAGATAGTGGTATTATTAACAATCCAATGAAAAAATAAAGAGTGCCTCACTTCCTGAAGAATGGAACTTAAATTACTTTTCTACAAGACACCCACCTTACCTCCATGCATTCATAAATACATTTAAAAAGTATGCTTTTACTTATAATAATATCACTATGATCGAATGTTATATTATTATTATAATAATATCACTATAATGGAATGTGCAACTTAATAATAAAAAAATCAATATAGATAGGTGATCATTATTGCAGATGATAAATGCTGAACCCCTTATTGTCCGTTTCATCACATCCCAATTACCAATACGGCCATAGTTGGGGATGTGTCAATGTGACAGACACAGCCTTGGCAGAAACTCAAGTGCAGAATAATACTTGAACTTGAACTTCTCTTGATGAAATGATCAGTCATTTAGGCTGTCTACCACACTGGGCAATATTGACATAACAAAGTAAAAATATACACTAGACCAGTGGTTCTCAACCTTTTGACTTCTATGAACCCCGCTTCATCATTGCTGGAAACTGGGCACCCCCCCAATGAATCATTGTTGGAATCCGGGGACCCCCCCCCCCACTGAGTCAGAAGTAGAAGCTGGGGATCCAGGCCTGAACACTATCAAGGATTAGAACCACAATACAATACACAATACGCATCCCATCAAACACATGCACAAGTGAAAAAACAAATAAAATTAACAAAAATTGAAATAGTAATTTTAATAGGAAGTTTTGAGCTTTTCTAAATTCAATTGGAGCCACATATCAGGCATACTATATTCTGTTTGATCCACCTGAACTGCTCACATAAATCAATTTGAGGATAATAAAATTTTTAGCTTCCAATTTCAAATTCCTCAAAATTTACAGTACATTTTAAAATTTTCAACTGTACGTTTAGCTATTTATTTATTGACACTTTATTAATCTGTTAATATTAGTTAATTTTCTAAGCACTATAACCCCTTGAGGAGGCTTTGTGGACACCTATGGGCTCCCAGACCACAGGTTGGGAACCACTGCATTAGACTTCTTTACAAACAACATGGTTACAAATTTGCAAGGGGGTAACTTGCTTCTAACAAATATGTGGCCACATTTTCTTAGAACACGTCCTGATTCACAATTGTTCCGGGAATGTTGGGCACTCATTCACATTTTTTTGACAAGTCCTCTTTGCATGCTAACACCAAATGCATTCCTGAGGGTCTTGTGTTCATTAGCTAATGTGAGCCATATTGGTTGATTGTCTCCTGATATCAGCATGCTCCTGCATCTTCACTCATCTGCCTTATGGGCCTTGTTGGGTAATGAACAAAATGTGTTACTAACCATAAAACGGTATTTCAAGGGTTAAAATGGACTTCTAAACTTCATTGTCCCATTTTATACATCAGTACATAATGCATACTATTGCAAAAATGCAAGCATCGTAATAAACTGAACATATTCTGCAGTTTCGTCATAGCTCTTGTGAAAAAGGTTCATATGGTGGCGTTCAACACATAAATGCCATGCAGCCGTTATTAAGGTGCCAAACTGGACTTCAGTAGTTGCTACGAAATAATCGCCTATTCAAATCTGATACTTGCGTCATTTTTGAGAGGCATGAAATATAATTGACTGGTTAAAATTCTGCTGTTTCCAGGTGCACAACAACTGTTTTTGGCAGTTATCATAATGAACAGAATTCCTCCATATTTTAAATAGCTAAAAAAAATAATTCCAAGATATAAATGATTTTTCACATGCTGCCATTTTGATCCTTGAGTGGCCACTATCCTAATGATTATCCTGCTAAGTTTGCATCCATAAATAAAACATAAGCTTGAGAAATTGGGTTGTTGGTGGTTGGGGTGTTAGCCCTTTTTTAAACAACGGACATAGACCCCGCCAGGGTGAACCATAAAAAGTTACTAAACTAACATGTGCCTAACCATGGGTAGCTTGGCACAAAAATAAATCAGACTCAACTTCAGACAGTGTGTAAAGTATTTTTGAAGCACCCAAACAGTACTAAGTTAAAAACACAACAGAAGAAAAACCCACACCAATTTAGAAAATAGAGTAAACCGTAGTAAATTTGTTGACATGAAAACAAAAAAAATGTAATCAGAAGAACTATAGTTATAAATTATTAACGTTTTTAGTCAAATCTAGCACCTAAATGGTTAAAGCGCCAACTGTGGACACTTACTTGCACAAGACCGTGCCTAAGTCGCAAAGTATGGCTGACCACAGGTTGGATACAAGAAGTGGATTGGGCCCAGTCAGTGCTTACATTCAGATTTAGAAGAAATTCTGGTGAAATAGTTCTGAGAATGTAAAGTTCAGCAAGGCAAGACTGCAGGTGGTGTCCAAGGAGGGAGCTTTGTTGCCGGGGAGCCGCTGCGTAAAGTCATAGTGATTAGTTCTACATTCAGACTTAGTCACTTTTATGGAAGCCAAAAATCCTGAGTCGGACAAGGCAGGAGTCTGCAGCTGATGAGAGATCCTGGAGACCAGATATCTCTTTGAAAAAGGACCACTGATCAGGATTTTCTGCTGTGGCGATGAACATAGCTGGAGCAGCTGCAAAGTCAAGCCATCCGGTTAAGCACCTTAGGCAGATCGACGATCTGGTTCGTCTTGGCCTCCCTTGATTCTCAGAGCCGTTCCTAGCTAGCAGTTTCCTAAATTCCAATTCCAATGGTCCAGGACTGGAGGGGCACCACTTGAGGGCCTAGGACTCATCCAGGCTGTGTCTAGGTGTAAGCTTAAGATGGTGGGAGCCTGTTAAATGCCTATGACTCTAAACCGGAGGCCGTAAAATAGCCTGTAGATTCACTCTGGGTTCAGATGGAGAAGCAGGCCTCAAGCAGGACAGGCCCCTGAAGGTTTAAGGCAGGCACCAGGCTGCACAACAATTCTGCCTGGTGTAACAAAGCAATCTTGTTGAGTACACAGAAGGTAGTCCTGCAAGGTCCTTGGGGTCCTTCTGCAGGTCCAGAAAGTGAACTGAAGAGTGGATCTAAGGACCCTATTTTTATGCCTGGTGCCTTCTTTGATGTGGGAAAAGTTTCTAGAGGCTTCTCTCTAAAGTGCCTGGAATTTCCTAACTCCCCTACCCTGGCTCCAAGCTGTCAGCAGGGACAATGAGGAAGTGATACGCCTGCTGTGAGAAAGCAGAGCACAGTCTATTCAGTTGCAATAGGGGCTGTGCCCAGCTCCACCCCCATCACCCCAGCTGGCACACTTAATCCCTCTATTGTGTGACTGTTTAGGAGGAATTAACAAAGTCCAGCTGCCAACTACACCCAGTCATGTCACCTAGGGCATGTTTCAGGCACCTAATAGCAAGAGCAACAAATGCCAACTTTCTAAATGTGCAATTGCAACAAAGTGATGGATTGAATTCTTGAATGAATCTCTGCCACGGGCGATCACTTAAGGCTGCATCACAATCCATCATTGTTTGCCCACCATGCCACCTACCCAGCCATTTGCAAATCAGTCTTGACCCTCACTCTTGACCCTGTTCCTCATGGGAACAATTCAGCCTAAACTGTCATGTAAGGTTCTCCCTGAACCGGAACTCAAGCAACCTAGGATGGGTTACGCCCTCATTAGGGCTCTTCACCCAAGTATAACTTAGTTCCACAGTGAGCCTGGAACTTTCTAAAAGTACAATTTTCAAAATTGTAAATCATAATTAAACTTTACTGTTAAAAGATATCTTTAATTAACATTTTCGTTGATACCAAACATGAAATGCTTACTTGTTCCCAATCAAAAGTTAGCACTTTTTAAATATAATAAGGCAACCATCTTAAGGAACAGGTAGACTCACAATAGTGAAAAATGAATTTAGGATTTTTTTACTACCAGGACATGTAAAACTTAACTTACAAGTATTAACATGGCGAATCTGATTAATAATCATATGTTTAATACCTCACTTTCTCTGGCAGTAGTTCCATCACCTTGGAAAGTGGCAGTGTTTAATCCTCTCTTGAATAAATCTTTGGTAGATCTTTCAATTTTGGCCAGCTTTAGGCCTATCTCGCTGTATCTCACTCTTACTAAAATGTTGGAAAAGTTGGTAGATGAACGATTGATGACTTTCTTGGAAAATTCTAGGGCTTTTCATCATTTTCAATTGGGTTTCAATCTCAGACACTCTACAGAATCAGCCCTGGTTGAGTTCCCTGAAACAATAAAGATGACGCTGGATAGTGGCTACAATGCTGTCCTGATGCTTTTGGACATATCAACAGCATTTAATACCATCGCTCATTCAATACTTCTTTGGTGTTTCTTTGAACCTGACATTACTGGCAAGGCTTTGTCCTGGTTCAAGTCCTCCCTTGTGGAGAGGAGACAACTTGTATCTACTGGGCAGGTTTTTTTAGCTGGAAGAATAATTATAAACATATGTTGATCCACAGAGTTCTTCGCTTAGTCTCTCTTTATTCAATGTTTACATGGCCCCACTGGTATATCTGATTAATTCCTTTAGAATTTTGACTACTTTCTATGCTGATGACACTCAATTGATTTTGTCTTTGGACAAAAACACTTTTTGGTCAGAAGACAATTTTATGAATTGTTCCGTTTACATTATTTGCGGGACGGAAAGCAATCATTTGAAATGCAATACAGACAAAACAGAAATAGTATTGTTTGGGAAGTACAATTTGTTTTTCTGCAAAATTGGTGGCCTGACTTTGTGCCCCTCCACCCCTCCTGAAGAGATGGCCGAGAATTTAGAAGTAAAATTTTATAATGTTTTGTCCTTTCTGCCACAAGTCCTGTCAGTTGTGGGTAAGTGTTTTTCCTTGATTAAATCACAAAAATTGTTTTTGATTTCCTCACTTTATCCACAAGGAAAACTAGCTTTTACACTCATAACCTCAAGGTTGCAGCTTTTGCACTCACAACCTCAAGGTTGGACAACTGTTACAACCTTTATTTAGGCATATCTAAGTAAATTCTGCACAAACTCCAAGTAGTTCAAAACTCAGCCACTTGACTTATGCTCAGACTTTTCAGAAATAGCTACGTGTCTCAGGGGCTCAGAGAATTGCACATGTTGTCTATTCATAAGAGGGTTCATTTTAAATCTTTGGTTCTGGTTTTAAGGTCCTTTCATGTTAATGGCCTCAAATATTTATCTGATTGCTTCTGTCGTTAAAGAACGCAGAGAGCCCTTAAATCTTCAAACTCTAATTTGTTAAAACTCCCTACTTTCAGGTAAATCTTTTTCTGCTCTGGGATCGAAGGCTTGAAACCAACTTCCTAGTTCACTTCAACTTATGGTCAATGAAGCCACTTAAAAGCTTGAACCTTTGCTCTCAAAAGTATGAAGAGAGGAGCTTAAGGCTTTGCCAGGGGGCTATATTGCCAAGGCGAATTGGCAGTTTAAAACTGCATTCAGGAGCTGTACTGGCAGGCCTGGGACATGTTTTAATGGGATACTTAAGTGGGCAGCACAATATTAGCTGCAGACCAACTAGTAGCATTTAATTTACTGTCCCTGAGTATATGGCATTCCACTATACTTGGGGTTTATAAATACATGAATTATACCAATCAGGAATAGGCCAGTTTTACAATGCCTAGCACTGGTTAGCAGTGGTAAAGTTCTCGAGTCCTAAAGCCTACAAAAATAAATCTGCAAAAAGTGACGGGTAAAGGCAAAAGTACTGGGGGTCACTTTGCTGAGAAGGCCAGGCCCAGCACAACCCCCTCCAGCCTAAACCCAGGGGAGACTAATCAGTATTTTGATGGGCTTCCCTATGTAGATGATAGAACCTAGGCAATGACCCTCTACTGCAGAGGTCTTTGCCAGTTCTATGCCCCTCTGAATTTAGTTGGACCCCTCTGTCTACACTCTCCTGAGCCACTGAACTGACCCATGGAGAACCCTTCTCTTCACCTGTGGACCCCAGCTGTGCAGCACCTAACCGTAACTTAATCATAGATGCATCCCAGCAGGCAGACAGTTTACCATGGCCAACAGAATTATGTGGCCCATTCCCCACCCTCTGGGTCAGACTTTTGTCCCCCACCCAAGGAAAACTATGCACTTAAGGACAAGAAACAACAGAGGTCACTGTCAGCTGTCAGTGTCAAGTGCCAGACCCTAGGCCATCCAAGGATATCTGACCTCTGAGGTTTCTCAGAATGGGTGGCATCAGACCCAGGTATTATTCACCCTTCTTCCACTCTCCTTCCCATCAGTCCAGTGGTGGTAGCTTGAGACTCTCCTTTCAGCTCAGGGTCTTTAACCTGAGGTGAGCAGGTGACAGGGGAGAGCCCTTCCTCCCCCTTCCACCCCATCTGGGCCTCAGTACCCTCCATTTGTGAGTGGTACCACCAGAATTCTAAGCTTTAAGGACACATGGGTGGCCATCCCTCTTTCAACACTGGTGGCAACACATTCCCCCAAATACATTCAATGGGCATCTGGGGACTAACTTTGACCTTTCTCTTGGTTACCTCTCCATCCTACTCCAGGAATACCAGGGCCATGGGGCAGAAAAGTCCTGCTCCTGGGCCTGGTTCACCCTACACACCTGACCAGTGTACTTCTCTAGGGAAAGCAGCTTTCCAATTCCATGGTCTGGCTGGCCCTGGTGTCCCTTAGAGCAGTAACAGGAACCCCAAGCACCTAGGCATAGTGGAAGTGACGACCCTCAGGAATCACCGATTTATCCTTTGACTCCACTTCTAAAATAAGGGAGATTAGGGCATGGTCTACCTCTGGCACCTGGGGATGACTTAACCCTAAGGCCATATTGGCCACCCCTGTAGAGGACCCACCGCTGGAGGTTTCTTAGGACAGAGTATCACTGCTTGTGCCCTAGCTAAGAACAATCAAAGCACTGGGTTTGGAAATGGGGGATCCTGGGCCAACACCCACCAGAACTTCCCTTCTTCTCAGGAGTGTAATGGGGACCTTTCCTCCCCACTCAGTCTAAGACTTGCCTGTCTCTTCCTTGATCTCCACCTCAATCTCCTGGGGGGAACCTGAACCACTATTTCTGGGGTAACTCACAGGTACTTTCTTGGACACTCTGGTGCTGACCCAGAGGTCTGCCTCCTCAACTTGCTATCCACCAGGTGCTGGCACTGCCCTTTGCTCCCTCAAGATTAAGTTGTACAGCCCAACATAATCATTAGCCTTGCTGTCCCTCACCCAGACATACAGTGCCTTCCTGGAGTAATCTAAGAAGTCCACCCAAGACATGTTTATCTTTGACTCTAAAAGCACGTGCCAGCTATGCCATGAGGAGATATTATTCCACATCTCTACCATTATAATTTTTGTAAATTCCTCTAGGTACAACTATTGTACGTGAGTCCTGGACTCATCTGTGTCCCCAAACAATCAATGTTTCTAAATATAAAGGGTAATACTGCCTGGCTGGACAAATGAAAGATTCAGTTTCAGCACATTCTGCAGAGACCATGAGTGATTTGTATACCCGTGCTCACACTCTCACTATGTGTGGTGTTGGCATTAATAGGGTTCTCTTGCGCATTCAAGTCAACATGTATGATGATGTGTATATGTGTGCTGTTATTGTCTGTTCTCGAACAGGTCCATCGCTTGGAACATGTGGGTCATAAATCTAGGGCGGGACTCACTTTATACAACACATGCAGTATTGAGTGTAATTAGGATAATAACATTACTACATACTTAATCAATGTTCTGAAATTGTAGGATATGATTAGAAGGTCCTGCAGAAACACCACTTGACCATATGAGGCAAAAGGGCAAGAAAGCTGTAGACAAAAGGGGAGAAACCAGAGAACAACTAAAGTTTAACTGGTCCACAGAATATTTAGGTGCTCATTCTGAGGGAGCCGCCAAATGGCCGCTCCGCGGTCGAAAGACCGCGGAGGCCATTCTGGCTTTCCCGCTGGGCTGGCGGGCGACCGCCAGAGGGCCGACCGCCAGCCCAGCGGGAAACCCCTCCCCACGAGGAAGCCGGCTCCGAATGGAGCCGGCGGAGTGGGTATGTGCGACGGGTGCAGTGGCACCCGTCGCGTATTTCAGTGTCTGCACAGCAGACACTGAAATACAAAGTGGGGCCCTCTTACGGGGGCCCCTGCAGTGCCCATGCCATTGGCATCGGCACTGCAGGGGCCCCCAGGGGCCCCACGACACCCCTCACCGCCATCCTGTTCCTGGCGGTCGGAGCCGCCAGGAACAGGATGGCGGTGAGGGGGTCGGAATCCCCCATGGCGGCGCAGCAAGCTGCGCCGCCATGGGGGATTCCCAGGGCAGCGGAAAACCGGCGGGAGACCGCCGGTTTTCCTTGTCTGACTGCGGCCAAACCGCCGCGGTCAGAATGCCCTGCGGGGCACCGCCAGCCTGTTGGCGGTGCTCCCGCCTCCCCGGCGGGTCGGAATGACCCCCTTAATCTTTCCATAGCTCACCCTTTTCTAAAAAATAAAGTCAAACCTCTGTAGTGATCCATAGACAAGCTTAATTTTCTTTTTAAGACACAATACCCCTTATTATCACTGACACAATAGCACCTAGCATGGGTAACAAAATTATGTTGATTAATGAGCCCTAGTGTGGGACCTACTAGGCATTGCACCATCCTTAAAGCGTTGGGCAGAATCCCATGATGAAGCAACCATATTCGGTGGGAATGGATTTTTGTTCCTAAATAATTGGAATAATTACAGCTCGGAATGGCCAACAATAACTTAGGAAGTACTAAACAAATTTTGACTACTGAACCAAGGCAATCACCTTATTTTTCAATGGTGATGCATTCATTTGATTTATCATTTGTCTTTAACATCAACTGCATTTGGTCCACATAACAGGGCAAACATAATGGCACACAGCCCATGCATTAGCCACACTAATCATTAGGAGTGGTAACAAAAATGTCCCATGTACCTCTTGGACATCCTGAATAGACAACACCCTTCACAAGTCTGTGTGAGGCAGGAGAGGCCAGTTACCCTACGACAGTAGTGTTCTTCAAAAGTATTTCATTTTTTATATCACTTTGCACTCACATCAACTTTACACTGTTGACAACCAAAGCATTGTTGATGTATGCATATGTTGAGGTAAGAATGGTAAATCTATACTTCCCACCTAATGTTTACCTTGATGATATGTGGATAGCTGACATTTTACTTAAGAGCAGAAGAGTATTACTGACCACACTATTTTGATGTGCAACCATCACAGTTCATCCTCAGTGCAACCTGTTTGCTTTTGGCTGTGATGTGGGAGTGTATCAGCTTGAAGAACATCAGCACACAATCTGTAAAACCAGTGCTTAATTTGCAAAGTAATACGTTCTAGGGCCCTTAGTTAGAAGGCCTCTGTTGCTTGCACCATCCGTTGCCCTTGTCAGCACTGCCACTGACAGTGCCAAACCAACCACTAACCATTACATTCATACAAGTGCAACAACACAGACTATTCTAGGCCCCAAAGCTATTGTTTGGAAGTAATTATAATTAATCAAAATCTGTTTTTGTGCTTGTCTCTAAATTAGGCAAACAGTAACACCACATGGTGGACTGCCATAAGTACAGGTGTTGACAATTAAGTGCAGATGCCGAGCACTGGAAACCACTGGCTCAAATTAAGCACTGTGTAAAACCATGATTTACACTTCAGGTTGCATGACCACAGATTACCAGTCAATCCATGAAACATGATAACTTACAAAGGCGAACCAAGAAAGAAACAAAATAGTGGAAATATTGACATTAGACGTACATATCTACCTGTGACTTTCACCATACTTTTTTGCTGAGAGGCTAACCATTCATTGCTCTCGCTTCCTCAAGTATTTATTTGGATGTTAAAAATTCAAGCTCAGAAGTATAACAAAACAGCATATTTTAGGGTAAAAGCCAACTTGCTGTAGAAAAGAGTTCTTTTGGGTCCAGGACAAAGAATCTTAACTTAGTCGTTTGGAACTAACACCTAACTCTTGCATCTCCCAACATTTGTTATATATTAGAAAGCTGCACATTTGTACATTAAATGGTCCTCCTAGCTACAGTCGAAATGGATGTTTAGATCCTCTTTTGAATTACATTTTTAGTCCTTTTACTCAGGAAAATATACATGTGCTTCACAACTATGCCAGTGTTTGGTGTCTGCTTCATAACTTATTTTGAGTTAAGCGTTTATATATAATAGCAGACCTAAAACGGAAAATAAAAATATACTCTGATTATTATTTACTTCCTGTTAATATTTCTCTCTCAATTTCATGCATAGTTTATAAACTACAAACTAAGCACGACATTAAAAGAGAAATATTAAAACAATTATAGTTTATGGTCAATGTCACTAGACGTTGATGTTCCGTTTTTGCATAAACCCTTGGGTTTGCTCAGGAAATAGATTTTTGTGTTTCAGTGCTCGAATACAGATATGTTATGGTTCCTTTTAATTTATTTAGAGTTAGCAGTTTATATGAAGAAGCACATCCAGAACAACAACAAAAAATCTATTCTGATTAGTATTTAATTTCTTTGAATATATTTCTTATAATTTAATTCCTATTTTAAGTACAAAAAAAAAGAATGAAATTGAGAGATAAAAATATTAAAATAATTATAGTCTATGATTAAGGTCAAAGACTAGCATTATTTTCAACCCACAGTCCCCTTCTTCTTCCTCCGTATCCATGCATGTCTCACTCTATAATGTATTCTCTCTCAATCACATCCTCATTCTTATAAATTACTCTGCATTTTATTTGACTTGCCTTATCCACTCAATATTGTCTGCATACGTTGAGCACTCATACACCCATCATTTAGTCTCATATGTTTTTTTGCTTCTTTTAACAATCTGTCTGCTGGGGCAAAACCAGCAGCCTACCTGTGATATGCCAGAGCATAAAGTAAGATTTGTGGAGTACCTCCCAATCTGTAGCCATGGCAGAACACAGCATTGCTTGATGTAGTCTACCCATCGTGTTCCTTTGCTCTGAACTGTGACACTTTAGTTTGAACCCACTTTAGAAAGGTCATCCTTTTTGCCCTGTTCACCCCCATTTTTTAGCTGTTGCTGGTTGCTACCAATTCTGAAAGTGCCCTGGGCTCTGCTAACCAGGCCCAGTACCAGTGTTCTGTCCTCTAAATGTTTAAGGTATCTGATATAATTCTAAGTGGCAAAGACAACCTACTTGTAAGCCCTTAAAACATGGTAGGGCATGTAGGTTTAGAGACCCCAGTAGACGTAAAGCACTTAAGTGTGCACTGATGTGGTGTCTGGTTTTATTTTAAAACCAGGCCTTCCTTGCAGGCTGGTTGTAAAATGAAACTGTCAAATTTAACTATTGAATTAAAAGTGCTTCCAAAGTCCCAAACTACCCTTTTATTGCATTTAAGTCACCCGTAAGATCTGCCCTTGGTGCCCCAATGGTTGTGGCATTGTTCCTGAAAGCAGGGACAATATAAAATATGTTTTATATGACCTGGTATGGTAAAACAACCAAAGTTGTTTTCCTTATTGTACTGCTGCTAGCAACATAGGCTACATTGGGAACAACTTTTAAAACTTAATAAAGCAGAACTTTTGATTAGAGCTAACCAGACATATCATTCAAAGTATCAAAATAATTTTTACAATAAATCCAACAACTTGATAAGGTTGAATTTATTGTAACTATTAAAGGAAAGTAGTTTTAGAACTTACTATTTTGAAGTTCTCTAAATCAGCTCTGTAGCAGTCTTTCTTGATTAGTAAGCCTTTTACAGCCTGAGCCAAGCTGCTCCTTGAGTAGATGTGAAGAGGCCTGGGGCTGAAACAATACACCCATTTGGTGGGAGAAGATTTGCTTCCTGGATAAGCCAGGTGGAGGAGGGGGCAGGGGAGATTAACTGGATTCAAAGGCTGGGAAACAGATATCACAGGACCCAGGTCAACCACCACTTCTTTGATCCCCAGACAGACTGGAGCACCTGTAATAAGATTAGGAGAGGGGCTGGAAGGGGAGTGTAGTCAGATGTTAGCCACATTTCTTGGTTGGGTTACACAGACACACTCACCAAGGAGAGCATTTCTTCATTTTGATTTTTAGAAGAACAGTGCATTCTGGGTCAAACATATGCCACATATTTCAGGAAGTGGTCATAGCAGGGTGACATAACTTTATCACTATTTATAGGGGTGTCCCCCCTCATGCAAGCTCAGAATGGAGGAATAATATGGACCAGCTGAGAAGATCCTCAAATCACTGCCTGGAACACCAGAAAATTGATGACTGCCCTGTGGGACCCCAGGAGTACACCACAGAAGGCTTGCACTCAGAAAGACTGCACCTGCTGCACTTACAATACTCCACAAAAAAGGGCTGTGTCGGACTCAAAGGAAAATGAGTGGACTACCTGATAAGCAACAGGCACAACAGAGCTGGAGGAAGTCACCTACCAAGCCAAAGAGAGGATCACCTGTTGTAACTCAATTTTCCCTGGACTGAGCAGGTGCATTATGGGAAATTGAGAACTAGCCCCCAAGATGCAATACAGAGTCTGTGAACCCTTTGCTGGTGCTACTGGACCTCTGTTTTCACCAAATGAACCAAAAAACTGCAAGGACTCAAAGTTAGAAACTTTCTTCACAGTTTGGCAGAAAAGCTCCAGGAGGAGAATAGTTTGATGTTGAGAGTCAAGCCTCCATCTTCGACTTGTGATCCACTTGATTGCACTAGTTTGTCCTGCTGAAAGCTCCGACAGCCTTCATCTTTTGATATCGAGGACAGAAGCTTCCAGAGGCTCACTGAGGCATCATGCTGTAGCAGGCTGCCGTCATCGAATTGAACTCTGGATCCAATGAACCTGAGGGCCTGCCATTGAGAGAAAAGATCCAATAAAAAGTGTAAGGGGCATATCTACAAGTTAGTTTGCACTGCGTATGCACCATGTAACATGGTACATGCACAACCCAAACCTTACATGTGATTTATAAAGCAAAGAAAGGCCACTTTTTGTGGTCCTGATTGGCTCCATAAATCTGGAGTGAGGCACTGCAGTACAAATCACTGTGTTGCCTTACTCTGCTCTGGGAAGGCATTCCATTGACATTGAATGGGTGTTCCCATGCAACTCCCATCGTTTTTGATGCCTTCCCAGATTTACTGGAACTGGTAGACCTGGGAATGCACCAAAATGATATGCCTTCTCAGGAGAGGTACGAGGATAAATATCTTTACTTCTCCTCGTTACTTCCTCTTTCTATGAGTGCTGCATTCTGCAGTACACATAGAAAGAGAAATATGCCTCTTGGGATAGGTTTGTGAAGGAAAGCGTTCCTTCCTGAAAAATAACAATCCTGCATGCAATGCAGGTACCCTTGCAATATGGTGCAAAGGTGCCTGTGTTGGGCAGCCCGTTGTACGGCAGCCCATTGTATGCCAGCACTGGGGAAAGGACAGGAATGTTCCATTTTGCTTTGAACACAGGGCATTCATGCCCTTTCCCTGTGATACAGTGCAGCACAGCAAGGTTGGCTCACCATTTTGTCACTGCCCAATCCAGCATGATCAGACTGTAACGATTGGTGCTTTATGCTTTTTGATGCTAGAATACCCATTGTTTGATTTAATCTCTAAAAATTCATATCTCCGGTTCCTTACATTGAATCTTTGTCATTGTGCTGTCATTTTAAACATAACAAAATTCTATATTAGTAGAAATTGGTGTTAGACTTCTATTGTGCTGTGTCTTAATTATTTACTGTTTTACTGTTTTGGTGGTATTAAATGCTTTGCACCTGTCTCCTGAATGTGCTAAACTATCAAGAGTCGAGCAAGGATTAACTTACTGAGACTTGACTGGACCTATTAGTGATTGCAGTATTGTAACTAGCTGAGGGTGAAAACCCTCACCTATCAATAACCCACTTTCCCAAACCCACCAAAAATATGAAATATATGGAATAAATATCCATGATTGTGTCATGTGATTTTTTTGAAGGATTACAAGATTGTCCCAAATATAACTCCATATAACATACTCAGGAAATCTTGTCAATGTTAATACCCACTAGTGTATTTCAATTGCCTAATACAACTCAATCAAGCTAAAGACAGCTTTTTAGTTGGGATGAAATCAATTGCCACTTGGATAAATGATAACTACTTCCAGTTAAATACTAAAAAAACAGAAATGATGGCGCTGGTAAGACCCAAAAACCTTTGGCCCTTGATTGGTGGCCTTCTGAATTAGGCAGTGCTCTTAACCTTCAACAGGCAGTAAAGAATTTAGGTGTACAAATCAATCAATCTCTCACTACAAAAGAGCAGGTTCTGTCCATTTCAAATACCTGCTTTTATACCATACGCCTGCTGAGGAGAGCTGTCCCTTGGCTCCCTCTTTCTGCGAGGAAAACACTGGTACAGGCTCTTGTCATTTCCCATTTGGATTGTGGCAATGCCTTATTAGCCTCTGCAAATGAAACATTGTTATCTTAGCTCCAGGTTGTCCAAAACACCGCAGCCTGTCTCATCGGCAACTCTACACTCCTTACATTGGCTAACAATTCAATAAAGAATTATCTTCAAAATTTGCTGTTTAACCCATAATTCTTTGACTGGGAACAGACCCAGCTAACTATCTTTAGGACTCACCCATCATCGCCCAGCTAGACTTCTAAGATCAAGTGACAAGGCTTTACTTACTGTGCCTCGGATTATAAAATTTTGTACAGGGGGCAGACTTTTTTCTACCTAGCCTCTATATACTGGAATAAGCTGCTGTGTAATGTTCAAACTTGCACTGATCATGCTGAATTTAGGAAACTACTGAAGACAGTGTTGTTTTAGTTTCTCTTTCTTCCTACCTCTGTATCTGCTCTGCGCTGAGATGCCCCTCCTTGGGTGCTTCATGTCCATTATAAATTAAACTAATAAATAACCTGTTCTGGATTACAGTTGCTCTTCACAGTCAGCTTTCTTATTTGGTCTTACAAGTCACGACCTAAAAAACTACAACTATTGGTAGATACCTTTGATTGGTAGGAGCTGATCATACACTAGTTTTGTAGAACTTATACAGAATAGGTTATGTTAGGTTCCAGCTGTAAATGTGAACTTTTCTCAGCTATTCAAACCTATGCCCACGAAGGTCCAATTCTAGCAAATTCTGGGTATGAAACAGCTTTTGGAGAATAGACGTAGGGAATATGTCAGACAAAGGTTGAATTTAAACAGTAACAGCGGAAGCAAACATCATCAGCAAACACCAGTAGGAACTAGAGTGATTTTTAGTCTATAGTATCGAAAGGGAGGGGTAATATCTCTATGGAACATGAATGGTGGATAAGTGATCAACAATGGTTTGATCATTTTGAATGCTTATATCTTTAGGACTTTAAAACTTGCTTGAACAACTCCTTTTGGTGGCCCTCTGACATCAACGAATAAGGATGCCAGAAAACTGATGGACAGCTTAGCAAAATCTACAAAAACATCTTGGGATTTAAGGCCAATTAGTGACACGGCTACTGTTTGTAAATTCATTCCACTTTTTCTACCTCCCCTCTGCTAAATTTTTTCCAGAATGTATGCAGAATGGGAACATATCATCTTCCTATTGCAGCAGGCGCCTGGTGCCAACCTGTAAGAAAGGGCTAGGCCTAGCTCTTAACAGCCCCCAATCAAACAAAGGTGATTAAAAAGACAGAATGATGAACCTTGTATTTGCTATGAGATTGTTTTAAGTGTTGCATAACTTTTCACTCTTACTTTTTTATTTTGGGACTAATGATTACGTTAATGATAACTTACTCTCAACTGTATGAGAGCTGAAAGATAAAGCCAAGAGAGACCATTAATACATTAGTAAAGAAGGTAAAAACTTACCTGGGGATGGAATGAATAGGACACCTAAAGCATAGCGAAACAAGGCACAAGAGTATGTATGAAACGGATAGCAAAGGAGAAAGGACAGGGGCTGTTTCTCCTCTAGGGCTAAGGGGTTTCGCCCCCCTGAAATTCTTGCACATCAACAATAACAAAATATTAACTAGATCTACTTGTTTTGAGATATGATAGAGATCGATGTATTTCATTCTGGGTGGTCTACAGTGGTGTCCACTATAGGCCAGTGATGCTCCTGGCGTCATGGTTTTGGGTGTTGGAGTCTTCATCCCTGTGTGGGGACAGGCATCTGTTATTTACAGACATCAATCCCACTCTTTCCCATTCGTCACACAGTTGGAGTGAATGCGAGCACATCTGGTTTAGTGCCTTGTCCTCAGTAATAGTAAGTGTAATAATGCTAATATTGGGTTATTTATATTGTGCTGTGACCCCTTGTCACCTTAACCTCCCCCACTTTGACACCCCAGGTCCTGGCTGCATATTGCTGGCCCCTTCAGAGGTAGAGCTCCTGTATTTGTTTCTCGCTAAACGGTTCCAAAAGATGAGCAGGATTCTGATTTCCCTTGCAAAGTTTAGCCACATATCCAAAGTGAGAAATACGTGCTTATTGGAAAGGCAGTTTTCTGCTGGATGGGTTAAAACTGGCACTAACTTCATGGCCTCAACATTAATGCCAAAAACATGGATTGATATGCAAACTTTGAATGTTAAAAAAGTTAAGGTAATGTGTGTCAGTAATTTTGTACCATTCGCTAAGAGAATTAGTTGTTTCATCATGCTCTGTTTATGCATTTCATTTTATGCTTTTTTATTACTCTTGCATAGTGCATACTTTGACTTGTGCCAGCTGTTCATTAGGGGCTTTGATTGAAAGCGCTGGGGCTGAGGCTGAAGGCAAAGCAAAGTGCCTGTCAGTGTGTTGGTGCCTCTGCAGAGTACACAGAAAAATGGTCATGTATTCCAGCTACAATTGAAATTCAGTGTAAATGTGTGCCAAGGTTGTGCAAAGAGGTCAAAGTATTTAGAAGGCAAAAGTAAAAGGAAATAAAGTACTCAAATGTGTATGAGTGCAGAGTATGTCTGAGAAGGTAAAATGAGGGAGATGCGATGAAGTGCATTTAGTTGACAGTGAAAAGAGGGTGCTGAAGAGGAAAGAGAGAGATTGAAAATGTTCAGATGGATGAGATGTGCAGAGAAAAAGGGCATACATATCTATCATAAAACACTCATAAGTGAAGGCCATACTCCTTCCACAGGCCTCAAAAATATTTAATTCATAGTCTCATCATTTCAGAATTGAAGCATTTCCAAAGTTGATTATTTATAAGAAATCATTGTTACAAATTCATCTTAAACAGATAACAACCATTGGCAAAGCCAATAGGACTGACAACGTTAGGTGTATGCCAGTTGTTGTGTAATATTTTTGGATGTAATAACATCTCAGAGAGAAACCAAAATACAGGTCGGGTGGCACACTAAGGGAATCACAGAAATGTATTTTACATGTTCCTTTTAGAGAGCCCCCACTTTTTTCCTCCCACTTAAACACTTGTCTGCACATATTTCTGTATGACTGATTGCAGCCAGCAGCTGTGGGTGCTTCCTGATGCCTGGTAAGAACATTTTCTTCCAAAGTTGATGCTGCATGGAGTGTAAAACACTGAACAAGCAGACACTTTGAAGGGCCGGAAGTCATCACGCTGTACAATTTACACCTAAAAAATAACTGTTGAACTTATTATTGCAGTAAGATATGGGGCAGTTTTTAATGTGTTTACTATTTCAAGACTATACATCTACACTGCTTTATAAACCTTGCTTTCTCACTGAATTCATTTACTTTCAAATGCACCATATGTCAATTTTTTCAAATTTTTTCTTGGGATGAGGACCCACCCTAGACCCTACATTTGTCCATTAGGCTTGCTTGCATCACTTGCTACAAAAAGGTCATACCCAACTTTTACACCCTACCACTTTCAAATGTCACTAGCTGTTGTAGTTTAGCAGTGATTAGATTAAGCATTAGCAGAAGACATCTTGTATTTAGTAACTATTGTGAACATTTCGCGGAATCCATTTTGTATTCATGGCAGCCATTTTCTCTGCCACATGCTGCCAAGTGCTCACCATGTGCTCTGTCCTACCTTTCTGTTAACTACTCTTGAAAATCTGCCTAGTGACAAGTTATATTTAGCATCTCCCACTTTCGCACATGCTCAGAAAGGTCTGCAACTGTTAGTCCTTGAAAACTGTTAGCTCCTCCTACCTGTCGACTGTGCATTTCCACATGACCTTACATGTATGCAAGTCTTGCTTCTATAATTGTACCACCTCCTTTTAGTCCCTGCGTGGGTATAAAAGGACCATGCTCTCTCAGTTCAGTGTGCTACTTCAAACATTACCGAAGGGTGCTGTTTGAACTGTAGTACCACCTCATGAGGTTAATAAACTTCGTCTTTTATTTCAGTTTCTGTGCCAACTTCTTCCTACATGGTCTGAGGACTTTGTGCAGAGAAAGGTGAACCCCTTGCACTAGTAGGCCTTGCTGAGGCTTACTTCAACAAATTGGCGCCCGAACAGGGACTCATCGGCGACTCAGACGCCCAACGGATTGGTTGCGACGAAGGATTGGGATCTCGCTGCGGACGATCAATCCCTGAGGAGACTCGTGACCATTTGGTCGATTTTAGAACTTGGCAGTTGGAACCTGGACACCCTGTGATTGGTAAGAGCCGTTTTACGGCACTTGCTGTGGGTTTTGATGCCTTTGTTTGGTAATGTAGTTTAGCACTACTTACTGTGGCTCTCGTGTTTTGGGTGACTAGTCAAGTTGTGTCCTTTGAATTGATATATAAATTGCAATTTATATAGGCAGGTAATGAGGAGAATTTTCTCCAATTTAATTTTGATTTGAACGGTACCTTAAGTGCTACTTTGATTATAATATTGCATATTCTGCACTATTTTTTGGCATGCCTGTTTTTAGCGCACTTCGTAGGATGTGTTGCTTTTGTAATGGTACCAATTTGAAACTGGAAGAATCTCAACCGGCACCCCCAGAGGGGACGCCAAATAGAGATATGTATGTTAAACATGGTCTTTCTTCTATAATGTACAGCAAATTATGGAATAAATACACTCGTGCGGATCCTGAGTTACGTTGGCCTATGCATGGGTCATTTGATTTACGAAAGATTGAGTATGTGGAACAATGTATGTGTAAGCGAAAGTCTAGGCAAGATATGTTTGACTGTGTACGAATGTGGGAGAAAGAAGTGCGTGGACGAGTGAAGCGTGAGCAAGCCTTGCTTGAGAAAGAGCAGCGGAAGAATGTATATGTGAAGGCATTGGAAATGAGAAATAAATAAATAAATGACTTAAAGGAGCTAGAAGAGAAAGAACGTAAATTACAGGTAACTGGCCAATACACCGTTAGGCAACCTCTCTATCCTATCCTTAATAAACCACATGATGATTTTTTGTTACTAGATCGCCCTCCACCTCCGTATGTCGTTCCTTCTGCCCCTCATGAGTTAGCTAAGGTCTCCAGTTCGGAGCAACAGAAGATGCGAGACAGTCGCTCTATGTTGCCTGCTGACCGTGCGTCTGAGCTTAGATCTATTGCTCGTAAAACAATTCGTAGCGTTGTCTCTGCTTCTGAACTTTTAGACAACATGAAAGGGTGGACAGAAAAGGAGCAGCTATATTTTACTAAGGCATTTGGCTCAGAAGTTATTGAACTATATCGGAAATATTCTGATGAGTTAGAGCCCGATGATGTAGCAGCTGATCATAAGCAAATGCGTGATGGTCTTTTTGTTTTCTCCCAGGTGGCTGATGCAATCAGGCGTTTGGTGAAATTATGTGTTGTGGCAGTCTGCTTGCAAGAGGAGATAAGGGCTGTGGACGTAGTTGCACGGACATCTCAGACCGTTGGGGTGCAAGCTTCCATCTTCAGAACAGATAAGACTATGATAGTTCACGGGAAACCAAAGCGGAAGGCCGCGCCTTTGTATGTTCCTCCTAAAGGATTGGGTACAAGTGATGATAAAACTTCTGTTGATGCTAAGGGTTATTTTATTTATAATTGGGTGTATACTCCTTGGAATAGGGCAGATGTAATGGCACTTAAAACAGCATTACCTGACCCGCGGAAAAATACAGCAGCCTTTTATGAGGAAGTTGAGGGAGCAATTAGTTCTTGTACTATGATTTTGGCTGACATTGTTTTATTTTTCGGATTGATATTACCGCCAGATATGTGGAGAACTGTTCGAAAAATTGATGATTGTGCAGTTTTTGGGGCGTCATGGAAAGAATTAGAACAGATGGACGGGGATAGGGAACCTGCGAAAAAGCCATATCAGTTGATTCTAGATCTTCCTGCAGCCATGTTGGTTACGTTAAAAACGATTATTCCCCCTAAAAAGATAGATTGGACTGTTTTAGCGTCTTGTAAGCAAAAGGCAGATGAATCGGTCTCTGATTTCTTTACATGCTTTGAAGAAGCATTTCATGATTTTAGTGGCCAGTTATTGTCAGATGATACGGGCAGACATTTGTTTGTCGATAAATATGTCGCAAATCTGTTACCAGGAATAGCTAGTCGTCTAAAAGCTAGTGAAAGTTCATGGACTACCTCTACTCCGGTTTCTCTTTTGACTATGGCTCAGTATTATGAACGTCAGGAATTAGAAGCAAAAGGTAGCGAGGATAAAAAGATTAAAGAATTAAAGACAAAGGTTATGTTGGCTCAAGCTTATGGTCCGCCTTTTAGAGGTAGTGATAGAGGTGGACGTGGATCTTATGGTTCTTCTTACACTCGTTCGAATTTGTCTGTTGATCAGTGTGCGTATTGTAAGAAATTTGGGAATTGTGCTGCCGATTGTCCAGCACTACGTGTTCAGAAGTGTTCACGTGGTCGGGACAAATGAGAAATTGCTCAGGATATTCAGGACCTAGAAGAAGCACGAATGATCATGCTAGGGTTGATGCTAATGTACGAGGGCAGGATGGGTTTAACACTTTTGATAGACGGAACCAATACCAGATGTCTACCCATGTGCAGCCTGATTTCCAAGATTCTGCTTATGCATAGGATTGCCTAGGATGGGGTAAGGAATCAGTTGAAGTTCCAGAAGATCAGAGGGGTCCCTATGTTACAGCACATGTTTTGGGTTCTACTGATCAGTTTCTGGTTGATACAGGAGCTACTCGTAGCGCCTTGTCTAAACAATTGATTCCAAGGGCTCCCCTGTCTGGCTTAACCATTACATCGATAGGTTTCGATGGAACACCTTCCCCTAGCCCATTGTCACAACCACTTGCATTCCATGTTGATAAATTTACTGCTCCATGTCCATTTTTGCTTTCCCCAAATACACCAGACAATATTGTGGGTCTTGATATGCTCAAGTATTTCAGGGCTACAATACGATGCTCTCCTGAAGGGGTGCGTGTTATTTTAAATGATAATCATCCTGTGATGGAAAGGGTTTGTCTTATTAAACAGGATATTGCATTAGCTTCACTCCCTAGTACTTTGTGGGCTACTTCAGATACTGATGTGGGACAAATGATTATTCCACTGGTACATATTAGTGTCAAGGAGGGAGCTGTATTGCCACGTTTGCCTCAATACAAAATTTCACAGGAGGGCGAAGAAGCACTCACACGAATTGTACATGATCTTATTGCAGTTTGAGTTGTTGAGGAAGTTCTGTATAATGTTTGTAACAGTCCGATTCTTCCTATTCGGAAAAAGGACATGATATCAGGATTTACCAATTCATTATTGATTTACGAGAAGTCAATAAGATTGTGATACCACAATATCCTGTGGTCTCTGACATCACAACACTTCTTACTTTGGTTCCCCCGACAGCAACTACGTTCTCTGTGATAGACTTGAAGAATGCTTTCTTTTCGATCCCTATTCATCCTGACAGCTGATATTTGTTTGGTTTTACTTTTAATAAACGATCATATAGATTTTGCAGAGTTCCTCAAGGCTATACTGAGAGACAAGTATTTATAGTCAAGCGTTAAAACGACAACTCGATTCTTTTGTTTTGCCTGAAGGTGTGGCTCTCATACAATATGTCGATGATATTTTGTTGGCGGCTGATACCCCTGAGCAATGTGAAAAGTGCACTTTGTCCTTACTTTCTTTTCTTGCTTCACACCATCATAAAGTGTCACGAAAGAAATTGCAATATTGTAGACCAAAGGTAACCTTTTTAGGTCACCTTTTGTCTAAGGAGGGCCGTGCACTTGATCGTATTCAAGCAATTTTAGACACACCAGTACCCTCTACTCAGAAAGATGTTCGTGCATTCCTTGGTCTTACTTCTTTTTGTAGGCAATGGATATTAGGGTTTTCACACATTGTCAAACCTTTGCTAGCACTTTTGACTAAAGATACTCCAATGCCCCTCCCATGGACAGATGAATGTGAGACTGCTTTCCGGCAGCTGCGACAAGCCCTTTGTTCAGCACCAGTGTTAGGTACTCCAGATTACATGACGCCTTTTGCACTTTACGTACCTGAGAAAGATGGATGTGCATTGTCAGTTTTAGTACAGACACATGGCGATAAGTAGCGTCCCTGTGCATATTTTTCAGCAGTACTTGATCCTGTCGCTCGAGCGTTGCCTGGGTGTTTTCGTTCAGTTGCCGCAACAACTGTGTCAATACGTCAGAGTGAAGGGATAGTTTTGTCACATAAGCTGTTGGTGTTAGTACCCCATGCAGTTGATGCTCTTTTAAATCAAACAAAGACACAACATTTAACTAGCGCTCACATAACAGGATATGAGTTGACATTGCTGGCTCCTCACATTACACTAAAGAGATGTGCAACACTAAATCCAGCCACTTTGTTGCCATATCCGGTGACTCAGCCTCAGTCACAAGAAACACATGATTGTATATTCCTTACCGAAGAACAGACAAAGGGTCGTATTGATTTACAAGATACGCCCCTTCCAGATGTAGACGGGGAATTGTGGGTTGATGGGTCTTGTTTGAAGTTGCCAGATGGTACGACCTCAGCTGCATATGCAATCACCACAATACACACGGTAGTGGATACAGCTCGTATACCACAGAAGTCAGCTCAAGCAGCTGAACTAATAGCTTTGACACAAGCATGTGAGCTTAGTACTGACCTATGTGTGAACATTTATACAGACAGCCGCTATGCTTTTGGAGTGGCTCATGATTTTGGTTTGCTTTGGAAGGAGAGAGGTTTTCTCACATCCCACGGGATGCAGATAATGCACGGAGAATTAGTGCATAACCTCTTGACTGCATTGACATATCCAAAGAAACTAGCTATTGTGAAATGTAGTGCACACAAGAAAGTGACCGATAAGATAGGGCAAGGTAATGCTCTTGCAGACCGCGTAGCACGAGAGACTGCGATGCAGCGAAGTACTACTTCTATGTATGTAGTGAAGTCACAAGCTGAACGTTGGCATAATGCTAGACAAGACGTATTAGATATACAGAAATCTGCTTCTGTGAAAGAACGTGAGCAATGGTCTGAAGAAGGAGAATTGGATGATGAGGGCTGTTGGCGGAATAAGCAGATGGATAAATTGAAATTGCCTATAGCTTTTGTACAACCTATGGTTCAGATGGCACATGGGCTGGCACATGTTGAAGCTTCAACAATAACGAAGTTGCTTACGCAAGTTTGGGAGCATCCAGAAATTTCCAGTACAGCTAAGAGAGTAGTACAGTCTTGTTTGATCTGTTTACAATACAATCCTGGAAAAGGGACACGTACTCCTGCGGGACGGTTTGCTACACCAACTGCACCTTTTGAAGTTCTACAAATGTATTATTTTCAGCTTGAAAGCTGCAACAATTTAAAGTATGTCTTGGTGGTGGTATGTGCCTTCAGTAAATGGATAGAGGCGTACCCCACAAAGGATAATACTGCCATTACCACAGCGAAGGTGCTTTTGAAAGAATTTTTCCCTAGGTTTGGTGATTGCAGACTTTTATGGAATGATAACGGACCTCATTTTGTTGGGGAAGTTATTAAGTAGGTCCTGAAAGGCTTAGGGATCAAACAGAAGTTCCATGCGGTTTTCCACCCACAATCAGCAGGGTTGGTGGAAAGGTATAATGCTACTTTGAAGCTGAAGTTAGCGAAGATACAGGCTTCCACATCCTTAACTTGGCCAGATGCATTACCGTTGGCATTATTGTCTATTAGGTCAGTGCCACACTCCCCTGACTTGGCCTTAGCCCATATGAAGTGGTTTTCGGGAGGCCAATGAATATTTGGGGAGTTCCTAAGCCAAAATCTGTATATGATGTACCTTGTGTCCTGATGAATGATTATTTGGCACAGTTAACCGACAATTTGGTTTCTATTCATCAACAGGTTCGAGAAGCACTTTCTGACAGATCTACAGGTGAAGGCCATGAACTCCGACCTGGTGACCAGGTGATGATTAAGTCCTTTGAAAGATCAAGCAGCTTGGAACCAAGGTGGCGAGGCCCAGAACAGGTGCTCCTTGCGACAAGGACAGCAGTTCGAATGACGAACCAAAAGAATTGGGTCCATAGTACTCACTGCAATAGAGTGCTACCTACCTTGGTGGAACCTGCTGTGCTGACCGATCATCGAGAGATTTTGACTACGGAGAAAGGCCGTGCTATATCACCTGATGAATCTGCAGAGGTCTTCCCGGACCATTCGACTTCTGGAGTGTTGCGATATAATTTGAGACCGAGGAAAGAATCTGAAAATGTTTTGAAAAAAAATGGTTGAACTACCGCCCTGGGTTAGTGAAACGGAGAGCCACTGTGGCAGGTGGGGGGGGGATCAGCCATGCATTAGAGTAGTGACACCCGTCTTGGCCCGTGGTGAATAAATCAGCGGCTGCCCAGGGATAAGATCTCCAACGATTGTTTTTAATTCATTTCTGAAAGGGTCGATTATCACTGTTGCTAAAATGAATAACAAACTGATCATTAGTACTATGGGGTTTATTGTTGTTTTGGTGGTTATAGGAATAATCACCTGGTTTGTTGAAAAGAAGGCTCCTGCTCTTGAGTTCTTTGTTGCCACTACTCCAGTACCAGAGGATCACTATTACTTTACGCTTCCCTATCAGGAGCAGATGCACCGTCAATCGTACTTCAATAATACTTTTATTCAGATGTTGCATCATACTCATAATGCTACAAATACTACTAACTCTTGGGTATGTGGAATGATACCTGCGCATCAAAAGAAAGGAGGAACACCTTTCATTCCTCTTCCTTTTTCACACAATGGTTCTTGTCAGGCTTGGTACACGCTTTTGTTTGCATCTGGAAAACATACAGAGGGCGGACTTCTTTTTCGCCTTAATAAAGTATGCTACCAAGACAAAGATGGGTATCCCCCAAGCCAAAGGAACTAAATGGGAATGAGAAGAGTATCAACCGGACAATGTTTCAATACCATATGTCTTCACAAATATAAGAGTCTTTGACAAGAAAGAACAATTTGTGTTTTCTGTTACAAAAACTAAAGCAGATTTATGTATACATAGCATTGGGCGAATTCCAGTAGGGATAAGCGATTGTACCTTGATTTTAACTATTGAGGGTGTAAATAATAGTAGCTTTACAGCTTCACATAATACATATTTTGTTTGTGGTAACTATGGATATTACCAACTACCTGTTGGGTGGTCAGGTGTGTGTTATGTATCTTTTCTATTACCCCCTGTGTTTTTGGCCCCTGCATCATATCACCGAGATTTTAAACTGTTCAATGACATCATTAAAAATAGATATAAAAGGGCAATAAGTACGAATGAGGTAGACCAAACGGATACCAGCCTGCAACAATATGTTGATTTTAATTTAGGGTTGTTCCCCTTTGTGGGTGCTGCGTTAAACAGTAGGAAAGTGAGACGATTGACTAGGGTTGTGGAAGCTGTTAACAATCAGGCAGCTCTGGCACTTGGGAATATTACTGAGGAGCTCCAAATTGCGAGGATTGTAGCGCTCCAAAATCGTATGGTACTAGATGTGATATTAGCTGACCGAGGTGGTGCATGTCGCATCATCGGTAGTAGTTGCTGTGTTTTTATTCCCGATCACTCACCTTCAGTATATGATGAAATATCTAAATTGCATAAAATTGCTGCAGAAATCCACACAGAGACTGGTACTTGGACTTTTTCTGGATGGTTTTGTGCTCTTGTTTCCGCCTGGGGCTGGAAACTACTGACTATCCTGTGTGTAATGATTGCAATATTTTTCACATGCTGTATCTGTATTCAGTGTGGTCCAATGTTCTGCTCCATGTGTATTACTGCTTGTATGCCTACCAAAAGAAATATTACAGAAATGAAAGCACAACATATGTTAGATAAGGAAATAGCTGAAATGATGAGCATAAATATACAAGATGAATATTTAGATTATCCTAGAAAGACGAATGTCTTCAGCTAATGCTGAAAGGGTTGTCTGTTGTACTTTAGCAACGATTAGATTAAGCATTAGCAGAAGACATCTTGTATTTAGTAACTATTGTGAACATTTCGCGGAATCCATTTTGTATTCATGGCAGCCATTTTCTCTGCCACATGCTGCCAAGTGCTCACCATGTGCTCTGTCCTACCTTAATGTTAACTACTCTTGAAAATCTGCCTAGTGACAAGTTATATTTAGCATCTCCCACTTTTGCACATGCTCAGTAAGGTCTGCAGCTGTTAGTCCTTGAAAACTGTTAGCTCCTCCTACCTGTCAACTGTGCATTTCCACATGACCTTACATGTATGTAAGTCTTGCTTCTATAATTGTACCACCTCCTTTTAGCCCCTGCGTGGGTATAAAAGGACCATGCTCTCTCAGTTCAGTGTGCTACTTCAAACATTACCGAAGGGTGCTGTTTGAACTGTAGTACCGCCTCATGAGGTTAATAAACTTTGTCTTTTATTTCAGTTTCTGTGCCAACTTCTTCCTACATGGTCTGAGGACTTTGTGCAGAGAAAGGTGAACCCCTTGCACTAGTAGGCCTTGCTGAGGCTTACTTCAACACAGCCACCACTGAGAAACGAAACATATGCAACAATTACATAAAGACTGAAATATGACCTGCCAAGATGCAGGGAAACCAAAGAACAGATTACAATAAACCAAGATGTGAAATGTCAAGAGTAAGGACAAGTTAATTTGTTGAATGGAGCATATTAAGTGATCAGACTTTCTAGAGATGGAAACTGCAATTGGAGGAGAAAATTGAGAAGGCAGAGACAACATAAAGGCGGCTGAATGATTCGTCAAAATCAACTGACAAGGATGCAAAGGGAAGATGTGCTGAGGGCAACAACATCACTGAGAAAACCTTTTGTAAGCAGATGCAGATGCATAGCACAAACGACCAACATTCAACCCGTACAGCAGAGGGATACTTGTGGAAGTAGGCTGCAGGTCTCTATTACCCCCTTAAAGGACTCTCTTGAGGACTGGTGCAATTACATAACCATCGTTGGCAAGCTTTTAAAAGTGATACATGTTTACAGTGATATAAACTTTCTGCGTTTCTCACACATTTATTACCCACAGGTTAGAAACAAGTGCAAGTTTTGTAGGACTGTTGTGATATTGTACCTTGGAAGCAGAGGTTTAGTACAAAGTCCAGCAAGGGGGGGTGATAATTTAGACCAACGGACTATTACATTAAATGGTAATTTTACTCTTTCTAGCATATAGTTACCATTATACATGCCCTTGCAGGGAGAACACTTGTTATCTGAATGGCATATGTGCTTGATTAATTTTATTTTTTGTAAAGCTAGTCATTTCAAAGTACTCTCCTGTTTGCTTATACAATGGTCAATTAATTAGTCACAACTGTAATGTCAAATTTTATTAAACTGCGCTCATCATAATTTAAAGGAAAATTTAGTTTTATATTATCTTACAATATTGGTAGAACAGTGAGATGTGGTTGGTTCTGTAATTTTGTGAGGGTACTCTTCCACATACTAGGATACTATGTTTTCCAATTGTGATACAGCTGCATTAGTACGGCAGATCTGCTCTGTTTTGATGCCACCATCAAACATCTGTTCATCTTAATTGACAGTTCGGAGATGTGGCATCAGGTCACATATTGCAGGTGGTGAAATATAGCGTTTCACGATTTTATAGCCACTTATTACAAATGTAATGATATGGTGTATCTGGTAGCTAAGCATGAGAGTATGTGTTAACATTTCGATAAAGTAAATATGTAACGTCTTAAATGACAAGACTAATGCAGTCATACATTGCAATTCACAAGGAAATGCCCTTGAAGAAAACAAACGTTAATTCCTATTCGCATTAGAATAAATGAGAAAAAGTTATCAGAAACTTTAAGTCCATTTTCTAGTAAGCATTTGTAGTAACAGTCTTTATTTCTTCTTTATCCAAATTGTAAACCTGAGCTTACATTTGTCTCAATAAAGGTTCAATTGCCAAGTAGATCTGTTAAATTCCTATATCTACAGACTGTTTCTCTGTTGATAACTCTTGAATATTCTACTTGTGAAAAACATTGACCCAACAGGAGCACCATGCACCTGGCTGTTTTAGAGACTATCAACTACTATTTCAAAAGGTATTTTTTACTTCATACCATATAGATATGAAGAGTACCAGGAGCGGCTCGTGGTGCTAAATAGGGAGGGAGCGGCATATGCATGGGTGAGGGGAATTAATTACATAAAAACGTATCTGTATCAATGCCGCCGTCTCCACCACTCCGCTCCTCTCCTGTAGAAAGGCTGCAGGCCTAGGTTCCCAGCCTTCCCTGCGGCGAGTCCTGAAGCTGCCCAGAGCATTAGGATTGGCTGGGAGCACCCAGCCAGGACACTCCGAGGCACTGGGTTTTCAGGCTGGAGAGAGCCTACTGCCAATCTGTGTTTGCCCGGCTCAAGACGGCCGGCCAAACATACACGCACAGTAAGGAGGAGTGTGCACTCCCCCTCAGCGCTCATCACAGTCTGTGGCCCTGCCCTTTTACCAAAAAATGATAATAAATATAGGCCCATATTTTTGGAAAATGAAAATGAAAACGTTAGCTCAGTTGTGCGCCATCTTTTTTAGCACAAGCTAACGCCATCCGTGTGCCACATTTAACAGATGACACGATGGCGCTAAGGAATGGTGAGCGTAAAAAAAATGACGCTAAGGAGCACACCATGTCATAAGGAAAAATGACACTAATCCTGAAAAAGTAGCATTATAACATTCTGCGGCACGTGCGGAAGTGGCCTCCCTTAGGGAAGACATGGCTGCCTACCCCAGCAATGTAGTAGCTATTTTGAGGAATCAGCAGTTCTTCCTTACTGCAGTGATGCCTTATGTCTTACCACAAATGGCAGCTGCTAGGATCTTGGACTCCACATATCTATCCCCTGAAGGGTATGTGGCCCACTCTACCTCTACAACAGCACCAGCAATAGCATAGGAGGATGAAGAGGATGAAGATGTGGAAGAAATAACTTTCAGTAGGAGAAGTACCCAGTAGCACCTGTCTGTGCCACATGAACAATTTCTCCTTACTTCGGGGCTTTACATCATGGCAGTGTTGTGACTGTAGGAACTGTGCGCTCTTCACCAAACCACTGTCGACTTGTCTGCTATGTACTGTCATTGTCTCTTACATACCAATTGGCAATATTTGTTACTACTCACTAATGGACAGTACTCCTAAGCATGTCTCATGACATGTCCCTCAACCCTGGACTCTGACTGTGTCACATATATGTTACTTTCACTCATGGGGTCTCAGACCTGGAGATCGTAAATAATTCAGTTTAACACTTCTACCTGTAAATAAACACCTTGTTCATATGTAGCATGTCTACATTTTCTTTGATCCATCTACTCAGCTAAATGAGTGTACTGTGTGAATCCATGTCAATGAGTACAGAATATCATTATGGGTGCAGGACTGTGAGACACAAAGCTACACACAAGAATCCTAACATGAGAAAGGTGTATGATGGTGTTGCCTGATACAACCAATTCAATGAGTGTAAAAAATAATTATTCTACTTACGTCATTTCGATTTGATATACGGCAGGTATGGCACAGAACCAAGTCAACTGCAAGATAGCCAGCTGGGAGTACCAGAACAACTTGTGTGTGGAACAGAGGTAGCCAACCTTTTCAGTCATGGGCACCTGTCAGTGTTGCAGGGTACAGTTCCTATTGTGTCTGTTGTCAGATGTGTCAAAGTTTCCAACATTGTAGGTACAGGACCCCACCAGTGACAGGTGAAGTACCATACTTACCTGTCCAAGACAAAGTATACATAGACATTATTAATGGCTGGTACACCGGATGGCAAATGTATGGACTAGTAGACTTGATGTTGCAGCCAAAGTGACAGCTACTTTGTCAATAGGAGAAGAACATGGTAAATCAGGGAAATCAAGACAGTAAGCATGTCCTAGGCCCTTCCCCCAATGTGGCCCCTGCACTCATGAGAAGCCCCAGATATCCAAGCAACCTATACAAATTTTAGACAAATAAAAACAGGATTTATTCCATTCTAAACTAACCTATACTAACTTAACTTATCAAACTACTACATCTATCTAACCTAAGGTAAACTTATCTTACACATGTAACCCCACACTCTAAACATTGGCCCCCCACCCCCTTAAGAAACAAGATAGGACAACAAACACTATTACTACACATGCACTAACTTATCCTATGGCCTAAACAAATATATATATATATATATATATATATATATATATATATATATATATATATATATATATATATATATATATATAAATATATATATATATATGTATATATATATATTTATAAAACACAAATATACTCACAAGACCTCCCACTAATAAAAACATACTACGAAAATCCCCCCACTATACTTAACCTAACTTATGCCTACCCTACACTAACCTAATTCTAACTATCTAAAACACAATCTAAAACTAGGTAAAAGTTTAAAAAGGAAGGGAAGAAACTGGGAGGTGGTACAAAATAAGAAGTGTTCATGTTTTCCCCTATTTCTGCTTCTTCTTGATGTACTTTAACATTCTTTGGTTCCAATTTGTCAAGTCTTTTCAATGTGTTTCCAATGTGCCTTCTCATGTCACTTTCAAATTGGCTTGGGACTGCGGCTGCCAGTGGCTGTCCTTGTGGCTGCGTAGATACTGGTGCAGCTGACGAGGAGGGCCTATGTCCAACTGTGACCCACTGCACACCTGCGGACATTGCTCCTGTATCCTTATGTGGCTGCTTACTTGGTCCTCCATGTGCACAGACACGCCATTCCCCAGTTTCAAAATCTCCTGCCTATCCTGCGGTATCCCTCTTCCACTTCAAGGATGTAGAGGTGTCGTTTGGACCTCTTCACGAAGACGCGCCTCTGCTCATGTGTCATGTTGGCAGCTGAAATATGAGGAAAAGCAAGCATCAGTATCAGCATTGGGTGGAGGTTGTACAGAACTGTAAAGTACACTGCAACAGACATTCCTCAACAATGACTTCCTCCTCATCTATGTCTATTTCCAACCAGACATCACCAGTATTATGTACATGTCAGTGAGATGACGGCAATCCATTGTTAATCGAAAGGGCCCAGAGGTGATAGGAAAGAAAGACCCTGATCAACATTTGTGTCATCTAACTTGTGGGGATCATGTGCCCCAACAAGTCTGGATTTCCAGTCTCCCTGTGCATAAGGGGGACTGTGCATGCAATCCATCACCTCCATACCCCTGGTGATATATCAAGGCTTGACCATTCATAATGGAGGCTAGATGTGGCCCATATGATAGGGGGGCTGATAACTTCCAACCTGCTATTCTAAGGTTTGGTAAATCTACATTCATGTGTCCTGGTGTAACACCTGGCCTGAGCCTATGTTACAAGGGGCCATGCCATTTCCCATGATGTGCCCACAAGTACAACTGATGCAATGTTGGCATAAAGGTTGGGCAAAGCCTGAGCTGCACATCACAGTTGTCAATACATTACAGAACTGAAGCCCCCTACCCTGTGCTATATAGTCCTATATTTATTAAACAGCACACACATGGTGGCTGTATAGATGCCCTTAAGCCCACAGTGAGTTTTTCACTGCATTGGGTGCTGCCACTGTATCCTGAAACTTGTTACCTCTTTTGCACATGCATGTCAGACATCATCAAAGTACCAGGTACGCACACAGCATTAGCATCATATGCATTTGTGATGTGACCTACATTGGTCACACTTATCATGGTGGCAGGACCATGTTGTGAAAACTGCAGACATCTGGCGTGGGAGAATCATAGACTTTTCCCACCACCATCTGGAGTGGAGTTATCTACAAATTGTAGTACTACAGACTCAATATATCTGAAGGTTACTGAGGCACCTGTTGTGCATGTGTTTCCTACATAATCCCCCTAGTGAACTCTGAAGATAGAACCCACATCTGTACCATCTTGCCAACAAGTGTAACCTATGTGTGGCACACAGTGCTGACAATGGTGCTATGACAAAGTGGTTGTCAACAGGCATGCCATGTACATAAACAGCTGCCCTGAGACCAGTCATGGTAGACATCAATGAATATGTGGCCAGCCATTACTATTCCTATCACACACAATTCCATGCCAGCACACATTGCCCCTTGAATTACAAGTAAACCATTCTCTTTGCACAACATTTTAACATACTTGATGTCACCATCCATTCTCCAATTATATCAGATCATTGTTGAGGCAAAAACATTTTTCATTGCATTCCACACTTCTGACTGATTCACACCAAACCCTGGATTTGCTCACAGGACGCACAATATGACCCTTACTGGATGCATCGGGTCTTCAAAACGGGCTACCTCTCCTACGGTGTAGGGCGCAGGTCCACCTGCAAGACATTAATGGAATACATTGCTTAGCGCAAATTGTACATTTCAGATAAAGGACAACATTGTTCAGACTCACTTGTTAGGCTGAGTGAGCAAATCAACCTAGTGGTAGATTAGAGTAACTGACAAACATCTATGATCACTCAATCACACATACTCTCAGATAAGGTAGACCCACGCACCTACAAACCATCACTGTCCCTTACACCCCTGTGGTGCTTCTCACTGCACTATTTATACATGGCATTGTCATGCAGGTGTCTCTTAGCACAACACCTCCATGACCATATGGGACTGCTTGACATTGTATATTCCATCTGAGGGCCATGTGATGGTTGTTGCAGTGGCTGTTCCATTGTAACACCCATAGCATTTGAGCCTGCCTCCAATGGTGTATACATCTACCTCATTGTCACAGCAAACTGACAAACTACTGCTCAGGGGTTGTGCGAGTATTCCAAGGTGTTGAAGAATGCCATTATACATCCTTCAGTGAAGTAAGTTATATGTGGGTGCCATCACAAGGCACGCACATCAAAAATTGTATGGGAGTGTACTCATGTGAAGATAGTTGTACCTACCTGCCTTGACTGATTTAAAGCATGGAAAACTTCACTCCAAAGGTCCAGCACTAGTGTCATAATGCCCTATTCATAGAGTTGTGGGCTACCAAAAGAGGGGTGGACCCCTTTCCCTCAAATAAGATACATAAGGCTGCAACAAAATATTGGTAAGCCCAACATAAATCCAAATTCTGTGTCACAAAGGTGTTTTAAATAACCCATTGAGCCAAGTCAATAAGTCCAGTAGAGATCTATTGTGAAACACTTACAGAGGAACAACAGTATACACCTGTTTCACCCCCTGGCAGTATGTATAACTGGGGTTTTCTGAAGGCTATTCATATGTTCTAAAAAATATATCAATTTTAGAATTCCTTAACATATGTAGTTGATCAAAAAAGTATATTGATAAAACACGAAATTGGGAAAATGAGCTTGTGTATGTCACAGGTTGAATCTCTGACCTCGGATGGATTCAACTCGACTTATTGACTTGACTCAACGTGATTTAGATCATGGATATATTGTCAACAGTGTGTAGCCTTCCATTGTTGCCTTGTTATATAATTGTTAGTCCAGTGAGGTATAAGAACATGGGCATAGAAATACGGCTCAACACAGACACACTTGTTCAGTGGTCCAAGGATGCATTTGTTGGTGCCAGTGATGGAGCAGATGCAGTGCAGCCCCAAACTGTCAACGGCAGGCCTGTGGAACTGACTCTGCACATGTGTGTGGTTATATACATTGTAAAGGGTGTCTGTGATACACAATGCACTAGGAACAGGGAACTACTAGTAGTCTGGACCCAGTGCATGGTCTAGCTCCTTCACAGGGCCTTGGCTATTGACACAAAGGGGCCGATATAACAACAGTGGTGCAGCACCAATAGCATCTATACTGTCCTTGTGGCCGTCAGTGCATGCCTTACTCGCCACGATGTGTGTGCCCAACCAGAAAAAGGCAAAGCATGATGCAGGTCTGGTGCAACAGCATCTATTCATGTGTAGGTCAATGATGTACTCAGCAGGAGTTGCAACAGATCATCACAACTTCTGCTGAGTACATGGGGACCCTTCTCATACAATTATGTTCCCCCCATCACACCTTCTCTCAGCAGCCGTTCAGAGTGCATGAAAATTATAAATAAGTGAATTATCTTTTAACTCAGAGGATTATACTTTGGCCTCCCAAAAATGTTCTGGGACCCCCTTTCATGCATGTTGCATGGCACAGGCCTCATTTGTAGCTGCTTATTACAGAGTTGCCCTATGCATTCATCACAACACTTTGTGATGGTTGTGCAGGGTAAATGATACATCTGTCCTACATTGGCTTAATTGTTGTACATTTGAAATGCAGGCCTAAAGTGGTGCAGGGACTCTTCATACAGGTAGCATACAACATGTCCAGAACCACAACCATTAATGCAACACTCAAACATATCTGCAACTGTCATGCACCATCAAAAGAAAGGACATTGTGTGGAAATGGGAGACTTACCAACTGTTCCACCAACCTCGATTCCCAAATGATCTAGCAGATCCTGCTCCCTTGACACCAGATCTGCCCAGCAATGTTTCAGTTGCTGGTCGTTCCTTCCAGAAGAAAAAAGGAGCACCTTACCCCATGCAGCCACCTTGCCTCTGTGGGGTAACCAAGTATCACAAGGCCACCCAGTTGCAGCATCATGTGGAGGCAGTGTTGGACAAGACAGACGAACACCCCCAGCTCATCTGCCAACTTCCGCCCCATCCTCCCTTTGCCAGACATACTCTATAGAAAATGCAGTCCACCGACAATATAATAATAATTATCCCTAACACTTACCCCAACTACCCAAACTATCCCAAAAACTAAACTACCCCAGACAAACATACCACAATACAGAGACAAAAACAGTACACTTATGTTAGACGTGGCATCATTGGCATGGTCTCCCCTAACTTTTTGCCTCTACTTCCCAGGTTTTTTCTGTGTGCTGGACTCTGTTTTTGCTGTTTGTGTTTGCTCTGTACACCTTACTACTGCTGACCAGTGCTTAAGTGTAAGTGTTCCCTGTATAAATTGTATGTGTACATTGGCTTATCCATGAATGGCATGTTTGATTTACTAGTAAGTCCCTAGTAAAGCACTAGAGGTGCCCAGGGACTGTAAATCAAATGCTAGTAGTGGGCCTGCAGCACTGGTTATGCCACCCACATTAGTAGCCCTGTAAACATGGCTCAGACCTGCCACTGCAGTGTCTGTGTGTGCAGTTTTAAATGGCCCATTCGACTTGGCAAGTGTACCCACTTGCCAGGTCTAAACGTTCCCTTTTTATACATCTAAGGCACCCCTAAGGTAGGTCCTAGGTAGCCCAATGGGCAGGGTGGAGTGTATGTTAAAGGTGCGACATGTGCTTATGTGTTTTACATGTCCTCACAGTGCAATACTGCCAAATTCATTTTTCACAGTTTCAAGGCATATCTCTCTCATAGGTTAACATGGGGGCTGGCTTTAAATATGATTAAAGTGCAGATTCCCTTTGGGAGTAGATAGACATCTGGAATTTGGGGTCTCTAAACTCACAATTAAGAATACATATTTTAGTGAAGTTGGTTTTTAGATTGTTAGTTTGAAAATGCCACTTTTAGAAAGTAGGCATTTTCTTGCTTAAACCATTCTGTGACTCTGCTTGTTTGTGGATTCCCTGTCGGGGTCTGTTTGACAGTTGGGCTGTTTGACCTCTCCTCTAGTCAGTGACACAAAGGGAGCTGGGGTGTAACCTGCATATCCTGATGGGTCATCTAGGCTAAGGGGAGGGGAGAAGTGGTCACTTACACCTGAAGGGGCTATGTCTGCCCTCAAACAATGCAGTCTCCAATCCCCTGGTGTGTGTCTGGGGCCTGGCCTGGGCAAGGCAGGATCTTGAAAACAACAGAGACTTCTCTTTGAAGTAGGCCTACTTCAAAGGCAGAAAAGGGTATAAGAAGAGAACCCAAAACCTCTGAAAATCAGATTACTTCTGGAACCAAGAGGAACCTCTGCCAAGGTGAAGAGCTGGAAGCTGGAGGAGGAGTACTGCCCCTTTGCCTGTGACTGTGGTTTGCTGGGTTGACCTGAAGTAGCTTCTTCTGCCTGAGAGAAGATAAAGACTGACTTTTGTGTGACTTCCCACCGGTGAAGAATCTCCGAGGGCTTGAACTGAGCTTGCCTCCTGTTGTTGAAGTCTCAGGGACAACAAGGAATTCTCTCTGCAAGAACTTAGCCGTTCTGCTGAGAGTTCTGCCTGCCAAGTGGTGCCCTAACCTGTCTCTGGGCCCTTGAAAGGTGCAGCTGGTGGAAAAGGACAGAAATCCATGCAAAGACCGCCATGCAGGGAAACTTTCAATGCACCACCCGCTTTGAGGCTGACAAACAACATGTCACCGGCCTTGTGGCTAAAATCGACGCTACACCTGCATCGCAGGTGGGAGATTGATGCAATGTGACTGGAGAAACGACACGCAGCACCCGCAGCAGCTGCTGTTAATGACGCATTTTGTAGTGTTTTCATTGACTTACTATGTGTTGGTACAAATACTTTACACATTGCTTCTGAAGTTAAGTCTGCCTGCTCATGCCAAGCTACCAAAGGTGTGAGCGTGGGTTAACTGAGGGTGATTCTCCTTTATCCTGACTAGAGTGAGGGTCCTCGCTTGGATAGAGGTAACCTGACTGCCAACCAAAGAACCCATTTCTACCAACTTACAATACAAAATACAATTCCAAAACAAAATGCACAGGACACAGCTCAATCAACACTACAAACACTGCAAACACTCCAAAAATCCATCAGCACCAGCTCCATATACCCTCACACAGTCACAGAGAAACTGACTGTGAAGTGAAAGTGTTACTAAACTCACTGTACCATGTTTGCTGACAGGATTTCCTGGTACATCACTTCCTGGGTGTGTGTGCCACTTTTTTTTTCAGTCATGCATCGTTTCTTTTTACGCATTGGGGCATGTGTCATTTTTATTGATGCATAATGATCAAGTGTTGTTTGTCTTGACCATGACAGTTATGCGTTGATTTTTCACCGTGGTGCATTATGAGGAGTGTGAACGTTAAATTGCCGCTCAGGGCCCAGGTGTCATTTTCTTAAGATTGTAGTGTGGAATAGATGCGTTTGCGTAATTTTTTTTTAACGCATGATGGAATTGCATGGATTTTTCCTTTGTAGGCCTTGAGAGTACCCTCAATCACTTAAAATGTCATATGGGCTGTGCTACAATGTAGTAAATGGGGTATGGCTACATGTGCGTGTCTATCCAATAATGTCATTATGGTGACATTGGTATGTTGAACCTATAAGTGTTTTTATGAGTCAGCTGCATGCGATTACTCATACCTTGTGCATATGGGCATGTGTACCTACACTGTGTCCACATAAATGTTGGCACATGTGTGCTATGTGTGTACATATTTGTATGAATACACATTTGTAGGTGGACTACATTCTAATGTCTGAGAAAACGATTTACACATACCTACAACACAATTTATATGATGGCCTATCGCCAACACATGGTAAGGCATGTGACACCCATTACATTTTATACTCAGATTATGCAGTGGACTTGGACTACATTGATATCACGTATCCCCTGGCAACTTACGTGTGTATGTGTGTCAACTCTGTGGTGTGTTGTTGGATTTTACTTCATATTGCTCTGCTACACATGTGCCATGTGGTGCCCCATGCATCTTAGTTGCTGGAGATGTTATGTACACATGTGTTAGTGAAGAATGGTATATGACATGTGTGTGTAAAGATGTGTTGTGTAATCCCTGTAACATATGATGATATTGGTGTGTTCATGGGTGTGAAACCTCATATTGCTATCTTCCTGCATAAACACAAGTTGGCATTTTACTATGCATGTGTAGTCACATCACTGCCAACTATATTTCTGCATGTCAGAACATATGTGACGGTAACCTTTTTCAGTCACTGATTTTGTGATACCTATGCCATTATTTTTGTGCTAGGTTGCCTTTTGTACTGAATCCATACACATTACCATGCCTGAGCCATTTTACTGGTACATGTGTACAGAGATATGTGGTATATGTGTGTATGCCTCCAACTGGTCACTCACATTTGTCAATATCATGTTTGTTATGACTGTCACATCCTATGGCATACCACTGTGTAGCAGTCTTGCAGTGTGGAATAGATGGCAGCCTACTCATCATCACCACTGTGAGAGTTTGTATGGCAACACAAACCCATGGTTGCATATAAGGGGCAGGTTAATGGTGCTCCACTTTACTCTGCCCCCTGTACACATGCATCAGGCCCCTGACAATGTCATACACTGATGTAGCCAGAGCTGTGGTGTGTGGGTTTACTGAGCCAAGATCTTGACCATTCATGATTGCTACTCTGCAGAACTATGCACACTCCCCGGCAGATTGAGAGATGTACAAATGTTGTCATACAGACCAGGATGTCATAATTTCCTCTGCTGTACTTGATGTCAGCCTTCCCCTCTCGTGTACAGAGCTCGGGTGCTATCACATGTGGGACATGTCTCATTATTTGAGGTCCTTGGTGGTTTCCATGGGAAGCTTGTTTAGGTGTTGTATATGTGTTGTGACTTCAATATTGGAAAAGTGGCATGGTACAGATGGTGATGTCTGTCATTGGCTCCTGTCATGGTGCCATGCGATGGCCAAATACCATGGTATGATTCTGGCAAACATGATTTGGTCATGTACATACCTGGCCACCCTCACTATACATATGTGAAAGGTTGACATGTAGACATTGTTGTGTTGCACAGTCCGTTTTGGTTTATGTGTGTTACTTCTCTGTTTTTTCTATGATTACTGGTAAGGCATGTATTGTGTCCTACATTGCTCCCATTCTTTTGGCTGCTTGCACTTTGTACACATCTTCTTCAGCAGCATTGTCTGGTCATATATGGACAGGATCCAACATGTGACTTGTGTAATGTGATGATGTACACTTCTTCTACTACTGGCAACTTGATAGTTACCGTCCCAAGGACATGGGAATTTTCATTAGGATTTCCAAAATGAGGCTCATTATGTATAAAAGATGTGTTGTGTAGTCCACATTTGTTGCAGTGTCCCAGTTGTGCCAGCCATCAATGTACAAGGGAGTGTAACACATATTTGTAGGATGATCAAATTTGGTGCAGGTGTATCTCCTAGCTTCCAATACATGAATTCTCACTGATACTTTCAACACATGCACAGTGCAGGCTTTAAGAGGGGGCAGAGGTATTTTTCAAATGGGTCCCTTAGTACAGTGGATGTAAGTTCAGTAATGTCCTCTATACTTCTACAGGGGCCTACTATGGCATCCATGATCTTTACAGTTTAGCACTGACTCTGCACCATTTATAGTATACGGAACCGACATGATGGTGTTAGGGGGCGCTAAGTGGTGCATGTGAGGTGGCACTAAAGTAGGTGTGGTACCATTTCTCATGATTCTGCCCATTGGTCTTTCATGGCAGGTTAATTTGTATTCCGATGTGTGTGACACAATGCATCAGACATATGTATGTGCATACTAAAAGTATGTCAGGTATGTGTAGGTGAGATGTAGTTGGTTGTGGCACCACTTTAGTGGCATTTGATGGAGGTTCTACCAGAGGATTACACACCATGATTTACGTGGGGATGTGCCTACGTGTGACTTTCTTTGCATGGCCATGGCATATGACATTGACATAGCTAAGCTATTCTTTGTTTGGTGTAATGTGTGTGTGAAGTGTATTTAGTAGTCAACCAGTGGCCACTTGTAGTGGTTTGTGTGCTTCTTCTGCATGCAAAGGGGACACCTGTCCTTCACGTGGTGTGCCTGTCAGGTTGTGGCTGTGTTAAGTACATGTGGGTGTATGCGTTTGTGATGTGCAATGATTGCAGTGTACTGCAGCATGCTGCATATGTGTTGTTGCCTGTACATGTGTGTTCCCATGCCCATGAGTATTTGGTGTGGTGTATGTCTTGTTTGTCCTACAGGGGTGGTGTGTTGTGTGTATTGATCAGTTTGTTGACTTACCCAAGACTAGCACGTTGCCATATTGTCCAACCTGGAACTGCTCGTTTATGGTGCAGTGCCGGAATATGAACGCATCCTGGACGCTGCTGGGATAGTTGGCTGATATGTTGGTAAAGAGCCCACAGTGATCCACAATGGCCTGCACATTTATGGAAGGGGTGTGCTTGCGAATCCATATCTGCAGGTGGCACCAGCTGGACATGGGTACAGTCCATTGCACCCAGCATATGCGGAAACCCAGCAATTTCATAAAAACTTTGCTTGGTCTCCTGCCGCAGTTGCTGGGTATTTGGGAAGCAGATGTGGTGCGGTGTGAGGTATATGATGGTGTGTAGGACCTTGGGAAGGAAGACTGAGAATGACACCAGCCACTAGTGCACCCATTCTCTGAAAAGATCCAGACGCCAGCATGTGCAGGACAGTGCGGACATTTGTGACTAGTGGTATATTTGTTGGAGCTTCCACCCTGGCTGTGATGTTTGACGCAATGTGGTGCAACAGCTGTACAATGGCTTCCCGGTTGAGACGGCAAGTCCTGATAACGTCTTGTTCCCTAAGGCCATGTATGGTTGTCCGCTGCCTAAAGATCCTCTCCTGCCTTCTGTGTTGCCTTTGTGGGTGCTGTGGTGGTGTAGGGAGCTGCTGTCGTCACTGACATCTGCGTAGCTGTATGACTTTCATGTTGTCCAGGAGGTTGCAAATGTTTCTTCTGTGAGTTTTCCTTAAGTAGTGGTGTGTGGGCCTCATTTTAACACTTGGTCTGACCAAGGTGTTAACATTTGACGCAAATAGGGCTTTGCATAATTTTTTAGGTCTGCTTCCTAGGTGTTCGTCATTTTTTGGGAAGGAACGCCTACCTTGCATGTCATTGTCGCTAAATGATGCAAGGTGGTTTGGTGCATCCAAAAAATGACGCTAACTCTGATATTTTGACGCTGTCAGGCTGTTTCCTTCTAGTTTGTTTTCCTTGTCAAAGGCCTCACTCTATGAAGGGTATAGGACTTTCAGCAGCCCCTCATTAATGCCTCTACTTGATGAATCTCCATCACTTGAGCTGGAAGATCTATTGAAGATGGATACATTTTTTGTGACATGGTCCTGTTCCAGAGTCTCATGTGTCTGATTCCGTTGCCCCTTAACTTTTTTGCAGGCAATGTAAACTCAGTTGTAGAATTATTCAACAGAACCAGATTTATGTTAAACTGGTGCAGCGCAGTGCAGGGCAAAAAATAGCCATGCTGCACCACTTTAGAAATGCAGAGGTGCACCCTATTTAGGGGAATAAGGCGCACCACTGCATTGGCACTGAATTAAGCTGCCTAGGACCAACCCAGGCATCCTTGCACCATAGTGCAAGGGTGTCTGTGTTGAGGGATAGATTGTTTATGTGCAGGAAGGTTTGCTTTCCTGCACATAAACAATCATTAATGGTGATTTGGCATTTCTATGTGTGCATTCCTCCTTGTTTTGCATGCTAACGTCACCCCTGGGGTGGAGTTAGTTTTGATGCTGCCTCAGGTTTACAGCAACTCGTACATCTGTGGCAGCATCAAAAGCAATGGGTGTTGTGGTGGAACGCCCCCCGTATCACCCTTTGCATGCCCCTCTGATGCAGAAAACTGCATCGGAGGGGCCCATATTTACAAGGAGGCGTAACACCACAAAAAAGTTGCTTTACACCTCCATGTAAATATGGAGCAGTGCTTAGGGCTACCACAGCATCACAAAAAGTAACGCTTCGGTGGCACTAGGGGCTCTTAAATATGCCCCATAGTTCTCCTGTTACAGCATTCATACTTGTAAGAAACTGGGTTATTAGTTTAGAGGAGTGAGAGCACCACTCAAATAATAAACAGTCCTTGTCAGGGTGAACCACAAGAGTCACCTAATATACCATTCTTAACCCACTGGCACAAAAGCAGTCATTTTTACCTTGGAGGCACTTTGTAATGCATTTAGGCAGCAAGCAAACAGAAATAAAGTGAAAGCACCATCCAATAAAATCCTATACCAATTTAGAAAACTAAAGTACATTTTTATAATAATGACACCAATGACAGCAAAACAACAAAAACTCAATAAGGAGATGAGTGGAGGGTCAGATGTAGGGACTAGGGGCCAGATGTAGCAACTGACGAATTTGCGAGTTGCAAAGTGCGAGTCCATGCGACTCGCAATTTGCAACTCGCAAATTCGTATGCAGTACGGTGTCTCAGACACCGACTGCAACTCGCTATGGGGTCGCAATGACCCACCTCATGAATATTCATGAGGTGGGTCGCAAATTGCGGCCCCATAGCGAGTATAGGCACTCGCTAACATGGAGGCCTGCTGACGTCAGCAGACCTCCATGTTCGTGACCTGCTTTTGAATAAAGCAGTTTTTTTTTTTTTAAGTGTAGCACGTTTTCCTTACAGGAAAACGAGCTGCACTTAAAAAAAAACCGAAACCTTTAGTTTCGGTATTTTTTCAGGGCAGGGAGTGGTCCATTGGACCACTCCCTGCCCTGAAAAAATATTTTTGGGTCCAGTCACAAACTGGAAGGGGTCCCATGGGGACCCCTTCCAATTTGCTAGTGGGTTACCATCCACTTGAAGTGGATGGTAACTGCGATGCCATTTGCGACCGCGTACGTGGTCGCAAATGGTATTGCATCCCACTGCGACTCGCAAATAGGAAGGGAACACCCCTTCCTATTTGCGAGTCGGAAATGCATATTGCGAGTCGGTAACGACTCGCAATATGCATTTCTGCATAGCAAACCCACGTTTGCGAATCGCAAACGGCGATTTTTGCCGTTTGCGAGTCGCAAATGGTTTGCTACATCTGGCCCTAGATTTGTCCCATTGGAAGGTTAACCTACTGGCTTTGGCATTGGTATGGAGGTCAAAGGTCTCCAGCGGAGCCAGGCAGCAGGCTGAGTCCAAAGAGGGGCATGGTGACAACGGAGTGTAGCTGCATGAGGTCATGGAGTCACTCACAGGGTGCTCAGTAGGGTTCAGCATCAAAGTTGTTGAAACTGTCGATTGGGGGTCGTTCTGCATTGCTCACCAATGCTTGGCATCCTGTCCAGTGAAACCTTCCGATGAGGCGGGAGGAGGACTCCAGGCAAGGGTCCAGGACTTTTAGGACTACACTTGGGAATGGTTAGTACTCACTTCCACAAAGGCTACAGGGAGAATCAGGTCAGGTCCAATGGGCAGTGTGCATTGTATTTAAAAGGAAGGTGTGCTTTAGTTTTACATGTGGCTGTAAAAAAAAGTTGTTTTTCACTGCTGCAAGGCTAGCTCTCTTACACGCTTGACACAGGGTTACCTTTTTACACATATTAAGTGATAACGTTAGGTTTAAATTAAGACAGCCAAACGGAAGAGGGAAAATGGATGTGCAAAATTAAACCATAGCATAGAGTTGGCTTTGGCCTTACAAAAGAAGCTATTTGGCTTGGCACAAACAGCCCAAAGAAGTGAATTCCAAAGTCTTGTCACATTGCCAGAGAAAAACGGAGACACTATTGCTATTTCTTGGAAGTCAGTAGCAAGAAGAGAAAAGAATTTGGATTCTGCAGGAGATGTTAACCACCAAAGAGTTTTAACTTTTCAACAAGATAGGTGGGAGTCACTATATGCAGGGATTTGTGGATGATAGAGGCTGTCTTCAGCTGAGCTCGAACTTCAATGGAAAGCCACTGGCATTTTAAATGCACAGGCATAATGTGGTCTGTATTTGTATTTGGAAGTATTCAGAAATTGATTGGGCTGCAGCATTCAGCACTGTTCTGAGAAGATTAAGTTGAGTTCTAGTTAAACATGGAAGGAGTGAGTTATGGTAGTCGGATCTAGAGAGAACGAAGACTTAAAATGAGATCTTGATTAGGAATAAACGTCATAATTCCTCACAGCAGTGTGAGTTGATGTTGAGAATTCCTAGCTTTTGTATTGTGTTGGCACTAAGAGGTAAGTCTGTTGTTGAGGCCAACCCCAAAGGACTTGACATTATTAAAGATAGTCAAGTGACGGTCGAGGATGTACTATAAATTATTAGACTTCCTTGGTGAGCAGGGACACTGCTTTAGGAGCTGAGTTTTTCTTGATATTTAACTTTAAATGTCTCCAATGTTTTGGAGAGGGGAGAAATAACCTCAGGAGATCAAGAGAGGAAATCGTAAGATGAATGGTATCAGCATATCGATGATGCACAATCCCAGAATTCTACAGAATGACCTCAATGACTCCATGTAGGGATTAAATAGATTGGAAGCATAATGGAGCCTTGGGGGGACACCTTGCTGCAAATTAACCAGAATGGAAACAAAGTTCCCAAATCTAACCACTTGGGACCTGATGGAGAAGTAAGAGGTCAGCTATTTATGTACTATTTTGTTGATACCCTTTATGTTCTTGAGGATATTAATCAGAAGGGAATGGTTGACAGTGCCAAAAGAGACACAGGCCTTGGAGAATTGAGGCAAGAATTTGCTGTTTTAAGGAATCAAGTAATATTAAAATTTCACTGAAAATCAGATTTAAAATTGTCTAGGTGACCCTTCACCGCAATATATTGGGGTGCTGAAAAGAGATGCAGATTTCAATTATCTTTGTTAGGAAGGGTAATTCTGAAACAGAAGTGAAGTTATTGAGCTCAGTAACTTCAGCTGAAGATTTCTTCAAGATGAGTGAAAAAAGGCTGACTATAAGGCAGTCAAAGAATGTGCCCAGCGGAAGAGTTGAGTTAGTTCATAAGGGTGAAAAGGGTAGAAATGGGCTGCTCCTGTTAGACCTGTCAGCCTTAGGGTGGTCTCAAACCTTTTGCCTGTTTGCCTCACATTTCTGCTGTATTTTTCTGTTGGCCTTAGGACTCTGAGAACTTTACCACTGCTGACAAGTGCTGAAGTGCATGTGCTTCTCCCCTAAACATGGTCACAGTGGTGTATTTATTTTACTTATAAAACCATTATAAAGTGGTATGCCATATACCTAGGGCTTTAAATTGCATGCTACTATTGGGCCTGTTGTGCTGATTGTGGCACCCACGTAAGTAGGCTTTAAAACATGTCTTAGGCCAGCTACTGCAGAGCATGTGTGTGCAGTTTCACTGCCACTTCGACTTGGCATTTAAAACCCCTTGCCAAGCCTTAAACTGTCTTTTCATTACATACAAGTCACCCCTGAGGTAGGTCATCAGGAAGGGTGCTGTGTAAGTTAAGTTTTACATATCCTGATAGTGAAAAACTCCCAAAGGCATTTTTCACTACATGAGGCCTACTCCTCTCATAGGCCAGAATTAGGAATTACTTACTATACTTTTAAGCTGTACTTCCGGATCACAAAGCAGTAGCTACATCATGTTTCATATCATTTGAATGGTAATGATAAATCCTCTTTAATGGTAAAGTCGGATGTAACTTTACTATTTTAGAAAAGCCACTTTTAGAAAGAGGGTATTTTCTGCTCTTACTCCTCTATGTGCCTTGCAGCCTGTCTCCAATACATGTTTAAGTAACTTTAGGCCACAAGTTATAGGCCCTCATCATGACTTCGGCAGTCTTTTCCAAAGATCGCCGAAGCCGCCAGGGGCGAAATATCGCCAGTGCTGGTGGTCTTAAGATTGCCCTAATATGACTGATTTCCGAATTCTGCCTGAAATCGAGTGGAATTCCGAGACCAGTCGTGCTGGCTGGTGGCGGTGCAGAGGCGGTACCGCCACCGGTACTGCTATGCCAAAAAGAGACCGCACAACGCATTACAACCCATAATATGGTGTGGCGGTGTCCAGATGGTGAGGCACTGCTGGCAGTGGAAGCGTCAGGACCCGTCCCCTCCTGGACGACCTCCTCGACGGACGAGGTAAGTGGATCATCCGACAGGGGAGGGTGTGTGTGCGTGCATGTCTGAGTGTGTGAGTGCGTGTGTGAATGTTGTGAATGCAGAGGGGTGTTTGTGGATGGGGTGGGGATGAGTGAGTGTTTATTGATGGGGTGGGGGTGAGTTGGTGTTGTGTTTGTGGATGGGGTGGGGTGAGTGATTGTGGATGGATTGGGAGGTGAATGAGTGTTTGTGGATGGGGTGGGTGCATGTATGCGGGTGTGAGCGATTGAGTGTGAGTGCGATTGAGCAGATGGAAGGGGTGAGTGCGTGTATGCGTTTGCATGTCTATGTAGGTGGACGGCGAGGGGGTGACTGTTTGTGTGGGTGAATGGGGAGAGCGGCTGAGTGCATGAATGTGGTGCAGTGGGGGGGTGAATGTATGTATGTGGTGCGGGGAAAGGGAAGTGTGAATGTGTGTATGCACTGGGGGTGGGGGCTGAATGTATGTATGCGATAGGGGAGTGAATGCATGCGTGAGTGCGGTGATTGTGTATGCATGTTAGTATGAATGGGGTGTATGACGCGACTGCATCGGTGAGAAGGGGTGTGCTTGTGTGTGGTAGTATGTTAGTGCATGTGTGCGGGTATGTGGACGTGTGGGTGAAAGGATAAGCATTCCTGTTGCCAAGGTGCATGACCACCAGCTTTTTCTTGCATTGCAACCAGCAGAAAAATGCAGGCGGTCTCCTGCCTCGTGATACCACTAGCGGTATCATGCCATCCGCCATGCTAAAGGAGCTCACCTCCATCCTGGCGGAACGCGGTAATGTGGCTTGACGGGTGGAGGCTCAGAGGTTTTGCTTCAGCAAAACCTCCAAACTCCTAATTTGGCAGTATTTACTGCCAGCCCATTGGCGATAACACCGCCACTGCGGCCCTGGAGGTCTCATGACTGCCAGGGTCGTAATGAGGCCCAAAGTTTCTTAACATAAGTATAACTATAAGTATAACTTTTGAATTTCTAGGGTTTTGTGTGAGTAAACGAGAATCTAACTATAACGTCCCTATAATGTTTGCTTTTTTAGTGAAAAAAAAATATATATATAAATGTTTATATATAGTTATAAATAAATATATATATATATATAAATAGATATATATATATATCACACAAAGAGAAAAAAAAGAGAAAAAATGTAGAAGCCCCATTTCAGAGTCTCTCAGGCATTTAATGAAAATCCGGCCTGCACATCCTAACGTGTTTCAGCAAAAATGCCTTGTTCACAAGAAAAGATTTGAAATCATTGCTTTCAGGTGCTTTAAATACAAAATGTCACGTGACCAAATACATGCTTTCCTTCATCTTCCACAATGCACCGGGCATGGTCTTTATCATTCGTATAACACTTCAAAGTCTCGCAATAATCTGTGTGGCTGGTAAACTTGAATCAATCTTGCTGAAATAGCATTTACTGGGGTTCCAGACACATCGTTTTCACTTTCTCATTGCAGTGTCACACACTGTATATATTCTAAGTGCATCGGTGCAAATTATTCAAAGTAAAGTGGCTACGTGCATTCCAGTTATTCATTTTTATGATGCTATTCAAAACTTCAATTACTGCTGCCATTCCTCATATTATTAATGTCTGGGAGTCCGAAAATGTGTCGGGAGAGTGAAGTCATCTCTCCTGCCTCCCTTTCTTGTCTCAACAAATATCTGGTTAAATACCATGTCTTTAGAGCAAGCGGGTCATGCCCCCCATTAAATTTAGATTATAACAACACACCTCCATCGTCGGGGGCCCCCAACCCTGCAGGGCGGCTTCAGGTAGGCAGGGACGGAGCATCCTGCCCATTAAATCACACAAAGAGAAAAAATGTAGAAGCCCCATTTCAGAGTCTCTCAGGCATTTGATGAAAATCCGGCCTGCACATCCTAACGCGTTTCAGCAAAAATGCCTTGTTCACAAGAAAAGATTTGAAATCATTGCTTTCAGGTGCTTTAAATACAAAATGTCACGTGACCAAATACATGCTTTCCTTCATCTTCCACAATGCACCGGGCATGGTCTTTATCATTCGTATAACACTGCAAAGTCTCGCAATAATTTGTGTGGCTGGTAAACTTGAATCAATCTTGCTGAAATAGCATTTACTTGGATTCCAGACACATCGTTTTCACTTTCTCATTGCAGTGTCACACACTGTATATATTCTAAGTGCATCAGTGCAAATTATTCAAAGTAAAGTGGCTACGTGCATTCCAGTTATTCATTTTTATGATGCTATTCAAAACTTCAATTACTGCTGCCATTCCTCATATTATTAATGTCTGGGACACTGTGTATTTATAGTTAGGGCAGAGTTTCCATAGGAAGGACGTATTTTGTTAATAACTTTGACGCCATTTGACAAATCTACACCGAATTTCTACAAAGGTTTTGGGGTTATACTTCCAACGGGATCAGAAAATTATGTTTTCCACTAATAATTTTCATTGGAAACTATTAAAGGGAATTACACCAAATCTGGCAAAAAGATGGAAGGCTGTGCGCAGGTGGGGGTTGGCCGCGTGTGGCTGTTTGGGTACAGGGCATGGCCAGAGGCCTGACACTACGACTAACTACCCACCAAATACGGTCGAAGGCCTTTGTCAGCAAGTAGGTTGGCCCTGTGTGGGGTTTGGGCACAGGGTCTGGCCAGAAGCCTGCCCTGTGGCTAACTTCCCACTATGCAGGGCCAAAGGCTGTTCATGCACAATGTGGGATTGGCTGCCAAATCAGGGTTTGAGAGTAGGGCCTGTATTTTTTCTTCATTTCCTTTTAATGCAATCAGAGGGATCAGATGTAAAAGCAGACATGGGCCTTAGGCTGGTACAGAAGGAAGATACCAGCACTACCATATAGAAGGGCGTGCATGAAGCATCAGAGAAGATGCACCCACCTGTGAGTCACTTGAACTCAATCCACAAGACTTTAGTCAGAGTAATTCAGTAATCCGCATGTAGATTTACCCCTGTGAATCAGGCTCCCAGAGTTTAGTTTCTGTTGTTTGGATAAAGTGTTTATGAAATTAACATTCCCCAAATGGTGTGGCACCAGAATATCCTTGTCTGAATCTTCTGACATACATATAATTTACAAATATATATCCCCGTTGGACTTAATAACAGAAAAACTAAAAACAATGGGACACTGAGGTGGTCATTACGACCCTGGCGGCCTTTAGACCAACAGGGTCGCAGCGGCGGTCTGACAACCACATTATGACCGTGACCGTTTCACCAAGGTTGGACTACCAGCACCACCAGTTTCCCTCCACTGGGGGGACTGGCGGTGCTGGCAGTCCGAATCTGCCAGGGCTGTGCCGCACGAACCGCCGCCCTGGATTTACGACCCCCCTCTCTGCCAGCTTTTACATGGCAGTTGCACCACCATGTAAAGGCTGGCGGAGATACTGCCCATGCACTTCGCATGGGCAGTGCAGAAGACCCCATGGCCAGCCCCGTCACACTTTTCACTGTCTGCACTGAAGATAGTGCAGATAGTGCAAAGCGTGACTGGTGCCGTTGCACATTATGCACTGCAACATTGCTATTTGCTCAAATATGAGCTGGCGTTAATGTTGTGGGCTGTTTCCGGTTGGGTCGGCAGGCGATAACACCGTTTCTGCCTGCTGACCCATCAGGGGTATCATAATTGGGCCCATGGGAAGGTGGCCGCATTGGGGTCAACCTGACAGCGGGAGTTTGGCAGACAGGCTTTTCCGTCTGCCAAACTCTAAGTTTGTAAAGGACACAATAAATATGATAGACAATATTTGTGTATATGGAATTCTGAAATACAACCACACCAAAGGTACAAACATAAAATATGTACACCTCACAAATTCAAAAAGCTTTGCAATGAGAATATACAATCTTCAAGTCCGCCTCATAATGAGAATGATGTAATTTATGCTCGCGCCATTCTGAAAAAAGTGTGCAAGAAATAACTAGTAAATGCCAAGCACCATCATTTGCATATGTAAAATTGGACTGTCTGAGCAGAGGCCAAATGGTAGACAAGGAGAATTAACTTTGCTCCCTAAATGGCGTGCAGAAAGAACCATAACATACAAAACAGGTTTCAGAAGTTACTTTGGTGGTCCTATTACTTTAGCGATGAGAATGATTTTGCTTTAGAGTTCCAAAATGTCTGTGGGAAAAACGCAATTTTCTTTGTGATTTCGCTATCCTGTGTGAAAAATGCAATTTTCTTTTTGATTTAGCCGTATTTTAATGTGTATGCTATGCAATGAACAATTTGTGCATGGCGCGAAGGAAATGTTAGTGATTATTTCTTCCGTGAACATTTTGCGATTAACTGCTGATGCCCTTTTGAAGGACTATTTTACACCTGAAGTATAATCCTTTGAGAATTACCACCACTGAAGTTATTGGGTAATTTGTCTAAAAATTATGAGAATAACTATTAATAAGAATGAAAGGTAAACACTCCAGTCATATACTGAGCCATTTTCAACCCAGTAGAAAATTGTGTTTTTCAAAATATGGCACTGTGCTAATTTGGCTTAGCCTATCCTTGTAAAGAAGTAAAGAAAAATAGGCACCCATTTCTCAGTTTGTTTTGTTTATATTACATAATGAGACGTGAGCTGGAAAAAAAATCTCGGAAGTTTTCCCCAGGTCCAACAGCTTAATTTAACTCAACTCCGGAGAACCTTGTCCCCTCTCATACCTTGTGAAGTGACTGCGCTACTTGAAAGAGGAAGGTGCTAAGGGCAGTTCTTCATGTGGCTTTCATAAAGAATGGTGTCAGGAACAACAGGACAGTTCAACAAGTTCCAATCACCTGCGACCTAAGACCAATATTTTATGGGACCTAGGATGACTAGAATAGTGATAGGATTAATTCTTCCATACATAAGGCCCCACACATAATCCTTGTACTCCCAAAATAAGGGGAATATTTAAGAGCCCCTAGCTCCACAGGAGCATCACTTTTTGTGGCTTAAAGCTACCTTGTGAATACGGCCCCTCACATGCAGCACTTTGTGTGGAAGGGGCATGGAATGTGTGTTGCTGTGGGCGTGCCACAGCAACACCAATTGCATTTTGACGCTGCCCCAAATCCAAAGGCCACCCCATGGAGGAAATGCTTTAATTTCTCCTCGTTTTTTGCTCTTTCTGTATGTGCCGCATTCTGTAGCACACATAGAAAGAACAAACCGCCATTTAAGATTGTTTTTGTGCAGGAAGGTGTTACTTCCTGCACAAAAACAATCTCCCCCTCAATGCAGCCATCCTTGCACTGCGGTGCAAGGGTTGCTGCTTTGGCACACAGCAGCAAATTCAGCGCCAGCGCAGGGGGAACACAGGGTTGTGCCGTATTCTTAAATACAGTGCATCCCTGCACTGTGAAAATTATGGTGCGTGACGCTGCCAAATATGGTGCAGCGATGTGCACTGTCATTTTCCCTTAAATCTGGCCCTAAGTGCCTAAATGTAACAAAGAATCTTGTAATGAGGATCTCTTGCTCACAGCCACCCAAACAATCTCTCTGTCTCCACTGCCTTTCTAATCAGGGAACCCATTAGTTCCTCAGTGTGAGGAGTAGTCCATGAGTGCCTCTCTCCTTAAAGGTAATGTTTTGCACCAACTGATATCTAGACGTTTCAGAAATTGTGCAATTTATTTGAAATTATACAGATCCCTCTACAATTTCTTTGATTCAGCAAGATGGCTCAGTGACTTTAGTGCTCTTTGTTGACATATACTGATTTGCATGTTCCAAATTCAGATCACTACCTTCTGTGCTTCAGTAGATGTTACAAAGAGTGCAGCACTTAGGGCAACTTGTACAAAATGTCACAGCAAAAAGCAGTCACAATTTCTCTACATACATTTTGCAACTGTTACATTATTTTTCGAACAGGATTATGTATGAAGAGGTGATTCACAAAATAAGGAATCAGAATGGGTTGCACCCAGAACTAACTCAATACTATTGATGAGGTAGGTCAAAAAAAGCGACTCACTTTGATTGGTAGCCTTCACACGGATGATGGCCAGTGAAGGTCAGAGTACTGTCTTGACTGTGATCAACTTTAAATAAAGTTAACTTTTTTTAAATGCAGACCATTTCTTTAGGAAATTGGACTATTATTTGCAGAGGCAAGGTGACAAACCACTTCAAGGAATATTCACATCCCTTGCCATGGTATACCATCAAACATACTAAATTAACCAGAGCTCAAATCCCTGGTAGCTATGGCACAGACCACACAGACTTAGCTTAGGGCAATATGTAAGGCATTTATGCTGTACCAAAACAGTAATAAAGACAACATACAAAACAATAAAAATTCCGACCCGAATTAGAAAAATACAGTTAAACATAATAAACAAAATGAAAACAAAATTACACAAATCTAATAAAGGAAATACCTCCTTAAAGATTTAAGGAGGAATAGAAAAATGAAGCAAAAAGTGTCAATGACAGTAACTTTTTCGTGGTAGACTGCAGCTAATATAAAATTTGATGCTGATGACAATGGAGCATGGGCCAGATACACCAACCAGTTTTGTTTGGGTCAAAGACTTTACCTTATGACTTTAGTCCTTTAAGTCCCAATCCACATCAGGAGCACACCTCTGCAGCGCCCTCAGATCTCAGGGGAGACACCTAGAGACTCACAAGGTGTCAAGCAGAGGGCAGCAGCAGGGACGAATACCGGTCCAGTTGTTACTGGTTAGCTGGGCAGTTGCAGGAAAAGGTTACTTGAGCTTGTTGTATCACTGTAGCTTTAACAGGAGGTCAATCTATGACCCTTGGAAACCATTTATTTGTCCTGGTTTCAAGAGTGAGCAGGTCCAGTCCTTCAGGGATCCTCTTAGTTCACAGACAGCAGGTCCAGTCCATTTCTGCTCTTAGTAATGTCCAGTAGTATTCTGAAGTGGGTGCCTGGAGATACCCCATTTATGCCTGGCACACGTTAATTGGTGGTAATGGCTCTTGGCCATACCTAACCAATGTGGTAAACCCTACCCATTTTGGGGATTTTTAAGATGGTGAAATTCATCAGTCACAGTAAACTTGGGCTCTGAGTTCTGGTCTGTGTGTGGAATATAGTATGGTAATTCTAGTGTCTCTCCACATCAAACACTAAAATGTAACATTCAAGCAGGGTTTGATACTGTAATGTCAAAAAGGATGCCCCTACACTGCATATTCCAAGAGGTTCAGATGAGTCATCTCTGTCCATTCAGGTCAGCATATCATTTGATCTTGGAAAGCATTCCACAACTTATTTAAAGCTATTGAAATACTACTTTTGGGCTGGAAAAAGTTTGAGAGCAAGTGCAAATTATCCCACAGGAATTTCAGACAGGGAAACGGTCTCTGTCTAAAAGTTACTTTTCCTTAATATGTAATAAAATAGGCCATAACCATTTAATTGGATTTGCAATAACTAATAAAAGGTGTTGTTTAATTATTTTTCTAGCTAACCCCAATTGCTAGATATAGATTTAGGGCCACATGTACAAAGCATTTTTCTAGTCTCAGATGGGCCGAACCGAAGAGTCGGCCTTTTGGCAACTAGAATAATACTTTTTGGGATGTACAAAGCCAAAATTGCTAATCAGTAACTTTTTACTGAATTGCAATTTGGGTTTTGCTATTTGGTATTAGGAAGGAGCGTGTTCAGGATGTCCCTTCCTAATACCGAATCTGAATGGTATGCATGATGGTTTTGTGACTATAAATGCAGTCGCAAAACTATCTCAGTTAACACCTATTTAAAATTAGTGTTAACCCATTCGCAAATGGGAATGGGTCCCCATGGGACCGCTTTCCTTTTGTGAGTGGTAGCAACAATATTTTTTCAACGCAGGGAGGCAGTGGTTTCGTGGGCCACAGCTTACTCTGCAAAAATGAAAAGAAAACTTTTCATTTTTCTTATTGAAATACAGCTCGTGTCCTCTGCAGGCTACCATCCATGTGGGTGCTGGCCATTTACAATGGGATTCCAAATTGTGACCTACCTCATGAATATTAATGAGGTAGGTCATTTGAGACCCCATTGGGAATCGATCAATGTGTCTGAGACACATTTGTACATTTCATTTTGCAAATCTCTAATTGACAAAATGAAATTGTTGTACATCTGGCCCTTGATATTTTAATCTGCACTCCAATTTTCTTTATAGGACAGTTATGCTTGACACAGTAAAAAACAAGCTTTTGGGTGCTAGTCACTGTAAGGACATATTAACGTTACATTGGTATAGGTCCTACATTTAAATACCATGCACTGTGCCTTTTGCACTACAAAGTCTATTTATATAGGTTGACTTACTAATATTTAAAATGAAAGTTTTGACCTGTCACAGGGGGTTGTGACAGGTTGAATTCCAGTTTTGTTAAAGTGCCACAGTGAGGCTACAATCGTAGGCATGAAACCATGTTTTACACTGCCACTGTAGTGGTTGGCACATGAGGTGCTTCAGTTCACTAGAGACATATTTAACTTACAGGCACTGGGTACATTTTGTACCATATATTTGAGATTTATAGGTACATTAAATATACCAATTAGGAATATGCCAAACCGAATATGTTTAAAGGGGGAGCACAGACACTTTACCACTGGTAGCAGGGGTAAAGTGCACAGAGTCCTAAAGTCATCAAAAATATGGGCTCCAGCTAAAGATGAAAAATATGGGGTGAACATGCAGAAAAAGTTGAATTTCCTACAGTTTCCTTGAAGGAAACATGGCTGCATTCAAATAAATACTTCCTTTTTTAAAACTGTTTGTTTGAGAGTTGGAAGTGGTCCCCTGGAACCGTATCTATTCCCAATCTTTGAATCAAGGTGAAGAATGAGGAGCCAGGGGACCCTTTTTTTGTGAATGGGTTATCACATCACCCCATTTTGGGAGCCAGTAACTTTTTCCTCTTTTGTGACCTAAGTAAAGTTGCAAACCAGTGAGACATAGGGGGTCATTCCAACCCTGGCGGTCATCGACCGCCAGGGTGGATGACCACGGAAGCACCGCCGACAGGCTGACGGTGCTTCCCTGCCCATTCTGACCGCGGCGGTAAAGCCACGGTCAGAAAAGGGGATCCGGCGGTTTCCCGCCGGATTTCCCCAGTCTGGGCTGAATCTCCATGGCGGCGCTGCAAGCAGCGCCGCCATGGAGATTCCGACCCCCTTCCCGCCACCCTGTTTCTGGCGGTTTTTACCGCCAGGAACAGGATGGCGGGAACGAGTGTCGTGGGGCCCCCTAACAGGGCCCCAGCATGATTTTCACTGTCTGCTTAGCAGACAGTGAAAATCGCAACGGGTGCAACTGCACCCGTCGCACCCCTGCAACACGCCGGCTCCATTCGGACCCGGCTTCTGGGTTGCAGGGCCTTTCCCGCTGGGCCGGCGGCCGCTCCCTTGGCGGGGGCCGGCCGGCCCAGCGGGAAAGCCAGAATGGCCTCTGTGGTCTTTTGACCGCGGAGCGGCCAAATGTCGGTGACCGCATGGCGGTCAGAATGACCGCCATAGTGTACCAATTCGGTATTGGGAAGAACACCCAAAATACAACCCTTCCATATACTGATTCGGTATCAATATCTAAACACTTTTAGCAATTCCCAAAAAGTTTTCAAATCACTATTAGTGTGTAGCACATAAGAAATAGGGTTTTATTAATTGCAATCCCTACGATTTTCCAAAACTGCAGGGTAACAAATGCTTAAACCCTCCTTACACTAGGCCCTTAGAAACAGCATCATTGTGGTTAGAGGGGCATCAACAAACAAGCTATTGTTATTGTTTACCAATCAACCTCTTGTGATTGCATGCAATGTCCGTGAGCATTATCCTATGAGAACCCTACTTACCTTCACATAATATGAATGTAATGTACATGACACAATATTGACATTAGCACCAACTATAGAGGAAATTACTATATTCCAGATGTGATGTACTCTGTTTAATTTTTGATGGTGCATATTATTATAGTGGTTATGTTTTACTCAGAATTCTTACTCCTTGACTATTTTTTGTTAAGCATGTCACTGCATAGCTACCTGCACATATATATTTTTAATATACAAAACGATCATATGAACTAAATGCAAACTACTCAGCTACTAAGGACAATTTTATGTAGTGTAAATACACCAGAAAGTAAACTTGTGAAGGAGTAAAAACATGCCTTTGATAGCTATGCCTGGGTTCCCCTTTAAGCATTCCTCTTTCAGTTCCCAGACTTACTATATTCAAGTACTCATCGGCAGTGACCTGTGTGCTAGGATTATGTAAAGTTGCAAAGTTTTTTTCTCTGATGAATCTCTGGAAATTATGTTGAATACTATGTTTACTACCTGTAGTTCACAAAGGTTCAAAGATTTTGTTTCACTGTACCATTGTGACTTTCATGTGCCTGTTAAGAATGTACAAGGAAGAACCAAGCATTTATAAAGCCAATGGGTGTGTTGCTACACAGACATTAGGGTTTGTCAATGCTGTTTTATTAAGGTCCTTGCAACATCTTTGTTAGAGAAGCTGCTGGGCCTTTGACACTCTAATACAAAAATAGGAAAAAAGCAAAAACATTTGTAGTCCTAAAAATAACATAGGGCCATAGTAGTTCCTGGAACTTAAGGAACTACTTTGGTGTGGATGTGCTCTTTGTGAAAGGACAGAATGCTATCATCCTCATTGATGTTAACCAATGAATGAAGTGGCCTGGCCTACTGTTCCATGCTGTTTGCTGTAGTGGGCAGAAGAGAGCAAGAAATTTGCAAAACAGACCAATTGATGAAGAGAGCTGACAGAAAGTCCTATAAGCAAGTATATTATTCATATAGTTTGAGTGATTCTTAAACAGCCAGTTAGGTCTTTCTCCCCAATTTTAAGAAGGGCCACTTGTTAACATAACCAAACCTTTTGTGCATTAGTTTAATGAAGAATTTATTTGCTCAGTCATTTACTGATGTTTTTGTAAAGCACTACTTAGCGCTCTTAAGAGGCCTGAGAGGTCCTAAACAGACCCCTAAAGACTTAGAGCTTCATGACTTGTTTGGCGGGCTGTTGACTGCCTTGGTAGCAGTGCGACCGAAGCAGCTTTGGCGGTAGGACAGCTAAATTACAAGTTTGGTGGTCCGACCTCCATAAGACTGCCAGCAGACTGCTGGCACTGCCATGGTCAGGCTAACCAGGCTCCAATACAGCTGCTCTGCCTCTTAAAACATACCAAATTATACTATACTCCTAACTGGCATATTTAGCTTACCTATAAGTCCCTATGGTACAAAGTGTACCCCAGGCCTGTAAGTTAAATGGCACAAGTGGATTGCAGCACAGATTGTGCCACCACTAAGGTGACAATATAAAACATAACTGCAGGCCTGCCAACAGTAGTCTGCCTTTGCAGGTTGAAACTGCAAATTCGACCTGTCAAAATACCTAATTTTGACAGGCCTAAATCATTCTTTTAAATATTAATATGTCATCCCTAAATTAGCCTAATCTGCCCATAAGACAGGGTGCATGGTATTTAAGAGTAGGAAATGTAAACGTTTAGGGTAACACATCTTTACAGTTAAAAAAACTAAAAATATATTTTTATTGAAGTAGGATTAACTGTTTCATAGCAGAGACTGGTTATGTTATCTCTGTTTAGGAACCAGATAAAAAGTAGCTTCTAGGACTTATCAAAATACTTCCAATATTTGGTAAAGTCGAATTTGTGACAAATATCGTGCAAAATGTACTTTTAAAAAGTTACCTTTAGCCTGCCTAAATACTCAAGAAATCATTGTGTCTGGTCTTCCAACTGTCAACCAGGAGCTAAATAACTCTTTGATTAGATGTGACATGGCTCCCAGAGCTCAGGCACAGGGCTTGGATGTTGGAAGGTATTCTGCTTCTACGACAGTGCCCAGGGACTTTATTATTTTCAAAAGGGCCTGCCCTGCCATTGACAGATATAGCTCTCACTCAGACCTGCCCCCTAGTCGTCGGACTCCCATTGTAGTAACAAGACTGCTGGACTTTGGGTGACAGCACCACAGAGCGTGGGGGGCAGAGTTTAATCCCTCACTGTTTGACAGATGTCAGCCTAACCCTTCTGGCTAGCTAGTAGCACTTCACCAGTACTGGAGGTGAAAGTGATTTGTGGCAGCCTATCAAATGACACTCTAAGACTCTGCAGGGAAGTCATGGTAGAACAGATCATATCCCTTTCTCCCAGTTAGACAAGTTGCATACATGCAAAGACAAACAGAAGCAGGATTTTGGTCCAATAGGTTTTATTGATACATCTGCTTACTAAGTAAAAAGGCATGAATTGCGATTATGAGGATAATAAAACACAATGCCATTACAGAATTAACCAGGAAAGTGAAACACAGGAAGAGCCAGCCCCACCAGATTGACACTATAGCGTGTCTAATATCCCTACCTACAATACTAAGGTTCTATATGAGAGCAAATAGCAGTTGTAGCCTTCTTCTGCCGATTTGGTCCTGGGAAGCAAGCCCAATCCCCATTCCTGTGTTCAGAGGTTAAGAAGAGGTCGTTAGTCCACTGGGAGTCCTCCCATGTAGACGAAGAGAAAGCTCAGAATTTCAGCAGAAACTGCGACAAAATGCATCATGAGATGGCAGACTGATTGGAATGTCCCCTCTAAGTTGGTGGGGGCAACATGTTGTTTTATAATAAAGCATCTTGTTGTTCTGAGAACTGCCCTGACATGACAACACATATTTTCTGTGTAGGCTAGACATTGTACTTTCTGGACCGGCAATACCTGATAAATGATTGTGTATAGCCTTGGACAAGCACAAGATAAAATGTCGTGCAAAGAAATGAATAACAAATTGTGCATAGAAGGACAACTGACAAAAACAATAAAACATTGCCACTAAAATGAAACCTTGCTAAAATAATAAGAGGAATAAAATAAGAAGTGCAGGTATAATCACTAAAATACCCTCACAACCTATCGCCTTTCCAGCCAGTCAGGCATTGATCCCTGTGGGAGAGGAGATGCTCTGGTTTTGAGTGACCACAGGGAAGGGTTTCCTCATTCCCTTGCCAAACCTCTAGGGTGGGCACAGAAGAAATGAACAGGGGAAGAAAGGTTCTGCTGCCTTGGTTTTAGGTGGAGAAGGGCACAGTAGGACTGATTGCAGTACACAGGAACTACTCCAAAAGTGGGCAGAATTATCCATGAGAATTCTGTTTCCCATTCGTTAAGGACTGGGCTTGGAGTCACCCTCACACACAGGCTAGCACAAGGCATAAATGTGGCACTCCTGGACACCATCTTCAGATCACTACTGGATCTGTGGAAGACAGAAAGAACTGCACCTGCTGTTGTGACCGTGAGGAAAACCCTATGGGCAAGACCTGATCCCACTTGTGCATAGAACAAAAAAGTAGACTCCAGGAGTCAGTTGAATGAAATCCTGCTAAGTCAGAGGGACAAAAACGCTGTGAGAAGCCAGTTTTTCTGAGCATCTGACAATGTTGAACCCTCTCCAACTACAGCCTGTGCTCTTTGCCATGTGAAGGTAAATCTCTAAATGTGATGAGGGTTGGAAAATATCTGCAAAAGGTTTGTGAATTCACACAGAATTGTCAGTTTAAGGGTGTTTAAAATATGTATAGATGAACCCATTGTGGAACACACTCAAACTTGCCACTGTGCCACAATTTACTGAAATGTATTATTCCTCCACGTTGCCTAAACTTTAAGTGTGAGTAAATTTAGTTAATGCAGCAAAGATCAAACAACATAGGAATTAAATTTGCCCTCATAATTGCTTTTATTTGTGTGCATATTTTAGAAGTAGAAATACAAATAGATTCAGAAGTTGGGCTTTTCATTAGTGACAACAGATAAGTAGTGCACTGTTTGCTTCTCAATTTGTTCTGGTATGTGTACACTGATGAGAGACTTAGGAACACAAATACCCTTGTAATAACAATTAGATGCTACTGATTGGATTTCACTGGGAAATCTCTGTATCACAAATTTCACAAATTCCCCAAAAGCATAAGTCATCTTAGTATTGGGTGTAAGAGAAATAGTGTTTGCTCAACAAATTTCTCAATGAGACATCTACTTTCAGAGTTGTTAGCCTAGCATGAGAACTGTTTTGCCATGGTGTACTACTAAGTGGTCACAAGTGTTAGGTTAACTAGCAATCATTTTCTCACAACGTCAGACTATTTCACATGCCTTGATACTGTTTTATCTGAAAATCTTCTATTCCTATAATTGAGGACAAGACTTTGTGCATGCATATAGGTCTGGCATAAAGTAGAAAGACTCGATAAAAAATCAATGCCTTTTTAAGGTCCCCAGGTCCTTAACAAGAACTGTGCTGATTGCTGCGATTCCTTACTGTTTATGGATAATTTGTTTCTTAATTCTCATTTTGTAATAATGCTTGGACCTGCCATTTGAAGAGTGAATATATAAAGTCCAACCCCTGAGATGTTACCAGTGTCTGCCTAGGTGCACAGACAACCATGCATGAGCTGCCCTGTTCATCTGCCTTGTAAAGACTACATACTGTATGCTCTAAGTTAATTGTTTACACAATTTTCTAATTAAATGTATCTTGACAGGCTGAAAAATTATACAGAAAAAGGGCATATGGATAATTCAAAAATATTATCTGCCTCATTTGCTCATACCCCTTCCACCGCCATGTGCCATTCCCACATACAATTGTAGCACATCTCACACTTGCTTAAATGTAAAATGTGTTAATATTCAAAAGTAACTATACAGCAGGAAAGTTTCTCAAAGAATAAATTTGACATAATGAAATATGTTAGGTTAGAAACCACTGTGCAGCATAACACAGGAACTAATACATTAGTAATACAGGACCATAAACATAAGAGAAAGTCTTCTTTCAGATGTTTATGTAAACTTATTTTTAAAATATGTACCAATATAAAAGAAATGATAAAAAATATATACCTCACATTACAGGAGCGGTAATTGCAGAGTATAATGGTTACCTTTTCTGAAATTTTGCAAGATTCATCGACTCTGGATTAGACCTTAGTGTTGTGGTATCTATAGCAAGTAAATTGAAGCACAGTCTTTGTAAGTTTCTCTGACTGACAGTTGGTTTGTGGCTTCAAAGGCCGTTGATCAATTGTTATTTAAGAAGAATCTCCTTGAAATATACTACTGTCCTGTGCATGTATACATGTATCAAAACTGTGCTTTCCTTATTATTCAGGAATCAAAATGATAATAGAACAAATTATCTCTCATCTTCATCAATTTATCACATCTGATCTAAACGTGCACACGGGTGAGACATTTTTTCAGCTAGTTCACCCACTAACTTGGCCTTAGCATCCATTTGAGATAACATTTTTGCACTCTCTGATGGTTGTACGACGGAATGCCGACTGACAAAACAACGGGTGCCTAAACAACGAGGTCGGAACACCGACCTCTTTGTTACTACTAATGCCTGTACCACGAATGCCTTAACAACGATATTTCGTTGTAAAGGCATTCCTGGTAAAGTCATTAGTAACAGGCACTCATTGATCCTGCATGCCTCACCCCACCCCCCCAACCCCACCCAAAACCTAAAACCCCGACCCCCCACCCCCTCCCCAAAACCAAAAACGCCCCACCCCCCAACCCCACCCCAAAACCTAAAACCCCCGACCCCCCACCCCCTCCCCAAAACCAAAAACGCCCCACCACCCCAACCCTACCCCAAAACCTAAAACCCCGACCCCCCACCCCCTCCCCAAAACCTAAAACGCCCCACCCCCCCAACCCCACCCCAAAACCTAAAACCCCCAACCCCCGCACCCCCTCCCAAAAAAACAAAAACGCCCCACCCCAAAACCTAAAACGCCCGACCCCCCACCCCCTCCCCAAAACCTAAAACCCCCCACTTACCTGAGTCGTCGCCTCATCTGCGTCGTCCTCCTCAGCCGACTCCCTTGTTTGTACCTTAACCATGCATGTTCGTTGTTCAGGACATGCGTGGTTAAGGCACAAAATAATGAAGTCGTGGTTAAAGAAAGCGTTGTTCCGCTTTCGTTAACCAGGACTTCGTTATAAAAAAGTCGTCATAAAGGATGTTTCCCCTCTCTGATAACCAATCCCAAGAAATGTCATCCTTCTGCATCTGGCAACTGTCTTTGGCATAGTAACTCATTTTGTATTGTTAAGATAACATTTAGATGCTAACCAATGCACAAAGCCCAGTTGAGTGGATGACTCTGAACTTTTTAAATTCTTGAATCACATCCCCGGGGATAGTCTTAGACAAATCTATCTTTAGAAATCTGTTTTAGGACATCTTGGTGCAGGAAGCATTATCAAAATTGTATTTCCTTTTATTTATTTCTGTGTTCTTCCCTCTTTAGGCACAGATACGCTAAAGCAATAGGGCAAGATGTATTATGCTTGCCTAGCCAGGCCACAATTCTTTAATGTGTAATGGCAAATCCAGTAGTTATTTCTTAACAAGCTGGGGCAAAAGTTATTTTTTCATTGAAAGCATTTACCACAAAAACTAACAAGAAGGACAAAAAAGAAACATGCAGCCACCAAAACATGATGGCTAACTGATATGACCACTTGTCTTTATGGGAATGTTGAAATCCAGATAAGGAAGTCTTGGGACTGTGAGAGTCCTGAAATGTACATATTTGTCAAGGACAGAAAAGAAAATAGAAAGCATGGTAAATTACTAAAGTGATCAGTTAACCCATGCTTTTACATATTGTGTCAGGGTGGGGATATTCTCGTAGTATTTTATTCTCATGTCAGACATTTTAGTTTTTAAGTTTCTGTGTCATGCTACAGACCATTTGTCTTTTTTAGAATTGCAGCCTTATGTGCCTAAATTACATACAGTTTGCTGTGCTCGGGCTCTTAGGGTGAACCTGCAAACTCCTAGTTTAGGTCTAAATCTATAACAACTGATAAAACCTCACTGAAAGGGAAACAACCCCCATCAGTGTAAAACGTGTAAAGACTGATAAACACTTGCACAACCATAAACTAAAATGGCATTCAAGCAAAGGAGCAGGAGAGAGAATGTATTTGTTGTATTTTTTTTCGGAAGTAGCCAACACAATGGAACTGTGTTATACATGGTAGAAGCAAGAAAAACTGTCTAGGATTATTCTGCTTGAGGAATGTTGATTAGGGATGCAAATAAAATAGTGGTCTCCCAGTTTTTTGTGCTTCGATTACTGTGCAGGGTTAGAAGCATGCTTTATGTCTGATCTAGTTATGTTATACACAGTATAGAATTTGGGAATAATAGAATCATATTTCAACTTTTGGCACTGTTTCATTCTTACAATGATTGGTGAAATGGCTGCCTCATAAGAATCCTGGCCAATATGTACTATCACAATATCCACAGACACAGAATGGGTTAAGATGTTTGATACATTAGCCCTCTTTTCTAACAAGTCAGTATTGCTAGTAGGTCAACTGCCAAAGACCCCTGGATTTAAGTAAGGTGTAGTGACAGATACCTGCTGAGCGTGGTGACACCATGTACATGGGATAATGGTGACCCCATGACATAAAATTGTCCACATACCAAACAAAAAAATGTATGGCTGCAAGGTGTTCCATTGTTACGAATGATACCAACAGCTGATCCTGACTTTTAGCCAAATGCACTTTACTGCTGGTATTTTTGGGCCCATAATTGCAACGTTAACAGCAAAGCTTCAAGCCCCAGGATGGAATGTGAGATCTGTTAAATGATCAAGGCAGACTTAAAGTGAGATATTAGACATCAGGACACTTGGGAGCTCTGAATGACCATAGAACAGATGCATCAACTTAATGTAGTCAAGCAAAGAGTGCAGAAAAGCAGTGCCAAGCATGATTTAAGCATTAGGTTCCAGGGGGCATATTTATACTCTGTGTCAGATTTGCGTCATTTTGTTTACGCCAATCAGGCGCAAACTTAACTCCATATTTATATTTTGGTGCTAGACATGTCTAGCGCCAAAATATTGGAGTTAAAGTCATTTTTTGCCCGTGGGAAACTACCGGCATCAATGAGATGTGAGGTAGGTGTTACCGGGCAAAAAATGACTCAAAGGCCCAGACACCTTATTTGTCCCCCTGTGCAAATATCACACATGGGAGGAAGATGGGTCTAAATAATGGCGCTAAGCTTGCTTAGTGCCATTATTTAACGCTTGGGTCAGGGCATGCGTTAAGGGACCTGTGGGCACATTTTCCATGGTGGTACACCGTGGAAAAAGCCCACAGGTACCCTCCCCAGGCCCCAGTGACACCCACACCAAAGGGACAGTGGCAGATGGGGGACCCCATTATGGTAAGTAGAGGTAAGTATTTACCTTTTTTTCTTAAAGTGCCATGGCACTGGGTGCAGTGGCCATGCCCAGGGGACCCTTGTTCCCTGTGCTGGCTATTGGGGTGGTGAGCATGACTCCTGTCTTTTATTAGACAGGAGTCATGTGGTATGATAGGTTTAGTTTCAGTAAATGACGCTAGGCTGGTTAGAGTCAACTTTTTTTACTCTAACTAGCCTAACATAATTTTTTAACGCTAAACCCACTACTCCCATACCGCCACCCCCAACTGGCTAATGTAATTCTCCATGATGTTGGCCCACCCTTTGCACCGGATTGCGCCATTCCATAGCTAAGACACCCAGCAGGCTTCTTGGAATGGTGGTAGCCGGCGGTATACTTTTTGACCCTACAAGTAGAGAGATGAGAACCCACATTCATCAATTGAGTCAGAATCGTCTTTAATTAGAACTTCATAAGTCCAATTGAAGGCAAAGAACAAAAAGTACGTCAAATGACGAGAAATGTTATAAGGCAAATCCAATGAGTTAAAAAAACATTGGGTAGATTACAACAGCCGACACGTGTTTCGCCCCCTACAGTAGTTTCAACTGGGGCTTTTTCAAGGCAAAGCAGTATTCATGGTCATTCATCACTTCATCATTAATCATTGGTCCGAATACCAGAGGGAGAGAATTTGCATGTTAAACGGCACAAAATTGCCGAGAGTGTGTCTTATTTAGGCGCCATCTGGACTTATGAAGTTCTAAATAAAGACGATTCTGACTCAATTGATGAATGTGGGTTCTTATCTCTCTACTTGTTTTGGACTATTTCATGAAAGGAGCTATGGTCCATACCCCTTAAACCCTGAGTACCCACTCTATTATTCTCCCTAAATTGGGCATTCAACAGGAAGGGAATATCTTGGACCTAACGACATGTTATAAGAACTACTTTGTGACGCTAAACTGCATTAGCGCAGTTGAGCATCAAAAAGCATAAATCAGGGCTCAGGTGCCTTAGAATACAGAGTAACACATGAATCTGCTGTAATTTAACATGTTCATTTCATGGTACTATGATTTTGGCAGAGTTGAGGTCTCCTACAATGTCATAATATCCAGGACAGTGTAAGTGAATGATCCCCAATTGTGTCTGGGACATTTGTTTATTGAAACATTTGAATATAGCACTCTTACCTTTTTCAATTCATTAATAGTCCTGTAAACCAGGCAGAGTTCTGACAGAGTGAGTATGAGAGATAATGAGTTGTGGGGGATGGTAAAGAGATGACAGAGAGTGCAATACACAGACTTTCCATGTCAGTCTAACACAAGGTCAATGGACCCACAGCCAATGGAGAGAAAACATGGCATACCCTGCATTATTTCAAATGAAATGTGTTTTTATAACAATCGGTCCAAAAAACAAGATACTTTGTAAACAATGGAAAAACACGTTTTTTTATTTTGGGAGTCAGGCAGCAGAATAAATACTGAAAAGCACTTATTTCAAAAGGTTTCAAAAACACTGAAAAAACACCACCTAAATACACAAAAAATAAACATGGAAAACAGGACCCACTATATAAACCCCATACTATAGAGTAGAAAAGCATGAAAAAAATACCATAATGTGTCACAAGACAAAATATGTAATGTATATTAACATTGTGTCACCTAACATCTAATTATATTGACAATATAATGTGAATTGTATACAGATTTTAATACATATACTATTGACTGCAAATGCACAAACACTAATTGAGTGTGTACTTTTGCAGGTACTATTTACATACATTACAAAAAATTACCCTCCTTGAATACACAGATGACCAGAAAGTAACGTGTACATTAGGGTGTTTCAAAATTTGTGTGCGTTGGTGGAATCAGCTGATGAGAAGGAAGGCACATGCAATTTTTACTAAAAACTGGACTCACACTGCATAGCTGAGTGCACATTCCACTAACAATGGTTTCACCTGACGGACGACAAATCTCAGACAATATAGCAGCAAATTTTACCACCATGCTCTTGAAATGTGCAAGTACCTTGTAACAAGAATTTGATATTCTGTTGAGAAATCAGGTCTTGACAGTCAGTCAGTGTTGCATATTCAGTTTTTATTCATCCCCTTTATCTCTGACTGAATGCAGTTGAGAGAGCATACCTTAGCTGTGCCATTAAGGGGGTCATTCAGACCCCGGCGGGCGGCGGGAGCCGCCCGCCTGGAGGGAACCGCCATATGGCCGCTCCGCGGTCGAAAGACCGCGGAGGCCATTCTGGCTTTCCCGCTGGGCTGGCGGGCGACCGCCAGCAGGCCGCCCGCCAGCCCAGCGGGAAACCCCTTCCCACGAGGAAGCCGGCTCCGAATGGAGCCGGCAGAGTGGGAAGGTGCGACGGGTGCAGTTGCACCCGTCGCGGATTTCAGTGTCTGCACAGCAGACACTGAAATCCTTTGTGGGGCCCTCTTATGGGGGCCTCTGCAGTGGCACTGCAGGGGCCCCCAGGGGCCCCACGACAACCCATACCGCCATCCTGTTCCTGGCGGGCGAACCGCCAGGAACAGGATGGCGGTATGGGGTGTCGGAATCCCCATGGCGGCGCAGCAAGCTGCGCCGCCATGGAGGATTCCGTCGGGCAGCGGAAAACCGTCGGGAGACCGCCGGTTTTCCTCTTCTGACCGCGGCCAAACCGCCGCGGTCAGAATGCCCTCCGGGGCACCGCCAGCCTGTTGGCGGTGCTCCCGCATCCCCGGCCCCGGCGGTCCTTGACCGCCGGGGTCGGAATGAGCCCCTAAGTCTCTTAAAACATGAAGGGGTTGTCATTTTTCTGCATAAAGTGAGAAACACTTTCATTTAAAAGTGGTGCACTGCAATTCATATTAGTAAAGTGCACAGATGAATGTAATGTTTCATGCATGGCATATTTAGTATTATTTTAAAAGAATGTTTATGTTATAGTATGTTAGAAACATTATTCTTTGTTATCAGGTTATATTTCAACATAAGAGATGTATAGAAGTCATTTAACCTGGAAAGTGTATTCGTGTTTAATTAGCTTGCCGGAGTGAAGGCCTGTATTGATTTCCGGTGTTCAATGTGAAGTTTGCATTTTGCATATATTCTAAAAGCTGCAGGTGTCAGGATCTGCCACTATGGTTACAGGGAGCAAATTGTGCAGGAAGATAAGAGAAGCCTTGAGGAACACTTATGAAGGACGGGAGGAGTATCCTGGGTTGGCAGCTGTAACTTTTGTGAAATTCCAAAGCACGACGGTGCGCCAAGGTCGAACGCTGAAGACTTCAGAAGGCAAAAGTGTCAATTAGCAATGTGTGATTTGTGGTTACGTTTTTGAACTGAAATATGTATTTGCCTATGAGATCACCCTTAGAAGAATTAAGATTTAAGTGTGGTTTAGTTAGTGTTAAGATTCAGATTCCCTCTGTCCTTTGCTGAGAGTGGGCCTTACTGAGATACATCCCTTAAACTTTAATTCCTATGTGGCTTCATGCCACCATACCTCTCTTGATGGAAACGTCTACCGCAGTTCTGTCGTGCTGGCCACTTTTCTTGCTGGCTCTCATAGATATTAGCATATGATGAAGCAGGATGGACGATAGTTTAGCCAATCAGTTGCAAATTCTATTTGAAACTCATACAAGATGAAATATGGTGGAAATAGTATGTGTATGTTAGGCCTCATAGTTTCTGACAAGTCTCAGCACTACAATGCCGAATGCTCATACCTAATCATCTGATGTTTTAATTTTTACTGAATACATGATTTTAAGATTATTGACTTATGCATGTTTATGGTTTAAATTAACTAATAAACTACATTATTCACCATCATCACCATAGATGTTAGTGAAGTTTGTATTTTAGAGCAAATGGTTAGACTGGAAAACTTGGATTTGAACTTAGTCCATCAAACGTTTTTCCTTATTTTCTGCATATCACTATTGAATTGGTGGTCTTCTATATATGTACGATGTTTAGATTCTTCTTTGGTGATTATGTACATTTATATTATGATTTTGAGACTCATATATGTAAGTTTGACTTTGAGTCTAAATAAACCCACTGAACTTTATTAGGTTCACGAGATTTAGGTGGTCATTATGAAAATGGAGGTCTGGACCACCATGCCGGGGGTTGGCGGTCATTACCGCCAATGGCATGGCGGTCCAGACCGCCATATTCTGAACATAGTAGTGAACTCAGTCCACCACCACCCACCACCATTCACCATTCGACTGTCAGGCCGACTGTGAGCACATTTGACCCGGCGGTGGAGGCTGGACAGGCAATGGGATTATGATCCCCTTTCCACCAGTTACCCCGCCAGGTAATCCCTTGCGGAAAGCATATGGGTGACAGGCATAATCATTCCTGTGACCTGTATGTGACATACCAGGCCCTTCCCCCTTTTCCACAATCCCTACCCACCCCCTCGAGGCCTTAGAAAAGCCCCCACCCCTGAACCCTGAAAACCAACCCGTCAACCCTCCACCTCCAAAACCCCATGTAGGCCCCCCCACCTCAAGCCTCACCATCCCCCACCCCCTACGTACAGGTCCCCCAAAACTCCAACCCCCCACATCCATATGCACCCATTCACTTACATGCACACATGCATGCATGCACTCAGACACACATCCCCCCACAGACACCCACACACACTCCCATGCACTCACACACTCACACACCCCTCCCCCTTCCCTCTCGGACAACACTAACCTTTTCCGTCGCACTGCTGCAGGAGGGAACTGGCTCCCTGGCTGCTGCTCTGCCGTCATCGCCGCCTCGTCATACACCGCCACGCCTATAACTGCTTCATTATAGGCGTGGCAGTGTAGGAAGTGATGTGGCTGTGAGGGTGGAGCAGCATCCACCACCGCCACCGACCGCCAGCATGGCGCATGGCGGGCCTCACTGCCATCAATGGTGGTACAAAATGACCCCCTTGATGTCTGGTTATCTGCTACACTGTAGTACGCAGAGAACATTTAATGTATGTCTCCTCACCCTTTAGTGAGGAGAACTGGAACTAGGCTCTAGAACAGTCAGTCACTAGTGTCTGATTTAGATTCTCATATTGAGATATGGATGATCAGTGGAATTGTGCTGATTCAGAAGAGAGTCATACTGGCGACGGACAAGTGAGTAACAACAGGGTTGTGGATTGCAGCAGTCTGCATCTAGTTTGCAGCTATTGTGTGAATTTAAGTGATGCCTAGCAGAGATGTATGTATTGCATGTTGTATGAGTGCAGAAATTTATAAGGAGGTTGAAGAGGTTATTGGGCCGGACGTGGCATTAGATCTTGGGATTGTTTAAAAGGTGTAGAGGACGCCATATCATATTGTCTGTCAAGAGGTTATGTTGTTATGAGATGCTGCCGATGGCATAGTTAAGGCAGGGCCTTATTTTGTGTGAATGTGAGGTGATTGGTATAGTGGATCTTAATGTGCAGACTGAAGCCGTACTGGTCTTGATGATGCCCCGCAGGTTTAGGTTTCATCAGAAGTGGCAACTTTCTTGTGTGCTTGAAGCCATTCATTTTTAGCAGAGCAGACAAAGGTTTTGTATTGTGTGTGTGTGTGCATGTGATGTTGGAGAGCAAGCATGTGTGCATGAGGAGCTAGGGCTACGTCACAGTGTGCAGCACTAGTACAGGTCAGTTGGTGTAGTGCTGCGCTGCTATTGGTGGTAGGGTTGGAGTAAGGAATTGTGGATTAGGTCTGGGCAGATTTTGCTGAGTTCTGCTACACGGAACCCAGCGAAGTGCCAAAAAACTCCACTGCGATATGCGGAGTTTCATGAGCAGCAGAGTTTGGGTAAGTCACGCTGCTAGTGCTGATTTTCAGTGTTAGGAGTTCCTCCTGCATTCTAAAATCAGTGTGAATGGCATCATGCAGAGAACCAGAAGGCTCTAACTTCTTTCTCTTGCTCAACCTTGCCAAACTTAGGCCCTCATTACGATCGAGATCTGCGCTGGTGCTCAATAGATGACCGCCAGCGCGACTACCCCCCGCCGGCTGTATAATGTTTTCCCCACTGGGCAGAAACACTGTTTCTGCTCGCCAGCCCAGTGGGGAAAAGGGCCCTAACATTGACAGTGGCTCCAAATGGAGCCGCCGCCAATGTTGGTGTGCGGCGGGTGCAGCTGCACCCGTTGCTCAGATCACTGCCTGCAAATCAGGCAGTGACCTGTGCAATGAAGCACTGCACAGTGGCCCCCTGAGGGGCCCCGGGGCACCCCTTCCGCCAGCCTTTCCCTGGCAGGGGAACCCACCAGAGAAAGGCTGGTGCCAGAAAGGATCATTATCCGAGGGGCAGCGCTGCTTGCAGCACTGCCCTGCCGGAAAATGATTCCCTCCACCGTCAGGCTCACTGTATTCATTATATGGCGGTGCAGACCGCCGTGCCGGCCTTAATGACCCCCTTAATGTTGCTGAGTGCAAACAAAAGAAAAAACTCTACTCCGCAGAGTATTTTAGAAAGCCACTATCTGCACAGAGTGGGGAAAAGTCAGCAAACTCCACCGGTGGAGCAGAATTCTTCACCTACCTCGATTGTGGATACAATTTTTTTTTATTGAATTGAAGCCTTGTGAACATTTTCGAAAAATGAAATGTTTTAGTGTTTTTCGTGATCTGTTCAGGGGTGATGTTTATATTCTTAGCAGAGAGGGGAAAGTGGCACCTCCTGAAGGTACTCCTGTTCATTATATGGCAGTTAATGTGGGGCTTCACACATGTTTGGACTGATCAATGGTACAAGATCACAGAAAAGAATTGCCCATTGATATTCCCACAATACAGCACATTTAATTTGAGAATGATTGAAAATTTGAGGAGAGTGCTGTATGAAATAAAGCCACCTCCTAGCCCTGCACAATATGAACCACTTATAGCTTGGGAACGTGCTATGCATACTTATGCAGATGCTAGATAGGATGCTGAGCAGAAAAGGTGGAGAACAAACATGATAGTAGGGGTTAAGCTGTATCCGGCTTTGACCACAGATGTAACTGAGGGAGAAGGGGAAAGGAAGACAATCCTAAAAGAAACAAAAAGAGCACAATGATATGAGTATAGAGAGTGATGATGATTCTGGAGACATTCTTTTGGTTGTGTTATTATCTGAATGCCCACCCTGTATACTGAAGCTAGAAGTGAATGTGGGGACAATGGTACTGGAGACAGTGACATAATTACCTTCCCTACTGCCCCAGCTAAGATTGCTCTTTCCACTAGTGTGCCAGTGAACCCACAAATTTGGGTTTGAGAGAGTGGGGGTCATTCTGCCCCCGGCGGGCGGCGGGAGCCGCCATATGGCCGCTCACGGAGGCCATTCTGGCTTTCCCGCTGGGCTGGCGGGCGACCGCCAGAAGGCCGCCCGCCAGCCCAGCGGGAAACCCCTCCCCACGAGGAAGCCGGCTCCGAATGGAGCCGGCGGAGTGGAGGATGTGCGACGGGTGCAGTGGCACCCGTCGCGAATTCCAGTGTCTGCAAAGCAGACACTGGAATTCAAAGTGGGGCCCTCTTACGGGGGCCCCTGCAGTGCCCATGCCATTGGCATGGGCACTGCAGGGGCCCCCAGGGGCCCCACAACACCCCTCACCACAGGATGGCGGTGAGGGGGTCGGAATCCCCCATGGCGGCGCAGCAAGCTGCGCCGCCATGGGCGATTCTCAGGGCAGCGGAAAACCAGCGGGAGACCGCCGGTTTTCCTGGTCTGACCGCGGCCAAACCGCCGCAGTCAGAATGCCCTGCGGGGCACCGCCAGCCTGTTGGTGGTGCTCACGCATCCCCGGCCCGTCGGAATGACCCCCAGTGTGTCCCAGTTGATCCCACCATGAGTCATGTTGTTGCTCTCACAGTTCCAGTTACTATAGGCCTGGTAGGTCCTATGTATAAATCAGAAGGCTCCAGAACAAGAACGTACAATTTGGCGGACCCCAACAGTGTTGGGGGACCGACTAACGCTCCAAATAATTCAGATACTAAGGAATTTATTCCTTTAACTCAAAAACACACAAGTACTCCATGTGGAACAAGTGCAGATACGACTTTGAATATATCAAACTGTACTTCAATAGGCACTTATCAGACGATGCCCACCCTTCAGTACTCCTATATGGGGACCGCCTCTGAATTTGGGAAACGGAGCTCAGAAGAATGATTCCACACCCAAAGATCATGTGGTGACTTGATACATTAGTGCGAAGAAAATAGATTAATGGGTACAATTCTTTAATGGAAGTACTCCATCTAAAGAGAGTATGAGTACAGAAATGAGTCAGGGGACAAATTTGACAACGCAGAGTGAAAAGACTTTGATGTAGCAAAGCTGACAATAGAATTAGATGTGATGATTACTGGAAATCTTGACCTAGAGCAATTAGAGACTTATCAAGAGGGCGAGCTTGCATTTGTGTGTAGGGACATCATAAGTGAGAGGGTCAAGTTGATGATTAGTTGGCAGAATTGGCTCAGAAATCTGAGGTTGATTTAATTAAAGCTAAGGCTTTGCAGGGCAGCTATTGAGTATGCTTTAGTGAAAAGGATATTGCTGAATGAGAGCTCAAGGATTGAAAAGTAAGATCAAAAAATAAATTCAGAATATTATGAAATGGAATGAATTAGATAAGTGGGAAACTAAATGGGTGAACAAGGAGGTAAAGAACACTTCAGGTGAACCACCTCCAGTTGGAGCAGAGGGAGGTGTTGCAACCTTCCCTTTGACAGAAGTGCCTGGTAGAGGTGTACCATGGAGCGGGAGTGATCTTGCATCATTTACCAATGATTTCCCAAAGTTACGGGAGAAGCCAGTAGAGTGATGCTGACAAGTAAAATAATTTGTGAACATATAACAGGTGTTGTGAATTGATCTGAATACGTAGTTTGACATTGTTGTCCCAGATGACTCATGGACAGAGTGTAAGATAGCTGTCTGATGCCCTGAGATGGAACTGACTAGAAATGCGACAAATAAGGGTCCTTCGCTGTTGGTTCATGACAGCCCTGAAAGGAAAAATGCCTCCTCAGGGTGCTGATTGTGTCAAAATTGACAGAACGACTCAAGTGTTGAAGGAGCTGATCCATGCCTACTATGAAAGGTTGTTATAGGCTTTCAAACAATACAGTGATATGGAGACTTTACAGGCAAAGGATTTGGGACATTTGGATCCAAGGTTAGTGACAGTGCTGAGGCCAAAAATAAGTATAATCTTAAGCAACATTTGGGCCCTTATTACAACAATGGCGATAAATGCCACCTACCACTGTGCTGACGGCCTCCAACATACAGTGACTGCGGCGGTATACCAGTACGGGTATTATGATCCACACATAGAAATACACTACTATACAGACACCCACACAAGTCTTCCAGCCGAAAGGTCAGTGATAAATCCACACCGTTACGCCAACAGAAATACGCCCACAGCATCATGACCCACAAATCACCGCGGCGGACATTCAACCGCGGTAAACCAATGGCGGTACACATAGCCACGCTCAAAATACACACACACTAACAAAACTGAACCACATTGAACAATTCAAACTACACACACATGACAGACATACACACACCACACCCACACACCCAATCAAATATAAAAAACACTCCCACAATACCCACAACCCCTTACAATGAAAACAAATATTGCTAACTGAGAGAAAGACAAGCCAGGAGCACCCACTGAATCTGAGCAACATAACACCATCACCCATACACCATCCACGCACCTCACAGCACACACCCCAACACATCACCCCAACACACCCTCACACATACCACTCACACTACATCCATGGCACCACAAAGTCACCCCAGGTGCTCTGAGGAGGAGCTAAGGGTCATGGTGGAGGAAATCATCCGGGTAGAGCCACAGCTATTCGGATCACAGGTGCAGCAGATGTCTATTGCTAGGAAGATGGAGCTATGGCAGAGATCCGTGGACAGGGTCAAAGCCATGGGACAGCACCACAGAACAAGGGATGACATCAGGAAGAAGTGGAATGACCTATGGGGGAAGGTGCGTTCCGTGGTTGCAAGACACCAGGTAGCTGTACAGAGGACTGGCAGTGGACCCCCACCTCCTCTCCCACAACTTACAACATGGGAAGAGCAAGTCTTAGCGATCATGCATCCTGAACGCCTCGCGGGAGTAGCAGGAGAACTGGACTCTGGTAAGTCAAATCTTTACTACTATATCCACCACCCTACCTGCAGGCCATCACAAACTTCTACCCCTACCCTCACCCCCATCACACTACCACCTCACATATACCCCACTATCACAACCCACCCATCCCAATACCAAGCCCTGCATGCAACACCAATGCATGGACACCCATCACAGACCTGCATGGACACCCATCACCACAGCATGTACACTAGTGACAATCACTTAGCCAAACCAAGCACAACTCACACAAGCCAAAGCTGCCTTGCTAATACCAACCATAGAGGGAAACATATCCATGCACAAGATGGCACACACAGATACAGTAATAGTGCATTTACATCCCCATAGGACCCCCACTCAACGTCACAGGAGAGGAGGTGCCACCAACATCCAGTCCACCCCAGAAGAGGCCCACAGAGATGGCAGCAGCTCTGCATGCCTGGATCACGATGACCAACCTGGCCCATCAGGGACCTCTGGACAGTCGGTTACCCTGCCACAGTCCTAACCCACCACAGAGCCTCCCCCCTCAGGAAACACCAGCACAGCACCCACCCAGAAAGATCATACCTCTATCCCCAGGACATGTCAATCAGCAGCCCCAGGGATCTTTGACAGATGAAGCACCCACTGCCGCAAACGGTGGGAGGACCTGCGCCGCTGGGCAAGGAAGACAGCGAAGGTCCAGCTGGGGCTGGCCTCCCAACGAGGAAGGGGTGCCCGTTGTACCCTGACCCCTCTGATGTTCTGCATCCCGGCGGTGGCCTATCCAAAGTTGGATGAGCGCTTGAAGGCATCACAGCAGCCACAAGGGGGTGAGTACAGATTCAGAATCATGACTTTGCGCGTGTTAAGGTTTTACCTGGATGGGGAATGTGGGCTGTGGGTGCCCCAAGGCCAGGGCGAACTGGCAGGGTAGGTCCCTTGTTGGGCATGCTATGAAGCACTCCAACCCCAGTAGTGTTAGTGGGCATCTACTACTGGGCAGGGTCCTGTTGGTTTCAGGTGTGCAGCTAATGGCATTAGGCAATGTACCCCATGGGCTGGTGACTAGCTTTGTAACTGGTAGTGCATGGCCTAGTGCATAGGGCTGATCCCTGTGTGTTGGGTACGCCAACAGTAGTGTTGTTGCTGGCATTGACAAAGTGTATCGTCTGTCTCCCCCCCTTTTTGTTTTGTCACCCTGTTCTTGTGTGCATTAGCATCATCTGGCGGAGGAGCAGAGGCACTGGTGACAGAGGGAGCTGCATCCCACATGGGCCTGGAGGCTGAATCCACTAACGGTGAGGGCACCAGTGGGACTGAGGGCGAGGGGAGCACCATGACAGAGACACGAGGGGACACTACTGACATCGACTCCTCCTCCGATGGAAGCTCCCTGGTGGTGGCGGACACCTCTGTGCCCACCCCAACAACAAGTACACCCACCACCCCCTATACCAGCATCGCCCTCCCAGCAGCCCCTCAGCATGTTTTCCATGCCCGCTCACCCAGGAGAGTGGGCATCTCCTTCACCCCAGGCACCTCAGGCCCTGCCCCAGTCAGCCCTTCTGCCCTCAGTGAGGAGGCTATTGACCTCCTGAGATCCCTCACTGTTGGGCAGTCAACCATACTGAATGCCATCAAGGGTGTCGAAGGGCATTTGCAACAAACAAATGCATACCTGGCGGCCCAACGGAGAGCATTCCAGGATCTGGCCTCAACATTGATGGCAGCCATTGTCCCTTTCTCCAGCCTCCCCCTCCAACTTCCTCTACCCAGTCCTAATCCCCTCAACCCCAACCTATCCCAAGCACACCTTCAGACCAGCATGCACCCAAATCAACACACAGAAGTGGCTCAGGCAAACACAATCACCACACCTCATCTCACAGGTACTCACACAAGCACTATCCCCATGCAGACACACCAACATCCACGGCCTCCACTGTGTCCCCCTCCTCCTCACCGTCCACCTCCCTCCCAGTAGTGTCTCCACTCACACCTGCATGCACTACATCTTTATGCACTACCTCCATCACCAGCACGCCTATCACTAAACGCCCCTCACTGGCAGTCACTACCCCCACATCCTTGCACACGTCCCCTGTGTCCTCTCCCACTGTGTCTGTGATCCCTTCTCCCAAAGTATACAAACTCAAGCACACACCCACCCAACAGCCATCCACCTAACAACAGCAACCAGCTCATGCACCTACACCCAAACACAGAAGCCTGACACCTCCTACAACCACTCCCTCTTCCTCCACTCCAAAACATTCACCCTCTTCCCGGCCCAGTGTACCTAAGAAACCTTTCCTCTCCAACACTGACCTCTTCCTTACCCCTCCCCCCGTCATTCACCTCAGGCTGGGGTGGCCAGAACCCAGCCCAGCACCTCAGCCACCTAGTCCATGTCCACTGTGGTTTCTGCAGCTGTGAGAGGCTCCAAGGAGGCACCCGTCAGCCCAGCCAGTGTGCCACCAACACCTGCCAAGGTGAATAAGGTTCCAAAACCTGGAAAGGGCAAGAAGGGGACAGCATCCAGCAAGGGGAAGGAGGCACAACCAGCCAGCAAGGCCAAGTCAAAGACTCCAGCTGGCAGAAGCAAGGAGGCACCACCATCGGCCAGGGGCAGGAAGGGGCACAGAACACCAGCCATGGTACTTCAGCCGTCCGAAGCTGCAGGTGAAGGCCTGGAGGCTACCACCACAACCACCAGTATCACCACCTGCACCGCGGCCAGCACAGCCATCTGCACCGCGGCCAGCACCGCCACCTGCACTGCCGCAAGCAGCACCACTGCCAGCAGCAGCAGCCCCAGTGGGCAGCCGTCCGAGGCTGCAGGTGAGGGCCTGGAGGCTACCACCACAACCGCCATTATAGCCACCTGCACTGCGGCCAGCACAACCACCAGCACTGCCGCAAGCAGAACCACTGCCAGCAGCAGCAGCCCCAGTGGGCAGCCATCCGAGGCTGCAGGTGAAGGCATGGAGACTGCCACCACAACCGCCAGTATCACCACTTGACCGCGGCCAGCACCGTCACCTGCACCGCCGCAAGCAGCACCACTGCCAGCAACAGCAGCCCCAGTGGGCAGCCTTCTGAGCCTACCACCACCACTGCCAGCACCGCCACCTGCAGCACAACTGCGATTCACTGAGCAGCAGTCACCGCCAGAGAGCAGTGTGTAGTGGTGACTACATGGGCTGCAGTGCATCCTGGCCCCTGCAAAATCTGTCGCTGTGACACCCAGGTGGGAGACTGTGACCTTGCACTCCCAAACATCTGCATCACAGGGCGCAATACCTCCTCCAGAACCAGTGGAAGAAGGCATCCACTCAGCCCCTCCTTCCCAGGATGAGGCATACTGGGCACAATGCCCCCTCCAGAACCAGTGGAAGAAGCCATCCACTCAGCCTCTCCTTGCCAGGATGAAGCACACTGGGCACAGGCCCCATCCAGAACCAGTGGAAGAAGGCATCCACTGGAGAGACTGTTGCTTTGCACTCCCCAGGACCAAGCAGTGGGCAAACCACCCACTTGAGAGACTGTGGCTTTGCACTCCCCAGGACCAAGCAGTGGGCAAACCACCCACTTGAGAGACTGTGGCGTTGCACTCTCCAGGACCAAGCAGTGGGCATGGAGCCCCCTCCAGGAGCAGTGGCATTGTACCATCTTCCGGCTAAGGTGCCCCCTCCATTCCCCATACCCCTGAGGTGCCTGTGTGGATTCAACTTGATGCCCATGCAGTGTTCTCTCCGTATTGAGGTAGGAGTCAAGAGTGGGCATGGCCTATGTGTTTTGGCCCTGTGGGCCACAGACAATTTCTGAGTGGGCATTGTCCCACCTTTTGTATATATTGTATAAGTTGTACATACTGTTTTTGCTATATGAACGTATTTAGAAGTATTACGAATATTACACTCATTTGACTCTATTCCTTTTGTCCTTGTGTTATTCCTGAGGGTTACGGGGAGTATATGTAATGTTGTTTCATGTGTTTGTGTGTATGGTGTTGTGAGTGATGGTCGGGGTGGGGGTGTTGCGTGTGTGTGTGTCACTCTCTTTTTCCTCCCCCCCTCCATTGTGTGCTACGTGCAGTACTCACTGTGGTCGTCGTCACCGGCGTTCATGTTCCTGGTGTATGAGAAGATACACCAGCATGGAGAAAAACTGCAGCTCGGGCTCCATGGCGTTGTGGTTCTTCCTTGAGTGTCGAGAGGTGAGTCGTTTCCCTTCAGAGTACTGTTTCCGCTGTGCTTTTGATGGCGTTGGTACCGCCCCAGAAAAGCTGGCAGATGGGTGGGTTGAAATACAGTGGGCGGTACATTGTCTTCCTCCTGGATGTTGGCGCTTACCGCTGCGTTGTTTCTTGCTACGGCGGTCGGAGTGTTTAAGTGGCTGTATGTTTTGGCGGTTTCCGCTGTGGTCATGATTCAATTTTTGTTACCGCCGGTCTGTTGGCGGTGTTACCGCCGCTTTAACACCGACCACCAGGGTTGTAATGAGGTCCTTGATCTGTTGGCAGATCAAGTCTATTAATGATGTTTTGTGCTATGCAAAATACTGGAATGATGAGATAGAGATGAATCAGTAAAATGTAAAGGAAAAGTTGATGGTCGCTCAAATGAAAGCAGCTTAAAAAACTAGCCAGACACCCCTAGCTGTAAATAATGTGGGCACAATGTGAGGTGTATACCAGCAACCAAAAAATCCATTGCTAGGTAGAGGTCAAGGAGTCCATATAGATCCGGGTACAGGGATGGATGTAAATAGCTTAAAAAGATCAACTCTATGTCACATCTGCAATAGGGTGGGACACTGGAAGCGGGAATGTCACTTAAATCCAGCTAATCAGGTCCAAAATGCTAGATTTGTACTTTCTCAGAATAATAATCCCAATCAGATGTATGGTGTGCAAAGCCCCAGGAGTCACAATTTTAATGGGCCCCATGCTCCAATAATAGAAGACCCTTAACCTTCGATCCCATAGCAAAATGCTGTATGGTTGCATCAGAATATTAATCAGGGTTTAATAATGAATGCAAATTAGACACAGGATATTAAACCATTTCATCAGTTTCCTCTGTTCAGTTCAAATGAGGGAAACAGCTCTGATCAGTCAGCCTGACGGTGCCTGAGAGGGAGGGATGACTGCGTACTTGGTGCAGTCTTACAGGTGGACTAGAGTGGGCCATTTATAGGTCGTAAAGTGGATGGCCACCCTGTGTCATTCCTGGTGGTTCCCTTTCTACTTTGGGAACAGTAGAAGTCCCAAACCTACCCCGCTCAGGAAAAGCAGTCCTAGTTGTTGGAGTAGAGAATAAACAAATGACCGCTCAAGAAACTGCCTCGGTCACAGTGAAGATAGGATCTTTTGAGAATAAAAACAAGTTTATATTATGTGATCGCAGTCCAGTGAATTTTTTGGGAAGAGATTTGATTTGAAAATTAAATTGTGTTATCTTTTGCACTCCAGCAGGAATAGAAGTTCAAACCCATGATGAGGATGCTGTCCTCAAGCTCAATAAAAATGAACTGTGTTGCATATTGCTGACACTGCTAACACTTGGGCCCTCATTTTGACATTGGCGGTAAATGTCTGTTGCTGCCATGGTGACGGCCGCCAAAATACCGCCGCAGTGGCGAATATCCATTCCCCATATTATGACACACACACCAATCCAACCTAATACAGCCACATACACAAACCCGCCAGCCCAAAGGTCAGTGGAAAAGTGATGGTCCCAACACCCATACCGTTACACCAACATAACAACGCCCATCACATCATGACCCACGAATCACCACGGTGGACCTTCAACAGCGGTAAACCATTGGCGGTACATACCACTGCGCTCAGAATGGACACCCACATACAAAACAACACTACATTGGCCAATATGAAAAACACACACCTAACATTCATAAACACACCACACCCACACCCACCCACATTACCCACAACCCTTTACGAATACAAATCTTTGCCACCAGACTGACACCAAGACCACTTGGACAATTAGACGCACACCATTTACACCCATACATCCCTCACGCATCCGACATCACACACCCCATCACAATACACAACACACTCTCACCAACACACACAACCCATGTCCCCACAAAGACACCACTGTTTCATTGATGAGGAGTTAAGGGTCATGGTGGAGGAAATTGTCAGGGTAGAGCCACAGCTCTTTGGAGCACAGGTACAGCAGATATCCATTGCAAGGAAGATGGAACTATGGCAGAGAATCGTGGACAGGGCAAATGCCTGGGACAGCACCCAAGAACAAGGGACAACATCAGGAAGAGGTGGAATGACCTACGGGGGAAGGCACGTTCCTTGGCAGCAAGGCACCAGTTCACATACAGAGGACTGCCGGTGGACCCCCACCTGCTCCCCCACAGCTCACTGCAAGGGAGGAGCAAGTCTTGGCATTACTGCATCCTGAGGGACTCACTGGAGTAGCCGGAGGACTGGACACTGGTAAGTCAACATTTACCACTTATCACCTCCCATACCTACATGCCATCTCACACCCTCACCCTCACTCCTATCACTGTACTCCATCCCACATACTGCACCAACACAGATGACTAACCCCAACACCAAGCCCTGCATGCTAAACCAATGCATGGACAGCCCTCCCAGCCCTGCATGGACACGCATCACCAAAATATGCACAGCATAGTGAAACTAACAACCTCACAATACATCATCATACACAAGCAAAAGGTGGCATGGCAACACCAATAATAGAGGGGAAGCCAGGGATGTACAATATGTCACACACATGAAGCATAATACATCATTTACATCCCACAGGTACCCCAGCCAATTTCAGCGGACAGGAGGTTCCATGACTATCCAATCCCCCAACAGAAAATGCCCCCAGTGATGATAGTAACTCTGGACTTCAGGATCTGGATGACCTAAATGGCCCATCAGGGACAACTGGACAGCCGGTCACCCAAGCCCACTCACAGTCTACCACAAAGCCTCCCTCTTGAGTATCCAACACCACAGCACCCACCCAGCGTACCCACACCTCTGTCCCCAGGATACGTCAATCAGCAGTGTGCCCACCTGTCCAGGGACCCCAGGGAAGGGGACAGAGGTACAGGCCATAAGTGACACTGGGAGGGCTGCTGTGTGCCAGGAGGAGGACAGGACCAGGGAACCGACTCTCCAGAGATCCTGGGAGCCAACCAACATTCCCAGGATACGATGGGCCAGATCCTTGACAACGTGCAGGAGCACAGGCGGCTGCAGGAGAGACAGTATCAGGGGATCAGGGGAAAATTGCAGGCCATCAACACCATCCTGATCTCCATAGCAGGGGTGGTTTCAGACATTGCAAACATCATGAGGGAGGCAACAGCACAACAGTGGGCTCCTACCACTAGCCAGTCCATTGACCAGCCCTCCACTTCCACTGCAGCTAGTGGGCAGGAGGCCCTGCCACATGACCCACAGGCCACCAGCTCCCCTCCCCCTACAGAAGGGGAACCACCCCTCAAACGTCCCCTGCGAGTCAGACAGAAGCCAGAGACACTTGCCAAGACCCCCGCCAGGAAATAAGACTCTCCTGATTGTCTCTCTTGTGTTCCACTCAGTCACCTTGTCCACTTTGAACTGTCATTGCTCCCCTTCCTATGGCCCCTTGGACACTGCACCTGTGCTACAAACAGACTGGAACAATACCTTGGACTTTCCTCCATCATCACCCCATTCCATTGCACTTTCCCCTCAATTTCTTAGCACTACAAAAAACACCTTTGAACACAACTTGACTACTAGTATTTTATGTATTGTCTGTAGTCAGCACATCAGTACACAGTTGTTATATCACCAACATCTGTAAAATGACAAACTATAGGTGACAGTAAGTTGAGATAAAAAGGAAGTTAATGCCATCATGCTACAGCCACACAGAATACACCAATAGTCATAGTAATGTGCAGTTGCACTATCTCACCTATGTGTCATTGGAAGTACTGATGGATAACTGATGTTCTCCTCATCCTCTTCATCCTCACTGTCATCAAGGTCTACTTCTGCCACAGGGGCATCTCCAGACTCCTCCTCCTGCAGAAAAGGTACATGGCGTCTGAGAGCCAGGTTGTGCAACATGCAGCATCCCACTACTATCTGGCAGACCTTCTCGTGTGAGTAGCACAGGAATCCATTTGTCAGATGGAGGCACCTGATCCTGGCCTTCAGGAGCCAGAAGGTCCTCTCGATGATCCGTCTGGTTCACCCATGTGCCTCATTATAATGTTCCTCAGACCCTGTCCTGGCATTCCTCACAGGGGTTAGCAGCCACAATAGGTTTGGATAGCCAGAGTCACCTGCAAGTATTGAGGAAGCACATTTAGCCTCACACAATACTATGGGGTTAACACCAGAAGGCCTACACTAACATATAGTAGGTGTGGACGAAGGCTCACCTATTAGCCACACCCTGTGCCTCTGTAGTTGGGCCATCACATTTGGGATGCTGCTATTCCTCAGAACAAAGGCATCATGAACCGACCCAGGATACTTAGCATTGACGTCGGAGATGTACTAGTCTGCCAGGCACATCATCTGCACATTCAGTGAGTGGAAACTCTTACGATTCCTGAACACCTGTTCATTCTGGCGGGGGGGGCAAACGCAATATGTGTCCCGTCAATCGCCCCAATAATATTGAGGATATGTCCCATTCCATAGAATCCAGCCTTCACAGTGGCCAATTCTTCCACCTGTAGGAAAGAAATGTAGCTCCACATGTGTTTTAACAGGGTAGACAACACTCTTGCCAGCACTAATGAGAACATTGACTGTGACATTCCTGCTGACAAGCCCACTGTCATTTGGAAGGATCCGGTTGCCAAAAAATGGAGCACTGATAGAACTTGCACAAGAGGGGGGATCCCAGTTGGATGACGGATAGATGAGATCAGGTCTGGCTCACAGCTCTGTGATTGTGACCCTGTCCAGTCTGTAGGTGAAGATAATGTGCCTGTCCTCTAGTGTAGCTAAGTCTACCAGGGGTCTGTACACAGGGGTATGTCTCCACCTTCTATTAATCCGCTGGGGGTAGGTATCTAAGGGACACAAGGCTGTCACAATTTGAACAATGGAACCACAACTGCAGTCTACATGGTGCACTTATGTAATGGGACAGTGTTAATGGCGAGGATATGTGCCAATCTAATCTGTGAGGCAGTCAATGTCGATATGACTGCCCCCCTCTGAAATGGCGACCCCCTGTCCTGTATGTAGGGACAGGTGGAAGTGAGGTAATTCCACTGACGTTGGGCGTCGTGGCGGAAGGGGTTCTTGCACCGCTGTGCAATTCCTCATTGGATAATATCAGACTCTGTGGAGTACAGTGGCCAGTGGGGTTCTGCGCTGGTGTTGACGTGTACTCGACCCCAGATGTGACCGGCATTTTCTTTCTGATTCCTCACTTGTTTCCTGACCTTCAACGGGAGAATCCACACACTGCTTGTGCTGCTGTGACCTGTGTCTGGAACCTACTGTGGCCCATGTGACTGTGGAAGGGCCCCTGCCTTCACTTTGGAGGAGTTGGAGCAACTGGTGGATGGGGTCCTACCCGAGTACGGACTGCTGTACGGGCCTCCAGACAAACAGGTGAGTAAACTTTGGGCACGATGCATGTGGGAAGGGTGCATGGAGATGTGTGTGCAAGCATTGTGTAAGGGGGGAATGTCTTGAGGTGCGCTGGGCAATGTGTCTGCCAATGATGATGGAAACGGGTATGGTGGGCCATTTGTGTGACAGGCTGGACTCTTTGTTTAATGGTGTACTCCTGTCTGTATTGCCCCTGCAGGTCAGTGCCCATCAAAAGAAGGGAATATGGCATGCCATCACCAAGGACGTGCGGACCCTGGGGGTCTACGGCAGGCGGAGCACCCACTGTCAGAAACGATGGGAGGACCTGAGATGCTGGGCACGGAAGACCACAGAGGCCCAGCTGGGAATGGCCTCCCAATGAGGAAGGGGTGCCCGTCGGAGTCTGACCCCCCTGATGGTCCCTACACTGGTGGTGGCCTACCCTGACCTGGATGGGGGCTTGAGGGAATCACAACAGCCACAAGGGGGTGAGTACAGTGGGTATCATTACATATTTAGGCAGGTAGGGTGGGATCCAGGTGGTGGGTATGTGTTAGTGGGTGCCCCTCAGGCCAGGCCAGACATTGCTGCGGGGCCATCTCTAGGGTAATGGGTGTATGGCAAATACAGGTAACCTATCTTGCTAGCAGTCCATTTCAGGCAGGGCATCGTGGGTCCCAGGAGTGCTGCAGTTGGTGGTGTGTATCCCTCATCTTGCCTTAGCATCTAGTCATTTCACTGGTAGTGCAATGCATAGTGCTTAAGCCTGGTCCTTGCGCGTGACAGTGATGTGTATGCCAACTGTGGTGTTGGTGCAGTTATTGACCCAGTGTTTCCTTTGTCTCTCTCCGCCCTTTTTTGTTCTGCCATCCTGTCCTTGTTTGCATTAGCATCATCTGGTGGAGGAGCAGGTGACATAGGGAGCTGCATCCCACAAAACCCAGGAGGCAGAGTCCACCAACGCCGAGGGAACCAGTGGGACGGAGGGTGAGGGGAGCACCACAGTGGAGACAGGAGGTGACAACACAGACTCAGATGTCTCCTGTGATGGAAGCTCCCTGGTGGTGGCGGACACCTCCGTGACTACCCTAGCTGCAGGGACAGCCACCATACCAGCACCTCCTTCCCAGTAGCCCTTCAGCAAGTTGTCCGTGTCTGTGCCTTGCCCAGGAGGGTGGGCATCTACTTCGCCCCAGGCACCTCAGGCCCTGCCCCAGTGAGCACTGCTTTCCTGAGTGAGGAGGCTAGTGACCTCCTGAGATCTATCTCTGTAGGACAGTCAACCATTGTGAAAGCCATCCAGGGACTGACATACCAGATGCAGCAATGCAATGCATTCCTGGAGAGCATTCACGGTGGAATTGTGGCCCAACAGAGATCGATTCAGGCTCTGGCCTCCTCTCTGATGGCACCCGTTGCCCCTGTTTCTACCGTCCCCCCCTCCAACTACAACTTCCTAGTCCCATTCTCCTCAACCCCAACCCATCCCAGGTACACATACAGACGAGCATGCACACAAGACAACACCCAAGAGTGGCACAGGCAAACACAAGCACTACACTTCATCCCTCAAGCACTCACGCAAATACAATACAGTTGCAGACACAACAACATCCACTGCCTCCACTGTCTCCCCCTCCTCCTCCTACAACTCCCTCCCAGTCATATCCTTACTCACACCTGCATACACTACATCCACACCCACAACAAGCATCACCACACCAAGCAGCACACACACCTTACTAGCAGACACCTCCACAACATCCATGCACGCTTCTCCTCTGTCCTCTACCACCACATCTGTCCCCTCTCCTAAAGGACACTCAAGCACTCACTCACCCAACAGCCATCCACCTCACATCAGCACACAGCCCATGCACCCAAAGCTAGCAGACATACACCTCCTACAACCACTCCCTCTACCTCCACTACCATCACTCCTCCCACCCCACCGTCCCTAAAAAACTTTTCCTTGCCCAATTTGACCTCTTCCCTCCCTCTCCCCCATCCTACCCGTATGAGCAGGGTACCACAGACCCAGCCCAGCACTCCAGCCAAATAGTCCAAGAGGACAGTGGTGGCACCACCTACTTGTGGTGGTAAGAATACCACACCTCCAGGCAAGGAGGGGAAGGAGCCACACTGCAGCCATCACCACCACCGGACGCCATGTAGGCCACCCTCCAGGGGCTGCTGTACGAAGGCACCCTCCAGAACCAGTGGGCAAGTCACCCACCTGAGAGACTGTGGACTTGCACTCCCAAGACAGAGCAATGGTCATGTTGCCCCTTCCAGAACCAGTGGGAAAGTCACCCACCTGAGAGACTGTGGCCTTGCACTCCCAGGACAGAGCAATGGGCATGTTGCCCCATTCAGAACCAGTGGGAAAGTCACCCACCTGAGAGACTGTGGTCTTGCACTCCCCAGGACAGAGCAATGGGCATGTAGCCCCATCCAGAAGCAGTGGGGAAAGTCACCCACCTGAGAGACCGTGGCCTTACACTCCCCAGGACAGAGCAATGGGCATGGAGCCCCCTCCAGAACCAGTGGGCTTGTTCTTGAACCCGGTTGAGGTGCTCCCCCCTCCCCCTGAGGTGCCTGCCCACTTGCAAACTGATGTCCCCACAGAGTTCTATTCGGATGAAGTCAGGATTCGAATTTGGCTTTAGACTGTGCCCTGTGGCCATGTGGGCCCTTTGAACACCGGACAGGGCTGTGTCCCTTTGTGTACATCTGTACATATCTGTTTCATTGACAATTCGATAACTTATTAGCTGGTTGACATGAATACATTCACTTTCATGCATTCCTGTTGTCCTTGCATTATTCTGCCAAGTATTGAGTGGAACTTGTTTTTCGTGTGCAGTTGGACATGTGTATGGTGTGTGTGTCATGTGTGTCACTCTTGTTTTCCTCCCTCCTTCCCTTGTGTGCTAGGCAGCTGCACTCACTGTCATCATCTTTGTTGGCACTTGTGTTCCAGGTGGAGCATAACATAGAAGATCATTGGAAAACTTGCAGTTTGGGTTCCATGGCGGCGTTCTTTTTCCCTGTGTCTCCGATGGTGAGTCAGTACTCTTCAGTGATGTGTTTCCACCAGGCTTGGTACCGCCCTATCAACACCCGGACAGTACGCGCTCTATGGGCAGCATAATGCAGAATGACAAACCTTATGCAATGTAATAATTCATGCATTGTGTTCTGATATTGCATACTAACTTTTTGCATTACAGGTATTCATCTTCAAATGTCATTAATGATGTTTGGAATGTATTGTTCATTTTCAAGCTTGTTCATTTGCAAAACCTTTCTTGCAGCCTGGCTAGGGTGTGGCATGTGGGCGGGGCTTGGGCCTATTTAAAGAACCCAGCCCAGCCGCGCATGCTTACTATTCAGAGGTCCCGGAGCAGAGCAGAAGCATTTTCCAGGGCTCCTGTTCCGGAGGTCTACTTGGACATTTCCTGGCCCTGTCCTCATTCTTTTGCTGATCTTCAAGCAGAGTGGTAAGGCAGAGTTTGGGAAAGAGCTTGACTCCGTTTTCTAGAAACATTTCAGTTTTTGGCTTTGTGATTTACCGTGTGTGCGGTTTACTCTTGGCAATTAACTCTTGCAGTTCGGATCGGCAGAGTGCACGATCATTTTCAGGCATTTGAATCTTGATGGTTGAATCAGCAACAGTGTGCGCAATTCATTCTTGCCAATTAACCCTCGCAGTTCGGATTGGCAGAATGTGCGATCATTTCAAGGCATTTGAATCTTGATGGTTGAATCTGCAACAGTGTGCACGATTCATTCTTGGTAATTAACCCTTGCAGTTCAGATCGGCAGAGTGCACGATCATTTCCAGGCATTTGAATCTTGTTGGTTGAATCGACAACAGTGTGCGCGATTCATTCTTGGCAATTAACCCTTGCAGTTCAGCTTGGCAGTGCGCGCGAACATTCCAGGTACTTGAGTCTTGATGCGCAGTCTGGCAATAAGGTGCGCAATTACTTCTAGGCAATTGAATCTTGTAATGTAGATTAAACAGAGTGTGATCTTTCTAGACAGATCAAGTTGAGTCAGTTTGCCAATGCTACAGTATCATTCATGAATCGTATAGCAGTTAATTATTTGGGAACGAATGTACTCATTGATTCTTGCTGTGATGTAATTGCTATTTTAAGGATTACCTTGAGAAAGTTCAATGTTCAGAGTATATGATTATAAAAAGGTCATGGTATTGAAAAGTTATTGATCTCTCATGTTATTAGAGCATAAAGAGTTAAAACAAAGTTCATGAAGATTAATGTGAATGACCTTGCTATTTTGTTCTTAACTCTTGCTTCCACAGGTCTCCTTTCCCACTGTTCCCAACCTAAACCCCATCCCCGCTTGGCCATTCTTTAACTCTGTGCTATAACGGCTAGTAGAGTTTGGAGCTGCCAAGAGGTAGACATATTGGGAACAGGCGCAAACCCCGAGGATCCGGTCTCGCTGACACGCCCCGGAAAAAGTGGTGGTTGCAGTGTCATGATATGGTGGGCGGTACTTTGTGTCCCGCCTGCCTGTTGGCGGCTACCACCGTGTTGAGTGTTGTTTCCACCCTGGCGCTTGGTGTGATACATTGGCACTCTATGGGAGTTATCACCGGCATGGTCATAATTTGGCTATAGTTACCGCTAGCCTGTTGGCGATATTACCGCCAATTTATCACTCACCGCCAGGGTCGTAATGAGGGCCTTTATGATTTGCCTCCAGACTTGAGGGAGACTGTTAGGCATAAAGTGTGGGATTTTTAGGCAAAGGATATAGGCCCTCATCACACCGTTGCGGTCTTTACCAAAGGTCTTTTTCCAAGGTCTTAAGACCACCCTAGTACTACTGATCTCTGACTTCTGCCCAAAGTGAGGTGGAATTATGAGACCAGTCATGTTGGTGGTCGGCGGTGCAGAGAGGTAACGCCACGCCAAAAAGAGGCTGCACACATTATTACAACCGATAATATGGTGTGGCGGTGTCCAGATGGCTAGGCGCTGCTGGTGGTGGAAGCGCCACGACCCGTGCCCTCCCGGATGACCTACTCGATGGACGAGGTAAGTGGATCGTCCGACAGGGGAAGGGGTGTGTGTGTGCACATGTGTGAGTGCGTTTGTGAATATCGTTCATGTGGGCGGAGGGGGTGGTGTTTGTGGGTACATTCCTGCGTGTGTGAGTGAATGTTTGTGGACAGGGTGAGGAAGGTGAGTGAGTGTTTGTGGATGGGGTGGAGGTGAGTGAGTATTTGTGGATGTGTGGGGTGTGTGTGTTTGTGGATGCGGTGAGTGAGTGAGTGTTGAGTTGGCAGGTGGGGTGTGTGTGTGAGTGTTTGTGGATGGGGTGAGTTAGTGTTTGTGGGTGGGGTGGGGTGAGTGATGAGTGCATGAGTGCAATTGAGCGGATGGGAGGAGAGAGTACGTGTATGCGTGTGCATATGTATGTAAGTGGGAGGGGAAGGGGGTGCGTGTTTATGTGAGTGAATGGGGAGGGGATACATGTTTGTGTGAGTGAAAGGGGAGAGAGGGTGCATGCTTGTGTTAGTGAACAGAGAGGGAGTGCGTGTTTGTGTGAGTGAACGGGGAGGAGGGTGCATGTTTGTGTGAGTGAATGGAGAGGGGAGGGCGTGTTTTCCAGTGGACAGGGAGAGCGGGTGAGTGCATGTATGCAATGCAGGGGGTAGGGATGTGTGAATGTATGTATGCGTTAGGGAAGGGGTTGTGAATGTATGTATGCACTGGAGGGGGGGTGTGTGAATGTATGTATGCGCTGGGGAGTGGGGAGTAAATGCGTGAACATATGAGGTGTTTGTCAGTGTGAATGGGTGTGTATGTCACATTTGAATGGTTGAGCTGGGGTGTGATGTGTGTAAAGTGCATGACTGCATGTGTGCGGGTATATGGATGTGTGTGTGCGAGTGTATTCTGGTAACAGGATTGTTTATTCCTTTCACCAGGGTGCAATACCGCTAGCTTTTTATGGCAGTACGATCACCAAATAAATGCTGGCAGTATCACGCCATCCGCTGTGCTGAAGGTGCTCACTTCCAGCCCAGCAGAATGCAGTAATGTGGCGCAACAAGTGGAGGCTCAGCAGTTTGGCTTCGGCCAAACTGCCAACCTCCTAATTTGGTGGTATTTTCCACCGGCCCGTCAGAGGTGACACCGCGACAGCTGCCCTGGCGGTGTTCGGACCACCATGAGGGCCATAGTACTGATTAAAGGGGTAGAACCGGTCCAAATTTTATTAAGCCTAATGTTAAATTCAAAAGAACCCCACAATACCATTTGACACCAGAAACAATTTGCTGGGATAACTCCTGTGATCGAATCCATGATATAGCCAGGAATTCTGAAGAAGATAATTGGAAGTCCTAGTAATTTTCCCATTATGGGGCTTCAGGAACAGAGTGGCAAGTACAGGATTTTATATGACCGTAGAAAAATAAATACCATTGTTGTTCCTTGGTGCCCCGTGGTACCGAATTCAGTTGTAATATTCTTTCAGATTCCATGTGGAGGTGAGTGTTTCACTACTATTGATTTGTGTGAAGCTTTCTTTTTGATAAAATTGCAGGTCGACAGTCAGTTATTCTTTGCATTCCGGCTCTGAAACAGGGTTTTAATGTGGTGTTGTGCCCCACAAGGGTATACTGAATCTCCATCTATTTTTAATCGGATTTTACCGAAAAAAATTGAATTCTTGGTCATGCCTTGTAGCTCAGTCTTGATTCAATACATTGATGACATAGAAGCTTGTAAACAATTAACTATTGCTTTGCTGAACCATGTAGCAGAGAATTGATATCAATTATCACCAGGAAAAGTTATAATACTGTCAACAGGAATTCGAATATCTAGGACACCACGTTGAAAAGGGAGTAAGAAAAGTGTCAGAAGAGAGAATTTCAGCCATACTGAAAATGAGCCCGCCAACTACACAGAGAGAAGTCTGGATTTTTTTTGGAATGGTGGGCTACTGTAGACTGCGGATACCCAACTTTTCCCTGTTGGCCAAGCCTTTACAGAAGCTGACACACAAAGGCGTGTCCGATTTGGTACCATGGGATAACGGCTGTCTCCTTGCATTTCTAGAGCTGAGAGAATGTCTCTGTTGTGCCCCAGTTCTAGGGATTCCCAATTATAACAAATATTTTGCACATTTCTACTATGAGAGGGAGGGCTGTGCCCTCTCAGTGCTGACTCAAAAGCTTCCTGGCTTCAAGGAATATTCTCTGCACAAGAAGCTGAATTGATTTCTCTTACTAGAGCCTGTTGTGTTTCCGATCAATTAAAAGTGACAATTTTTATTGATAGTCAGTATGGCTTTGCTGTTGTTCATAACTCCTGACAACTGTGGCCTCAGTGAGGCTTCATGGTGTCTTCTGGATTTCCAATCCTGAATGGCGACCAAGTGAGAAACCTCTTTGATGCACTACAACTGCGCAAACAAATTGCAGTGGTTAAGTGCCCTGAACTTTGGGCAGTAGGTACGCCAACGAGGTTGCAAAATATTGTGCACACAATGTTTGTACATTTAATGATGAGTTAATAAATGAGGTAATGGATGAGACTAACTTTAACCACTTCTCAACAGTTGATACCTGGTATAAAGTGAAGAGGCTTCGGGAGGAAGTATCTGAGGAGGGACAACAGCGTTCGGTCAGAGCAGGTTGTGTCAAGAGAGAAGATTACATTTGGGTTTCAATGGATGGATGACCGGTGGAGTAAAATAGCCTTTACCTCCCATGGCTAGACACCTTCATGGGCCAGCTCATATTGGGTGAATGGCACTCTGAAATGCAGACTGGCAAAAGTGTGTGCTTCAATGTTATTAAAGTGGCCTGATGCTCTGCCTCTTGTGTTAATGAGTCTGTGGAGTGTACCTGACCGAAAGACTAGACTGTCCCTCCATGAGAATATAATGGTGAGGGCGATGAAACTGTCAGCGATTCCTGTGAAATCACTTGTGAATATTACTGATGATATGGTCCAAGACTATTGCAAAGGACTAGATGATTTCTGTGTTTTATCAGGTTGGAACAGCCACAACCCGTCCACATCAACCATCAAGAGCAATGCCAAAACCTTTATCCCAGTGATCGGGTCTTGGTGAAGAAACATGCCAGAAAGACATGTCTAGAACCTCATTGGCGTGGGCCTTACCAGGTGATCCTGGTTACAATGACTGCTGTAAAATGTGGAGGTATCCCAAACTAGATAAATGCTTCCCACACTCACAGAAGTGAGTGTCCCTTTGACACAACTGCGTCAGTTCCAGAAGAATCTATGGTGCAAGAGACGACAGGGGTAGGATAAACAGGCTGTCGGGAGCCAAACTGAGCTTGAAATAGCACTTGATCATGCTGCAGAGGGTCTTGAGCAAGTCACAACTGAAACCGAAACAGAGACAATCAAACCTAGTGCTGGTAGAAAGACTGTCTAAAGAGCTTGTGCCACCAGCAACTGCCAAAGAAACTGAAAGCTCTGATCTGAGTAAAAGTGGAGAGAAGGTTTTAGCACCAAGAAGGTCAAAGAGAAAACAAGTATCTAGTTGTGATTATTCTTCACCAAAGTGGACCTACCTTGCAAATGACACAGTCACAGACAAAGAGTTCTGGGAATATTGGAATTAACATACAGGTTCAGCTGAACCTTAGTGAACTGAATATAGTGGTCGTATTGTATTTTGAAGTTTTGTTATCATCACTTAACTTGGTTTGTGTGGATATTAGAGATATTTGTATTTATTGGGATAGGGAATTCAGATGATTTCATAGGCCCCAGTAGAAGAAATAGGGTTGTCCTTTGGAAAAACACAGAGTAAGGCTAGGGAACTCTTACGAAGATTTGTATGTTGCTGATAAATAAACTTGGAAATTTATTTTGCTGTTTGCATTATTGAAATCAACATACCTTGCTGCTGCTGTGCTTATCTGACAATTAATCTTATCTGATAGTAAAGACAAAATGGAATCAAATCAGAAAATTAGACATAAATGTATAGTATGTGCCCTTTTGTTTATTTTCCTTATAACATTTGTACTGTTGCTAGTAGGAGCGTCTTCCTCAACACATCCTGTAGAAGGGGAGAAATCTTCTAGTGTTTCTCCTCATACTATTAATCCTGAAAAAAGCAATAAGTTAAATGAGAAAGCATTTTATTTAGATGCATTGAGGGAAGATTATTTTGCCAATATATATATTCCTGCTTATTATGTGAATATGTTGATACCATGAAGGCAAGAGATTGTTACGTCTGGACTCAATTGCCCGCTTCTGTTTTAGAAGGTATTACCTATCATCATATTCCTGTGACCTATGGGATTTCATGTAGTCTTTTGTTGAGTTTGTTTTATGGGACAGGGCGTTATCAGTATAATTTTAAAAATTACAATTTAATTCTTTCAGATATTCCTATCATTGATCATTTGAACAGACTTCTTTGGAAATAAAGATAATTGCAAGGTTTTTTAAACGTGTTGCTACTTTAGACACAGTCTATGCACATAAACAAAATTTAACCTGCATGTTATCAGAAGTTGAAAATATTTTTTTTAACTTAGTTGAGGACAGAGGAAGGGAATTGGAAGCTAGTCCTTAACTAGATGAGTATTTTCACTGTCAAAATAAGTGGACCAAAGAAGAAATAGAAGATCAGTCAGCTGGAAGCCTAGCTACTTTAGCTCTAGATTGGAAACACAAGGATGGCGTTATCCCTAGAGCTTATTTTATTTGTGGAGAGCATGCTTATTTCAACTTGCCAAAAGGATGATATGATGCGTGTGTTTTGGGGATTGTTTTTAACAAGATTTATCATGTAGAACATCTTAATGATCCTATTTGGACTTGAGAGTTTAGATCAGAGTGAGGTTTGAATGCAGGAGAAGTGGTAGGTGACATCCTTGGTGCATTGATTCCATCTGTGGGAGTGATCTTGAATGATTTAAAGATTAGAAAGGTGTCTACCATAGTGAATAAGTTAGCCACTAATACTGCTGGAGCTGGTGCTGAAGGCATGCCAAAGGCAAGCCCATATGCGCCCTTCCACACCTGGGCCGCACCCAGCGCCACAGACCCTTGCCCTCGCTCCATCTGCTGGTTCGACCCCAACACACTATGGCGGTCATTACAACATTGGTGGTAAAAGCCGCATACCGCCGTGCAGAAGACCGCCAACACTCCGCCACAGAAAACCGCCACAGCCATTATGACCCACAGCATGGAATCCGCCAAAATTCAGACACCCACACAAGTCCGCCACACCAAAGGTCAGTGCTAAATTGGCAAAAACAAAACCTCCACCGTCACGGCAACAGAAATACGCCCACACTATCACGACATACGAATCCACGCGGCGGTCTTTCGACCGCGGTATTCCATTGGCGGTACACACCGCTGCGCTCAAAATACACACACATTTACAAAACACAGCCACATTGGACAATTCGAAATACACACACCTGATACACATACACACACCACTCCCACACACCCAATACAATATATAACACACACCCACATCACCCACAAACCCCTACGACCACAAATCACAAATGAAGGCCAGAGAGAGACACCACCATCAACAGTACTAGCATCCACAGGCACACAACACCATCACCCACATAACTTCCACGCACCTCACACTACACACCACTACATATCAGCACACTTATCACCCCACACACCACCCCACACATCACCTACACCACCCCATGACACGGCAAAGACACCCCAGGTTCTTCGAGGAGGAGCTCAGGGTCATGGTGGAGGAAATCGTCCGGGTAGAGCCACAGCTATTCGGATCACAGGTGCAGCACACCTCAATTGCAAGGAAGATGGAGCTATAGTGAAGAATAGTGGACAGGGTCAACGCAGTGGGACAGCACCCAAGAAATCGGGAGGACATCAGGAAGAGGTGGAACGACCTACGGGGGAAGGTGCGTTCCGTGGTCTCACGACACCACCTGGCGGGTCAGCGGACTGGCAGCGGACCCCCACCTTCTCCCCCACAACTAACAACATGGGAGGAGCAGGTCTTTGCGATTCTGCATCCTGAGGGCCTCGCAGGAGTAGGTGGTGGAATGGACTCTGGTAAGTCAAATCTTAACTATTACATCCCCAACCCTACCTGCATGCCACCACATACCCCCACCCTCACCCTCACCCCCATCACTCCAACTCCTCACAAATGTCCCAACATCACAAACCACACGTCCTAACCCCAAGCCCTGCATGCAACAACAAAGCATGGACACCCATCACTAAAGTATGCCCACTGCACATACCCATACACCCCCCTAAACCATCATCACACAAGGACCCACACAGGAATGCAAGCACTGGGGTACACGGTCACCCACCCATTGCACACCATGCCACACACAGATGTAATAAACATCCTTTTATACCCCTGCAGGACCCCTACCCAACGTCACCGGACAGGAGGGTCCACACATGTCCACACCACCAACCGAAGAGGCCCACAGTGATGACAGCACCTCTGTCCAACTGGATCTAGATGACCAGCCCGGCCCATCGGGGACCTCGGGACAGTCGATTCCCCACACCCAGTCTCAGGCCACCACAGGGCTTCCCCCTCTGGAAACACCAGCACAGCACCCACCCAGCGGGCCCATACCTCCGTCCCCAGGACACATCAATCAGCACTGTGTCCACCACTACAGGGAACCCAGGCTAACCCACCACCCCAACAACAACAGGGACCTGGGGGCAGTGGTAGTGGGCACACGGTCCAGTGGACGGAGGCCCAGGAACACAGGGGAACTGGGAGGGCTGCTGTGCGACAGGGGGCAGACAGGCCCAGGGAACCCACTCTCCACGAGGCCCTCTCCTCCATCATGGGAGCCTACCACCACTCCCAGGAGACGATGGCAACGGTACTGGCCAAGTTTCAGGAGACCCAGCGCCTGCAGGAGGAACAGTATATGGGCTTCAGGGAGGAACTCAGAACCATCAATTCCACCCTGGGCACCATTGTAGGGGTGCTGAAGGAAGTACTGAACACCAGGAGGGACACTGTGGCACTACAAGGGGCCCCTGACACTAGCCTGGACGATGAACTGCCCACCACCTCCGCCGGCGCTAGAGGACAGGAAGCACCGCCACAGGACCACCACACCAGCACCCCACCCCCTGCAGAGGGAGAACCACCTCGCAAATGGTCCCTGCGATCCAGGAACAAGACAGAGAACGATGCCAAGACCCCGCCCAAGAAATGAGACCACCCTGATTGTCATCCTACTGTCCCACTTTGTCACCCTGTCCATCCTTAAATTGCCCCAGCTCCACTTCCTATGCCCATTTGGGCAATGTACCTGTGAGACTAATAGACTGGACTCTGCCATGGACATTCCTCCGCCATCACCCCTCACCGGTTTGCTACCCCCTCCAATTTTGAGCACTAAAATAAACACCCTGAAAGCACAAAACAATCTGGAGTCAGTCTGTGATTTCGGAATACTGTATTAGCAATGACTGTGGCAAAAAGCTCTTTCATTTGTAATGTCAACATACCTATGTCACACAGCTCTAGTCCATGAGGAATCAAAGCAGATGTCACACAGTGGGACCCAGATCTGTGAAATCGTAAGGGAAAGTGACAACTCAGTGACCATACACTGGGTGAAAACGACAGACAGTAGAGAGGTAGTAGTGCTTAAGTACATGTAGTAGGCAGGTTTGTATTCTTACCTGTGTTTCACTGGAAATATTGCTGGATCACTGAGTCCCTGTTGTCCATGTCTTCTTCCTCTGCTTCCTCGTCTTCAATGTCCACAAGCTACACAGCAGCAACAACACCGACATCTGGACCATCCTCCTTCAGAAAAGGCACCTGTCGTCGCAAAGCCAAGTTGTGACGCATACAGCAGGCCACGATGATCTGGCACACCTTCTTTGGTGAGTAGAATAGGGATCCATCTGTCATATGGAGGCACCTGAACCTAGCCTTCAGGAGGCCGAAGGTCCGCTCGATCACCCTCCTAGTTCGCCCATGGGCCTCATTGTAGCGTTCCTCTGCCCTTGTCCTGGGATTCCTCACTGGGGTCAGTAGCCATGACAGGTTGGGGTAGCCAGAGTCACCTGCAAATGGCGAGGGACAACTGTTAGACACACACTAACCTGGAGGGATATATCCCCAGACCCAGACAACCATTCCCACTGACTAGCTTACAGGTGCTCAACTAATAGCCACACACTGTGCCTCTGGAGTTGACCCATCACATAAGGGATGCTGCTATTTTGCAGGATGTAGGCATCATGCACTGAGCCAGGGAACTTGGCATTCCCATGGGAGATGAACTGCTCGGCCAAACATATCATCTGTACATTCATCAAATGATAACTCTTCCGGTTTCTGTACACCTGTTCACTCCTGTGGGGCGGTACCAAAGCCACATGTGTCCCATGAATGGCACCTATGATGTTGGGGATATGTCCCAGGGCATAGAAATCACCTTTCACTGTAGGCAAATCCTCCACCCGAGGGAAAACGATGTAACTCCGCATGTGTTTCAGCAGGGCAGACAACACTCTGGACAACACGTTGGAAAACATGGGCTGGGACATCCCTGATGCTATGGCCACTGTTGTTTGAAATGACCCACTTACAAGGAAATGGAGTACTGACAGCACCTGCACTTGAGGGGGGATTCCTGTGGGATGGTGGATAGCTGACATCAGGTCTGGCTCCAACTGGGTTCACAGTTCCTGGATTGTGGCACGGTCAAGCCTGTATGTGATTATCACGTCTTTCCTCCATTGTCGACAGGTCCACCAATGGTCGGTACATTGGAGGATGCCGCCATCTCCTCACATGTCCCAGCGGACGGTGCCTATCTAGGACAACAGCGAGCACAGAGTCAAACAACTCAGGAGTACGTACCCACAGCTTACACAAAACACCAATCATAATCTAAAAAGTGGCCTGTATGTGTGTTGAGTCTAGGCCTAGGTATGTGTAACGCAGTTGAAAATGAAGTCATGTGGACCCCTGAAATGGCGGCTGCCTGACCTGTACAGTGGGACAATGGGATGTGAGGTAACTGCGCTCGCGTTGTAAACCGTCGCGGTAGGTGGTTGAAGACCGCGGCGCAATGCTGCATTGGTTAACATTGGACCCTATGGGTCCCAGGAGCCAATGACGATGTACTCCAGCGATGACGGTACGCACCGCCGTGGGCGTGACCGCCATTTTCTATCTGTTCAATCACTCGATACCTGATCTTCTACAGGAGAGGACCTACACTGCAAGTGCTGCTGTGACCTCGGTCTGGAAGAGACAATGGCTCGAGTGTCTGGGAAAAGGGCCCCTGCCTTCACATCGGAGGAGTTGGAGAAACTCGTGGATGGGGTCCTCCCCCAGTACACGCTACTCTACGGTCCTCCAGACAAACAGGTAAGTACACTGGGAGCATGCTGTATGGGCTATGTCTGTGTCGAGAGGGGTGGATGTAAGAAGGAGGGGGGGAGAGAGCGGCGTGCATGAAACGATGGTGAGTGCATGTGCCACATGGCAAGGGTAGGGATGGGGGCCAATCACTTTGACGGAGCAGTTGGTAATAAGTTTCTCTTTCCCCTGTACAACTCATGTAGGTCAGCGCCCACCAGAAAAAAAATATTTGGCGTGCCATCGCCAAGGACGTCCGGACCCTGGGGGTCTACCACAGAAAGAGCACCCACTGCCGGAAAAGATGGGAGGACATTTGCCGCTGGAGCAAGAAGACGGCGGAGGCCTCAGCTGAGGAAGGCCTGCCAACGTGGTGGGGGTGCCGGTCGCACCATGACCCCCATGATGTTCAGGATCCTGGAGGTGGCGTACCTGGAGTTGGATGGGCGCTTGAGGCATCACAGCAGCCACAAGGGGGTGAGTACACTCTCATTCTGCTGATTTAGCGCGCAGTGGAGGGGGCTGGGTGGGGGAGGTGGGCTGTGGGTTTCCCTAGGCCAGGGCGAGTTCCGTAGGCAAGGTCCCTCCGTAAGGCAGGCCATGTGGCACCCCACCGCACCTCTGTAGAGTGCCAACTACACCTAGTCATGCCCCTGTGTCATCCATGTGTGCAGATGTCGTCCATAGCCTAGTAGGCCATTTCCCAGGAATTGAACATAGGAGCCCAAGAGCACGGCACAGTGCAGGGGGCTTCTGTGTCTGTCGTGTCCGGCAACGGTAGCGGTAATACATGTACTCAACATGTCTTTCTTCTGTCGCCCCCCTCCCCCTTTTTGTGGTCTCCCTGTTCTTGTGTGCATTAGCATCATCAGGCGGAGGAGCAGTGGCACCAGAGCAGGAGGGAGCTGTGTCCCACATGGCCCTGGAGGGCGACACTACGGACTCGGAGTTCACCAGTGGGACGGAGGGCGAGGGGAGCTCCACGGCGGGGACACAGACTCGTCCTTTGATGGGAGCTCCCTTGTGGTGGCGGCAACATCTGTGCCCCCCATCTACAGGTACAGCCGCCACCCCCCCTTCCACCACCACCCTCCCAGCAGCCCCTCAGCCTTTGCCCCGTGCCCTCTCACCCGGGAGGGTGGGCATCACCTTCGCCCCAGGCACCTCAGGCCCTGCCCCAGTCACCCCTGCTGCCCTCAGTGAGGAGGCCATTGACCTCCTCAGGTCCCTCACTGTTGGGTGCTCTGTCTGTGGTAGACCCCCAGGGTCCAAACATCCTTGGCGATGGCACGCCAAATATATTTTTTCTGGTGGGCGCCGACCTACATCAATTGTACAGCGGGAAGAGAAATTTTATTACCAACTGCACTGTCACAGTCATTGGCCCCCATCCCTACCCTTGCCATGTGGCACATGCATTCATCGTCATTTCATGCATGCCTCAATCTCGACCCCCACATCTTTCATCCACCCCACTCCACACAGGCATAGCCCATACAGCATGCTCCCAGTGTACTTACCTGTTTGTATGGAGGACCGTAGAGTAGCGTGTACTGGGGGAGGACTCCTCCACCCACGAGTTTCTCCAACTCCTCTGATTTGAAGGCAGGGGCCCTTTCCCCAGACACTCGAGCCATTGTCTCTTCCAGACCGAGGTCACAGCAGCACTTGCAGTGTAGGTCCACTCCTGTCGAAGATCAGGTATCGAGTGATTGAATAGATAGAAAATGGCGGTCACGTCCGCGGCGGTGCTTACCGTCACCGCCGGCGTATATCATCATTGGCTCCTGGGACCCATAGGGTTCGACCGCCTACCGCGACGGTGTACAACGCCAGCGCAGTTACCTCACATCCCATTGTCCCACTTTACAGGTCAGGCAGCCGCCATTTCAGGAGCCTATATGGCTTAATTTTTAACTGCGTCACACATACCTAGGCCTAGACTTAACACACATACAGGCCACTTTTCAGATTATGATTCGTGTTCTGTGTAAGCTGTGGGTACGTACCTCTAAGTTGGTTGACTCTGTGCTCGTTGTTGTCCTTCATAGGCAGCGTCTGCTGGGATATGTGAGGAGATGGCGGCATCCTCCGGTGTAAAGACATGTGATCACCTTCAGGCTTGACAGTGCCACAATCCATGAACTGTGTACCCAGCTGGAGCCAGACCTGATGTCAGCTATCCGCCATCCCACAGGAATCCCCCCTCAAGTGCAGGTGCTGTCAGTACTCCATTTCCTTGCAAGTGGGTCATTTCAAACAACAGTGGCCATAGCATCAGGGATGTCCCAGCCCATATTATCCAACGTGTTGTCCAGAGTGTTGTCTGCCCTGCTGAAACACATGCGGAGCTACCTCGTTTTCCCTCAGGTGGAGGATTTGCCTACAGTGAAAGGTGATTTCTTTGCCCTGGGACATATCCCCAACATTATAGGAACTGGAAGAGTTATCATTCCATGAATGTGCGGATGGTGTGTTTGGCAGACCAGTACATCTCCCATGTGAATGCCAAGTTCCCTGGCTCAGTGCATGACGCCTACATCCTGCGGAATAGCAGCAGCCCTTATGTGATGGGGCAACTCCAGAGGCACTGGGTGTGGCTATTAGGTGAGCACCTGGAAGCAAGACAGTGGGAATGGTTTTCTGGGTCTGGGGACATCCCTACAGGTTAGTGTGTGTCTAACAGTTGTCCCTCGCCATTTGCAGGTGACTCTGGTTACCCCAACCTGTCATGGCTACTGACCCCAGTGAGGAATCCCATGACAAGGTCAGAGGAACGCTACAATGAGGCACATGGGCGAACTCAGCAGATTATAGAACGGACCTTCGGCCTCCTGAAGGCCAGGTTCCGGTACCTCCATATGACAGGTGGATCCCTATTCTACTCACCAAAGAAGGTGTGCCAGATCATTGTGGCCTGCTGTATGCTTCACACCTTAGCTTTGCGGCAACAGGTGCCTTTTCTGCAGGAGGATGGTCCAGATGGCGGTGTTGTTGCAGCTGTGGAGCCTGTGGACAGTGAAGACGAGGAAGCAGAAGAAGAGGACATGGACAACAGGATCTCGGTGATCCTGCAATATTTCCAGTGAGACACAGGTAAGAGTAGAGACCTGCCTACTACATGTACTTTAACACTACTACCTCTCTACTGTCTGTCCTTTTCACCCAGTGTATGGTCACGGAGTTGTCACTTTCCCTTACGATTTCACAGATGTGGGTCCCACTGTGTGACATCTGCTTTGTTTCCTCATGGACTAGAGCTGTGTGACATAGGTATGTTGCAATTACAATTGAAAGGGCATTTTGTCACTGTAATTGCTAATACACAATTTCGAAATCACAGACTGACTCCAGATTGCTTTGTGCTTCAAGGGTGTTTATTTAAGTGCTCAATATTGGAGGGGGTTGTAAAATGGTGAGGGGGGATGGTGGAGGAATGTCCATGGCAGAGCCCAGTCTATTAGTCTCACAGGTGCATTGCCCAAAGGGGCATAGGAAGTGGAGCTGGGGCAGTTTGAGGATGGACAGGGTGACAAAATGGGACAGAAAGATGACATTCAGGGTGGTCTCATTTCTTGGCGGGGGTCTTGGCATCGTTCTCTGTCTTTGTCCTGGATCTCAGGGACTGTTTGCGGGGTGGTTTTCCCTCTGCAGGGGGTGGGGTGCTGGTGTGGTGGTCCTGTGGCGGGGCGACCTGTCCACTAGCGCTGGCGGAGGTGGTGGGCAGTTTATCGTCTATGCTAGTGTCAGGGGCCCCTTGTTGTGCCACAGTGTCACTCCTGGTGTTGAGGACTTCCTTCAGCACCCCTTCGAGGGTGCCCAGGGTGGAATTGATGGTTCTGAGTTATTCCCTGAAGCCCAAATACTGTTCCATCCTGCAGGCGCTGGGTCTCCTGAAACTTGGCCAGTACCGCTGCCATCGTCTCCTGGGAGTGGTGGTAGGCTCCCATGATGGAGTAGAGGGCCTCGTAGAGAGTGGGTTCCCTTGGCCTGTACTCCCTCTGTCACACAGCAGCCCTCCCAGTTCCCCTGTGTTCCTGGGCCTCCGTCCCCTGGACCGTGTGCCCACTACCACTGCCCCCAGGTCCCTGTTGTTGTTGCAGTGGTGGGTTAGCCTGGGTTACCTGTAGTGGTGGACACACTGTTGCTTGACGTGTCCTGGGGACAGAGGTATGGGCCCGCAGGGTGGGTGCTGTGCTGGTGTTTCCAGAGGGGGGAAGCTCTGTAGTGGCCTGTGACTGTGTGAGGGGAAACAACTGTCCAGAGGTCCCCGATGGGCCGGGCTGGTCATTTAGATCCAGTTGGACAGAGGTGCTGTCATCACTGTGGGCCTCTTCTGTTGGTGGTGTGGACATGTGTGGACCCTCCTGTCCGGTGACGTTAGGTAGGGGTCCTGCAGGGGTATAAAAGGATGTTTATTACATCTGTGTGTGGCATGGTGTGCAATGGGTGGGTAACCGTGTACCCCAGTGCTTGCATTCCTGTGTGGGACCATGTGTGATGATGGTTTAGGGGGGTGTATGGGTTTGTGCAGTGGCCATGCTTTGGTGATGGGTGTCCATGCTTTGTTGTTGCATGTAGGGCTTGGTGTTGGGATGTATGGTTTGTGATATTGGGACATTTGTGAGGAGTTGGAGTGATGGGGTGAGGGTGGGGGTATGTGATGGCATGCAGGTAGGGTAGGGGATGTAATAGTAAAGCTTTGACTTACCAGAGACCATTCCTCCATCTACTCCTGCGAGGCCCTCAGGATGCAGAATCGACAAGACCTGCTCCTCCCATGTTGTTAGTTGTGGGGGAGGAGGTGGGGGTCCGCCGCCAGTCCGCTAAACCGCAAGGTGGTGTCTTGAGACCACGGAACGCACCTTGCCCCGTAGGTCGTTCCACCTCTTCCTGATGTCATCCCGATTTCTTGGGTGCTGTCCCACTGCGTTGACCCTGTCCACTATTCTTCGCCATAGCTCCATCTTCCTAGCTATGGAGGTGTGCTGCACCTGTGCTCCGAATAGCTGTGGCTCTACACGGATGATTTCCTCCACCATGACCCTGAGCTCCTCCTCAGAGAGCCTGGGTGTCTTTGCCGTGCCATGGGGTGGTGTGGGTGATGTGTGGGGTGGTGTGTGTGGTGATAGGTGTGCTGATATTTAGTGGTGTGTTATGTGAGGTGAGCCTGTGGATGCTTGGTTGTGGATTGTAGTGTCTCTCTCTGGCCTTCTCTCTGTAATGTTGTCGTAAGGGTTTGTGGGTGATGTGGGTGTGTGTTTTATATTGTATTGGGTGTGTGGGAGTGGTGTATGTATGTGTATCAGGTGTGTGTATTTCGATTTGTCCAATGTTATAGTGTTTTGTATATGTGTGTGTATTTTGAGTGCGGAGGTATGTACCGCCAATGGAATACCGCGGTTGAAAGACCGCCATGTGAATTTGTGTGTCGTGATAGTGTGGGCGTATTTCTGTTGGCGTGACGGTGGAGGTTTTGTTTTCACCAGTTTATCACTGACCTTTGGTGTGGTGGACTTGTGTGGCAGATTCCGTGCTGTGGGTCATAATAGCTGTGGTGGATTTCCGCGGCCGCGGCGGTGTGTTGGTGGTCTTCTGCACGGCGGTAAGCAGCTTTTGCCACCAATGTTGTAATGACCGCCAGAGTGTCTGACTACCGCCCTTCACACCAGACCCCAAAAACATAGGGGGTGATTCTAACCCCGGCGGTCGGTGTTAAAGCGGCGGCCAACCCGCCAACAGGCTGGTGGTAAAAAATATGGAATTCTGACCCTGGCGGGAACCGCCAACACAGACAGCCACTTTAACACTCCGACCGCCACGGCGGTACAAACAAACAGCGCGGCGGTCACCGGCAACAGACAGGCAGCAGACAATGTACCGCCCACACTATCACAACTCACCAATCCGCCACCTTTTCCGGGGCGGGAGCACCGCCGATAAAAACACGGCGGAAACAGACTACGGACGGGAAAACGCTCACCACTACGCACTCCAGGAGGAAGGAGGACAGCATGGAACCCGAATTAAACATCCTACCTGCTCTCGTCTACCTTCTCATCTACCACGAGTACGAAGTCCGGCGCAGACGACAACGGTGAGTACTGCACCTACGACACACGGGAGGGGGGAGGACGAAAGGTTACGGGCACACACATATGCGACCCCCACCCCAACTATGTACACACCAATGCAGAGCAACAAGTCACAGTGACACCACCCAAACACCCCAGAAAAATGCTAGGACATAATCAAATTTGGAATAAATATTTATGTACCAAAAAGCTCCTGAAAATTATCGTACAACCATGAAAGATATTCACAAGAAAACAAATGACATACACATCAGTGTATAACTGAAGTAACAAGTCCTGCACATCCTACGAATTCATCATGTCCGTGGGCCAAAGTTTTGAGAAACAAGGGCAAAGCCCACACAGGAGACCTGAATCCTTTGGAGAGAACACTGCAGGGGCATCAGATGTAAAAACTACAGGCACCTCAGGGGGAAGGGAAGGGGGGGCACCACAGCCACATGAGTCCACGACGCCAGATCCACGAGGAGCCACCATGCCCACTGTACCATCCTGGGGAGTGCAAAGCCACAGTCTCTCAATGTCTCTACAGTGGGTGGGCTGCCCACTGTACCATCCTGGGGAGTGCAAAGCCACAGTCTCTCAATGTCTCTACAGTGGGTGGGCTGCCCACTGTACCATCCTGGGGAGTGCAAAGCCACAGTCCATCAGGTGGATGACAGTCTCCACTGGTCAAGGAGGAGGCATGGTGGGCACAGTGAACCATAAACAGTGATTGAGACGGCGGTGCCCAGCGGAGCGGTGCTTCAGAGGAAGGGCCCAGCGGAGCGGTTCTTGAAACGGCGGGGCCCAGCGGAGCGGTGCTTGAGAAGAAGGGCCAAGCGGAGCGGTGCTTGAGAAGAAGGGCCCAGCGGAGCAGTGCTTGAGACGGTGGGGCCCAGCGGAGCGGTGCTTGACAGGAAGGGCCCAGCGGAGCGGTGCTTGAGAGGAAGGGCCCAGCGGAGAGGTGGAGAGACAGCGGGGCCCAGCGGAGCGGTGCTTGAGATGAAGGGCCCAGCGGAGCGGTGTTTGAGAAGAAGGGCCCAGCGGAGCGGTGCTTGAGACGGCGGGGCCCAGCAGAGCGGTGCTTGACAGGAAGGGCCCAGCGGAGCGGTGCTTGAGAGGAAGGGCCCAGCGGAGAGGTGGAGAGACAGCGGGGCCCAGCGGAGCGGTGCTTGAGATGAAGGGCCCAGCTGAGCGGTGCTTGAGACGGCGGGGCCCAGCGGAGCGGTGTTTGAGAAGAAAGGCCCAGCGGAGTGGTGCTTGAGAGGGAGGGCCCAGCGGAGCGGTGCTTGAGAAGAAGGGCCCAGCGGAGCGGTGCTTGAGACGGCGGGGCCCAGCGGAGCGGTGCTTGACAGGAAGGGCCCAGCGGAGCGGTGCTTGAGAGGAAGGGCCCAGCGGAGAGGTGGAGAGACAGCGGGGCCCAGCGGAGCGGTGCTTGAGATGAAGGGCCCAGCGGAGCGGTGCTTGACAGGAAGGGCCCAGCGGAGAGGTGGAGAGACAGCGGGGCCCAGCGGAGCGGTGCTTGAGACGGCGGGGCCCTCTTCAGCGGTGCCTATCCTCACGGCGGGGCCCTCTTCAGCGGTGCTCTTCTGCACCGCGGGCCCTGTTCAGCGGTGCCTATCTTCACGGCGGGCCCTGTTCAGCAGTGCTCTTCTGCACCGCGGGCCCTGTTCAGCGGTGCCTATCTTCACGGCGGGCCCTGTTCAGCGGTGCCTATCTTCATGGCGGGCCCTGTTCAGCGGTGCTCTTCTCCACGGCGGGCCCTGTTCAGCGGTGCTCTTCTGCACCGCGGGCCCTGTTCAGCGGTGCTCTTCTCCACGGCGGGGCCCTGTTCAGCGGTGCCTTTCCTCACGGCGGGCCCTGTTCAGCGGTGCTCTTCTGCACCGCGGGCCCTGTTCAGCGGTGCTCTTCTCCACGGCGGGGCCCTGTTCAGCGGTGCCTTTCCTCACGGCGGACCCTGTTCAGCGGTGCTCTTCTGCACCGCGGGCCCTGTTCAGCGGTGCTCTTCTCCACGGCGGGGCCCTGTTCAGCGGTGCCTTTCCTCACGGCGGGCCCTGTTCAGCGGTGCTCTTCTGCACCGCGGGCCCTGTTCAGCTGTGCTCTTCTCCACGCCGGGGCCCTGTTCAGCGGTGCCTTTCCTCACGGCGGGGCCCTGTTCAGCGGTGCTCTTCTGCACTGCAGGCCCTGTTCAGCGGTGCCTATCTTCACGGCGGGCTCTGTTCAGCGGTGCTCTTCTCCACGGCGGGCCCTGTTCAGCGGTGCTCTTCTCCACGGCGGGCCCTGTTCAGCGGTGCCTTTCCTCACGGCGGGCCCTGTTCAGCGGTGCTCTTCTGCACCGCGGGCCCTGTTCAGCGGTGCTCTTCTCCACGCCGGGGCCCTGTTCAGCGGTGCCTTTCCTCACGGCGGGGCCCTGTTCAGCGGTGCTCTTCTGCACCGCGGGCCCTGTTCAGCGGTGCCTATCTTCACGGCGGGCCCTGTTCAGCGGTGCTCTTCTCCACGGCGGGCCCTGTTCAGCGGTGCTCTTCTGCACCGCGGGCCCTGTTCAGCGGTGCTCTTCTGCCCCGCGGGCCCTGTTCAGCGGTGCTCATCCAGCAGGTCAAGGGAGCCAGACCTGGCCTGGACTCCCTGCTCAGTCGCCCTCGGACCGTGACGTTTCTGGACCCTTCGGGGACGGACTCCTGGCCTCCTTAGTGTCCTCCTTCCCAGCTGGGATGTGACATGTGGAGTCCACCTTCTCCGCGCTCCTGCTGCCCTTCCGCTCCTTTGATGGGGCTCTCGGGCCCTTGCCTCCCCTAGATGGTGTGGGTGGTGAAGTGGCCGCACATTGCTCCTTGGGGGCAGCCCTGTCGGTCCTCGCACGGCGGCCCTTGTTTTTGCGGGTCCTCTTGCCGGGGGGGGGCTGGACGTGTCCTTGCTGCTGATCGATGTGTCACTGCTGGCAAAGGGTGGGCTCCAGAACCCATGCACAACAGTGACACCCGAAGCTGGGCTGGTGGTGGCTGCGGTGCTCTTGGGACTCTTTGAAGATGGAGGGGGGAGCTCATCGGGGGGAAAGAGGTCAAGGTTAGCCATGAAAAGTTTTTTAGGGCCAAGGTAAAGGGTAGGAGAAGTGGAGATGGAAGTGGAGGTAGAGGAGGTGGTTGTAGGAGAGTCAGGTGTGCTGTCATTGGGTGAAGGTGCTGGTGCTGTAGGCTGTCGTGAGGTGGTTGGCTGTTGGGTGGGTGGCTGCCTGCGTTTGTGTGTCTTGGAAGAGGGGGTGACAGACACAGTGGGAGAGGACACAGGGGACGTGTTAATGGCAGTGGGGGTGGTGACTGCACGAGTGTGGACTGTACTGGAGGGTGAGGTGGTGATGGAAGCACTGGCTGATGTTGGGGTGCATGCAGGTGTGAGTGTAGACGTCACAGGGAGGGAGGAGGGAGACGAGGAGGAGGGGGACACAGGGGTGGCAGTGGCTGTTGGCATGTCTGCATCTGGGTGTTGCTTGGGTGAGTGTTTGTGGGATCTGTGGTGCTTGTGTTTGGATGAGCTGCTCTTGGGTGTTGAGGTGTGTGCAGGCTGGTCTGATGGTGTGGATGGGATAGGCTGAGGAACAGGAGACAGAGAAAGGCTGGAGGCAGTAAGAAGAGGGAGGCTGGAAACAGGGACAATGGCTGCCGTCAGTGCTGAGGCCAGAGCAGTGAACGCTCGTTGATGGGCAGCCTGACCGGAATGAATGCCCTCCAGGTACTCATTGCTCTGTTGCACCTCCCTTTGCACACCCTGGATGGCATTCAAAAGGGTCGTCTGCCCAACAATGAGCGTCCTTACCAGGTCAATGAGCTCCGCACTGAGGGCAGCAGGGGCAACAGGGGCAGGGGCTGAGGTGCCTGGGGCGAAGGAGACGTGCGCCTTCCTGGGCGAACGGGCACGGAGCGAAGACTGAGGGGCTGCTGGGAGGGCGGGGCTGGTGCGCTGGGTGGCGGCTGTACCTGTAGAGGCGGGGGGCACGGATGTTGCCGCCACCGCTAGGGAGCTCCCATCCGAGGACGTGTCGCTGTCGCTGCTCTCACCAGCGGTCCCCGTCGTGGTGCTCCCCTCGCCCTCCGGATCACTGGTGCCCTCAGTGTCTGTTCCTGGGCCCACCGGGCCTTGTGTCCTGCAGCTCCCTCGTGCTCCGATGCCAAATCTCCTCCGCCTGATGATGCTAATGCACACATGCACAAGAAGATGAAGAGAAAGGGTGGGGGGAGAAAAAAGAAGACCAGGTTGAGTGCATGCAATGTCAACACCGTTGGCGGAGAGGACAGACACAGGAGCCTAATGCACTAAGCCGCGCATTCGGGGTACACTACTCAGTACTACTGACTAGGACAACAGGCCAAGAGACGTCAAACGCGCACATGGGAGATGCTGGACCTTCAATGGCTGTACTTGTCACCCTACAGAGGTGGGGGCCGGGGGCACAGGGCCATGCCTAAGGGAGAGGACTACACTACAGAAAGCGGCCTGGCCTAATGTCACCCACAGCCCTCCTCCCCCACCCAGACGCCTCCACTGCACAGAAAGATAGGAGAATGTGCTGATACTCACCCCCTTGTGTCTGCTGTGATGTCTTAAAGCGCCCATCCAATTCTGGGTAGGCCACCGCCAGGATCCGGGACATCAGGGGGGTCATGGTGCGACTGGCACCCCTCCTAGGTTGGGGGGCCATCCCCAGCAGTGTTTCTGCGGTCTTCCTTGTTCCGCGGCGGATGTCTTCCCACCTCTTGCGGCAGTGGGTGCCCCGTCTGTTGTGGACCCCCAAGTTCCGGACTTCCTTGGCGATGGCACGCCAAATCTCGATCTTCTGATGGGCGCTGACCTATTTGACATGTACAGGGTGGAAAGGAGGAAATCATCAATGACCTGCATGTTAGATGTGATTGGCCCCCCCCACCAACTTTGCCATATGGCACATGCTCTCATCTGTCGGGCATTGCACTCCTCATTCGCCCCCCACCCCACCAACTTACATCCACCCCAATCCACACAGGCATAGCCCATTCCATGTGCACCCGGTGTACTCACTTGTTGGTCTGGAGGACCGTAGAGTAGCGCATACTGGGGGAGGACCCCATCCACAAGCTTCTCCAACTCTTCAGACGTGAAGGCAGGGGCCCTTTCCCCAGTCGCAGCAGCCATTGTATCTTCCAGACCGAGGTCACAGCAGCACTTGCAATATAGGTCCTCTCCTGTGGATGATCAGGTCTCGAGTGATTAAGCAGATAGAAAATGGCGGTCACGCCCGCGGCGGTGCGTACCGCGGCGGTGCGTACCGCGACCGCCGGCGCACATCGTCATTGGCTCCTGAAACCCATAGGCTTCAATGTTAACCAATGCGGCTTTGCGCCGCGGTCTTCGACCGCCTACCGCCACGGTGTGCCCCGCCAGCGCATTGACCTCACATCCCATTGTCCCACTTCACAGGTCAGGCAGCCGCCATTTCAAGGGCCTACATGGCTTAATTTTGACTGCGACACACAGGCCTAGGCCTTGCATTGCCACACATACACGCCTTTCAACCCATTGCCATTCTTTAACTGTGCAAGCTGTCTGTACGTACCTGTGGTTTGGCTGACTCTGTGCTCCATGTTGTCCTTCCTAGGCACCGTCCGCTGGGACTTGCGATGAGAAGGAGGAATCCTCGCGTGTACCGACCGCTGGTGGACCTGTCGACAATGGAAGAACGCCATATAATACTTCGATACAGACTTGACCGTGCCACTATCCATGAACTGTGTGCCCAGCTGGAGCCAGCCCTGATGTCCCCCATCCGCCAACCCACAGGGATTCCCCCTCTGGTGCAGGTTTTGTCAGTCCTCCATTTTTTGGCAAGTGGGTCATTCCAGACCACAGTGGCCATGTCATCTGGAATGTCTCAGCCTATGTTTTCAAAGATTTTGAGCAGAGTGTTGTCTGCCCTGATGAAACTCATGCGGAGCTACATCATTTTCCCAGAGGAGGGTGACTTGCCTACAGTGAAGGGTGATTTCTATGCCCTTGGACATATCCCCAACATCATTGGTGCCATTGATGGGACCCATGTGGCTTTGGTACCCCCAAAAGACGATGAGCAGGTGTACCGAAACAGAAAAAGTTATCATTCGATGAATGTCCAGGTGGTCTGTTTGGCTGACCAGTACATCTCCCATGTAAATGCCAAGTTCCCAGGGTCAGTGCATGACGCGTATATGATGCGAAATAGCAGCATCCCCTATGTGATGGAGCAGCTACAGAGACAACGTGTGTGGCTAATAGGTGACTCTGGTTACCCCAACCTGCCTTGGCTACTGACCCCAGTAAGGAATCCCCGGACCAGGGCAGAGGAACGGTACAATGAGGCCCATGGGCGAACTAGGAGGATCATCGAAAGGACCTTTGGCCTCCTGAAGGCCAGGTTTAGGTGCCTGCATATGACTGGGGGATCCCTGATGTACTCACCAAAGAAGGTGTGCCACATCATCGTGGCCTGCTGTATGCTTCACAATCTGGCATTGCGACGTCAGGTTCCTTTCCTGCAGGAGGATGGTGCAGATGGTGGTGTTGAAGCAGCTGTGGAGCCTGCGGAGAGTGAAGAGGAGGAAGACTCAGAGGACGACACAGACAACAGGGACAGAGTAATAGAACAGTATTTCCAGTAGCACACAGGTAATAATCACCCATGCCATTTTACATTTCCTGAAAGCCTCCTGCATCTCAACTTTGTCGGTTTCCCCCCAGACCTATGAACATGATGTTTGATTTTCCCTTCCCTTTTCTGTGCTGTATGAGCCACTGCGTGACCTCGGCTTGGTTGGCCCATGGACTAATGCTAAGTTACCTCGGTATGTGTAATTCACAATGTTAACAATACGTAATTGATATGTAATGTGTCATACATTTGTAAATAAGACAGGCTGAGTCCTGATTGATTTCAGTGCAATGTGTGATTTATTATTAGTGCATAGATATTGGTACATGATAGTGAAACAGTGATGGGTGGGGGTGGAGTAATGTCCATGGCGGAGTCCAGTTCTCAGTCTCACAGGTGCATTGTCCATATGCCTGTGGCAGGATGGAGCAGGGGCAGTTCAAGGTTTGACAGGGTGGCAATGTGGGACAGTGGGAGGACTTCAGGGGGTATGTGATGCTGGCGGGGGACTTGACATCCTACTCTGTCGTTTTTTTTTATCTCAGGCTCCTTTTGCGGGGCGGTTGTTGTTCAGCAGGAGGTGGGGTTCTGGTGGCCTGTCGTTGTGGTGGGGCCTCCTGTCCACTAGCGCCGGCGGAGATGGTAGGCTGTTCCTGTTCCTGGCTAGTGACAGGGGCCCTGTGTGATGCCACATGGTCCCGAAACGTGTCCTCTATGCGGTTCAGGGCCTGGACTATGCTCCCCATAGCGGTTGAGATGTTGCTGAGTTGGTCGCTGAACCCCATGTAGCGTTGCTCCTGCTGTGCCTGGATCTCCTGGAACCTGGCCAGTACCATCGCCATCGTCTCTTGTGAGTGGTGGTAGGCAGCCATGATGGTGGTGAGGGCCTCTTGGAGAGTGGGTTCCCTGGGCCTCTCCTCCCCCCCCTGTCGCACAGCAGCCCTCCGAGTTGCCCTGTTTCCCTGGGCCTCTGTCCCCTGGAAGGTGTGCCCACTCCCACTGCCCCCAGGTCCCTGTTGTTGTTGGGTTGGTGGGTTACCCTGGGGGCCCTGTAGTGGTAGACACACCGCTGCTTGACCTGTCCTAGAGACAGAGGCATGGGCCCGCTGGGTGGGAGCTGTGCTGTTGTTCCCAGAGGGGGTTGGGTCTGCAGTGGCCTGTGTCTGGGTGAGGGGAACCGACTGCCCAGAGGTCCCCGATGGTCCGGGCTGGTCGTCAGGTTCCAGGTCGACAGAGCTGCTGTCATCACTAGGGGCCTGTTCCGGGAGTGGGATGGACATTTCTGGTCCCTCCTGACCGGTGTGTTGTCGTTCGGGTCCTACATGGGGTAAGAGGGTATGGTTATTGTTTCTGTGTGTGCATTAGCTTGCGTTTTATGGGTGCCCTTGTCCCCCAGTGCTGGCATTCCCTTGGGGGAGGTGTTGTGAGGGTGTTTTGTGGGGGGGGGTGATGGGTATGTGCAGTGGTCATGCTTAGGTGATGGGTGTCCATAGTTTGGGGGTGGCATGCAGGGGTTGGTGTTGGGTGGGTTGTGCTGGGGAGACATTCTCAGGGAGGATGTGTGCTGGGGGGTTGGGGGTGAGGGTGGGGGTTAGCATGCTGGGGGCGGGGGGTGAAGTGGTTGGCCTTGTACTTACCAGAGTCCATTCCTCCATGTACTCCAGCGAGGCCATCAGGATGCAGGATGTTGAGTACCTCTTGCTCCCATGTTGTGAATTCGGGTGGAGTGGGTCGGGGTCCCCCGCCAGTCTTCTGCACTGCGATGTTGTGTCGCGAGACCATCGAGCGCACCTTCCCCCGTAGGTAGTTCCATCGTTTGCGGATGTCCTCTCGATTTCTGGGATGCTGTCCCACCGCGTTGACCCTGTCCACGATCCGCTGCCAGAGCTCCGCCTTCCTTGCTATGGTGGTGTGCTGGACCTGTGAGCCGAAGAGCTGGGGTTCCACTCTTATGATCTCCTCCACCATGACCCGGAGTTCTTGGTCCGAAAAGCGTGGGTGCCTTTGTGGTGCCATGGGGTGGTGTGTATGAGGTGTGGGGTGGTGTATGTGATGATGTGTGTGTTGGTGTGTGGTGCTTTGTGCTTCTATGTGGTGTGTGTGATGTTGCGGTGTGCCTCTGTGTGTCTGGCTCTCTATTCTCTGATGTGTCTCTCTCTCTCCTTCGTCTCTGGTTTTTGTTGGTAGGGGTTTGTGGGTGATGTGGGTGTGTGTTTTATATGGTATTGGATGTGTGGGAGTGGTGTGTGTATGTGTTTCAGGTGTGTGCCTTTCAAATTGTCCAATGTGGTATGGGTTTGTAAAGGTGTGTGTATTTTGACCGCGGCAGTGTGTACCGCCAATGGAATACCGCGGTTGAATGACCGCCGCGTCGATTTGCGGGTCATAATGGGATGGGCGTATTTCTGTTGGCGTGGCGGTGGAGGTTTGGTCTTCTCCAGTTTACCGCTGGCCGCTGATGTGGCGGACTGCAGTTGAGGGCGGATTTTCGGAGGTTTTGCAGTTGTGGGTCAGAATGTCCGTGGCGGCTGACCGCGGCCGCGGCGGTATTGTGGCGGCCTTCTGACCGGCGGTAAGCGGCTTTTACCGCCGAGGTCAGAATGACCCCCATAATGCTGAGTGCCACAAGGATCATCACTCATTCGGACGCTTTTCAACATCTACATACTAGCCAAGATCATCAAACCACACAGGCTAAACATAGTGCCCTATGCTGACAATACCCAACTGATCCTCTCCCTGTCTGATGACTCTGCAAAGGCCAAGAGAAATGTCCACAACGGGATGAGAGGAGTCACCGCCTGGATGGAAGCCAGCTGCCTCAAACTCAACTCAGACAAGACAGCGATCTTTGTAATCGGCTCAACCCCTTCAGCCTGGAACGACTCCTGGTGGCCCACCACACTGGGAAACAACCCTGCTCCCACAGACCACACACACAATCTGGGCATCATCCTGGACTCCTCTCTATCCATGACCCGCAAAGTCAATGACGTCTCATTGTTATGGATCCACACCCTCCGACTCCTGCAAAAGATTTTCAAGTGGATCCCCTCTGACATGAGGAAGACCGTCACCCACACACTTTTAACTAGCAAATTGGACTACGGCAACACATTCTATGCTGGCATCACCAAGATACTACAATCAAGACTACAAGGAATCCAGAATGCAGCAGCCAGACTCATCCTGGACATCCCCCTACACAGCCACATCTCCTCCCACCTCGGAGACCTACACTGGCTCCCAGTCAACAAGCGCATCACATACAAACTCATGATCCACACCTATAAGGCACTACACAACATGGGACGGGCATACCTCAACCACTGCCTTGCCTTCTACGTACCCGACAGACATCTACTTCTTCCCCGCTCGCCCTTGCAGCTGTTCCCAAGATCTGGAAAAGCACAGCAGGAGGAAGATACTTCTCCTACTTCGCAGCCCGGACATGGAACATGCTACCTCTCAAGCTCCGGCAGACTGCATCACTGAAGCAGTTCAGGAAGGACCTCAAGACCTGGCTCTTCGGTTAAGCAGCACTCCCACAAACAGCACCTTGAGACCCTAGGGGTGACTAGCTGCGCTTTAAAAATCACTGATTGATTGAGATTGATTGGTTGTGAATACTGAAATGACAGTGATCAGATCAATGACTTTACAAAATCGATGTGCGTTAGATTTGTTACTTGCAAAAGAGGGTGGAGTCTGTTGGATACTGAAGGTCCAACAATGTTCCACAATGTTCTTGTTGCATAAGAGCAAGGATTTACGGAAGTATATTCAGAACATTTCAGGGTTGACGAAGGATTTGAAGAAGTTGTAAGCGACTGGTTCATGGTAAGCTATTGGAAATTGATTTTCTGCTACAGGCACATGGTTTGAGACTTTTGAAAGTGTAACTGCAGGTTTTCTGTTGAGGCCATTGATGATTATTTCAATAGTAGGAATAGTTATGTTGGTTGTATACAAAATTTTTCAGAGAAGGAAGATTCAGAGAGGTTGGAAGATAAAGAGGGCAGACGTTGAATTGGAAGATAGTCAGTGTTAATATAATGATGATATGAAGTGTTTGGAGGAGTCAAGGCAAAAGCTATTCAAAACAACCAAGTTTTAGAGAGTCTCACTCAAGAGTGAAAGGGATTTATGATGACTCTAAAAGTCATCAGAGGGAGGGTTGAGAGAGTGTAACTTGGCTATGCCATTATGTCTCTTAAAACATGACAGTGTACCTGCAGGTTTTCTGTTGATACCATTGTTAATTATTTCAATAGTGGAAACAGTTATGTTAGGTGGATTCAAAATCTTTCAGAGAAGGAAGATTCAGAGAGGTTGGAAGAGAAAGAGAGCAGAGGTTGAATTGGAAGATAGTCAGCGGAAATATTATGATGATATGGATTGTTTGGAGAAGGTAAGGCAAAACCTGTGCAAAACAACCAGGTTTTAGAGAGTCTCACTCAACAATGAAAGGGATTTATGATGACTCTAAAATTAATAAGAGTGAGTGTTGAGAGAGTGTAACTTGGCTGTGCTATTATGTCTCTTAAAACAGGAAATTAAGCGGTGGTTATTTTTCTGCATAATCTGAGAAGCGCTTTCATTTAAACGTGGCACACTGCAATAGATACGAGTAAAATGCAGAGATTAATGTAATGTTTCATGTGTGTCATTGTTTTGAAAAAATGTTTATGTTATAGTATTTTGGAAACATTGGGGGTCATTCTAATTCTGGCGGGCGGCGGAGGCCGCCCGCCAGAATTCCGCCCCCATAATACCGCTCCGCGGTCAGAAGACCGCGGAGGGTATTATGAGTTTTTCCCTGGGCTGGCGGGCGGTCTCCAAAAGACCGCCCGCCAGCCCAGGGAAAAACTCCCTTCCCACGAGGATGCCGGCTCGTAATCGAGCCGGCGGAGTGGGAAGGTGCGACGGGTGCAGTAGCACCCGTCGCGTATTTCAGTGTCTGCAAGGCAGACACTGAAATACCTTGCGGGGCCCCCAGGGGCCCCGCGACCCCCCCTACCGCCATCCTGTTCATGGCGGCTTTCCCGCCATGAACAGGATGGCGGTAGGGGGGGTCAGAATCCCCCATGGCGGCGCAGCAAGCTGCGCCGCCATGGGGGATTCTGAGGGCAGCGGTAAACCGGCGGGAGACCGCCGGTTTACCCTTTCTGACCGCGGCCAAAGCGCCACGGTCAGAATGCCCTGCGGGGCACCGCCGGCCTGTCGGCGGTGCTCCCGCCGACCCTCGCCCCGGCGGTCAAAGACCGCCGGGGTTAGAATCAGGGCCATTATCCTTTATTATCATTTTATATTTCAACATAAAAGAGGTATAGAATTAATTTAACCTGAAAAGTGTATTTGTGTCTAATTAGCTTGGCTGGAGTGAAGGCCCATATCTTTTCCTGTGTTCTAACCTTCAATGCAAAGTTTGCTTTTTGCATGTTTTCTTAAAGCTGCAGGTGTCAGGATCCAAGACTGAGGTAATAGAGAGCTCATTGTGCAGGAAGATAAGAAAAGGGCAGAGGAATGCTTATGAAGGATTGGAGGAGTATCCTGGGTTGGCAGCTGTGTCTTTTGTGAATTCCAAAGCACAAGGGTGCACCAATTTCAAATGCTGTATACTTCAGAAGGCAAAAGAGTCAATTAGAAACTTGTGATTTGTGGGTATGTTTTTGAACTGGGAAAGGTATTTCCCTATGAGATCCCCCTTGGAAGAATCAAGATTTCAGTGTAGTTTAGTTAGTGGTAAGATTCAGATTCCTTCTATCCTTTGCTGAGAGCGGACCTTACTAAGATACATCCCTTAAACTTTCATGCCTATGTGGCTTCATGCTACCATAGCTCTCTTGGTGGAAACTTCTAACAAAGTTTTGTCGTGCTGACCACTGTTCTTGATGAACTCCATAGATATTAGCATAGTTAGGAGTTTAGAGCAAATGGTTAGGCAGGAAATCTTGAATGTGAATTCAACACATCAAATATTTTTTCTTATTTTCTGCATTATGCTATTGATTTGGTGGTGTTCTATATGTTAATGAAATTTCACATGGTAGGACCTATTGATTCTCCTTAGGTGATTCTGTACATTCACACTACGATTTTGAGACTCATATATGTAACTTTGACTTTAAGTCTAAATAAAAACCTTTGAACTTTATTGGGTTCCCAAGATTTAACCCGTGCCCATCTGCTACACTGTAATTCGCAGAGAATTTTCTAATGTATGTCTCCTCACCCCTTGGAACAGGGAAAAGAAAGATTCATCGGACCTAGGATTTCGAACCAGAGCCTAGGGCTGGATCACACTTTATGTCCATGTATTTTAAAGGGATTCTTCTAAGGTATTCAGTATTTACTCGTGGCCAACATGCTTCCATTACCTACTACTAGTATTATTTTTGTGCCCAGAAGAGCGAGAAATGTATTTTAATAAACAGTGTTTTCCCATAGGAGAAGCAGAGAAACCACACAAAACGTACATTGGTGATATTTCTTTCAAGGTATTCCCTCTATCATTAATTTATATGCCCCTCTTGTTGGACCTACCATGGAAGAGACGTGATCATATTTCTAGCTAGCTTGAATCGAGTAGTACAGTGAGCATATCTGGGTGTGAGAAGGTGGTTCTGACCATCTAGTCCACCCTGATTTTTCGCTTTTTGACCACCTGTTTTTTTACCTTTTACTGTGAGAGAGCCTCCTAGTCATGGACTCCCCCACATTAAACTCATGGTAAAATGGACTGCGCATGTGGCCGCCAGTGCCTCCTGGCTAAGTAAAGGCTGCTGTGGCACAGCAAGCATAGGAGGCCCCGGGCTAGTTACTTGGGATTATGTATGCACATGTGTGTGCGCCCATGTAAGGGCTGCACAGGGAGGGTTCCTGGTGTGTGCAGCCCAAGTACTGCACTTAGGGAGCCTGGCGCAAAAGGAACTATGCAAAGTGGGTGGTGACCTGGAGTAGGCCTCATGAGATGAGTGTACATAGAGGAGGGATAGTCAGTGTGCTTATGTATTTTTATTGTAGGGACAATCCAGTACATGTCAACGGGAAACGCCCTGAATGCCGACTCTGGAACAATGAAGTCTTAGGCAACGAAAGCGGAACAACGCTTTCGTTAACCACGACTTCGTTGTTTTGTGCCTTAACCACGCATGTGCTAAACCACGCACATGCGTGGTTAAGGCACAAAACAAGGGAGTCGGCTGAGGAGGACGACGTGACGAGTCAGGTAAGTGGGGCAGGGTGGGGGGTTGGGGTTTTAGTTTTAGGGGCAGGGGCGGAGGTAGGGGTTTTAGTTTTAGGGGAGGGGGTGTCGGGGCAGTTTAGGGGTGGGGAGGGAGGGGTATTTTTAGTTTTAGGGGTGGGGGTGGGGGGGTCAGGGTATTTTGAGTTTTATGGGCAGGGGTGGGGGGTCGGGTTTTAGTTTTAGGGTCAGGGGTTGGGGGTTGGGGTATTTCTAGTTTTAGGGGCAGGGGTGGGGATCGGGGTTTTAGTTTTAGGGGTGGGGGTGAGAGGTTGGGGGATTTTAGTTTTAGGGACGGGGTGGGGGGTCGAGGTATTTTTAGTTTTAGGTGCAAGGGTGGGGGTTGGGGTTTTAGCTTTAGGGGAGGGGGTCTGGCAATTTAGGTTTAGGGTGGGGGAGGGGTATTTTTAGTTTAGGGGCGAGGGTGGGGGGGTCGGGTATTTTTAGTTTTAGGGGTGGGGGTCGGGCGGTTTAGGTTTGGGGAGGGGTATTTTTAGTTTTAGTGGCAGGGTGGGGGGTCGTGTATTTTTAGTATTTGGGGATGGGGGTCAGGGTGGTTTAGGTTTTTAGGGGTGGGTGGGAGATTGGGGTGGTTTGGGTTTTAGGGGTGGGGGTTGGGGTGGTTTTAGGTTTTAGGGGCGGGGTGAGGGGTTGCAGTAATTTTAGGGGTGGGGGTTGGGGTGGTTTTAGGTTTTAGGGGTGGGTTGGGGTCGGGTAATTTTAGGGGCGGGTGTGGGGTTTGGGGGGTTTAGGGGTGGGGTGGGGTGCTCGGGGTAGTTTTAGGGGCGGGGTGTTGGGGTGGTTTTAGGGGTGGGGGTTGGGGTAGTTTAGGTTTTAGGGATGGGGTAGGGATTGGGGAGGTTTTAGGTTTTAGGGGTGGGTTGGGGGTCGGGTAATTTTAGGGGAGGGGTGGGGGGTTTAGGTTTTAGGGGTAGGGTGGGGGGCTCGGGTAGTTTTAGGGGCGGGGTGGTTTTAGGGGTGGGGGTTGGGGTTCTTTTAGGTTTTAGGGGTAGGGTGGGGGTTGCGGTAATTTTAGGAACGAGGTGGGGGGTTGGGGTAGTTTTAGGGGCAAGGGTGGGGGGTTGGTGTGGTTTTTAGGGGAGGGGTGGGAGGGTTGCGGTAATTTTTACAGGTGGGGGGCCAGGGGAGACGCATGCTGGAACCATGCATGCCTATCACTAACGCCTTTACCAGGAATGCCTTTACAATGAAAAATCGTTGTTAAGGCATTCGTGGTAAAGACATTAGTGGTAACAACGCTGTCGTTGTTCCGACCTCGTTGTTCAGGCATGCGTTGTTCCAGCATGCATTTGTCACGTACTGCGCTGGACTTCTCACCTCTGGATTTCGGATTGGCGAATACACCAAGTCTTCTACAGGTCCTGGATGTTCCCAGATAAGGGCGACCCCTTCTAGTAGCCACGGTGCCGCTTGACAGGCTACGCCAAAGCAGACCGTATCCTCCAGAAGGAGTCCCAGAAGGAAAAAAACCCAACACTGGGGAAAAAACCTCTAACAGGAACTCCTGAAGGAAAACAAGAAAAAACAGGACTTGACAACAGGAAACAAAAATAGGCAATATCCAGGGTACAAGGCAGGAAAAAAGGAACAGGCAAAAATATCCAAGGCAAAAGCAGGAACAAAGAACAGGCAAAAATCTCCCAAGGCAAAAGCAGGAACAAAGAACAGGCAAAAAACTCCCAAGGCAAAAAAGCAGGAACAAAGAACAGGAGTGAACAGCACAACCAGAAGGAAGTGTTTGCAACGCAAGGAGGAACAAGACTGACTGACTTATATACTGAGAAAAGGGAAGTGACAGCACAGGAAAGGGAAGTAACACCATCTTGGATTGGGAAAAGCCCATAGACCAGTATAGGAAAAAGGAAGTAGTATAAAAGAAAAACAGAGCATGCTGGGACAAAAACACGAAGAAGACAAGATGGACATAACATGGGTAGAGACAGGCAAAAGGCCCAACAAAAAACCCACCTCCAACAATAAAAGAAGAAAAAAGGCTACAAGTAAGTGTAGCGCGACCGGGAGCTAAATATATGCTTCCCAGAAAGTATAGTCAAAAAATGCGGAGAACGGCGCTCCGAATATCGGTAGCGTGTTCCACCCGCGAGGACAGAAAGAGACGCCGCGTCAGAGTGCGGCGTTACAGCGTTGTTCCGACATACATTCCATGTCACCATCAGTGTGCTTACTGTCTTTTCACTGCAGGGACACTGTATTCAATGTCAATGGTAAAAAATGGCCTAGGGCATAACGAAGATCCCCTAGGGCCGGCAGAGATCAGAGTCACACCAATGTACACTGTAACCTATATGAAAAGAATGATGCAGTAGGTTACAAAAGCATACTTGTACAACTTATGGGTCATCCAGGAATGTCATCTTTCTCTGACTCAGCTCAGGATTAGGGTCAATTACTGCTCTATCCAGCTGCCTAAGCAGGGCCTTGCATCAATCAGCCAGCTGTCAGCCCCTGCCAGGAAATGGGCGGAGAAGCCCTGAAAGGAATGTTAGGAAGGAGGGGATGAGTTTCAGAGCACATGTGGCTCAAGCTCCCGGACAACGCATTTTGAGCTATCCCAGAAGACTGTGCAGGAAGGAGGGGACAGGGGCAAGTAAGTGATGTGGCTCGTCTGGATAGGTCAGAGATGCAGGCCTGCTGGACACTTCCATCCGCCCCCTTAAAAGGTCCTGCACAGGAAAAATCTCTGTCTCTTGATTGTGCTTCACGGCTGGACACTGAGACTGTAGACGGGCATCATGGACAACTGGAAGGAAGAACTACCTGACTGCCCCCTGGGGCAGGGACTCTGCCCCTGAAGGACTTAAGGCCCAGCAAGGCACATGCCAGGGCAAGGTAAGCTGGCCCGCTTACTCCCCCTTAGGGCTAGTTGGGGGAAAGACTGAGCTAGCGCAAGGAGAGCGCACTGTCCAGAAGGAAAACAGGGCACCCAGATGAAGTGCTGGCACAGGGAGTCAGTGGGACTGGCTCTCTATAATCTGAGGCCTAAGGAGAGTGCTCTTGATGGCAAGGGCTTGTCACCAGTACAAAACAACACCAAAACCATCCAAATCGGCCCTTGAGGGCCCAAGATATCCAAAGGAGAAAATCTGTGACCTCTGCCCTACTTCTTAGCCAGTGGCGAATCGTGTGGGGCTCCGCCGCTGCTCAGGTCGACGCCCCAGGTTGGGCCATGGCCCAGGAGTCTGCCCTCAAAAAGAAGTAAAGCTGTCGTGTTCCCCGTGAAAATGGCAGAAGGGGGCCACAAACCCCATTCCAGGGCCCCACCAAGAAGAAAAGTCGGGGTACGACGTTGCGACCCCTGCGAATATGGCCGTCGGCTGAGTGAGAGCCTGCAGCCGAAGACTATGCTGGGGAACACCACTGCACTTTGCGTGAAGGTGGTGCCGGGCCCCCTGACCCCTCCCCAGGGCCCCACCAGAAGACAAAGTCAGGGGGGTTCTATTGCGCCCCTCCTCGTGAATGTGGCCAGAGGGACCCAGGACCCCATCTCTGTGCCCCGCAAAGAGGTTGAGGGTGGGAATGCCGTCACACTCCCAGGAGCAGTGAAGGGGTCCCCTGACTCCATCTCGGCGCCCCGATGCAGCAGGAGAGGAGGGGGGTGTGGTCGCACTCCCCCAGGCTGCCCGTCTGGCCACCCAGCAGCATGCGTCTACCGCAGGAGCGGGCAGACACAAAAGGAAAGGCTGGCCGAGGGTGGGCTCCCTGAGCTGCTCCCCAACAGCACTCACCTGACGGGGGTGTCCAGGTGGGACCGGACACCCCCAACCATGAGGGCAGCCAGGGGTGGGCTCCCTATGCTACCCACCACCAAGGTGGCAGCATGACGGGGGTGCCTGGGTGGAACCGGACACCCCCCAAACACAAGGGCAGCCGGGGGTAGGCTCCCTCCGCTGCCCTCCAACGACACCAGCATTTGGGGGTTGCCCGGGTGAGACCGGACACCTCCAAACCAAAAGGAATGTGGCGGCGCGAAGGCCACGTGAAAGGAAGCAGAGAGGCTCTCCCCGGCACAGCAGGAGAGCAGCTCATTAGATACGCATATGTCCCACAAGGCCTTGCGAGGCCCACGTCATCCTGAGCGAGAACTCAGCACATTTTGGACCCAGGAGGATGGGGTCACCACCAACCAAGCGCCCACTGCCAGGGGGAAGATGCAGGAACAGTGCAGCATTCCCTCAACGCAATGTTTGTGTCCCCACCGTCGGATGGGTGGGACAAAGGAATCACAACCCCTCAAGGGTTCCAACATTCTGTCAAGCACAAGACTCTTAGAACTTTTGCTTTTTGTGTGCCTGCATTCTCTAGGGGTGTAGGATGGTATTACACAAGATTAATCAAGGGTATGGTGTCACCCTAGGTTAAACCAGGATAATTAAGAAATATTCTAAAAATAATCCAAAAGTAAACTTCACTTTTTAAAGTATTTAAATCTATCTCTAAATGTTTCTTGTAATACCGATTTGCATAATGAGACTGATAATCACTCTCTCGCACAGTAGGTGTGCTTATTTGACAGATTTTGGTATTCTCACTAGATTTCACAGGCAAATATTGCATTGGGATACCAGGGATTGTTTTGCCATGTGGGTTGTTGGATAATATTTCCCCTGGGGGGGGGACATGAGAGATTACACAATGTCATCCAGGGGGAATTCCATCAATTTGTGTATATTTGGAAATAGTTGCATAGTATTGAGTAGTATGTGTGTGTAATAAATGTTCTTTTACTTTATCAAGATAAAAAGCACAGATTGGACAATCATTTATTGAGTGTCATGCTTGTGTGCTCGGGAATAGGGATTACACCTCCTTTGAGTAAGCCTTGGACTGCTCTGCAACGCTACCCTATGAGAGTCAAGAGCAAAAAATACTTACCTGTACTTACCTATACTTACTTGAGATGGGGTTCCCCATCCTCCACTGTCCCTCTGGTGTGGTTGGGGGTGTCCTTGGGGCCTGCGGAGGGCACCTGTGGCCTTATTCCATGGTGTTCCACCATGGAAATAGGCCCACAGGTCCCCTAACGCCTGCCCTAACCCAGGCGTTCAAAAATAGTGCAAAGCAAGCTTTGCACCATTTTTTGACCTCTCCTTCCTCCCGTGCGTGATTTTAGCACGGGGAGAAATATGGCGCTAAGGCCATAGAGTCATTTTTTGCACGGGAACGTCTACTTTGCATCTCATTGACGCAAAGTAGGTTTCCACGTCCAAAAAATTACTATAACTCCATAAATTTGGCGCTAGACAGGTCTAGTGCAAACTATAAATATGGAGTTAGTTTTGCACCCAAACAAGTATAAATATGCCCCTTAGGCCCATATATATACTTTTTTAGCGCTGCATTTGCATCATTTTCTGACGCAAAAATGGTGCAAACTTACAAAACACAATTATATTTTGTAAGTTTACGCCGCTTTTCCATCAAAAACTGACGCACATGTGGTGCTAAAAAAGTATAAATATGGGCCTTAGTTATATAGAAGCACTTAAAAATGTCAGTAAATCCTGTAGGATGGTACAAGAATGTTCATGTTTCTGGGTAGACCTTTCCAGGACAAAAAAGGGACCAACGCCACCATATTTAATCGTGGCGCAGGAGAGGGGCTCTTGCACGTGAAAAAAATATCTTCTTTTTCGAGAAGTTCATCAAGCTAATGCATCTTTCTTCATCATTTCATCATGCATTAATTTCCACCTGATAAAAACAGTGTACAGTTTGTAGGTTTCTGGTGACTTCTGGAAATCTACGACTCCCATATCTCTCGTGCGATTTTTTTCGTGAATATCAAAATGATGAGGAATTTACTTCAAATGTGTTTTACCGCTGAAGCATAGGTTTGACCTTTTCACCCACTAATTTTTTTATGTGTCCACCTGTATGAAAAAACATATAATTAGTTTACCTTTTAACCTTCTATATGGTGTCTTAAAAATGATATTGACAAACCTAAATGAGGTAACCGGAGTGAGTACTAGAGCGCCATGGAAATTGGGGTGGGGAAACTCTGCAAAGGGTTGTAAAGTGAAAGGAAAATTAGGTAGGCTGTCCAATAAATGCCTCCCTGGCAAGCCCTTCTCTTTTAAATGAAAGCAGTCTCTGTTAGTTGTCGAATTATGGCATTCTCTCAGAGCAATTAATTGGATGTCTCTATTTTTAAGAATCAGTATTTTCAGCTCCTTGTGTTAATGTCTCCTATTTGTTTCTTTCGGGGGTGATCCTCTTCTCCGTCTACACAACTGGTTAAACATGATTTTATTTAAATATTATATTGCGCGAACCCTTTAGCTACACGTATAATCCAGGGTCTAAGCATTTGTTGCCACTGCTGTTTATAAGTACGAATGAAAATGAACGTTTACAACTAGTGTTTATACTGAGCTGCTAGATTACGTTGGAGATTGTTGTGTCCACAGCCCTTATAAGGGCTGGGACACTCTGTGACTGTAACGCACGGCCACCGAAATAACACACGCGACTACGTGTAATTACTTTAATCTGCGCGGCTGAGTGTGTCTTTAAATTCAAGACGAGCCCGTCCGCACGGGTCTCGGTCTTGCTGCGCGGCTCCGTACTGGCCGCACCCAGCCACGCCCTTCTTTATTTATAGCTCCTCGGAGAAGATATTCCAATTCCGATAATCTTGCAATTGTAGCATCCATTTCTCAATTCTTGGCGGAGGTTTGGAAGCAGTTCCATTGAACAGCGGAAGCAGGGGCTTATGGTCAGTGGTAACCACAAACGGGCGGCCATATACGTAAATATGGAAAGGCTTGCAGCCCCAGTGGACTGCAATAGCTTCCTTTCCAATTTGCGAATAACGCTGTTCAGTGTCAGTGAGTGAATGGCTGGCATAAGCGACAGCAGCCCACATTCCTTCTCCTTGTTCCTGCAACAGTACAGCTCCGAGACCCTTGGGTCCCGCATCAACAGCAACCTTGGTATTCCTTCTGGGATCAAAATATTTCAGCACAGTATCGCTAGATAAAGCCTCTTTGATTCTGTCAAACGCTGTTTGTTCAGCAGACCCCCATTGCCACGACTCATACGCTTTAAGAAGATTCCTCGGGGCTGGGTTAGATTAGACAAATCTTTTATGAATCTACCACAGTAATTCACCATCCCTAAGAAACTTCTGACTTCCGTGACAGTGGTGGGCGGTGGCGCCTCCTTGATGTCGTTGACCTTCGCAGGATCAGGGGCAACCCCCTTCTCCGAGAACGTGTAACCAAAAAATTGTATTCGGTCTTTTAGAAATTCACACTTTTGCCGATGCAAAGTTAGTCCTGAGTCCTGGATGCGTTGTAGGACCTTTTGTAATCTGGCGTTGTGTTCGGCAATGGTGGGAGCATGGACGAGGATGTCATCACTGACATTTATGGTTCCCGGCAAACCCACCAATAGCTCTTGGATAACGTTTTGGAATACTTCCGCCGCACTGGATACTCCAAAGCTTAGACGCTTGTACCTCCGGAGCCCCACGTGAGTCGAGAAAGTCGTTATGTAGCGGGATTCCGGGGCCAACACCAGCTGGTGGTACCCCGACCGGAGATCAAGCTTCGAGAACCATCTCGAATCACTAAGTTCTCCCAGAATGTCATCAATCGTAGGGGTCAAATGTCTTTCTCTTTTGATGGCCGCATTTGGGAGACGCATGTCCACACAGATTCTCTCCTCGCCTTGTTGTTTAGGCTTCCTAGCTACCACAATAGGCGACACCCAGGGGGTGGGCCCAGAAACCTTCTCAATGATTCCAGCTTTTTCCAGATTGTCTAACTCCTTCTCTACCTGGGGCCTGAGATGGAACGCTACTCGCCGATGGCGTAGAGCTATTGGTTGGATGGTGTGATCAATGTGGAGCTTGATCTCCCGGCCTCGTAAACACCCGATGCCATTAAAGACTCCCTCATACCTGGCTACCAACTCCGTCACCGATTCTTGGTGAATGCTGAGCGCAAACATCACTATTTGTTATTCCTCCGCCGCCTGACAGCCTAACAGCATGCCAGTTCCTCCCTCGGTCACGTAGACCTTCGCTGATATCGACTGTTGTCCATGAGTGATAGTGGTGTGGAACATGCCCCTCAGGGAGAGGGGAGTGTTTTGTCCATATGCATATACCTTCACATTTGTCTGGTCAAGGTTGGGGTTGGGGACATTTGGCAATACTCTTCTGCAGCCAGTAGATTTATGGATGCTCCCGTGTCCACTACAGCAACCACCTCATGATGACCCATCAGTATCTGGCACTTTGGAAGTTGCGCTTGACGATGGCTGGTAGGTGTGGCCGCAAATAAGGAGTGGACGACATGAATAACCGTTTCATCATCATCCATGTTGCTCCCTCGCTCTGATTTTTCAGGAGGGGCCTCTTCAAGCGCGATGTTGACGGCAGCCCCTCGGGTGTCTTTGGACCTGCAGACCTTTGCGAAGTGATACATCTTTCCGCAGCTCGCACATGTCTTTCCCCTAGCCGGACACTCGGAGGCTCGTGTGGCACTCCCCCGCAATACACACATTGCCTGGGGCATGGACTACTCACTTTTTGTGGGGTTTTCTTCCGGGGTGTCATAACTGCATTGGTGACCTCTTCTTTTATGGGCCGTTGTAAGGCCGCCTCCATGTGGGAAGCCCTGGCTTTTGAGAGCTCCTTTGTTCGTCCCAACTGTAGAATGTCCGGTAGCGATTTCCCAGATTCCTCTAGGATGCGTTCCCTAAGGGGAAGGGAGGCACACCCTTGTATTAACTGTCCTCGGACTTCTTTAGTCTCGTCATTAAACCTACACGTGCCCGCCAACTCCCTTAGTCTTAGGTGAAAAGCATCTAGCGATGCGTCCATTTGTTGTCTCGCTTGTCTAAATATAAACCTCTCATAGTCAGTATTGACCATCGGCTCAAAATGGCGGTTGAGGGCAGCTATGAGTGTCGTGTGTGTCTTGGGCGCATCTTCCACAAGGTTTTTTGAGATTTTATATATGTCCTTGCCTCCTATGTGGATGAGCATGGCACGTTTCTGGTCATTCGCTACTAGCAGAATACTAGAATAGCAACACTCTTTCCACCCATTCTCTCCACTTGGGCGCTTGTGTCGAGGGAGCCCCTTCTACCACAAAGGGTTCTACTGGAGGTATTGCTGACATTGTGGTTGAGGTGATGTTGGACAGGTTTATTGTTCTTATGCTACTGCTGAAAGTGCTTTTTTTTTTTTTTGATTACCCTCTTGGGGGGCACTTGTACTCACTGTGTCCTGATGTTTCCTTATCTTTTTGAGTCTTGGCGTGGATGTTCCCTTTCACTTCTACACCTGTGCCATAGACCTCGGTATAGGTGTGTTTATTCTCCTTAGCTTCTCGTGGTTTGTTCTTCTTTTCTGTCCAGGGATGTGTATAATATATCGTATTTTGATTCTTTTTTTTTGTTTATTCCCCGCCCTGCCGCACGAGCACCGCGGCAGTCACGCGGCCGCGGCAGGGCCCGAACCTCGAGGCGTAGGTTCGCCTCTCCTCGTCGCCAAATTGTTGTGTCCACAGCCCTGGGACACTCTGTGATTGTAACGCGCGGCCACCGAAATAACACACGCGACTACGTGTAATTACTTTAATCGGCGCGGCTGAGTGCGTCTTTAAATTCAAGACGAGCCCGTCCGCACGGGTCTCGGTCTTGCTGCGCGGTTCCGTTCTGTCCGCACCCAGCCACGCCCTTCTTTATTTATAGCTCCGGGCCATGAGCCACGGAGCAAACCAAAAAGCACAAACTACGAGGTGAAATCCCTCGTAAACATAAACTCCCGGGGTGTTGTATAACACACAACACCCCTGCAACAACTCGCACGTCGGCTGGCCAGTTACATCACTGGCCAGCGACATTACCGAGATATCAGTGTTTTCTTTGGAAGCACAATACTCTGGAGAAGTTTATTTGATTCTGAATGATCGAGAGGTGCGTGCAGTATAGCTCAAACCGTGTTATCTATGAGCCTATATCAGAGATCTCTTGAATAATAGGAGATTTTAGTGGAAGCAAAACAGCTGTGAAGAAATGAATATATTTTTAGGCTTAACGGTATCTTCATTATTGCACATTTTCTTTCTTTCTATCTACCTATCTATTTAATAATTAAAGTACGAGCAAGGGTCGAAGATAAGCAGTAATTCAAGTCCCCACCCTCACCGAGATTCTGTGCAGTAAATATAAGGATACTGACAGTGACAGAACAATGTGATACTATTAGCACAAACGATGCGTGATGCCACTTCCGGTACATCTGGATTTTTGGTGCATCCACATCCATGTGGGCATGAGAGTTAAATTACATTTAAACCGAACTAAAAAGGCGAAGGCAAACACAGGGAGATGTACTAGCATAAGCCTGTCAGCCACCGTGAACGATCAATGTAGAGGTTTGCATAGCTTTCTTGCCAATATAAAGCTCTCACATGCATAATGTTTCAATGCTAGAGATTACATCTCACTTGACATTTTAGTGAGGGATATGAAGCTATCATCTTTCCATTGATATTGGACCTAATTGGAGATCTTTCTTCTGATGCTCATAGCCATATTTTATTTTGTTGAAAATGCTTCACAGAAGTACATTGCCGTCGCTCCAGACACTGTGGTAAATTCTGTTCATGAAATTAGTGTGGGTTCCTTAGCAACGGCTAGCCTAGGAGGCATTACTCCTTTTTTCAAACATGCAGATGCATTTGAGCAATAACAAACATGCCTTATGCTACTGTATTTGAAAAAAAAGATTTCAAGCGTAAATGAGCTCATTAGGTTAATGACTACTACTGAAACCACCAAGGGTTAGGTCACATATTGCACTATTTCCAGGTTGTATAGTTTGCACTCATACCGTTATGTTCCGATATGTGTAAAGACTATGCATAAAGTTGTTTTTGCAACATTATCCCGGCAGTGCAAATGTTATTCTTTTGCACTTCTTGTACCATCGAAATGACAGCATGATAATATATGTTATCCGTTAAGTCATTTAATGGAGTTCAATTAGAAACACCTTAATGATAAATACATCCACGTTCAATTGTTTTAAAGACTGTGACTACTTGTAATGTATATTGGTTGATCTGCACAGCGCGACTGTAGCTGCAAAGCACTGCAGGTCTGGACATAAGAAGGAGGGCCACACATATGGTCACTGGCAAGGTGGGGAGCAAAGGGAGCAGAAGCGAGATACTGTGCCAGGGGGAGGAGCCCGTACTACCTACGAGGAGGAGCAGGGCTAGAGGTTTGGTTGAACCTCGTCAGAAGACATCATTAGATGATGGCTTACAAACACATCTTATACAGTATTTTACCATATATGATGTCACTCAAACTTCAGTTGTGCAGTTATGGTAGGCAATCAATCAATCAATCAAGACCGGCTGCTCAGTGTGTCAGTCGAAGAGCCAGATCTTAAACCCATTCCTGAATTTCTGGAGGGATGGGGAGGCTGTTCCAGGCTTTTGTGGCAAAGTAGAAGGAGAGGTCTCCACTCTTACCACAATAGATGAGGGGGGATGCGGGTGAGGGCAAGGGAGGCGGAGCGCAGGGGCCTAGAGAGTAGGCAGAAGCTCAATAGGCATGGGTTAGTATCTTGAATTGTAATTTTTTGTGAACGGGTAGCCTGTGTAGTTTTCTACAGTGAGGGGTCTGCCTGAAGAGGTTTTGGACGAGTCTTGGTAATGAGTTGTGTATGACTTGAAGTCTTTTCTTGAGGTCTGATGTGATTCCAGCATACAGGGCGTTTCTATTGTCCTGTCAGCAGGTAACAGTGACAGTGCGTCTGGTGGAGACCGGGATCCAATTGAAGATTTTGAGTAGCATGCGGAGGGTGAGGAAGCAGGTTGAGGAGACTGCATTGATTTGGTTCTTCATGGTAAGTTTGCTGCTCAAGATTATTCCTAGGTTGCAGGCTTGTTCCGTGGGGTGGGTTCTAGGTTGGCAGGCCACCATGAGTCATCCCATGGTGAAGTGGAGCTCCCGAAGACCATGTCTTCCGTCTTATCTGTGCTGAGTCTGTGGCAGTTGTTCTGCATCCAGTTGGTGATGATGGCCATGCATAGGTGGAAGTTGGCACTCGCAGTGGCCTGGTCTTTGAATAGTGGGAAGATGAGCTCGGAGTTGTTGGCACAAGGGATGATGTTGATTCTGTAGTTCCAGGTGATGTTGGCTTAGGGGGTCTTGGAGGCTTTGAAGAGGGTAGGACTAAGTGATGATCCTTGTGCGAGGCTGCAGATGATGATCTTGGGTTTAGAAGTGAAAGGAGGTAGGAGGATTCTTTGAGTTCTGTTGGATAGGAAGGATGAGATCCATTTGAAGGTGTTGTCTTGGATGCCGATCCAGTGGAGCCTTTTGATTAGGGTGTGGTGGGAGGCGGTGCTGAAAGCTGCCACGAAGTGAAGGAGGATGAGGGCCACGATTCTCCTTTATCCAGAAGGGTTCTGATGTCGGCTGTGGCAGTGATAAGGGAAGTGTTGGTGAATTGGTTGGTGGGGAAAACAGATTGGGTAGTGTCTAGAAGGAGGTTGTCCTCTAGGTGTTTTGTGAGTTGTTGGTTTATAGCTTTCTCAAGGACTTTAATGGGGATGGAGGGTAGTGAGATCGAGTGGTAATTCTTGAGCTCGTTGTGGTCGCCTGCGAATTGCTTGAGGTTGGGTTTGATTCTGGTGTGTTTCTATTCGTCCAGGTAGATGGCTGTGGTGTTGAATCTGTTGAAGATGTCTGTGAGTTTGCTGCTGATGGCATGGTCTCCAAATTTGAAAATGGTGGGGGCAGGGGTCCCATTGGGAGATCCAGAGTGGATGGTTCCTATGATGCTGGTGGTGTTTTGGGTGGTGAGCTGGTTCCATCTAGTGACCTTGTGGCTGCCAGGTGAGTCGGCAGGGTCTAGGAGGCTGAGGGTGTAGGTGGTGGCCAGTTGAGGTGTGAAGTTACTGTAGATGGTTAATATCTTGCCATGTAAGTAGTTGGCAAAGGCATTGCAGAGTTCCTGGGAGGGTGTGATGCCGTACTCTGCTGCTGAGGGATTAGAAAATTCTTTAAAGACTCTGAAGGGTTGCTTGCTGTGGTTGGAGCTGGCTTGGATGCGGTTGGATAGTGTGGTCTGAGTGTTCATGAAGGCGGTCTGGTTGATGGACTCTTCGGTGGCACTCCATTTCATTTCCAAGTTTTTACAATTGCGTTTCAAGGTCCTAAGTTCTGGGGTGTACCAGCTGGCTTGCTTGGGGTGTCTGTTAGATCTGGAATTTTTGTTAGGGTCAACTCTGTCAGTGCTGTTGGAGATCCAGGAGGTGAAGTTTTTGACAGCTTATTCGATTATCAACGAGGTGTTGGGGTGGAGTTGAAGGCCTTGGTCCAATGGCTTTCGGATATTTTGATCCAGCTGCGGTGAGCAGTGGTGGTTGGTCTAGTAATGCAGCTGGGGGCCAGTGTACGTGAAGTGGACAATGGTGTGGCCCGAAAAGGTGAGGTTCGTGGTGTGGCCATGTAAGAGTCTGTTGCTGGCTGTGAAGATGGAGTCTAATGTGTGTCCTGGGATGTGTGTTGGGTCAATGACTATTTGAGTTAGGCATTATAGAAACAGAGGCGGGGTCCTGGGTGCCTGTAGGTAAGGGTACCCTTGATGGTGTTTTTGTCATCTAGTCTCAGCTGAAAATGGAGGTGTTAGGTGATAGATGTGTGTTCATCTGTTGTGGTAGTGCTATGGATGGATTCCTTGTGGATGATGAAGATTCCACCTCTGTGTTTGTTGATGCGATCTTGGTGAGCCATCTTGGGAGCAGTTGCTGTGATGTCAGTCACTGATGGGATGTTGAAAAACGTTTCGGTGAGGAAGACGACATCGAGGTGAAGGTGGTAATGGTGTCCCACATCTCAATTGAATGCTTGCAGAGGGATCGAATTTTGAGCAGGAGGCAATGTATCTGGCAGGAGGGAGTTGGACTGGAGTGGTGGCAGAGGCTGGGTATGTTGCTGCGAAGGTGATGCAGGAAAAATGGCATTGACAGCAGATGAAGGATCCGATTGTGGAGCAGAGAGATGTGTGGCAGCATATCTCTGGGGGTATATGTTTCAGGGCAGTGAGTTCAGCACTGGAGTAGCAGTGGATGGTGGGAGAATCAGGGTTCTTAGCGCTGGGCTCAGTCCAAGTACAGACAGGTGTGGATGGGCTTGCCTTTGTTGTGCCTTTGGTGGGAGAAACTGACGGCAACAAACCATAACCTAATCAGTATAAAATCAGCAGTGACATAGATTATGACATCTGAAAAACAAATTCCAGCAGAAAACTACAGCAGGAAAATAATTACAGTAAAGCAGCAGAAAGTAATTGCAGGTAAGGTCCCCATAGCGGGACTGAACCAGTGTGCTCAAATATTGTGATGCGGTCACTTAAACCAGGGAGCTAGGGTAGCAGAGGGAAGCAGCAGTGGGAAAGCGGCTGACTTGACCAGAGAGGTCAGGGCCGCTCACAGGGCCTACGCAGTGGCCTCCATATGTAGTCCTGGGAGGGGTTGGCAGTGAGGCGGGAGTCCGGAGAGTGGCACTGGTGGGAAAAACTGATGGCAACAACCAACAACCTAATCTGTGCAAAATCAGTGGTGAAATAGAGTATGACAGCAGAAAAACAAATTCCAGCAGAAAAATAATAACAGTAAAGCAGCACAAATCCATTGCAAGACCAAACCAGTGTGTTTGGGAAATGTGATTCGGTCACTCAAACCAGGGAACTAGGGGGGCTGAGGCAAGCAGAAGAGCAACTGACTTGACCAGAGAGGTTAGGGCAGCTCCTGAGAATGAGAACCTGTTTGTTCAAGTAAAGACATGTATGAAGTATATTTTCTATCGTAAATTGCCTCTCAGTCAAATGTATAACAAGACTCAGAACGATGTAGATTCAGGGCCAGTGAAACCTAGCTGTAGAGGTGTACTTTGAGTATTTTTCTAGCCTGTTCACTTAATGATTTATGCAAATGGAGCATTACCTTACATTTCATCCATCGTTTCACACCAAAGGGAAAATCATTGATCTCGTGCAACTAGAGATACTTGACTTATCATTCATCAATGTTGCTTGGCTTAAATTCATTCAGGCCTTTATCAGCAAGAACATCCTTTTATATAATTATTTGGCTTCCATGCAGGAGTATTTATATTCAGGTGGCCATTTGGATTCTTCACTAGAATGGGATTTTCCTCATCCTCATCAGAAACGTGCATACTATGCATACTATGCTTGACTCATTAAAACTGAAGGGCAGCCGATTAAACAGCCTACATAAAAAATACTTTTACCTGTTCATTACGCACATTCACCTTTTTCCCTGATAGTCTTCCTGGAGATATGGAAGAAAACTTTGCTCTAATGTGGATGAATAATAGAAACCTTGGAAAACCGTGTGTGTGGCCAAGCAGGCGCTCACTAATGTTCTTCTTTTGGGTTCTTGGAGTGTTTTTACAAGAACAGCTGGTGAGCACATTGATTTTTTTGTCTTCATAGAAAAGTTTAGGTGTATGGATAGGTCATAGATGTAAGGATGCGTTCAGACATAGTTATCTTTTTTCACACCCTAGTGAGTCTGTTTTCGTAAATTGTCCATGACCAGAAGTATATTTACAGGCTTCCAATGTTTGCACCTAAGCCAACAACCCCTCTAGACACTACCCTGCTTCCTGCATGTTTATCCCTTTCTGCTTTTTTGACATGCTTCACACCTACTCTATTGTCAATATTGAGTACCAGCAATAGACTCTTTTCAGCCCTCCATTGACTCTCAGCAGATGTATCAGTTGTAAGGCAACGAACTGGACCCACCTGTTATAAGTGCACAAGCTGTATTCCCCTCCCATGATGCTCCATTCAAACCTCCTTGAAAAACTAAAACAGCCCCAGGATTGGTAAGCGACTATCTCAATTGAACTTTAGGAAATTTGTCTTAGAAATTTACTATGTAGCTCTGGCCCTGGTCAGAGTCATGGCTGTGACTGCTTCAAGTCCTGTGTCGATTCTATTGGAACATTTAGCAGTGAGTGACAGAAAATGATCTCACAATGGGGCATGATCTGTTTTATAACCATTTTAGTTGTAGCTTCATACATGTTATTTTAGCAAAGTAGGCCTGCTGCTGTGCACTTTAACCTAGATATATTTTTCAGCTCTTTTTTATTATTTTAACAACAGCCACATTTTGCGCTCTTGTTTTTTTTTCTCTATCTCGCTGTTCTTTGCCTATGCCAGCACTGGGTTCTTAAACAAGACATTTCTTTCACTCCATGTTTTTCACAAGGCTGCAGTAAGATAGGTTGCCGGCAGATGTGGTAAAGCTTTGTATCTAGTATTCATAGAAACATACACACTCTTACGTGGGGATCATTTCTTGGAACATCAGCTGTTTTAATACAACAACACTACTTTGACCCATGTAAATTAGAGGGCGATTCCAGCCAGATGATCACGACTGCATGCTAATTGCTGAGTCTTTGCTGCAGCTACTTATGTAGACTACAGGCCTCTTACTCAGGTATGAGGGATGACGTCTTCCTAGGGGAACCTGAAGGGCAGAATTAGAGCTTAACATGCTGTGCTATAACATAGCCTAGGTAGGAGCTATTCTAACGATTCTAGTGACAATATGGTAGCGTTATTTTTATGCTTTACACTCGTTGTCACAATTTTAATCCTGTTATTCTTCATCATCCTAGTTATTGCAGTAAATGCTTTATTATCTAAGATGCAGTTACTTCAATAAAACCTTATTGAATTCTATTCTGCCTCTGATTGTCCTTGTAAACGTGAGACTAATGTAACTGTGAGAAACAGATGAGATCTGAGTGACCATGATTTCCCTGAGGAGTCAATTGTGTCATGTGCCCGGTTGCCCAATCATCTTACTTTTGGGTGGAGATGAGGTACTTCCAGTTAGTTGGAACAAAACCCGGATTAGGCCAACAGGTGTCACCTGTAGTGGGTTCAGACTCAGTCCCCCCACAGTGCAAGTGATTCTGCCGCCCAAATCCAGTATTCTCATTAGAAAAATTAGAGACTACGTGATATGGCGCCGCCAACGTTTGGTCAGGCTCTACTCTCGGGCCCTCCTGAGTATGTCTGTCTCACTATATACAAAGACGCCTCAGTACTATATACGGAGACATCCATGGTATTGAGGATTTTCCTCCTCAGCGAAGTAGGCAGTACCTAACTAACGCTGTGGCTTGTTCAAGCTTGAACTCTAAAAGGATAATCCCCATTTGGTGTGCTTATCTCTGAACAAAATTTTCCATTAATTATGGCAAACCGACAACAGGTAGCAACTGCAGTCAATATGCGACCACCCCTTACTGCACATTTATTGGCACATGGCCTAACAGCCCAGAGGGGTCCAGTTACATTTGTTGTCGAGGCTCATCCAGCCTATAGAACATGCATTTTTTTAATTCTTGGGTCACATTTTCAGCAGCCGATGGGAACACAAATACATTTCATCACTATACACCTGGAAACGCACCTGCACAATACAGAGCATATGCATATCTAGAAATACCTCTATCTTATCAAGAACATAATAATTGGCTTGATGGCACCCTACCCCATTAGGTCCTCTAAGTAATGTTGGTCCTACCTGGCCTTTATTAGCCACTTATACACCTCACCTTGCTGCAGCGAATTTAACAGTAGCTGAAGTCCGTTATTGTATGCTGAGATGACGGCAATATGCAGATAGTTAGTACAGTTTGTAATGCAAACATTAAACACAAACCCAGCGCATGCTGCTCCGGCGCGACCACATGCTGTAATGCCAGGCATCAATCCTGCGACTGTACATTCGATCATGGGTAAAGTACCCACCAAACAAGAAGAGATTCCGTTTTGGTTAGCTCAAAAAATAAATGCACTGGAAGCAGTATTTCCCCATACGGGACCTCAGGATAAGCACAGAATAATCACTATGTGCTTGCCATATGGGATGGTTCCCACAGTGGATAACTGCAATACTTGGGGCATGGTATTTGCCACACTCTATACTACTGCACATGGTACACCGACACTTGCCAGTTGACCGGAAGTGTTAAAACAAATTCAAGATGAATACGGGGCTGCCGTGGTCCTGGATTTGGGGATGCAACTAATGTGCAATTTTGACACAGTATCTTCAATTATATTAAGTAACCTTAAAGGGGAAGCAGTTGCACTAGCAGTGCACATGCAGCTCCGGGATGTTCCTCCACAGGATCATAGAACGTGAGCTGCCAAAGATTATTGTGGAGACCTACTCTAGTATTGGTCGAGATAATCTGGGGGCCAGACCTACAAAACAACAATTTCAGGGTAAATCTAATAAAGATTCTACCAAGCAAGCTCCTAAGGGTTCTAAGAAATGCTGGGATAAAAAATAACAAACACCTAAAAAAGAAAGGTGAGAATCTCCGCATACGGAGACCCCACAAAATACATATAATCTCAGAAATAGAGATAATATTAAAACACCTGACAGATATAAATATACTGATACACACCAATCTCATTCCTTCCAGGGCTCACAGGAAAAATGCAGTGAGAGAGGTGGGCAGTCAGAGCAAAGAACGGAGTACGTGAAACCGAGACAGAAATCACAATGCTCTACAGAAGTTTCTATTAAAAAAGAAGAGAAACTTCCCCAACAAAAACCCCAATTCAAAAAGAAAAAAGTGGCAGCAGTTGTGATACGTCATGCCACTCAGGAAGGGGGCTCTACTGAAGAACAAGCAGTGGGCACTAACCCTGCTAGACATCGCGGCAGAGGCCACAATAGTTCACCGGAATTTCAAGAGCATCTGGAGGTGAAAGCAACTGATGACTTCTTACAAGTTGAAACTGCGCATATGCGGGTTTCACGCCTCATAGGGTGTACAATGTAGCATTACAGTTAGAAGGAGACAATGAATGCACAATTGACGCAATCTTTTGGGACCACGTCGTAAATATATATGATATTCTACGGGCCAAAAGGGATTGGTCACCTGAATTTGTTCATACTTACCCATATGGGGAAAATGTTATCAAACCTTCTCTCTTGCTTATTGTTCCTGAAGAGCTTGCAGGCTCCTATGCCATAGATTGGACATTGGTGCAGGCACCTGCGTTATATCGCAAACACGTAGGGTGGGATAATGTAATTCCGGTAAAAATCAACCCCAACCTCAACCCCAATATCCAATAAAACATGATGCTAAAGCACCCGTGAGGGAAATCCTCACACAACTGGAGTGCCAGGGCATAATAGAACCCTGTGTCTCACCAATGAATAATCCCTTATTCCCAGTAGCTAAACCAGACCATTCATACAGAATAGTCTAAGACTACAGACATTTAAACAGTCATACACGCACATACACTATACAAAACTCTCACAGCACAGCACTCATGAACAACATAGTGTGAAAATAATACAAAACTACACTGAATATTTCCAATGGTTTCTTCTGCCAAAATATAGCACCCAAGAGTAGAGACCTAACAATTTTCAGTGCACTAGGCTCCCAGAAACAATTCTGTCATTTACCCCAGGGGTATAAGAACAGTCCAGGATTGTTCGCGGCTCGTGTGACTTCAATATTGCATGACAGTGACCCTGAGGCATTGTCCTATGTAGATGATATCTATCTCACGGATGATGAATTACTGAAACATCTAAGACGGGTAGGACGCCTTGTTGTAGGATTTGCCGAATTCAGCTATAAATTCAATTTTAAAAAATCCAAAAATAGCCTTCCTTAGCCTCCTGTTTTTGGAATACGAGCTACTAAGTGAAGGAAGGAGCCTAGCGCCACAAATCTTGGAAAAATGGGCACAGCTAGAACCTCCAAATACCACTGAAATTCTCCAATCCCTATTGGGTTTCCTAAATTTGGGCAGAACGTACATTCCAGATTACGCATCACGTATAAAACCTTTAAATTACATAATACGTCCTGACTTTTCCAGTAAATTTTGGACAGTTGAATACACACGCATTCTCATAGCTTTGCAAACAGACATGCTTGCAGCCCAACACTTACACACAAGTGACAATATAAAACATCTGTCATCAGAGTAATTGCTGGTGCCATTGGTTTTGCCTTTGTAACTTTCAATGAGGGTGAGAAAATCCCGATTGCATACAAATCCCATTTGTCTTCAGCAGCAGAACAACGCTTTGCTCCCACTGAGAAAATTATCACTGCTGTTCAGATGGCTGCCATTAGAGAAAGACTAATGGCCCAGGGGAAATGCATTATTGCTGTATCTCCAATTCCAGCCCTTGAGGCTGTTACCAAAGCCAGCATTCCAAACGCCAAAGCATTACATCCACACCAATGGGCAACGTCTTTGACAGCCACTGATGTTGACTATATCTTCGAACCAAAGTTACAAACTCAAGAATTTTGGCAATATGAACTAGAATACCCAGTTCCGGCAAATACATTGCCTATTGATCAATATCAAAGAGTAATGTACACCGATGGCTCAGCACAACCAGCAATAGGCACAAGACATCAATACTCCGCTGCTTGCGCAGTCGTAAGTGGCTACATGGAGGATAATGCATTTTGTTCACAACATACATTCACGCAAACCATAGGGGATTGCACAGCACAACTAGCAGAGCTAAAGGCTCTGGTGATGGCACTGGAACATACAGATCCTGCAAAGTTAACACTGCTAGTTTGTGATTCATACTATTCTGTCCAGTCCTTCAATGAATACCTGCATTACTGGCGCCAGGATGGGGTTAGAGATTCTAAAGGCAACACCATCAAACACAGACTTCTGTGGGGGAAGTAGCGGATCTGAAGGAAATGCTATCAAACGTCTAAGTTGTACATACACTTGGACACCAGCGCGTTGGAATACATGTTGCTGGAAATACATTGGCTGATGAAGCAGTCAAATCAGCTGTAGCCACAGCTGCTGTTGCTGCAGTAACTCGTTCTGGAACGAAACCGGAAGATGACAAATGGGCTGCAGTGAAAGCCTCGGCTGCAGGCATGCCCTCTTCAAAAGCATTTTCTGCTAAATATTACTACCGAGTGGGAGGCTTCCTTGATGCAGAAGTAAAAATACCAGGCGTGGGAGTTTGAGTAATTCCCAATAAAGACATAAGACCAGAATTGATTATAGCAGCGTATGAGGGGGTTTCATCTGCCCATGCTGGTGTGTCGGTTACAGTATCATTATTGCAACCACGTTATTGGTGGGCAGGTCTATATGAGCAGACCAAGCAGTATGTCCTTTGTTGTGACATCTGCCAACAAATTAAGGGCTCCACTGTCAAACGCCCACCGCAGACACCCTTCCTAATTTCCAACAAACCTTTACAATGTGCGTACTTGGACTATTGTGGCCCCCTAACACCGGACAGTGCATACAAATACATCGTAGTCGCTGTCGACTCTTGCTCCAGATTTCTATGGGTGTGGCCACAATGCTCGGCTGATGCTCCGACCGCTATTAAAGATTTGCAAGTCTTTATCTTCACATATGCAGATGCGGCTTTCCACTCGGACCAGGGACCTGCTTTTGCCTCAAGGGCATTCAGGGACGCTCTGGCTTCGTTAGGGGTCCAACTCCATTACTCGTCTCCATTTTATCCCGAGGGAAATAGTGTCGTGGAGCGACTAAACTGTGATTTACAGCAATCCTTAAAAGCCAGAGTACTAGTACAGGTCGTAGTTGGCTTAATCACCTGTATAAGTCCAGAGAGCACTTAATAATCTGCCTAGAAGGTCCCTGGGGGTCGTACTTCGAATGAGTGCCTGTTTGGAATTCAAATGTATGTTCCAGATCTTGATGGTCCTAGGGTGGAGGAGGCAGAAACACCTTTTGAAATAAATGAATGTGTCACTGTCTTGCAGGAATGACAACAGTTCCGTGACGACAACGCTTCTGCCAGTGCTGCCTCCGCAGGAATTAAGGATGTACCAATAACATCCACTTGCTGGATTCCAAAGGTTGGGGATCTGGTATGTGAAGAAGTTGCTGTGAAAAAGGAGTTCGGTCCTTCTTATCGTGTACCAGTCTTGGGAATACATGGTACCAGAACTGTCATTGTACCACCGTTGCCTGGAGCTAAAGAAAACCATTTTGTATCTATCGACAATGTCAAGTTACACGATATGGCCGATCCTCCACACAGACCAAGAGGAGCAACCAGTAGTTCCCGAATCCCTCTCACTACTGAACAAGATGTCCCTCTGCAAGTTTTGAGCAGCAACGCTGACACCTCTCCAAGCTTGGGGAGGGTGGAAAATGATCTTGCATTGGTTCCACTAACATCTGTTACAACAAACAGCACAGAAATTGCTGATTGATTTGATTCAACTTCTACAGAGACGGATGGCATCCTTTACAGTGAACCATCGCGGAGACCCCTACCAGTTCTTCTCCTTCAAATAGGGCTCCAGTTTTTGCACAAACTGCTTCTGGATTCTTTGCCGACATCAACAACACCTTTTCAGACTCATTTGCCTCTTCTACACCTGAACTGCCAAAAACACGTAAGCTGATAAATTGGTTTAAAACAAATTACTTTATTTTCCCATGGAACTATATGTGGCTTTCATTTACTGTACTAGCTTTCCTGCTTTGGATTGGCTTTGTCATAACATTCTTTCTATTAATACATGGTCATTACCTTCCTGAAAGATCAAAGGTTGAACTGTTGTTTGTGGTCCTACAACCTAATTTTTCTTCTCACAAGGTCCGCAGAGACTTGTCTTTCATGAACATTTCCATTATAACAAATTACTGATGTTATTGTTTGGGATAAAGTCACATTTGATATATACAGCCCCACGGAGGTCATTCAAATACCATATGTGTTTAAACTTTCTATGAACAATGTAATAATACCTGGAGTTGTTTCTGATGACTGGGATGTGAAAACAGTAGATTCTATGATGACTGAATTACAGTATTTTACTGTATTTGAAAGTGAGGATGTTTATCAATCTAAAGAGAATTATGGTGACATGTTTTGCTATAATTATTATGGACACCATTTCATTCACAGACCGAGTAGCCCAAAGACTGTTTTTAATCGGAGCACTTTCCAACTCCACCATAAGGGAGTTCTAAAACATATTCTGAAAAATAGGTATATTTTTCTGGCACAATGTAAAAATGCGGAGTCATATTATTTCAAATTGCCATTGATGGAAAATGTACATATATTGTTGACAGATACTAAATTCATTTATTCGGATTCCTTTGTTTCCAGGTTGGCTATATAAGGCTATGAATATTGGTTGAAGTGGACTGACTTAAAAAGTGTGTGGAGAATAAAAATTGGCAAATAAGAGGAAAGGAAGCTTTATTTAGAGCATGCCTGATACCTGTTCAAATGATATTTTTAAATCAAAGTGGACAAAAGGCAAGCTGCTTACGCTTACCAAAAGTTAAGGAATTTAATGCCCCCTGTATAACTGCCCCTGCAAAGTTTTACAAGTGGCAAAAGTATATAAATACAACTGAATATCAGCTCGATGAATAGGTCCAGAATGGCACGTTTAATGCTTCACTTTCACATCCTGGCGGGTGGTCATTGTGGCCAATAGATACCAACAGGTGTCATAAACGTTTTATAAACTCCACTGGGGTTTTTAGAACCAATAGGCCAGATCCTCGCTATGTGTCATCTGAACATGCGGGTATAGTAACAACATACAGTGTAGGGAAACTATGCCAGCAATGGTTGAAGAGTTCCTCACTAGATGCTATTAGAGAACACCTCAGTCTCCTGTCTAATAACACTTACTTACAGGATTTCCTGTTAGGCCCCAGAAAACAACGTAGAAAGTGCTCCTTATATGTAGTTTATAATAAAATTTGGAAGCTTTCTTAACAAGAAGCTGCTGCCCGGTTAAGGCAAATAGATCAGGAAAACTTACAGAACGCATTAGCTGTTGTAGATAATGGGATTAATACTCTGCCCGACCGGATATACACCTTAAACTACATTGTTTCTTCTGCAACAGACATAATACAAAGTAATATGTCCTCTATACATCATGGACAGAGTCAACTAAGGTCCATTATGCAGTTAGGTGGACACTACAAACACTGAAGGAAGGTTGCATTCCCTGGCAACTCGTTAGGGCAAGGGATGTATTTTCCTCATTTAATTTAACGTGACAACAACAACTAATGGCTAAGAAGGAAACGACTTATGTCATGTTAAATAGTGAAAAATTTGAAAAGTTGCCTTTTACTTTGGCTGAAATACCATCTGCTGAGAGGTTAATAGACTGGGTTATTAATCTGCCTATTTCAACACTCCAATTCACATCCTGCTTAAAAAACATTCCAGTAGGCAGATATGAAAGGCTAGGAGATAGTTATATCCATGAGGTGTGGAAGCTACCCTTCTCGTACAAATGTCTCAGTGGCATGAAAGAGGTTTTTCTTAGCAGTATTGAATGCAAGACTTCTGTCAGCCATTCGAGGGTTTGTAAACAGCTGTCCTTGCACGGGGTGTGTAATGCTTCGGCAGCAAACTTGGCTTTTTATCTGAAGGGAGTCCCAGTCCCCTTAATTAGACCTATGTTCCAGGCGCTTTTGAATGGCAGCTATGTCCTCCTCAATAGTGAGAACTGTTGTGCAATGTGAACCGGAATAGTTTATGTCTTTTCAGTTTCTAAGATTGTTACGAGCTGCGGGAACGTACTTTTTCCTCCTACAGGACAGAGGGAAGTAGATGGGATTTGGCCCCATTTCGCTACTTCAAATGTGAATTTTGACAAGTTGAGCAGACTCAGGGCTTCATTGTTTCAAAAACATGTGGCGCTCACATCTGGACGCTTCAGATTGCAAGGTCATCAGCAGAGATACAGTCCCTTTTAAGTACTAACTTTCTGAGACACTTTGGTGAACTCATGGGACGAATATTCAACTCGTCCAGTACTACTAGAATTGCAAATTTCTTTAAGGCTCTTGGTTCTGGTTTCATTCACACTTTCTCCTCTATTCGGCATAATACCTTCAGCCATCCAATCAATATTCTCCAGTATTTTCAGGAGATTTCCGATAACTTTGGCTATAACAGGTGGCATTCTGCTATTGCTACTTTTTCTGCACAATGGCTGTCTCGCTGCATCAAGGAGGACTGAAAGTGCTTCCGCCAACGCAGCTGTGTCGTGAACGCATGATGCAGTACTTTGGAGCATCATTCCCGGAGCACTTGGAGTGTGACTGGTCTCTTTCACTGAAACCGGTTTTGCATTGTGTGCAGCCCATGTTTCAGTGCATCTGGTGCTCGTTTGAACATGCACTGAAAGTTTGTCTTTCTACGCAATGCTTGCTTTCATTGGACGCTGATCTGTTGATGTTCTCGCTGAGGGCTCATTACCAGACATGCGCGTTGAGGGTGTTTTTGCTATGGGAAGCTCCCTTTGTGGATTATACAGCTCTAAATTCATTGTTGGGCACACCACGGAAGGCTGCTGCCTTGGCTGGAGCTCAGGCTTTGGAACACAAATGTTCCTTGGATTTCCTTGGCGATGAAATTCCTACTTTACAACCTGCCCAAATGGAAGATTTTATGTCTTCAATTATCCCGGATTCAATTGGCAACTTCACAAATGACTCTGACTTTGGAAATTTGGACTTTTTGGTGCCACACTTAACATTTTAAATTGTCCTTCAAGTACATGCTCAAGTGACTTTTAACTTGTCATTATTGACATTCTTATACATATGCCTTAAGTTGAATTTTAGTGTTTTTTATATATAATTAGGCTTTGAAGCACCTTTGAACCGGCAAGGGGGGGTGTTGTATAGCCATTTTAGTTATAGCTTCATACACAATATTTTAGCAAACTAGGCCTGCCACTGTGCACTTTAGTCTAGATATATTTTCCAGCTTCCTTTTATTATTTTAACAAAAGCCACATTTTGCAGTCTTGTTTTATTTTCTCTAGCGGTTCCTTGCCTAGGCCAGCACTGCGTTCTTAAACAAGACATTTCTTTCACTCTGTGCTTTTCTCAATGCTGCAGTAAGATAGGTTGCCGGCAAACGTGGTAACGCTTTGTCTCTAGTATTCATAGAAACCTATACACTCTTATGTGGGGATCCTTTCTTGGAACATCAGCTGTTTTATTATAAAAACACTACTTTGACCCAGGTACGGTAGAGGGAGATTCCAGCCAGATTACCATGACTGTATGCTGACTGCTGAGGGCTTCGCTGCAGCTGCTTATGTGGACTACTGGCCTCTTACTCTGGTATGAGGGATGATGTCTTCCCAGGGGAACCTGAAGGGCAGAATTAGAGCTTAACATGCTATGCTATAACATAACCTAGGTAGGAGCTGTTCTAATGAGTCTAGTGACAATATGATAGAGTTATTTTTATGCTTTACTCTCCTTGTCACAATTTTAATCCTGTCATACTTCATCATCCTAGTTATTACAGTATATGCTTTATTATCTAAGATGCAGTTACTTCAATAAAACCTTATTGAATTTTATTCTGCCTCTGATTTTCCTTGTACATGTGAGACTAATGTAACTGAGAGAAACGGATGAGATCTGAGTGACCATGATTTCCATGAGAAGTCAATTGTGTCATGTGCTCAGTTGCCCAATCATCCCTATTCTTGGGTGGAGATGAGGCACTGCTAGTTAGCTGGAACAAAACCTGGATTAGGCCGACAGGTGTCACCTGTAGTGGGTTCAGACTCAGTCCCCCCCACAGTGCAAGTGATTCTGCCGCTCAAATCCAGTAGTCTCATTAGAATAATGAGAGCCTACGCGACAGGTCTAGATAGAAAGTTAGTTGAAGCTGGTAATGTGACATTGACTGGAGAATTCAATACAATGACATTCCATGTCTGCTAGTTCGACATTGTGGGAGGTGACAGAACTTTGAGTGCTACAGGATGATTATATGTCAGGAGGATGTAGCTTTCTTCAGAGGACCTCCATTTCTTGGCCTGTGAAATATGCTGCTCTCGGACCCACAACTAGTTAAGATGGAGATGTGCGTACAACCAGAAGTGGATGTATTGAAATATTCATGTAAGGCACAGATAAGAACATTTCTTTCAACCTGAAGGACTGTAATCCCATAATAAAGTATAGTTTCTAAATTGATATCTCAAGGCATCTGAAGCTAACAGCAACAAGGTTCCCTTTCAAAAAATGTTTTTGGGGGGGAGATTTGTTGATTGTAATTGATTGCAAAGACAATAAAAAAGCAATCGTTAACAATTCATTACAAACAAAAAAGAACACAAAGAAGTAATGTACAAACATATGCAAGAAACATAAAATTGTAATGCATTTGATAAATATGTCAATTATTACATGACAGAAGGGATTCATTATATAGGTGACTGCATGGATGAAATTATAGGCTGCCAGATAGATATTAGATGGGAACAACCATCACTATTTATAATGGCAGCCCTCTCTAGTCCACATAAATCAGTACATTCAGTCCACCAATCCCTTTTTGTTGGGGGGTTATAATTTAGCCAATGTTTAGCTATCGGTATTCATGCCACAATAATTGCCATAAAAATAATACCCTATAATTGTAATTAAATATCTCTAGTGGAAGTAGCATCTCCGAGGAAGGAAGGATAATAACTCCCAAGAGTAGATTTGTTTCTATGAAATTTTCTCGTCAATCTGTCTGTTTTCTTGTGGCAGAGTGTCTCCTTCAGTGTAGTGGAAGGGAAAACATATAGCCTCATTCCTGGAGTACCAGAAATTCAGGGCCTCATTACGACCCCGGCAGTCATGTGACTGGCAGGGCCATGGTGGAGGTCCGACCGCCACCAAGCCAGCAGCCCGGCCTCCACAATACGACTGTGGCAGAGCCGCCATGGTTGGACCGCCTACACCGCCAGGTTGACGCTAGCCTGGCAGTCACGGCGGTCTCAATCCACCAGGGCAGCGCTGCTTGCAGTGCTGCTTGCAGTGCTGCCCTGGGGATTATGAGGCCTCTTTCCACCAGCCTTTGCCTGGCAGTATCCCTGCTATGCAAAGACTGGCAGAAAGGGGGTGCTGGGGGCCCCTGCACTGCCCATGCACTTGACATGTGCAGGGTGAGGCTCCCATAGACAGCCCTGCAGCGCTTTCCACTGCCCGTCTTACGGGCAGTGGAAAGTGCGATGGGTGCTGGTGCACCCACCACACCGCCGCACCGCCACATTGCTGCTGGCTCAGTGTTAAGGCCGTGTTCACTGCAGGGCCTCCTCAGCCTACCAAACTTGTAATGAGGGCCTGAATCTTTTTGGGATATCATATATGGCCTTGGATAATTTATAGTTATGAATTTTTAAACATCACAAATTTCAAATTTTGTGGCTTGATTATACATTGTTCTATTTCATAAATAGTAATTGTCTATTGGAGCTACAGAGTTCCATCTATCAGCTAACCTTCGAAAATTGTCTGTTCGTTTCTCCATTAGTAAGTGATAATCTTTGGCTATTATGCCCTTCTGCCTGACAGAAGAGACACATTCAGTATAGCTGATAGGGTTTAAGCCTAAATGACTAACTGATACCTCCTTTATAAACTCTAAGAGCTGTATATACCTAAAGAAGCTAGTTTGAGGTATACTAACTGTCAAAGAAAGTATGTTAATAGAGATGAAGGTAGGATTTTCAAACAATTGCCCTTGATTCTGTAGATTCATTTCTGACCATTGTAGTTTCATTAAATCATGGGTGAAGGCTGCGGGTTATGGGTTGAACCATAAGCAGGTCTAGAGTGTGTATCTTCAAATCAATCATTAATGTACAATAGCAGACCAAACCTGTGACTTAGCTGAACATGTCTTACATCTAGTTTTTTTCCAAGTAAAAAGACTCACAAAAGTGGCATGCCGTGCACTTATCACTATATAGATCACGTAAGGGTCATGGTGTTTTGAAAGTCCAACAACCTGTGACAGCCTAGTAGAAAAGCTAGCCCAGTGGTAAAACATTATCCAAGACAAAGCTAACACACCATTGTGCAGCGGTATTTGCAATTGTTGAAGGCATCTATGGGGTTTCTTATATTGTCAAATAAATCTTGAGAATAAAGAATATATTTTTTTTGTTGGTACCAACAATGTTAGTACTCTGAACAGAAATATAAATCAGGATAATCATCTCGATAACATTGTATTTCCCCTGTGTGCCAAGTGGAAGCCTTATTGATTTATACAAATTGGAAGTCACCTAAGCAGAACACTTTCACAATTAAATTACTATGCACCTTTAATATCGGCGGAGATGTTAACTCAAAGATATGTTGCTGAAGTAACATAGCTGTTATCTGGGCTAGCCGATTGGATATAATTTTGGTTTTATTAGTATTTATGGAATAGCCAGAAACTGTGTCAAATCTTCATAATTCTGCTTCAATTGGTAGGAGTGAAATTGTGGGATTAGATGTGAACATGGGCGACACTGTCTGTATATGCTGATACTTTGCACAAGGTGTCATTCAGGCTTATGAGGGGAATCTCTTTACACATACATGTTGTAGATAAGGTTCTAGATGTAGAATGAACAATTGTGGTGAGAGAGGGCAGCCCTAATGTTTACCTCGCTCAATAGGGAAACTCTGTGTAAGTGAAACAATTCAGACTACCCTAGCTGTGGTTCCTTTTGCCACTAATAAGAGAGATTGACAAACTGATCGCCATATTAAGTCTTCTGTCTAAATAAAGGGAAAGAAATATATTATAGGAACTTTGTTCAATGGGAGCATCACTTAATATGTTGAGATAATCCCTCTAAAAGCAGCAATGAAAATAGGCAGGCCTGTCTTTTCCATAATCTTGATAAAATAATAGAAATTAATAAGAAATTTGTAAATTCCCATTTGGATGTTAAAATACCCCAGGCACTATACACTGCTAAAAGTGATTGCCAATATCAAGCGAGTGGGGTTGGTAGAGCCTACTTTGGCATGCGTTATGACTGCTGCAACACTCCTCTCAAAGGGGTAGACTGTCTTAATTAAACAAAAAGTTCTCAAGAACACAAAGCACTTTAAAAACTACATAGCTTTCAGCATTATCCCCACTTTTCTATCTACTCTTTCACAGCTCATGCTGTCCGTGTATGTCCTTGCTACATGTGCATGTGACAAACATGGATAGCAAAACCTGTGAAAAAGGATGTATTTCTTAATAAAATGGGGAGCCCATGGATATCAAGGGTCCAAGGCTATAACTTTCTCTGAAGAAACAAAGGTCTCTTGAGTGTGAATCATCGATGCAGAGATAAAATGAACTCTTCCACCATACTCAATGGACAATTTTGAACATTTAGTCAATCAAGATAAGAAGGCAATGCACTGAGGAAACATCCACAAGGAAGATCAAAAAAGACGTCCATACTCAGGCATTACATATTTACATGATATAAGGGTGAAGTACAAATACTAATATCAATATATATATATATATATATATATATATATATATATATATATATACATATAACAAATCAAGTCACTAAACTCTGGTCACAATGCAGTGGGAAAACTTCCACAAGTAAGGTTACAAAACTGTCCATTTGGATATTGTTCTAAGATTTCATTCTATCACTGTTTTGATGCTTCACACTCAAGGGTCCTTTGTTCCTTTGGTAAAAAAAGGATGTAACAAAATGGTTATATTTCATTTGGTAAGGAAGATAAGAAGATTCCCCCTCACTGCTCTCACTCCGGATCTAATTCCAAAACAGTGATAGCCAGAGGCACAGAAGCAGTAAGTGAAAGCTTGCAGTCATTTCCTTTGACCATTGCCTCTGCTTCCCTCTGTCCCATCCATAGTGTGGCACCATGACGGGAAGGAAAAACATACATTGTGGATAGAGGTATTCAAATGTTAGAGGCAGCACACCTATACCAAAGTTCCTACACCAATGTGCAAAGACTGCTGTTGCTCCAATGTTTATGAAGTCTTCAACATTCCAATGTTGTAATATCACTTATATGAGCCTCCAGCTACCCTGCTTTCATTCAAATCATGGGAAATGGACAATGTCCATTAGTATTTATTACTTTCTATGTTATGGGGTGTTCCATTTCCCCTGGTTCTCTATTTATACACTCTACAAACATTTAAACTCAGATTTACTAAGACTATGCACTGGCAGTAACACAACACAAAGCGCCACAAAGTGGTGCATGCTCTTTGCTATCCAACACGTAAGGTGTTTTACTATGGAAAGTTGAACCTTTAAGAATGAAAAAAATGCTTTGCATCACTTTGTTTAACTTCTGTTGCTCCCTATGAACGGAGCGTTACTAGGACAGAAACACACAAATAACCACTTATTTTGACACAAAGGGGCATATTTATACTTATTTTGCGCGGAATTTGCGTAATTTCTTTGACACAAATTCAGTGCAAAACTAACTCCATATTTAAAGTTTGGCGCTAGACCCGTCTAGCGCCAAATTTATGGAGTTAAAGTAATTTTTTGGACGTGGAAACCTACTTTGCGTCAATGAAATGCAAAGTAGGGGTTTCCGTGCAAAAAATTACCCCATGGCTTTAACGCCATATTTATCCCCCTGTGCTAAAATCATGCACGGGAGGGAGGAGGGGTCAGAAAAATGGTGCAAAGCTTGCTTTGCACCATTTTTTAACACCTTGGTCAGGGCAGGCGTTAGGGGACTATTTCCATGGTGTCACCGTCTGCACGTCGCTTCTCACATTTGGCTGGAGAACTTGAAAGAGCACCCGGTCGTCTGCTGGTTCTGGACTGACCAAGATAAGGGCGACCCTTTCTAGTAGCCACGGCGCTGCTTGACATGAAACACCTAAGCAGACCGTACCCTCGAGAAGAAGTCCCAGAGGGAAAAAACCCAAATAATGTGGGAAAAACCGCTGCATAGGAACCCCTGAAAAAGAGGAAAAACAAAGAACGAAAAAAGGGAAAAAAAGGGAAATCTCAATCAAAGCAACAGGAACTGGAGAGAAAACATGAAGAAACAGGAGCGAAGATCACCACCCAGCAAAAGTGTTTGCAACGAATAGAAGACCAGGACTGAAGGACTTATATAATAGGAAGTTACAAAACAGGAAAAAAGAGTGACACCATCTTGGATTGGGAAAGGCCTAATAGAAAAGAATAGGAAAAAAGTAGCAGTATAAAAGAAAAGGGCATACTGGGAAAAAGAACACTAAGAAGACAACATGGAGACCAGAAGAAAGAAAAGACAAAGTGAACAGAAGAAAATAGGTAAAGAGAAGGAAGAAGAGGGGTCCCTCCCCACCAGGTAAGGAAAGGAAACATGGCAGGGGAACAGGCTATACTGGGGGCACGATTGGGAGCATGAAATGTGCTTCCTGAAACGCGGCGTCAAAGAAAAAAAATATGCAGTGCGATACGCGGAGTGGCGGCCCAACCACAGCTTGCAAATGGGAGGCCATGGTAAAGCGCGATGTCACAGTAGGCCCCCTCCCCGAGGCCCCAGGTTTATAAGGAAAATGAGCATAAAAAGACGAACTAAACGGGGAGCATGGACTGAAGATGCATCCTCCAAAGAGCAGTCATTGAGAGGATAACCCTTCCAGTGGATTGAAAACTGCTGTTTGTTCCAAAAAAATCAAGAATCACAGATCTCTTGCACCTCATACTCAGGATGGCCATCCACAGAGAGGGGAGGAGGACATTGAAAACGTCGGTGGTACGGATCAGGAATGAAAGGTTTTAACTGGTACACATGAAAAATGGGATGAACCCCCCAACTATGAGGCAACTTTATCTTAACAGCAACAGGATTCAACACCTGCAGTATCCGAAAGAGGCCACAAAAGCGAGGTTTGAATTTGTTTTGAGAGAAACGTGAGGGCAGAAATCTGAAAGCCATACTTTGTGTCCTGGTTGATACAAAGGTGCCAGCTGGCGTTGACGATCCGCCTTCCTTTTCATAGCTTGTTTGGAAGCCAAAAGGGTAGTATGGATTAGGCCCTGGATATGGCGGATTCGTCGTGCAAATGAAGTGACTGCAGGAACAGATGAAGATTTATGAGGAATAGTGGAAAAAGCCTTAGGATGGAAACCATAGGTGCAATAAAAAGGTGTTGCTCCAGTTGCTCTATGTACTGTATTATTGTAGGAAAATTCAGCAAGAGAAAGAAAGTCTGACCAGTTACTTTGTGTGGCATTACAAAAGCATCGTAAGTATTGCTGGAGTTCTTGATTCAAGCGTTCAGTCTGACAGTTGGTTTGTGGATGAAATCCGGATGACAGTGACACATCAATGTTCAATAAAGCACAAAAAGCTCTCCAAAAATGTGACACATATTGTGGTCCACTATCAGAAATAACCTCTTGTGGAAGGCCGTGGAGGCAAAAAATATCTTGCATAAATATATGACTCATTTCAGGGGCTGTGGGTAATTTCTTTAAGGCTGTGAAACGCACCATTTTGGTAAAGAAATCCACAGTCACCATGATGACATGATGACCTGAAGAGGACGGTAGAGAACATATAAAATCTATGGACAGGGTACACCATGGTGCTGAAGGAACAGGCAAGGGCATCAATAATCCTGCAGGTTTAGTTTGAGGTATTTTAGTTTGAGCGCATACAGGAAATGCTTATACATAAGTTTCAGCATTGTCCTTAAGAGTAGGCCACCAAAAAGAATGTAAAAGCAGCTCCTGGGTATTTTTAACTCCTAAATACCCAGCTACAGGAGAATCATGACACATCTGTAATGCCTCGGTTGAACCTTTTTAGGAGTTAGGAAAAGAATGTATTGATAATAGAAGTAATCTTGATCTTGTAGTTGAGGTGTCAATTTATTCCACTCTTCAAGTGGAAGAAACTGTTTTTCAGATTTAACACGATCCAGAAAGGACTGAGTGACCCAGATGATTCGACTAGATTCAATCATGTTTGTAGAGGAGGTATTGGCACTTTCAGGATACCGACTGGATAATGCATCAGCCACAAAGTTCTGGGATCCGGGTACGTAGGTTATTACAAAATCATATTGACTGAAAAAGAAAGCCCACCTTGCTTGACGACTGTTACGGCACTAGAAACGTCTGAGACATTGTAAATTATGATGGTCAGTTCTTGCTTCAAAAGGTTCTCTAATACCCATTAAAAAGTGTCTCCATTCTTTACAGGCTACTTTTAGAGCAAATAACTCTTTTTCTAATACTGAGTAATTGTGTTCTGCTTCTGTCAGTATGTGTGAGAGGTAGAAGATAGGATGTTCCAATCCATTGTCGTCTTGTCTTTGAAGTAGAACTGCTCCTATGGCTCTTTCCGAAGCATCGGTTACTACTATACATTTTTTCGTAGTAGCAGGGTGCCGAAAGATAGGTGCTTGAGTAAAAGATCTTTTTAGATTTTGAAAGGCCCATTCTGTACTATCGGTCCAGACAAGTTCCTTCTTCAGATTTTCTTTTTTAATAGTCTGCGTGATATAACTTTGTAGATGGGCAAAGTCCTGCATAAATTGTCGATAAAAATTCGAGAGCCCAAGGAAACACTGAGTTTCTTTAACAGAAGAGGGAGAAGACCAGTCCAAGGTGGCTCTTACATTGTCTTGATCCATGGTTATTCCCGTCTGATTGATAGAGAACCCAATATACTGTACTTCAGTCTTGTGAAATTCACACTTCTCTGGTTTACAATATAATTGATTCTGTTTGAGTCTTTCCAGAACCTGAGGTACATGTTGAGGATGTTGTTCAGAGTTAAGGGAATATATTAGGATATCATACAGATAAATTACCACAATCTGATTTAATAAATCAGAAAACACGGACTCCATGAATTGTTGGAAAATACAAGGTGCATTGGTTAAGCCAAAGGGCATGACTCGATATTCATAGTGACCAGAGAGTACAGAAGGTTGTTTCCATTCATCTCCTTCCTTGATAAGCAAAAGATGATAGGCACCTCTTAGATCTAATTTAGTGAACATCTTGGCTCCTTTGATGGCATCCAGTATATCCCTAATTAAGGGTAAGGGATAACGATCTTTGATTGTTATTTTATTGGGTCCGCAAAAGTCGACACAGGGATGTAAATCTTTCGTCTTCTTAGGAACGAAGACAAGAGGAGCCCCAGCAGGAGATGAAGAAGGAGCAATTAAACCTTTAAATTGTCATCTAATCATTCTTTGAGTACCTTCTTTTCTTGATCAGTCAAGGAATACATCTGATCAAATGGAACCACTTTGTCCATAACCAATGGAATAGCACAGTCATAGACACAATGAAGAGGTAAGACGGGGTTGCAAGGTTTCTGGAAAACATCAGAGTATTCCTGATAACAACTAGGTTCTCCCTCTATCGTAGTAATAGAGTTATCATTATTCTTAGGAGGATGACAGAACCCTTTGGGAGACCAATACAAGTTTGTAGAATAGCAATTTTGTTGACAAAACTGATATGTCAAAGATATGGTTCTTGTTTCCCAATTGATATATGAGTTGTGCTGAGTCAACCGGAGTATTCCTGAAATCATTGTGTGGTTTGGCGAAGATATGAGATCAAAAGCAATATGTTCCTGGTGTCTCCCAAAATGCAGACAGAGAGTAAGAGTAGGCTCCATCACAGGCCCTGAGGTTAAGGGGGAACCATCTACAGTGTGTACCTGTTCCAGCATTTCTTTAAGAACATGTGGAATACCTCTGTCCTTGGCCCAGGTCTCGTCCAAATAGATACCACTGGCTCCACAGTCTACAAGAGCAAAGAGCTGCTCTTCTTGACCTTGTGAACATTGTAGTGCAACAGATAATATAAACAAGGTGGAAACATTTCCTCTGGAGGATCATATTGACAATACTTCAGCTCCTCCCATCCCCTTCCTCCTAAAAGGGGGTGGGAGTTAGGGTTGCCCGAAGGCCTGGAGGGACAGACGGGACAGCTACAGATCAGATGACCAGCTTTGCCACAATATAGACCCTTTCACCTTCTGTCTTCCTTTTCTGAATCGGTCAGGGGACCACAGACAAAATCGATCTGCATGGATTCTTCCTCAGTAGATTGAGATGCCTCTGAATAGACTTCGTCAGATCGTCGGGTTGTGGCACAGTGTACTCCGGAATCGTACGGTAATCGTGTTCTTCGTCTTTCCATCTTACGTTCTCGTAGTCTACATTCTATGTTCATTGCTTGGTCCATCAGTTCTTTCAGAGATCGAGTTGGAATGGAGTGTACCAATTCATCCTTAACTTCTCCTCGAAGTCCTCGGCGGAACAGGGTTACAAAAGTGTGTTTCACCCTAGTGGTTTCGGCTGCTAATTGTTTGAAGGGGGTTATATATTGCAAGACATCCTGATTGCCTTGCTATATATCACATAATGCCTCCTCCGCAGCTGCCTCCAACCCAGGTCGCTCAAACATCTGCTTGAAGAGTTTTAAAAAAGCAGGATAATTATTCAGGACAGGATCTTCCGCAGAGACCAAGGAAGTCACCCAAGCTAGTGTGGGGCCAGATAAGGCACTGATTAGATAACCCACCTTGGGCTTATCAGAAGAAAATTGTATCGGAAAAAAGGCAAAAAAAACTGTTCTTTTATCTTATGTGGATCCTCAGAATATCGAGGTGTCGAGGTGGACACAGGTGGTACATCCATTGATCGGGAAAACAAGACTTGTCATAGTGCTGTATTTTCATTCCGCTGCTGTAATTCTTCAGCTTGTTGTTGAACTGTCTGAAGCATGGCTTGTGCACTTTCTGCGACGTCGTCCTGTGGTCCTTCCATAGTTTTTGTACAACGCAGATTCTTTTGGCGTTGCAATCTTTCACAGTCTGCACGTCGCTTCTCACCTTTGGCTGAAGAACTTGAAAGAGCACCCGGTCTTCTGCTGGTTCCGGACTGACCAAGATAATGGTGAACCTTTCTAGTAGCCATGGCGCTGCTTGACAGGAAACGCCTAAGCAGACAGTACCCTCCAGAAGGAGTCCCAGAGGAAAGAAAAAACAAAAAAATGTGGGAAAAACTTCTACACAGGAACTCCTGAAAAAGAGGAAAAACAAAGAATGAAAAAAGGGAAAAAAAGGGAAACACAAAGAAAAAGGAGCGAGGATCACCACCAAGTGAAAGTGTTTGCAACACAAAAAAGACCAGAACTGAAGGACTTATATACCAGGAGACAGGAAGTGACAAAACAGGAAAAAAGAGCGACACCATCTTGGAAAAGAATAGGAAAAAAGTAGCAGTATAAAAGAAAAGAGCATGCTGGGAAAAAGAACACTAAGAGAACAACATGGAGACCAGAAGAAAGAAAAGACGAAGTGAGAAAAATAGGTAAAGAGAAGAAAGAAGAGGGGTGTCCCCCCACCAGGTAAGGAAAGAAAAAATGTCAGGGAAACCGGCTTTACTCGCAGCGTGACCAGGAGCATGAAACGTGCTTCCTGACACACGGCGTCAAAGAAATACAAAAATGTGGGCCGCAGTAATGGCAGCACTCCGATACTCGGAGTGGCGGCCCGACTGCAGCTTGCAAAAGGGACGCCGCGGTAAAGCGCAGCGTCACACATGGTGGAACACCATGGAATAAGCCCACAGGTGCCTTCCCCAGGCCCCAGGGCCACACCCACCCACACCAGAGGGACAGTGGAGGATGGCAGACCCCATCCCAGGTAAGTATAGGTAAGTACAGGTAAGTACTTTTTTTTTCTAATTGGCCTTCTTGGCCCTGAAATGGGCCCCCCTACATGGCACTGGGTGTAATGGCTATGCCCAGGGGATCCTGGTCCCCTGTCCTGGCCATTGGGGTGGTGGGAATGACTCCTGTCTTTTCCAAGACAGGAGTCATGTGGTATGGATGGTTTTGCATCATAAAATGACACTAGGCAGGTTAGAGTCATTTTCTTTTACCCTTACTTGCCTAAAGCCATTTCTTGGTGCAAAACCCCCTTCTTCCATACCGCCAGCCCCACCCGACTAACGTCATTTTTTTTTACGCCAGCCTACCCTTTGCACCAGCTTGCACCAATACATAAATATGTGCTCGGCTGGTGCACAGAAATGGTGCAAGCCGGTGCTAACATTTTTGGTGCAAAACTGAGTTAGTGCAGTTTTGCACCAAAAAGTATAAATCAGGGCCAAAGTCCGATCTACAATGTTACTCAGACAAGGCTTGTTTTTATAACGTGAGTGCCTATTTGAAGCTGGTGCTACCAAGTGGAACATATGTTTGCCCCAGATTTACTGAGACCTTGCACAGGCGAAGCAACGCAAAACCTCACAAATCTGCACATACTATTTACTACCCAATGAACAAGTGTTGTTTTTACTGAAATTATGCGATTTTTAGAGTACAATAAGTGCCTTTTACTGGTTTTCACCAATTTCCATTAAGGGGACATTCCTAGGGCCTGTCAGTGCAAGCACTCACAGGTTTTGACCCAACTTACACCTAATGAAAGCAGACACAAACAAGGGGAAATGTGTTCATATTTCTAATAAAACAACACATTACATGTGTGCTGGACAGCACATATGTAATGTGTTGAAAACTTCTGAGGGTGTATAATCGTAGGAATTTGCTTTGGAAGGGTACGCCTTCAGCACAAATCTGATTTTAGACAGCAAGAACTCACTAGTGCACCATGGTGTAAGTATGTGCATCATGCAACACAGCTTTATTTGAGTGCAAGCACAGGATATGACACCAGCAGAAGGCCAATCTTTATAGATATTAAACCAAGCAAATGTCCTCCTCCCCCGCATAATGCAGCATTGCGCATTTATGTAGGATGTTCCATTTTCTATCCTCTTTGTGAAATACAACTGAAAGCAATGATAAATTACATATTCGGTAAAGATAAGGTAGCTCTGGCAGTGGATGTGGAATCTAAAGAGGTCTGTGGGTAACAAGAAGAACTTAGGCTTGTGGCAGGAATTTCATCCATCACAGGTCACTAAATCTACTACCTAAGAGTAAAATAGCATTTACCCCTTTTCCAGCACCACAGAATAATACAATCTGCAATGCCAGGTGCTATATTCAACATGTTAATATTATTTTACTTTGATAAAGCTGACAAGCAATAAAAAATTCAGAAAAAATCCTTATCTCAGTTTTTAGTTCCTGCAAGTGGTGAATCAACTATATTGAAAAAGTTAGGCCCAGATTTAAAAGGGCCTAGCGCCCCCTTACGCCACATTAGCGTATTTATTTTTACGCTAATGTGGCCCAACAGGGCCAAAATTGCCACACCAGATTTACAAAGTGGCACAATGCATGCATTGCATCACTTTGTAATCCCTTACGCCACATAGTGCCTGCGCCAGGCATAATGTATGCAAGGGGGCGTTACCCACTTAGGGGGCTGAAAAAATAGCACAAAGAAATCTAAAATATTTCTCTGCACCATTTTTGCTGCATGTTTAAGGGCTGCACAGATCAGGCGTTAAAAGGAGGCACACCATTATTTATAAAAGGCCTCAATTTGATTTGCAGGATTCGCGTCAACATTTTTGACACTAATCCTGCAAAGTCCCAAACTAGTGTAAAAAATGTTGACGCTAGTTCCCTAGCTACCGCCACGGTGCGCCATTATTAAATACGGCACACACATGGCAGCATTAGGTGGGCGCCAAGGGGTGTAAAAAAAGTGGTGCTGCAGTGGATGGAGCGCCACGCTTCTTAAATCAGACTCTTCATGTTTATTTTACAACATAATATACCGGAGATATCAAACATAAAAATTGAGGAACAAAGCAGAGTGGAAAAGATCCCACTTAAACATTTATTTTGTTTATGGTAGAACAAGGTGGCTGTGAAAACAAAAAACAATATGTACATCTCTAAGAAGAACCAAAGGAAATTGACTACCTGCCTCTGGTATACACAAACAATATTAGACCACAATATTACAGGATAGAAACAAGGCTTCAGTTAAAGACAGATTAGGAATGCCTGGGGTGGACTGAGAATGCCCAGTGTTTACCAAAATTGACACGAAACTTGATAATCCCTTACCAAATCCCAATGTCAATAATTTCTGACACTTACTCAACTAAATTCTTCCTCTCCCATCCTTTGATTCTTCCACTTTATGTTTTTGTTAGCGCAGTTCCTTTGTGTAAGGTACGCTCACGGTACAGCCCCAACGCTTATACGTTTACCTTCATTAGTACCTGCAGACTTTTGAAAAGGTCCAAGATCTCATAAAATCATGATTCCTCCACACGTCTGGGCTGTTTGAATCGCTACCCTACCATCTAAGAATAGTGACTGAATACTCGAAGTTCTTCAGAGGCCTGCAAACCTAGCTCTAGTTACTGATCTGATGCTCATGCAATTGGTCAGATGCCAAAGGCACCCTCAACATCTTCACATTCCACAGCAGAGACACTTCACCTCTGGGGTATAAGGGCCCCACAGATGAGGGCATCAATGTCATTAATATTACTTTTTAAGAAAACTTACTTCCGATTTAAGTACTAATATTAGACCATTCTGCCTTAACAGTTTTCAAAAGACTAGTTCTTTTTCTAAGTCTCATATAATTTTTGTTTTCTAATGGTACATTTTCTTCATAAAATTAGTGCTTTTTACTTACCAATTGCAGACCAACTTTAACTAATAAATCTGAGCTTGGTTGTGGTTTAAATTGAAATACAATATATCTTATTGCAATAGGTTTAAAATTCTATTTCTACTTTTTTATACTCCATAATGGCCTTTAGAGATGTGAAAACCTAACTCTTTGGGCTTTCTTATGACGTGTTGTAGCAGCAGACTATCTGTATTTGGCCCTCACTTCCCAAGCCCTAGCAGCAACTATTATGATCTACACACATGCTCAGCTATGTGACTAGCCCCAAAAATCCACAACTGTACATACCCACAGAATAATGCAGAAAACAGCTAAAGGCTACTCATAGATCATGCTAGCAACTGTAGCACCACTGAAATTAGTTTATTTGCCCATCTCCCTCAATGCCTGTCACCTCACTCCCTAAAGGTCTATAGCAAAGAAATATGGGAATAGATCACATAAAATGTTTGGCTGGTGCTTGTATATGTCCTTGGTTCTAAATATGCTTTAGTTGTGTTGTTATGTTACTTTGAGTTATGGTATTGTGTCATGATCTATTGCCCAATTCAGAAATGGCAATATATTTTTGCATATGTGCGGCAAAAAGAAGCACATCTCTTTAAATTTCCAGCAACAACAGCCTTTTTCTGTTGTCTAAGATAGTTAAATATCACTCCTTCAGGTCTTCAAGATTTCAAAAGTTCGGTCTGCCCAAAACTGTAGCAGATAGCTGCAGAAAATTACCACTTCCACTGCTTCCTTCTTGTGACATGGCCCATATAGCGCTCATGACCGGAAATTTATGCATTGAAGCCGGATGGACTACAACTGGCAAGAGAGAGCCTCATTGGACCTAATCTAGGTGTAGGTTGGAACCTCTAGCAATCCTTATAAGAAAAGCGGTGATCAATTGGACTATGTTTGGTATACCCAGTCGTCAAGATTTATCCAAACTCAAGGCTGAAGATGTCAGCACACATCTAATGTGATTTATTATTAAGACATATTTTTTAAACTCCATAGTCTTTATAAACCAAGAAAACGTAATAATAAACACCAGATAAAAGAATATATGTTTTTGAGGTTTCTACCATAAACTTGCTGTCAGAGCAATACAAAGCAAAGTGGTCCAGTTTATAGTGAACACCAATGGGGTATAGCTTATGACAACTTGATTTTCTGCACCTAGACAAGTTTTATTATAATTCTGCCATACTTTAGGTGGAAATCCCAGGTGTTGACAAAATTTATTTTACAAGAGCCACAAATGCAAGGAAAATAATAAAGGTGCTAAAGTGAGCACTTGCTTAAAAGCATTTGGTGCATACATCTTCTTAGCAAGAGTCCCATGTGTGCTAGGTTGGAGCTGCACTGAGGATGAAAAGTGAAATTCAAGAAATGTAGCTGACCAGCAGACGTTTCTAAAAATAAAGACCTTGTACCACAATAAGCCACGGTCACCTGTATTGAAAGCCACACAGAAATCTATGACACAAGCAAAGATCTTACCTTTGTGTGCGGAGTTTTACATTAAAACGTATGAACATATGGGGTGCTGTGGCCATGTGACATAACTCCAACTTGTTTCCAGAATATCAAAGCTTTTGACTCAGCCACCTTTTCCAACTGTGACAGTAGATAGGGGCAAAGATTGTTGGGACTGCATCGAGGACAGGGTCAGCCATTTGAATGCTATGTTTCTATAATCACTGTTTTTCCCAGAAGTGTGATTATACTCCCTGGCTATGACTGCAGATGTACGCCAGTCTTGGTGCTAAACTTAAATAAAGATTGAGACTCTCCCACTAGTTTGGAGACTTCTTCATACCTGTGCTGGAGATCTTATTTGATGCTGAGATTCTGCTGGAACAGCAACATTTTCGATCAGAGGTCCATACCATGCATAGTATTCATAGTATTCAAACTACTGACAAGAGTAGCTGCCGTATATATGGCAATTTACAATACAAAACAATTTAATTCACTTTATTTGGACAACCAAGTTTGTTAAAGTGCAGTCAGGTTTAAAATAAATATACAAATCAAGCATATAAGGATAGTGACAAACGCCAAGAAGATGTGCTAATGTTTCCTGATGCAGGGGACATAGGCGGCCCTTGTTGAAGGATTGTTGAGTCACCCATGATGTCAGGAGGTCTAGTTTTAAAAAGCATCCCATCTGATTCAGAAAAAACTCAGTTTTTAATAAACAGTAAATGGTTCAGTGAAGTATCTTTGAATCGCTCATAGCTGTCAATTGATGAGATGGGCATGCTTTCTTCTCTTTAACTACGTTGGTCCATCCTAAGGGAAGCTGTATTCGCCACTCTATTCTGTGTTCATTTGTATAGATGGTGGAGCAGATGTTCGTTCCATAAGCCAGCAGCACCTTCCATTTTTAGACCCCCCTGTAAGTGCATTTGACCAGCGATTATGGCTCTGTGGGTTGCAGGCCACTACTTCAGACCATGTTAGATTCTTAATGGATCCCATGTTGGCAGCTCGTACTCAGTGCATATATTTCAGAAGGCTAGCCTTCTGCACAACTTGTTGGTCACTTTGATTGAATTGCACCCTAATCTGGGCTGGTGATGTATAGTGTGCCAGCTGAAACAAAGACCTTAAGGTGTTACTGCACTTTGTTAATGCCCACCAACGTTGTCATTAATTTTGCGCTGACTATTTTGAAAGAAAGTTTCAAAAGTAGACCATTTTTTTTGTTTTTAACAGGGTTTGAAAGGCAAACTGAAGAGACACTGTTTTTGGTTTCAGTGACTTGAAGTGCAATAGGTGTCCTTCTTTGTCATCCAGCTAGCATCCAAGGAATTTATATTTATTGTTTTGAGTTGAATAGTGTTGGTCTATGTATTAGACACCGGTTTTCTTTCTTTTTCTTCTGAACCCTATGATGTTCGTTTTTTTTTTTACGTTCACTGTCATTGCATTTGAACTGCTATGTCTGTGCAGTACATTGATCAATCCTGTAGCCTCATGGCTGTTTGACTGAGGAGGAATATATTGTTCTGGAGTGGTTTGTGAGTTTTGGAGTTTTGCTAACAGCGGAGTCCAATTCAGGCAGTAGAATGAGGAGTACTATCTTCAGTATTTTGTAAGCAATGCCAAACTAATGTAACCCAATTACACAAGTATAAATCCACTCTGCTCCCCTCCCCAATTTGCAAGATGACCTTTATTGGTAATTGTAATATTAATGTGAATTGTCCCTTCACAGCAGATACAGCCCAAGAAGCTTAGAAACCGCTGTCTAAAAATTAGATCTGTTGGGACAAATGCCATTATCCATAACTATCTGTAGCAACATGAAACATGGACTCAGTGGATTCAGTGCTTCATAGTCTCTCACTGGCACTGTACTAAGCTACACGGCCCCCAACTTGAAAGGCCCAGTAAGACCCATTACTGTTATAACGCCCCCTGCATGACTCAGTATTCCTCCATCTGCCATATTTCTGACAGTAGTGGCAGGGGGGAGGCAGGCTGTGCATGCTCCAGGGGACACCCTACATCAGACAAAGGGAGGAGACAGCAAAAATGACAGTGGCAGCAAAGGGGCAAACTCAGAACTGCTGATTTTGTTGCCATCTACGTGAAACTGGGTTTGCAGGTAAAAGCAAAGGAATTGAGGAATTCCTATTGTGATATGCAGGACCTTGAATGTAAAGGATTGGTAATGGATGGAATGTCTACTCCCATCATGGTGGTAAATCTGTACGTCAATCTGCACAGGGATGTGAAAACTCAGAATGCCCGAAAATCAGAGACCTGTTAAAAACTCTCCTCTAGGATCACTCAGGACAAGAGTGCATAGTAGCAGGTGACTTTAACACACAAGATATGTGTCAACCAGGGGATTACGGCAGAGACTGATTCCGCAATATACCAGAAGCTTACAGTAGCGAATTTGAGCTGTGCTCAGCTGCCCAAAAACACACTATGGAGGACAAACCAAAGCCCACTTTCAAAAACATATCAACATTGGACTACATCCTCTTAAGCAAGTATCTACTAAGCAGAGGTGAGAGGTACTAAGTCCAGTATTCGATCCGAAAGTGACCACCATCCACTGTCCATTGTGGTCACAATCGGCTGGCCAACTACTACCAACTAATGTAGTCCCACTAACTAAAAGAATCAAGTGTACCAGGTTTGCAAAGTCAGGTGTTCATGATGGAAATCGGCTTTCATTCCCCAGCTATAGAACACAAATTGAACCTTGCTAAAGAACACTGGGGAGCAATAGTTGCAAAGCTACACACAGCCCTAACATCTTACACGCATAAAATTTAACTTTGCCTGCCAATAAGAGGAAGGCCTTGTCCTCATTTCATGAACAAAGAGTTCAAAGAAGGTACAAAGATGTGGAACCTCACTGAGATCCTACATAGAAGAGGGAAGAGCCCCAATATGGAAAGTAAGCTAAAAGACGCAAGGAAAAGACACAAAAGGGTAGTCTGGGCAATAAAACAAAAAACATCTAGAGGAGGACTGGAAATACATATACTCCCTGCTAGAACCTAGCAAGTCCAGGGATTTCTGGGGCTAGGTCAACAGCCTGGCAAACACAACAATTGGCAAGGAGAACACTGTCCCAACCAACAAATGGTCTGTTTACTTATCAAAACTCTATATCATCCCCACTAAAGGGACCATCATCAAGAATTCACTAGTTACTGTCCTAGAGGGCTTGGAGGAGAATCCAATTGTAGAATCTGAAAAGGAGTCGCTAAGTTTTTTGACGAGCATCCGGAAAGATGGAGCCCCTCACCCAAATGGCTTTCCAGGGAGCATCTTTAAGGAAGACCGGGCATTTTTGGGCACCCTACAGTCACAGTCTCTTCAATTATTGCATATTGCAGTCGGCTGTCCCAGAAACATGGAAAGGCTCCATCTTACGCCAGTTCATAAAAAAGGGGCCAACACCTCTCTTGAAAACTACAGATTAATAACCCTACTGAACGTGGATGGTACCATTATCCCATGCTATCAAATGGGTTCCGGGCTGAACTCATCTAATATCGAGAATGTGATTGCTCTTTCCTACCAACGGCCAGGCCATTTAAACATCCATGCGCCCGATTTATGCCTGCTTCATTAATTGCATTGCTGTGATCAATGGAATCGATCCGGACATCCTTTGGACCAAACATGCTAAGTGGGGAATATCAAGCCAACTCCTGACGACTATCACAACATTGTATACCAATGCCTGGGTCAGGTTTAAGATAACTCAAACATGCCCTAGCAAAATCATACACAAAGGCCTGATGCAGGGATGCATTATTGCTCCTACCTTGATTAATCTATATATAGGTGACTTAGGCACGGAGCTGCAGAAAGGAAATATCTTCCCACTTAAGTTAGGCCATATCAAATTACCCATCATACAGTATGTGGATGACCTGCTGTTGTTGGATGAAACATGAAATGGAATGAATAGGGCGCTGGGCATACTTTACTCACACAATATTAAGAACTCTCTGCATGCAAATGCTGCAGAAACTAAAGTCCTGGTCTTTTAGCAAAAAGTTAAGAAACATCAGCTGGAATGGCAGCTGGACCTCCTAAAAATAAGCATGACCTGCAGATTCTGCTATCTCAGGGTATGGCTGTCAGACACTGGCAAATCCTTTTTGCATGCTAAGGCCTTGGTAGAAAAAGCATCTAAAACCACGTTTGCTAACCAAATTATATCACCACCTACAAAAGTCCTGTGGCAGAAGGGATCTGAAGAGTAACGTGAGCAAAACTATTATCCACCATAAGTTATGGACACCTAGCATTCCCCAGTATGCTTACAGAGTCATTAGAGCGCTGTCATGCAGCTGCAAACAGGAAACTATTCAACCTCCCCAAAACATCAAGAGAGACTTTGAGATTTTGGCTAGTGAAAATGGTAATCAAATGCAGAAAGGATCTAATTAATTATCATCATCAACTAGAGATGCACTACGTGTGATATTTCAGAATAAAAAAAGCAGCTGGTCAAGGTACCTTGGGAGCACAAGAGACTCACTCAGGTTGACCTCAGAGTGCTTAATTGACCCACTCATAACAACACAGCCCCTAAAGAAGACTCTAAAGGAGCAGGGCAAGTTCAAATCAACAGGACATTATAAAATCAGAAACACCCCGGAAACAGTGGGGCTCGACAAATCACATGAAGTCACCACTTGTCAGCCATATCTGAAAGCAGCCATGGGAAGACAAGAACCAAAGAACATCCTGTTGACTAGGCTCCTAACACTTCCTATTTGGGAATATAGGTCTCACTTGAACAACACTCCAACAGGTCATGCAGGCTGTGCCCATATCCTTCAGAATCTGTGGTGCACATTGTATGCCGGTGTCCAGGACTGCTGCTGCAGAGGCAACTTTATCTGAGGGCAAACTTCTTGCAACATGGAATAAAAACATGTAACGAGGCAATGACATACATCTATACATCTGATGTCCTGATGGATCTAGCATGGATCAGCAAGTTTTTTTTCCTATAGATGGCAGGCTGCTGCAAGACACCTGCCCACCCCTGGGGGCATCAGTTTGAGAGCCTTCAGTACAAGCTCAAGAATGATTGACTTTGAAATGGCTTGATAACTTGAAGACTCTTTGCACTCTGGAAGCAATATCTGCCTACAAACATTGCCAAATCTTAATCTTGGTCAGGCTTTTGGTAAGCAGGCCTTAGGTCTGGCATTGTGCAAACGATCCCATAGTCTGGTGATACTTGGCATGGCCTGGCACTTTTGGCACCTTTGCACTTAGAAGAAACCTCTGCCCACAGTTATTCCTGAAGTTGCACTTTAAAGAAATTGCACCTTCTTTAAGGACCTGGTCTTTATCGGGCTCTGTCTTGTGTCACTTGATAAGCCTTGACATCCTAGCACTTTGCATGTCATGCATGTGTCTGCTAGGCTGCAGGTCAGGCATCTGCCCCTGAAAGAAATGTACTTACAACCGCTGTTACAGTCATGACGTTACTTGATAACTTTGCACCTCACACTTTGAATACTATGGCCCTCATTACAAGTTTTGCAGGTGGCGGAGGCCGCCTGCTAAATTCATACTGCCACATGACCGCCAGTGTGGCCAGAACACCGCCGGCCTTATTTTGAGTCTCCCGCTGGGCCGGTGTTTCCTCCCACTGGCCCAGCTGGACACAGGGCCTTAACATTGACATCAGCTCATAATCGAGCCAGCGCCAATGAGGCCATAATTTGGGCAGTGGAAAGTGTGATGGGGCTGTCCATGGGGGCCCCTGCACTGCCCATGCCAAGAGCCAGGGGGCCCCTGATGCCCCCATTCCACCAGCCTTTCTATGGCGGTCCAACTGCTATGAGAAGGCTGGCGGATAGGGGAGCCATAATCCCCAGGGAGGCTTACAACCACCAAGACTTCCAGGCTGTTGACTGGCAGCAACCTGGTGGTTTCGGCTCTCGGACCGTGGTGGCTCCACCACAGTCGTAATGTGGCGGTGCGACCGACACCGCAAGGCTGGTGGTCCTAGGTCTTCTTTCTGCTGCTGAGTTTTAAATTTACTGTGAGGCATTTTTTGTAATTTGCTTTTCGACTAAATGGACCCCTGATTTTTTATTTGCCTGCTTCTATTAGAGTTTTTGTTTTTATTGTTGTATTTTATTTCATACAACAAACTACTACTATTGGTTCTTGTGGTCAATAAATTCTCAGGCAAAATTCTAGTTCTTTATACAATCTTTTTGGTCTTAGGCTAATGTCTTACGGTGATTTGATAGAGAGAAGCCCACATTTGCATTTTTAATGTCTACTCTGCAAACAAAATCCCTGCAAAACATTTTTACTTGCAAGGCACTAATGGTCTACTTTCCATTTATATAGCTTTTTCAAATTGAATGCACTTTCCACTACTTTAAAGGGGTTGGAAGATACCACTTCCAATTAGGTCCAATATACTGTGATTGTATGACACACAGGAATGACCTTCTATGATGTTGAACATTCTTGTATATTACATCAAAGAAATGTCTCTGTTCTTGTCAGAGCTGCAGCTAAATGAAAATTCACGTACAGCTATTGTTTTATATGGAAGTAAACTATCCTTATTTAAAGAACTCTGTCACCCTTTGGGTTCTTGTTTACTGTATTAAAAAACTACAAATAAATAAAATATAAAATAAAAGTCAAATGATACTAATACATTAGCTGAAATGAAGTTTGATGCCAGTAGACCAGTACCATGGGCTGACCCAATGAATGGGTATCTTTGTAGTGAAATGTATAATGATGTAAATTACAACATCTTTGAGATGCGTGCTTATCCAAAGATTCTGCTCAAACAGCTACATACTATAAGGAGTGTTTGTACAAAAACCTCTGGTATTATATATTCTCTTCTTTGACAGCTTCCCATTCAATTATAACATTTCTTTTAAATAACGTAAAAGATGGTTAAGGTTAAAGAAGTGTCTGGGTAAAAAATGTGCATGATAACCCTCACAACATCTGTTTATTGGCTGCCAAGGGAGTAGGGAACAGTCACAATGTTTATGATGTTCAAATAATAACATCATTTTAGTTCAATATAAATGAGCTACCACCAGGGCTAGGCCTCAACCAAACTGACTTGCTTTAAATAACCATTCCATATTAAGCTCAAACATTAATGAACAACTTGCAATTACTTCAATTGTTCCCTGGAATGTCGCAGGTCTAGATAGACTTTGTGTGGGTAAAGATACTATCTATGTCTTTTCTACTTTCCCATGACATTATATTTATCCAAGATTCCTGGCGAGACTGCCAAATTACTTTTGAAGGATATGATGTTATATTTTCCAGGTACCAGATCCCACAATGAAGGCTGTGCAAACTGGGGACTTTCTATGTATTTCTCCACTTGGGATTTTGCAGCTACAGACTATTTCACCGGGTATAAGGATTTTCTTAGCATTGAGGTAAAAAATTAGAAATAAAACTCGTTGATGGGGCAGTTGTTTCTGTTAAATGTGTATATTCCTTCAGCAAAAGGCAAAAGACTTAGCACAACTCATTTCAGATATTAACCTGTTCTGTGCCTTGGACGAGATGATCTTGTCCAAGGCTACAGTTCCCCTGTGCCTTGGACGAGATCACCTCGTCCAAGGCACAGGGGAACTTGGGGGAGCGCTAGCGCGCCCCCCGTGCACCCCCCTCCCCCTCCCAAGGCGGGGATGGAAGGGGAAGACCTTCCCCTTCCACCCCTGACCCCCCCCACCCCCCCTGTGACGTCAGCGCGCGCTGATTAGTCACAGGGGCCTCCCCCATCGAGTTGGAAGCAGAGCTTTCAGCGCGATTGAAAGAGAAATGCTAAGCATTTCTCTTTCAATCACGTGGGGAGGCCCGGAGGGGCTTCAAAGGGAAGGAAATGTATTTCCTTCCCTTTGAAGTCTCTCCGAGGGTTTCAAAAGCTGGATTGCTTGCACCAGGGATTTTTTTTTGTTGGTGATATTGACATAAGACATTATGGTGGTCATTCTAACCCTGGCGGTAAAAACCGCCAGGGCGAATGACCGCGGTAGCACCGCCAACAGGCTGGCGGTGCACCGCTGGGCATTCTGACCGCGGCGGTTCAGCCGCGGCCAGAAACGGAAAGTCGGCGGTGTACCGCCGACTTTCCGCTGCCCTTGAGAATCCTCCATGGCGGCGGAGCGTGCTCCGCCGCCATGGGGATTCTGACACCCCCTACCGCCATCCTGTTCCTGGCGGGTCTCCCGCCAGGAACAGGATGGCGGTAGGGGGTGCCGCGGGGCCCCTGGGGGCCCCTGCAGTGCCCATGCCAATGGCATGGGCACTGCAGGGGCCCCCGTAAGAGGGCCCCACCTTGTATTTCAGTGTCTGCTTTGCAGACACTGAAATACGCGACGGGTGCCACTGCACCCGTCGCACCTTCCCACTCCGCCGGCTCAATCCTGAGCCGGCGTCCTTGTGGGAAGGCTGTTTCCCACTGGGCTGGCGGGCGGCCTTTTGGCGGTCGCCCGCCAGCCCAGTGGGAAACCCAGAATGACCGCCCGGTCTTCTGGCGGTTCCCGCTTGGCGGGCGGCTCCCGCCGCCCGCCAACATCAGAATCTCCCCCAATGTTTTCTTTTATTTTTTTAGGTGGGGAGCGACCCCTTAGGCAAGGGTCGCTCCCCTTGGGGGAAAATTATATTTAGGCCATTTCTGACCCCCTTGGGGGCAGATTGGCCTATTTTGATGAGGCCAATCTGCCCCCAAGGGGGGCAGAAACCACTAGACACCAGGGAGTTTTTTCTTTGCGTGAATTTCACGCAAGGGGAGCGACCCCTTAGGCAAGGGTCGCTCCCTGGGGGGGGGAAATTTATTTTAGGCCATTTCTGCCCCCAGGGGGGGGCAGAAACCTCTAGGCTCCAGGGGATTTTTTTTTTTTTGTTTGTTTGTTTTTTTAGAGATGGGTAGCGACCCATCAGGCAAGGGTCACTGCCGTGGGGGGCAAATTGTATTTAGACCATTTCTGCCCCCCTTGGAGGCAGATTGGCCGATTTTAGGTCAATCTGCCCCCAAAGGGGCAGAAACCACTAGGCACCGGGGATTTGTTTTTTGGCGCCAATGTCACGCAGGGGGAGCGACCCCGTAGGCAAGGGTCGCTCCCGGGGGGGGTGGGGGTTGGGGGGGCAAATTTATTTTAGGCCATTTCTGCCCCCCCTGGGGGCAGATCGGCCTATTATTAGGCCGATCTGCCCCCGGGGGGGGGGGCAGAAACCTCTAGGCGCCAGGGCAAATTTTTTTTTGTTTGTTTTTTTTTTTTTTTTTGTTTTTTTAGAGATGGGTAGCGACCCATCAGGCAAGGGTCACTGCCCTGGGGGGCAAATTTATTTAGACCATTTCTGCCCCCCTTGGGGGCAGATTGGGCGATTTTAGGTCAATCGGCCCCCAAGGGGGCAGAAACCACTAGGCACCTGGGATTTGTTTTTTGGCGCCAATGTCACGCAGGGGGAGCGACCCCGTAGGCAAGGGACGCTCCCGGGGCGGGTGGGGGGTGGAAATTTATTTTAGGCCATTTCTGCCCCCTCTGTGGGCAGATCGGCCTATTATTAGGCCGATCTGCCCCCGGGGGGGGGGGCAGAAACCTCTAGGCGCCAGGGCAAATTTTTTATTTTTTTTTTTTTTTTTGTTTTTTGTTTTTTTAGAGATGGGTAGCGACCCATCAGGCAAGGGTCGCTCCCCTGGGGGGCAAATTGTATTTAGGCCATTTCTGCCCCCCTTGGGGGCAGATTGGCCGATTTTAGGTCAATCTGCCCCCAAGGGGGCAGAAACCACTAGGCACCGGGGATTTGTTTTTTGGCGCCAATGTCACGCAGGGGGAGCGACCCCGTAGGCACAGGTCGCTCCCGGGGGGAGGGGGTTGGGGGGGCAAATTTATTTTAGCCCATTTCTGCCCCCCCAGGGGGCAGAAACTTCTAGGCGCCAGGGGAATTTTTTTTTTTTTTTTTTTTTTTTGTTTGTTTTTTTAGAGATGGGGAGCGACCCATCAGGCAAGGGTCACTGCCCTGGGGGGCAAATTGTATTTAGACCATTTCTGCCCCCCTTGGAGGCAGATTGGGCGATTTTAGGTCAATCTGCCCCCAAGGGGGCAGAAACCACTAGGCACCGGGGATTTGTTTTTTGGCGCCAATGTCACGCAGGGGGAGCGACCCCGTGGGCAAGGGTCGCTCCCGGCACCAGGGCAAATGTTTTTTTTTTTTTTTTTTTGAGATGGGGAGCGACGAATCAGGCAAGGGTCGCTCCCCTGGGGGGCAAATTGTATTTAGGCCATTTCTGCCCCATCGGCCTATTATTAGGCCGATCTGCCCCCAGGGGGGCGCAGAAACTTCTAGGCGCCAGGGCAAATTATTTTTTTGTGTTTTTTTTGTTGTTTGTTTGTTTTTTTAGAGATGGGGAGTGACCCATCAGGCAAGGGTCGCTCCCCTGGGGGGCAAATTGTATTCAGGCCATTTCTGCCCCCCTTGGGGGCAGATTGGGCGATTTTAGGTCAATCTGCCCCCTTGGGGGCAGAAGAAACCACTAGGCACAGGGGATTTGTTTTTTGGCGCCAATGTCATGCAGTGGGAGCGACCCCGTAGGCAAGGGTCGCTCCCGGGGGGGGGGGGCAAATTTATTTTAGGCCATTTCTGCCCCCCTTGGGGGCAGATCGGCCTATTATTAGGCCGACCTGCCCCCGGGGGAGGCAGAAACCTCTAGGAGCCAGGGCAAATTTATTTGTTTTTGTTTTTTTAGAGATGGGGAGTGACCCATCAGGCAAGGGTCGCTCCCCTGGGGGGCAAATTGTATTTAGACCATTTCTGCCCCCCTTGGGGGCAGATTGGGCGATTTTAGGTCAATCTGCCCCCAATGGGGCAGAAACCACTAAGCACCGGGGATTTGTTTTTTGGCGCCAATGTCACGCAGGGGGAGCGACCCCGTAGGCAAGGGTCGCTCCCAGGCAGGAGGGGTTTGGGGGTGGGGGTGGGGGGGGTAAATTTATTTTAGGGCATTTCTGCCCCCCCCCCTGGGGCCGGCTGAGCTACAGGCCAAACTCCACAGGTAGGCACCTTGCAAAAAACACCTCTGTTTTCTGTGAAAAAATATGTTGTGTCCATGTTGTGTTTTGGGCCATTTCCTTTCGTGGGCGCTAGGCCTACCCACAGAAGTGAGGTACAATTTTTATCGAGAGACTTAGGGGAACGCTGGGTGGAAGGAAATTTGTGGCTCCTCTCAGATTCCAGAACTTTCCGTCACCGAAATGAGAGGAAAAAGTGTTTTTTGGGCCAAATTTTGATGTTTGCATAGGATTCTGGGTAACATAACCTGGTCAGAGCCCCGCAAGTCACCCCTCCTTGGATTCCCCTGGGTTTCTAGTTTTCAGAAATGCACAGGTTTGTTAGGTTTCCCTAGGTGCCGGCTGAGCTAGAGGCCAAAATCTACAGGTAGGCACTTCGTAAAAAACACCTCTGTTTTCTTTAAAAAAAATTGATGTGTCCACGTTGCGCTTTGGGGCGTTTCCTGTCGCAGGCGCTAGGCCTACCCACACAAGTGAGGTATCATTTTTATCGGGAGACTTGGGGGAACGCTGGGTGGAAGGAAATTTGTGGCTCCCCTCAGATTCCAGAACTTTCTGCCACAGAAATGTGAGGAACATGTGTTTTTTTAGCCAAATTTTGAGGTTCGCAAAGGATTCTGGGTACCAGAACCTGGTCCGAGCCCCGCAAGTCACCCCTCCTTGGATTCCCCTAGGTCTCTAGTTTTCAGAAATGAACAGGTTTGGTAGGTTTCCCTAGGTGCCGGCTGAGCTAGAGCTAGGGGCCAAAATCTACAGGTAGGCACTTCGCAAAAAACACCTCTGTTTTCTCTCAAAAATTTGGATGCGTCCACGTTGCGCTTTGGGGCGTTTCCTGTTGCGGGCGCTAGGCCTACCCACACAAGTGAGGTATCATTTTTATCGGGAGACTTGGGGGAACGCCGGGCCGTAGGAAATTTGTGGCTCCTCTCAGATTCCAGAACTTTCTGCCACAGAAATGTGAGGAGCATGTGTTTTTTTAGCCAAATTTTGAGGTTCGCAAAGGATTCTGGGTATACCAGAACCTGGTCCGAGCCCCGCAAGTCACCCCTCCTTGGATTCCCCTAGGTCTCTAGTTTTCAGAAATGAACAGGTTTGGTAGGTTTCCCTAGGTGCCGGCTGAGCTAGGGGCCAAAATCTACAGGTAGGCACTTCGCAAAAAACACCTCTGTTTTCTTTCAAAAATTTGGATGTGTCCACGTTGCGCTTTGGGGCGTTTCCTGTTGCGGGCGCTAAGCCTACCCACACAAGTGAGGTATCATTTTTATCGGGAGACTTGGGGGAATGCTGGGTGGAAGGAAATTTGTGGCTCCTCTCAGATTCCAGAACTTTCTGCCACAGAAATGTGAGGAACATGCGTTTTTTTAGCCACATTTTGAGGTTCGCAAAGGATTCTGGGTAACAGAACCTGGTCCGAGCCCCGCAAGTCACCCCTCCTTGGATTCCCCTAGGTCTCTAGTTTTCAGAAATGCACAGGTTTGTTAGGTTTCCCTAGGTGCCGGCTAAGCTAGAGGCCAAAATCTACAGGTAGGCACTTCGCAAAAAACACCTCTGTTTTCTTTCAAAAATTTGGATGTGTCCACGTTGCGCTTTGGGGCGTTTCCTGTCGCGGGCGCTAGGCCTACCCACACAAGTGAGGTATCATTTTTATCGGGAGACTTGGGGGAACGCTGGGTGGAAGGAAATTTGTGGCTCCTCTCAGATTCCAGAACTTTCTGCCACAGAAATGTGAGGAACATGTGTTTTTTTAGCCAAATTTTGAGGTTCGCAAAGGATTCTGGGTAACAGAACCTGGTCCGAGCCCCGCAAGTCACCCCTCCTTGGATTCCCCTAGGTCTCTAGTTTTCAGAAATGCACAGGTTTGGTAGGTTTCCCTAGATGCCGGCTGAGCTAGGGGCCAAAATCTACAGGTAGGCACTTCGCAAAAAACACCTCTGTTTTCTTTCAAAAATTTGGATGTGTCCACATTGCGATTTGGGGCATTTCCTGTCGCGGGCGCTAGGCCTACCCACACAAGTGAGGTATCATTTTTATCAGGAGACTTGGGGGAACGCTGGGTGGAAGGAAATTTGTGGCTCCTCTCAGATTCCAGAACTTTCTGCCACAGAAATGTGAGGAACATGGGTTTTTTTAGCCAAATTTTGAGGTTTGCAAAGGATTCTGGGTAACAGAACCTGGTCCGAGCCCCGCAAGTCACCCCTCCTTGGATTGCCCTAGGTCCCTAGTTTTCAGAAATGCACAGGTTTGTTAGGTTTCCCTAGGTGCCGGCTGAGCTAGAGGCCAAAATCTACAGGTAGGCATTTTGCAAAAAACACCTCTGTTTTCTTTCAAAAATTTTGATGTGTCCACGTTGCGCTTTGGGGCGTTTCCTGTCGCGGGCGCTAGGCCTACCCACACAAGTGAGGTATCATTTTTATCGGGAGACTTGGGGGAACGCTGGGTGGAAGGAAATTTGTGGCTCCTCTCAGATTCCAGAACTATCTGCCACAGAAATGTGAGGAACATGTGTTTTTTTAGCCAAATTTTGAGGTTCGCAAAGGATTCTGGGTATACCAGAACCTGGTCCGAGCCCCGCAAGTCACCCCTCCTTGGATTCCCCTAGGTCTCTAGTTTTCAGAAATGAACAGGTTTGGTAGGTTTCCCTAGGTGCCGGCTGAGCTAGGGGCCAAAATCTACAGGTAGGCACTTCGCAAAAAACACCTCTGTTTTCTTTCAAAAATGTGGATGTGTCCACGTTGCGCTTTGGGGCGTTTCCTGTTGCGGGCGCTAAGCCTACCCACACAAGTGAGGTATCATTTTTATCGGGAGACTTGGGGGAATGCTGGGTGGAGGAAATTTGTGGCTCCTCTCAGATTCCAGAACTTTCTGCCACAGAAATGTGAGGAACATGTGTTTTTTTAGCCACATTTTGAGGTTCGCAAAGGATTCTGGGTAACAGAACCTGGTCCGAGCCCCGCAAGTCACCCCTCCTTGGATTCCCCTAGGTCTCTAGTTTTCAGAAATGCACAGGTTTGTTAGGTTTCCCTAGGTGCCGGCTAAGCTAGAGGCCAAAATCTACAGGTAGGCACTTCGCAAAAAACACCTCTGTTTTCTTTCAAAAATTTGGATGTGTCCACGTTGCGCTTTAGGGCGTTTCCTGTCGCGGGCGCTAGGCCTACCCACACAAGTGAGGTATAATTTTTATCGGGAGACTTGGGGGAACGCTGGGTGGAAGGAAATTTGTGGCTCCTCTCAGATTCCAGAACTTTCTGCCACAGAAATGTGAGGAACATGTGTTTTTTTAGCCAAATTTTGAGGTTCGCAAAGGATTCTGGGTAACAGAACCTGGTCCGAGCCCCGCAAGTCACCCCTCCTTGGATTCCCCTAGGTCTCTAGTTTTCAGAAATGCACAGGTTTGGTAGGTTTCCCTAGGTGCCGGCTGAGCTAGAGGCCAAAATCTACAGGTAGGCACTTCGCAAAAAACACCTCTGTTTTCTTTCAAAAATTTGGATGTGTCCACGTTGCGATTTGGGGCATTTCCTGTCGCGGGCGCTAGGCCTACCCACACAAGTGAGGTATCATTTTTATCAGGAGACTTGGGGGAACGCTGGGTGGAAGGAAATTTGTGGCTCCTCTCAGATTCCAGAACTTTCTGCCACAGAAATGTGAGGAACATGGGTTTTTTTAGCCAAATTTTGAGGTTTGCAAAGGATTCTGGGTAACAGAACCTGGTCCGAGCCCCGCAAGTCACCCCTCCTTGGATTGCCCTAGGTCCCTAGTTTTCAGAAATGCACAGGTTTGTTAGGTTTCCCTAGGTGCCGGCTGAGCTAGAGGCCAAAATCTACAGGTAGGCATTTCGCAAAAAACACCTCTGTTTTCTTTCAAAAATTTTGATGTGTCCACGTTGCGCTTTGGGGAGTTTCCTGTCGCGGGCGCTAGGCCTACCCACACAAGTGAGGTATCATTTTTATCGGGAGACTTGGGGGAACGCTGGGTGGAAGGAAATTTGTGGCTCCTCTCAGATTCCAGAACTTTCTGCCACAGAAATGTGAGGAACATGTGTTTTTTTAGCCAAATTTTGAGGTTCGCAAAGGATTCTGGGTAACAGAACCTGGTCCGAGCCCCACAAGTCACCCCTCCTTGGATTCCCCTAGGTCTCTAGTTCTCAGAAATGAACAGGTTTGATAGGTTTCCCGAGGTGCCGGCTGAGCTAGAGGCCAAAATCTACAGGTAGGCACTTCGCAAAAAACACATCTGTTTTCTTTCAAAAATGTGGATGTGTCCACGTTGCGCTTACGGGTGTTTCCTGTTGCCGGCGCTAGGCCTACCCACACAAGTGAGGTATCATTTTTATCGGGAGACTTGGGGGAACGCTGGGTGGAAGGAAATTTGTGGCTCCTCTCAGATTCCAGAACTTTCTGCCACAGAAATGTGAGGAACATGTGTTTTTTTAGCCAAATTTTGAGGTTCGCAAAGGATTCTGGGTAACAGAACCTGGTCCGAGCCCCGCAAGTCACCCCTCCTTGGATTCCCCTAGGTGTCTAGTTTTCAGAAATGCACAGGTTTGTTAGGTTTCCCTAGGTGCCGGCTAAGCTAGAGGCCAAAATCTACAGGTAGGCACTTCGCAAAAAACACCTCTGTTTTCTTTCAAAAATGTGGATGTGTCCACGTTGCGCTTTGGGGCGTTTTCTGTCACGGGCGCTAGGCCTACCCACACAAGTGAGGTATCATTTTTATCGGGAGACTTGGGGGAACGCTGTGTGGAAGGAAATTTGTGGCTCCTCTCAGATTCCAGAACTTTCTGCCAGAGAAATGTGAGGAACATGTGTTTGTTTAGCCAAATTTTGAGGTTCGCAAAGGATTCTGGGTAACAGAACCTGGTCCGATCCCCGCAAGTCACCCCTCCTTGGATTCCCCTAGGTCTCTAGTTTTCAGAAATGCACAGGTTTGTTAGGTTTCCCTAGGTGCCGGCTAAGCTAGAGGCCAAAATCTACAGGTAGGCACTTCGCAAAAAACACCTCTGTTTTCTTTCAAAAATTTGGATGTGTCCACGTTGCGCTTTGGGGCGTTTCCTGTCGCGGGCGCTAGGCCTACCCACACAAGTGAGGTATCATTTTTATTGGGAGACTTGGGGGAACGCTGGATGGAAGGAAATTTGTGGCTCCTCTCAGATTCCAGAACTTTCTGCCACAGAAATGTGAGGAACATGTGTTTTTTTAGCCAAATGTTGAGGTTTGCAAAGGATTCTGGGTAACAGAACCTGGTCCGAGCCCCACAAGTCACCCCATCTTGGATTCCCCTAGGTCTCTAGTTTTCAGAAATGCACAGGTTTGTTAGGTTTCCCTAGGTGCCGGCTGAGCTAGAGGCCAAAATCTACAGGTAGGCACTTTGCAAAAAACACCTCTGTTTTCTTTAAAAAAAATGGGATGTGTCCACGTTGCGTTTTGGGGCGTTTCCTGTCGCGGGCGCTAGGCCTACCCACACAAGTGAGGTATCATTTTTATCGGGAGACTTGGGGGAACATAGATTAGCAAAACAAGTGTTATTGCCCCTTGTCTTTCTCTAAATTTTTTCCTTCCAAATATAGGAGAGTGTGTAAAAAAGACATCTATTTGAGAAATGCCCTGTAATTCACATGCTAATATGGTCACCCCGGAATTCAGAGATGTGCAAATAACCACTGCTCCTCAACACCTTATCTTGTGCCCTTTTTGGAAATACAAAGGTTTTCTTGATAGCAATTTTTTACTCTTTATATTTCAGCAAATGAATTGCTGTATACCCGGTATAGAATGAAAACGACCTGCAGGGTGCAGCTCATATATTGGCTCTGGGTTCCTCGGGTTCTTGATGAACCTACAAGCCCTATATATCCCCGCAACCAGAGGAGTCCAGCAGACGTAACGGTATATTGCTTTCGATAATCTGACATTGCAGGGAAAAGTTACAGAGTAAAACGTAGAGAAAAATTGATGTTTTGTTCACCTCAATTTCAATATTTTTCTTTTTCAGTTATTATTTTCTGTAGGAAACCCTTGTAGGATCTACACAAATGACCTCTTGCTGAATTCAGAATTGTGTCTACTTTTCAGAAATGTTTAGGTTTCTGGGATCCAGCATTGGTTTCATGCCCATTTCTGTCACTGACTGGAAGGAGGCTGAAAGCACAAAAAATTGCAAAAATGGGGTATATCCCAGTAAAATGCCACAATTGTGTTGAAAAATTGGGTTTTATGATTCAAGTCTGCCTGTTCCTGAAAGCTGGGAAGCTGCTGAGTTTAGCACCGCAAACCCTTTGTTGATGCCATTTTCAGGGGAAAAAACACAAGCCTTCTTCTGCAGCCACTTTTTCCATTTTTTTTTAAAAAAAACGAAATTTTCACTGTATTTTGGCTAATTTCTTGGCCTCCTTCAGGGGAACCCACAAAGTCTGGGTACCTCTAGAATCCCTAGGATGTTGGAAAAAAAGGACGCAAATTTGGCTTGGGTAGCTTATGTGGACAAAAAGTTATGAGGGCCTAAGCGCGAACTGCCCCAAATAGGCAAAAAAAGGCCTGGCACAGGAGGAGGAAAAGGCCTGGCAGCGAAGGGGTTAAGCTCAAACACTTCAATGCACATTTTCTCCTGACTTGAGATTTTAATTGAAACCTATTACAATATTCTTTCTGTAACATTTCAGAAAACATAGCAGCCTCGCAATGACTGATCCCGTCTCAAGCCACAAGGCATGTCTATGTGAGCCATAAATAATCATTTTTTGGATGATCAACCATTGTGTTCTACACATATTTCAGAGAAAATATTGACTGTTTTAGACTACACTTTCACCTCAATTCTGCCATTTAGTACAATCATTTCCTTTTCAAATGTCTCATGCTGTAAAAGCAACCACATGCCTCTGAGGCTGCTTACAAAGAATTCCATTAGAGCACACCCACATTCAGAGTCCATTGGATCAAACAACTTGCATACCACTCAAAAGAGGTAGACATTTTAAAACACTCCCATTCCTCATGAAAACATTAAGGAAAGGTCCCAGCTGTTCCTGTAGAATGCATAGGGGCCAACAGAGGACAGGAGTCAAAGAAAGAAAGACACAAAGGGGCATATTTATACTCCGTTAGCGCCGAATTTGCGTCGTTTTTTTCGACGCAAATTCGGCGCAAAACTAACGCCATATTTATACTTTGGCGTTAGACGCGTCTAGCGCCAAAGTATGAGGAAAGAGCGTCATTTTTTTGCGTGAACGTCTTCCTTGCGTTAATGAGATGCAAGGTAGGCGTTCCCGTCTAAAAAAATGACTGCGACGCAAATGCGTCGTATTTATACTCCCGGGCAAAAATCACGCCCAGGAGTGGGCGGGGCAAAAAACCCCGCATTTGCGCCGGATTTTAGCGCCTGGGTCAGGGCAGGCGTTAAGGGACCTGTGGGCTCAAAATGAGCCCACAGCTGCCCTCCCATGCCCCCAGGGACCCCCCCCTGCCACCCTTGCCCACCCCAGGAGGACACCCAAGGATGGAGGGACCCATCCCAGGGACATTCAGGTAATTTCAGGTAAGTATAATTTTTTATATTTTTTTTTGGCATAGGGGGGCCTGATTTGTGCCCCCCTACATGCCTTAATGCCCAATGACCATGCCCAGGGGACATAAGTCCCCTGGGCATGGCCATTGGGCAAGGGGGCATGACTCCTGTCTTTACTAAGACAGGAGTCATGTAAATGGCGCCTGGGCGTCGTTAAAAATGGCGCAAATCGGGTGGAGGCGATTTTTTGCGTCAACCTGACTTGCACCATTTTAAGACGCCCTAACGCCATTTTCCCCAACGCCGGCGCTGCCTGGTGTACGTGTTTTTTTCCACGCACACCAGGCAGCGCCGGTCTGCTAGCGTCGGCTAACGCCATTCAATAAATACGGCGCCCGCATGGCGCTTCAGAATGGCGTTAGCCGGCGCTAAACTTTTTGACGCTAAACTGCGTTAGCGCAGTTTAGCGTCAAAAAGTATAAATACGGGCCAAAGAAAGCAAAGTAAGAGGGGTGGTCCTGGACCCTACCCTTTGGCAGGCTGAAAATATCTATGTATAACGTCTAACATAAGAAACTAGACTGTACTGCCTTATTCTGTGCCAGCATAACCTTGCACCTGGTTTTTAGGGTGCACGTGAAGATACCATGAAAGGCACCAGAAGGCTTTCCCCCAGACTAACAGTGCTTTATGGCTGTGTTTTTACCATATGATTAAACATTCCGTATAATATTATTATAGCATATCAGTAGCACAAAATGTCTCAATTTGTGTGCTTTAGTAAATGTATGTTTAATGAGTTTTGGAAGCCCTTTGAGTATTTCTGCTGTTTAATCTAATCCTATGCATACATGGAACTACAATAATTCCATTGATATATCTGCCTACAGTAGCCAACGAAATAGCTAAAAGTGTAACCTTTTAAGCAAAGAGCTAAATAAGGGCAAGATGTAGCAAAGGGTTTGCGCCTCGCAAACAGCGAAAAATGCCGTTTGCGAGGCGCAAAAGCCTCTTTGCTATGCAGAAATGCATTTTGCGAGTCAGATCCGACTCGCAAAATGCATTTCCGACTCGCAAATAGGAAGGGGTGTTCCCTTCCTATTTGCGACTCGCAATGCGATTCAATTCCATTTGCGACCGCAAAAGCGGTCGCAAATGGAATCGCAGTTACCATCCACTTGAAGTGGATGGTAATCCAGTCGCAAACGGGAAGGGGTCCCCATGGGACCCCTTCCCCTTTGTGAATGGACACAAAAATAATTGTTCAGAGCAGGTAGTGGTCCTATGGACCACTGCCTGCTCTGAAAAATACCGAAACAAAAGGTTTCAGGTTTTTTTCTATGTGCAGCTCGTTTTCCTTTAAGGAAAACGGGCTGCAGATAGAAAAAAAAAAACTGCTTTATTAAAAAGCAGTCACGGACATGGTGGTCTGCTGACTCCAGCAGGCCACCATCCCTGTGAGTGCCCATACTCGCAATGGGATCGCAAAATGCGACCCACCTCATTAATATTAATGAGGTGGGTCTTTGCGACCCCATTGCGAGCTGCAGAAGGTGTCTGAGACAGCTTTCTGCATACCAAATTGCACGGACTCGCAAATTGCAAGTCGCAATTTGGCTTTTTCCTACATCTGGCCCTAAGCATCTTCCTAAATTATTGGAAAAATATGTTTTAAGAAAATGGTAAAGAAACAGTGGAAACATGAAAAAGCCACATTACTAATGCAGGATGAGTAAACAGGCAGCACATGAAGTGAGTGCATACCTTGCAAACCAAAGATATAGTAGGTATATTGAAAGTGATAATGTTGAGATACACAACTAAACTTTAAAAACCTGGCCCATTTATCTAGTAATCAAATGTGCCTTGCTTCACTCTCATGTTTTTCCCCTCATGAATTGGGAAGTGTGCCCCTGAGGTGCTGTATTTCATTACTTGAAGTTTACAGTATATTGTTTTTTTTTCCTGCTTGACAGATGTGTGTCAAATTGTGATAGATTGATCCCATAGTCAGCAATCTTTATTGTTTTCTTTTAGCAAATTCTGCTTGTTTTACTGCTACCTTATGTGTACTCCCTGCTTGAACAGCTAAAATGTTTGGCCTTTCACCTTCTGAAGTGATTTATATCGGGTAGACCCAGTGGGAGGAAGGTTATATGGAGTTTGTAAGACAATGGTTTAAGAAAATTGTTACTTTATCATAGAGTGGGGGAAAGTGAGCAATTTCATATTTGCTCAAGATTGTTTGCTACAATGTGATACTTTTATACATAATATTTTGTTCTGTGGAGATTGCAATTTGGATCATTGATATCTCCAATTCAAATTACATCTGTGTAAATTAAACATGTATATGTTTGTGATATAAATGTGAACCCACTATGCTGTGAATCACAATCATGTTCCTTGCTCATACTCTTCCAATATCTAGACATGTACATTTCAGTTTCTTTTTATCAGCTGATGTTGGTACTCTATTTGTAGAATGAAATGTGCCATCCTTACAATGTTCAAAACTTATGGTGCAATACACCAACATATGTGACTACCTAATGAGATACAGTATATAAAATATGATACAGACAGTCCAAAAAATCACTGAGATATTTTAACCTAACTTCCCAATAGCTAATGTATAATCCTTAAATAAGGCGATACAAGAGTATCTACTGAGAACAAAATTAAGACCTAACTGCAGCATGAAGCTCCATAACTCCTGGAGATATCTTTCATTTTGGTATTCCCTAAAGCTCCTTGTTCATCATTGTTGCTGAGATTCCTGAAAGGTGGTATCAGGGCATTCATCAGTACCAAAGACTCATGACAGCAATAACAGCAAGGCTGGGGCCTATGACTTTTTCCTAATGGTGGACAATTGTCATGTAGTTAATAAAGTTAACATAAATTAAAAGACTTTTGAGATTAATTAATTTTCAGTTTTCCTCTGATCTATTGTGTTGCTTCCATTCTCATCGGGATAGGGAGAATATTTTTCAGCCTTCTTATTTATGTGTTTCTCACAGCCTCCACAGTAGATCTTATTTTTGTATTATTAAAAATTGACTGTAGATAAATTTTTCTTAAATATAAAAGTTTGAGATAAATACATATCGGGACTTATTTTGCCGCCCACCAAACTCTTACCACCATCAGGCTATCTGTGCAGCCTGAACCCCACCGGCCCTATTTTGAACTCCCCACTGGGCCGGTGGATGGAAACAGTGTTTCCGCCCACCGGCCCAGCAAGGAACAGGGGCCTTAACAGCTGGCTGCAAGTTGGCGGTGTGGGCCCGTTATTTGGGCAGTGAAATGCGCCACGGGGCTGTGCATGGGGGCCCCTGCACTGCCCATGCCAAGCGCATGGGCAATGCAGGGGCCCCCAGGGGCCCCACGAGTCCCCCTTTCCTCCAGCCTTTCCATGGCAGTGTAAACCGCCATGGACAGGCTGGTGGATGGGAACTTGTAATCCTCAGGGCAGTGCTGCTTGCAGTGCTGCCCTGGCGGTTTACAACTGCCAGGCTGCAGGCTGGCGGTCTCGGTGGTTGGACCGTGGGGGCTCCACCACAGTCATAATGTCGCAGTTGGACTCCCACTTTGGCAGTGGACTGACCGCGACCCTGGTCTGGTAACCGCCAGGGTCATAATGAGGCACCAAATATGCAGAAGGGTTTCTATTGTAAGTCCACAGAGAAGTCAATCAAATTTTCCTTTGAGTGTTGTGTTCAATTTTCCCTCCGATTCATAAATCGGGATATGAAACAATCTAAATCCTAGAAATTTCATTTTAACATTGCCTGGCAGGTTTGACCCCAGACATTCTTCAAGTCCATGTGATCATATTGTTTTGCAAGCTAAAATCCCATGGAATAAACCTTTCAAGGCTGGTCGATTCAACTTTGCCAGTGACTCTATTTGGGATAGTTTAGATGTTTCTAGAGCAATGTTTGAGGATAAAACATCCAGCTTCAAGTTCATTTATGTTGTTTTCCTAAGTCCCTCATGGATTAAGGATTTTAAAGTTGAAGGATTTGCTCTCGCACAGTCACAGGAATAATTCAGAGTGCTTCTATGATGAAGTGGCGTAAAGATTTTAGGATTAGTTTGAGCCTGATAACACAGTGCGTAGTAGTTGTGCAAGAATGGAAGAGATTAAGTGCACATTGCATGAATATTTTACCAAGACTGGCTATGGTTTAACTCAGGAGTTATTTAAAGCAAGTATGGAATTGGTTTCTCGTTTAGTGCTATCAATGGTGGCTGGATTGCTCTGCTACCAAACAGGTTAGCAAATCTTATAACAGAAATTGAGATTGTTATTGACTTGAGCTTTCTGGTTGCTAGATGGATGGTATCTTGCTGTCAAGTGCAGCCCGAAATAATCATATTGATTGATCGTTTGGATCAGAGCATCTCCTAAAACCCATGGTACAGGCTTAGGTTTCTTTCCAAAGATCATAATTTTCTTTTTTGTTAGATTAGCAATTAGTCCATTCTTCAAGTTGAATTTATTTAGATTATTTAATAAGTGTTGTAGACCTTTTGGGGTTTTCAACAAAGTCACCAAATTATCAGCATTGGCCAAATGTGATATTCTTGTACCGTCCAGCTTAGGTCCAAGTTTTGAATCCAAATACTCAGTTATGTCATCGACATACATGGAAAATAGTAGGGGGAGGAGAATGCACCCTTGTTTGAGGCCATTCTCAGTGCAAAACTTGGATGTCAAACATTGCCGGTGGCTAACATTACCTGGAGCCTGGAGCCATGAGTCAGTGTGTAATTTGACCAGGAAATGTAACAAACAAGGGCCTTGCCCATAGTCTTTGCCAGTTCAATTTGTCAACACAGTGGATAATCCACAAAACAGACATACAATGTGGTTTTGTTTTTAATTATTTTTTTGCCAGAAGGGGCAGGGCCATAATGTTGTCAAAAGTTGAACAGCCAGGGCCGAGTCCAGTTTGTGTTAGTAGTATTAAAAGTTGCTCCATAGCCCAGTTAGCCAGTTAACCAGTTTGTGTAATAAGTGCTGGGTGAATAGCTTCCCTTCAAAGTCTAGGAGGGCTATTATCCTATAGCTGTCTGGATCTTGTTTGGGACCTCTTTTATAAATAGGATGAGCTATGGCTCCTTTCAATGAGGTCTGAACGTGTCCGGTCATGGTGACATAGCAAAATAGCTGTCCCAATAATGAACTCCAGAAGGTGACATCTAGTTTGACCAGGTCTATAGGTAAACCATTTGGGCCAGCAGCTTTGGAAGGGCAAGAACTTCTTTTTAATTTTACTATGTCTTCCTTAGTGATGGCAGGATCTGATGTAAAGTTTGATGTAGGTTCGAATGAGCCATTAATCAGTGATTTACATAAGGACTTAATATGCATTTCCCACTTATCGTTTGAAATAAACAGGTTGTCGGCAGCTGATAGGACCCAGAGCCTTCTCTGACCAGGGCCCAAAAGGCCCTTTCATTTCATGATGTGATGGCATATAACAGTTTGGACCAAGCATTTTCGTGTCTTTCCTGTTTTATTTGTATATTTTTCCTCTTACATACAATCTTCAGGTTTCTGATTCCTGCATCTCGTTCTTCAAAGCAGCTAGTTTTAAAGTATGTCGTAATGCCTCATGAAAGTTCCTTTTGCCTGCCTTAGTTCCTGAATAGTGGACAAGTGAAATATACTTCTCCATACAGTCAGTGACTTGGTAATCAAAACAGACATTATGGTACTAGTGCAGTCACCATTATTGCTTAGGTTGGAGGTGTCTGGAATTTCCTGCCTTCCATCCATGGCCCCAGATTGTCTGGGGTACCAAATGACTAGTGTCAACCCCTTTGTGAGTATGCTCAGGCAGACACTTTGTTATTGGCAAGTTTTATAGATGACAGCTTCTCCACCTCAGCACCTATCAGTCTGGGAGCAATGCACAAAGACGAACTGCCAACTACACCGAGTCATATGACCTAGGGACAGGCTGGAGGCACCAAATGGTTAGCACACACAAATGCCAACTTTCTAAAAGTGGACATTTTAGAATTGGGACTTAAAATTCCACTTTGTAATTGAAAAGGGATTTTAAATACAATTCTTTAGATGCCACACTAGACATTCCTACCTGCTCCTAACTGAAGGATATCGCTTATTATTATTATCACTTATTAAATGTAATAGTTAATCCAAAGTTATCCTATGGGACAGGTAGGCACTGCAGTAGTGAAAAATGAATGTAAAAGCGTCTAACTACCAGGACATGTAAAACTTAAAAGTACATGTCCAAATTTGAGATACAGTGCACCCTGTCCTTTAGGCTGTGTAGTGCCTACCCTATGCGTGACATATGTATTAAAAGGGAGGTTTGAACCTGGCAAGTGTTTTATCTTGCCAAGTCAAAATGGCAATTTACAACTGCACACAGGCTTCAATAGCAGACTCTACACCCGTTTGCAAGGCTCCTTCAGAAGGTGGCACAATAAGTGCTGCAGGCCCACTAGTAACATTCACTTTACAGGCCCTGGGTACATGTAGCACCACTTTACTTGGACCATACAAGTAAATGAAATAGGATAATTCGGTAAGGCCAATTGTATCATGTTTAAAGGAGAGAGCACAAGCACTTTAGCACTGTTTACCAGTGGTAAAAGTGTGCAGAGTCCTAAAGCCTGCAAAAACAAGAGGCCAGAAGGCAAAATGTTGGCCAGAAACCACACCAAGAATGTCAGATGTAGCAGATAGTAAAGAAAAATTTATATGTTTTCCTATCTTCTCACTCATTGTTTGCATGTCTCTTTTAAACGTGGCAGAATAAGATAGTTTCTGAAGGTAGAAACCCAGCCTGCCTTGTCATTTGAAACAATGCGCCAGAGGCCTAGATGCCGAAGTATTGCCATGCCCATGGGATCAGAAGCCCTGCCTTGAAAAGCAAAAATGTACCAAAACCTTGAGAACACTCCTCCTAGCAGTTAGAGACCTCATTTTTATTTTTTAAAAAGAACATCCACTTAGGATCTAGTTTCTGAAAAAAATGAAATTCTAAAAGCTCTCTATGCCGCCCTGTCATAATGACTCTGTCAATATTGCAATTTTGATGAAAGTGCTCTCAACTTGTCAGTGGAAACACTTTCAGCAAATATTCTCTACTAACCTGGTGAAAAATAATAAATCTGGTGTAGGCAGGTTTCCATGGGTCTGATAGAGGTAGGGCCTTCGCTACGCCAGCAATTTTGCAGGTTTTCGTCTAAATTCAAGAGATAAAGAACTTGGACTTAATGCTCTGCTGAATAGGCAGTGAAATAAAGCATGCCCAAACTGGAGAGATTAGCTAACACTGGGGATGGCTGGTGACTAATCTGGCTGCCACATTAGCAAACTTTCAATATACACACACAAATAAATATATATATATATATATATATATATATATATATATATATATATATATATATATATACCTATGTAACATTTCAAAAAAACTGATTTGCATATAGATAATATGAGAAAGTGCATACAAGCTTTACCCTCTGATTTCAGATTAGGCTGCACAAACCTCTACTGCCAAAACAGGTGTTTGTTTGAGAGATCATGTCACAGTAAATACAAAAAGATTTGCTCTATTAGCCACATCAACATACTTTGACTATGATCTGCATCAGTAGGAAGTGGGATAACCACTTAGTGGCGGACACTGCTCATTCTGTATTTGATTGTGAGACTGTGTAAGAGGAGCAAATCAAAGACAGATTTTTAGGGTATTCCTCAGAACATAAACCAGGTGTTATTATAATGAGGCAGTACGCGACGCGGATTGACAATATTTGAGACGCTGCGATGTTTGAGGACTAGCTGAAAGTTGGCGAACTGAAGTAATATTACCAATAGAAATGGAAGTTGGTTTCGGTATTTTGTACAATGAATGAGTTATGTGCGAATATTACTAAGAGGTTTGGCTATCATTTGGAGATTCAAGGACTAGTGGAGATATTAAGCCTTGAAGAAGTCCAGTTTTGGACGAAACACGTGTCCGCTGATGTTACATGTGGACTCAACAAACACCATCCGGTCCCACTGATTTAAAGCTTACTTTTGTGATAGCCACTCCACATTGGATTCTTATTGTATTAATTTGTATTATGTCATGATTTTTATTATTTTGGATTTTCATTGTATTGTTTAGTATTGTATGTCACATACTATTGTCAATAATTTTGAAATAAATATTATCATTGTACAATATCAAGAGAACCTACATTATTGAGGTTAACAACAATATAGGAGTATAAATATATTTTGGATTTCTTATCATTAGTTATACAGCCACTATTGGCTTCTTACAATTGGTACTTTAAGAAGAATTGGTGTGCGCCACTAAAAAGCTAGCCATATAATATAGTGATATAGTTATAATACATATATCTGAGTGGTATGTAGGGCCTGCAGTTGAAGTACACAGAGTATGTCTATGAAATACCCAAAGGGTATGAGTACATAACCCATAACAGCAAGTTAAGGAATATATGAGCAGTGAGGCAACATAAGAGGACCATAGGAAAACACTTAGGGCCTGATTTAGTTTTTTTTTTGGAGGAGTTACACCATCACAACAGTGACAGATATCTAGTCCACCGAAATATAAATCCCACCGGATATAATAGGATTTATATTTTGGCGGATGGGATAACCCATCCAACATCATGGCCCCCATCAAATACACAAAACCCAACAAAGATTCCAAGCGAACCAGCTGGTACACACCAAAACTCCATACTGCAAAGCACAACTGCAAACAACTCAAGAGGAAATGGCGCACTCCAAACTCCCCAACGACAGAACTGTATTCAAGAACAATCTCAACCAATACCACAAACTCTAAAAGATGTCAGAAAACATGTCTTAGCTACTCGCATTCAAGCCAGCTGCCACCGCAGCACAGACGTCTTCAATATTTTCAAGGTATTTGTCAATCCATCAGCATCAGTAAACATCACCTTCCCCACCCAGGAATTGTGCAACTCCTTCACCGACTACTTCAATGTCAAAATCTCTATCATTTACAGAAATGGCACACCCCAAACCACCACAGCTGACGCCATCAGGTTAGTCAACCACAGAGACTCCCCCATCAACCACATAATCTACACTTGGAATCAGTCCTCCACCGTCATAAAAACCATCCACTCAGGATCCCCCATAACTCCATGCCCCCACCACATGTTCAACCTCAGCATCAGCAGCATCAGCAGCAGATGCCCAGACATCCATCACCTCAGCAACCTACCCTGATGACTGGAAACATGCAGGAGTCAAACCCCTCCCCAAAAAACCCTCCACCAACCCCCAACGATCTCGAGACCTACAGACTGATCTATGCTCCCCTTCCCAGCATAAGTACTTGAGAAAACCATCAACCCACAACTCACAATGTAACTAGAAGACAACAGCCTACTGGACTCATCAGAATCTGGATTCTGCTCCAATTACAGCACTGAAACCACCCTGATCGCCACTATGGACAATATCAGAAACATCTTAAAACAAGGAGACTTGGATGCCCCGATTCTCCTCGACCTCTCAGCGACCTTCAACACAGTCACCCACCTTACCCTGCTCAAGAGATTATATCAGATTGGCATCCAAGGTGATGCCCTAAAATGGATTGTTTCCTTTCTCTCCCGATGTACACAGAAAGTCTTCCTCCCTCCTTTAACCTCAAAACCCAAGCCCATCATATGTGGAGCTCCCCAAGGACCTTTCCTCAGCCCTACACTCTTCAACACCTACATGACCCCTCTGGCCAACATCGTAAGAGACTGGAGACTAAAAATAATTTCCTACACTGACGACAATCAGCTCATCCTCTCACTATCTGAAGACCACCACAAGTCAAAGACCAACGTTCACCTCTGCATGAACAGCATAGCAGAATGGATAAAGAACTATTGCCTCAAACTTAACACTGACAAAATTGAAGTCCTATTATTCAAAAACTCCACCTCGTCATGGGACAACTGCTGGTGGCCTGCAGGCCTGGCACACCCCCTACTCCTACGGACCATGCCCGAAAGCTAAGGATCATCATTGGCAAGAAGCTAAGCATGAAGAACCAGATCAACGCTTTATCCTCCGCCTGATTTCTCACCCTCCACATGCTTCGTAAAATCCTCAAGTGGCTCCATCTCAACACCAGGCTCATAGTCACACAGGCCCTCATCAGCAGCCACCTGGACTATGGTAACGTTCTGTATGCTGGACTCACCTTTAGAAAAGAACTGCAAATCATTCAGAACACAGCAACCAGGCTCATCCTGGACCTCCCGAGACGAGCCCACATATCCCCATACCTCAAGATTGATAAAACATGGTAAAATTGGTTAAACCTGAACTGACATACTTAAGTTTCAGTGAGGCAATAGTCTGTATAAAAAAAAAACACCAATTGCATGAAAAGCTCATGTATGTGCTCTGACCCTTAAAAGAAGGATGAATTGACAAATGCCCAATTAGCACATTTAACTTTATAGTAAGGTCATAGCATATGGTGTAGCAAAATACACCAATGACATGGAAAAGTTAAATGCCACTTATGAACTGCAGCACTTGTTGTGCCATTCAATAAAGTATTAAGGAAACATGGCTTTAGGCGGACCTTTGTAACCCGATACCTGTAGCCTTTAAACTTGCAGGTGACCCTGTCAAAATAACCCTTTGTGACAGGAAAGAACTCTACTTTTAAATATTAAATAAGTCATTACTACGTAAAACTAAGGCACACAAGTTAGGGTTATTAGTATTTAAAAGTGGTATTTTCAAAAATATATTGTTGGTATGTAACCATAGTAACTAGCCACCAAAGCTATTTTCACTGTAAACGTCTGTTATGGTCCTATGAGAAAAATAAACTAAAGTTTAGACTAAAATTACAAGCCTGTTAAGTTTGGATTGAGATAAAGCTACAAAGCCTATTAAACCACTATTTTATTAATTATTAAACATCTAATTTATTGTTGATCTCAAATTTAAAATAACTATTTAGGAAAAGTGAACTTTAAAAAGTTACTTTATCTGTCCAAGCCTCCAGTAGGCTAATTAGCATTAAGATGCTGGTAGATGACCCTGCCACTGCTTCCCCTTAATGAAGTGTGAAAACTGGTCTTAGAGCAGGAACAATGGCCTAGGCCATTTCACAGGAATACCTGGGTGTGAGGTATGTGACAGATATTAGCTCAGACAGGAAGGCTGGTGAGGGCCCAAGCACTTTAATAAATGGACCATGGTGAGGCATGCCTATGGGAATTGAGTAAAGGGAGGGCTGGGGAAGAGAGCCTTTTGTTTCATGGTCCCTCTATAACCAGTGTAGCACTAGCCTTTGGTGCGAAGCTGGTACCGGGACTAGTTTGATATAACTGAAGAGGAGTAGACTGCTGTTTCCCTAAACACTAACCCTGGCTGCAACTCATACTCGCTTCAAGAGCTGTAACTCAAAATTGTGTACTGAAGGATAGATCGCAGTAAGTCAAACATTACATGTGGAGCTGAGTGGGACCTTATTATAACAGTGGTCGATTTTGAGAGGGCCTAGCCAGATCCAGCTCTAGGCTTGCCTCACTGGAAGAGGTTTTGCTCCATACAAATGACTAAGAGCCTCATTTACAAGGTCCTTGGTGCAGGGCAGTGAAGCAAGTGCCTTGCTGTACCACCCTGCGCCAGTGGGAAAGGGCAGATATGTGCCATATCTGCAAGATACATTGCATTTCTGTCCTATCCCACTGTGTCGGTGCACAAACTGCTGTCTAGCGCCAACCTATGCACCCTTGCAGCATGATGCAAGGATGCTTATGTCTCAGACATGATTGTTTTTGTGCAGGAAGGAATACCTTCCTGCAAAAAAACAATCACAAGAGGCATTTTCCTCTTTCTTTTTGTGCTGCAGAATGCAGCACGCATAGAAAAGGAAAAAACGGGGAGAAGTAAATATAGTTCTCCCTGTTGCATCATTCTTACACCACCCTCGAGGTGGTGTTGGAATCTGATGCATTCCCAGGCTTGTAAATCTGGGAATTCATCAGATTCCTCCCGGTTCCATCGGTGCTGCATGGGCTCAGCCAGCAGCTGAAAAATAAAACAATAGTAAAATATCCTTTTATTTTTTTAGCTGTTGGCTCGTAGCCAGTGGGACACCGATCCTTCGCCATTCCCGAGGAGCTGCCCCTGCCCTATAGTTAGTGTAACTACTAGTGGTATGTTTGTGAAGCTTGTGCTTGAATTCACCTTGACACTAGCGTGATCCACGCATGATTCAGTTTTGTGTTCAACACCACCATGAAACTTGTGAAGTGTGCTGTGTATTCACTTGAGTGGCACAATAATTCCACAGGGGGATAGTCTGATATGGCCTACCGTACATTTTTAAATAATATGTGTATATCATCTCGGCATCCATATGTATATATTGCCTTTTTCATTATGATTTATGTACTTTTTAATTATATGTGTTTTTCAGTAAAGTTATAAATGTTTTCTATGTTTCCCCCCATAGGATTACAAACAATAGGAAATCGTTCCTGTTTGAAGTGACCAGACTTTCGTTTTCTGGTACTGTATACATGTGCACCAATAGAGTCTGTGAGCACTTTTAGGGATACAAATAGGTCGATGTAGGGTTTTTGGTCGTGAAGAAAGCCCTGTACCCCTGGGTGGGCCATAGGATGGGCTGAAACATGTCGACCTGAACAGGACACAAGCAACATAGTCTAGCTTCATATGTCCTATTAGGTATTTTAATCATCTGTTCACTACCTTCTAATCAAGTTTGATTGTTACTTGGCAGCTGATAGAGATTTTTAATTGGACGCAGTTTCCCTTCCCCTTTTTCCTTAGAATTCCCTAAATTTCCCATAAGCTGTACAACCAGGGCCTACCTGCCTGCCTGCCTGCCATTAGAGTATGACCTGGCAAGCACAGGAAAGCCTATGATGAAGCATAACACCCGAGGGGGGGATGAGGCCATCCCATTTTTGTTAGAAAATGCCTACTGAATTCCGTTAGTTGAATGCCGGGATAGTGTATCCACCTGCAATACAGGAATCCCTCATAAGGCATAGTGGCTGTTCGGATAAGGGCACATTGTTCTTTGTTGTTCAAGATAATTGCAGAACACCACCACGTCACAGCTCGAGTGACCCACCGCAACCCAAACATCACTATTTTTCACCACAATCACGCACCAATGTTGGGCTGTGAGTACCACTACCATGCATTCTGTTTAAGTGGACAACTGCCAAGAGGAGATGAAATACATAATGTAATTGTCGTAATCTCTGCCTCCTATCCCACTTTGTAATTTGCAGGCAAGAGGTGAATACCAGAGCCTCCTTAGCAGCCTTGTCAGGGTTAAAATCAGAGGCAAAATATGTGTTTTTTTACCTCTGTTAGTTCACCAAATGATGGCATTAAGGAGGGGAAAGCTGGTAGGAGTTTTTTTTCCAAAACTAAATAGCACGTTTATTCTTCTTGCCAGAAAACTCTTGTCAAGCATTTTTTCATTGGCGAATTGAATGTATGCATATGTGTTAAACAGGCACTCAAATGCGTTTTCAATGCATGCATTCTATTTTCAAAAACGCGTCCAGTGACCCCAGCAAATAAATAATATGTAATGGATGGCTTAAATTATTGTGCTGTTTTCTGTCAAGGGATTTCAAACAACATCGTGACACACAAGAGTGAACAACAAACGCAGGAACTTTCATTTCGTAATCAAAAGTATGGCCATGCATCGCGGATCGATTACTTTTTAGTGGATTATACCATTTGTGATTTTGTAGAGACTATAACTTATTCACCTGCCCATCTATCAGACCACGCTGTAGTGACATTAAGATTGAGCTGCCCCCCCCCCCCCCCAGGTGAGTGGGGTGAGATTGACTTTTGGTCGGACCCTCTTAATGGAGGATGAGGTTATTCGTATCCTTCGGCAGGAGACTGAGGATTTCTTTAGACTAAATCAAGGTTCAGCGTCAGGAGCAGTATTATGGGATACTTTCCAGGCAGGAATAAGGGGAAAAATCAAAAGTCTTGTGAGCTATAGGAACACAAAATATAGAAAAGAAGTGAAATATCTAGAACAGCAAATTGCATTATATAATACTTATTATGATAGGGGCGGAGATGAGGCATATTTGAAGAATAAGATCTCCCAGCTAAAATTACAGTTGGAATCTATTTTACAAGCTAGGATTGCTAAGCGATGGGAGGCAAGAGAGCAAATTCATTTTGAATATGGAGAAAACATGGGAAGGTTACTAGCTTGGAAGTGTAAAAAGGATCAGGTGCGTAATATGGTCAAGGAATTGGTGGATACTCAGTCAGGGGTTAGTGTTACATCTTCGGAGGCTATAGGGGAGGTTTTCTATAAGTTCTTTTCAGAACTTTATACAGAGGAGAGGGAGGTCAGTGAGGAGATGAATGGGGAGTGGTTGGAAAATGAGATGCCCCCCTGCTTGTTGCAGTGTAAACAGAATGATTTGTCTAGACCTATCACGGAGGGCGAAATAAGAGCAGTATTAAGAACAAGTAAAAATGGTAAGGCCCCAGGTCCGAATGGAATCCTGGTTGAGCTTTATAAAGTATTGGGGGGCTCTATAGTCCCTGTTTTCTTGCAATTGTTCTCAAAGATTTTTGAGGGTGGAGGCGCTCTGCCGGCTTCCTGATATGAGGCTACTATCTCGCTAATTTTAAAGCCTGGTAAATCTTCATTGAAGTGCGACTCTTATAGAAATATTTCTTTGTTAAATAGTGATTATAAGCTCTTTGCTAAGATATTGGCGAACAGGGTAAGTACTGTGGTGAGCGACTTGGTTTACCCTGATCAGAGATGGATCATTCGGAATAGATTCTTATATGAGCAGACTTTTAATTTAATGGGGGCCATTGACTTAGCTACTACTTATCAGGATCCCTTGGCAGTTATAGCAGTAGATGCAAAGAAAGCTTTTGATAGAGTAAATTGGAAATATCTATATAGGGTTCTTGACCGCTGTAATTTGGGTTATAAGTTTTGTCATCCAATTCGATCTATCTATCAGGCACCCGAGGCTAGCTTGTTGGTTAATGGTAGGCTAACAGACGCGTTTAAGATCACTAGGGGTACCAGACAGGGTTGTCCTCTCTCTCCTCTGGTATTCAACCTGTATATAGAACCGTTGGCCAGGAGAATTAGGCAGGAAGAAAGTAGCCTTGTTTGCTGATGATCTTCTTATCTATACCTCTGACTTATCGACAACAATGCCTGTTTTATTGGATATTACAGAAGAATTTGGGAAGATTTCGGGCTATTGTATTAATTCGGGTAAGACCGAAATAATGGTCTGGAACTTGAAGAGTGCAAATTGTCGTACTACTACTTGTATGAGATATTATGATTGTCAATCATTCATGATTTGAAACAAATACCCGTAGTAAACATTAGGTCGGTCATAACAAAGTGCAATAAGTTAATGCTCGCCTGGTCACATCTGCCGCTCACAGTCATTGGGAGGGTGAATCTGATTAAAATGATAATATTGCCTAAATTAAATTTCCTTTTTAATTCTATTCCTTTACTAATGGATACAAAATTATTGGTTGACTACCAACAGAAAATAATCTCCTTTATATGGGCACATAAGGGTCCTAGTATATCTTGGAAGAAACTGCATAGAAGAAGAGAGAAGGGTGGTTTGACGCTCCCGGAAGTTCAATATTATGCGTGTGCGTTTCATCTCAAGAATATTAGGATGTCGTTTGCCTCTCCAGATCTGTCAGTAGTGGGCACAATGTTTAACTGTATGGTGACTACCGAAAAAGGTGGCGCAAAGTATTTTTTATACAAGTTTGGGGATCCCAAATTCTTTAAGAAAGTGAAATTGAAAATACTACTAGATGCTGCGAAGGTCTGGTTTGAGGTGCGTCGAGTGGCAAAAATAGATTACTATAGACTGGGGGCTCCGGTTTGGGACTCCCCAGGCACCCCTGAATGTTTAACAGATGTGTTGGCTCGGCCTCTTAAGAGGGCAGGAATCGAAGTCTGGGGGGATCTGATTAGTGCAGGGGCCTTGTTATCTTGGGATGAGCTTATGGAAATAACCGAGGGATCTCTTTCAAGAGTGAAGTATGTCCAAATAAGGCACTGGTCCTGTGAGTCTACAATTATTTTAGGCCGCGTGAATCAATTAGAAGATAGTTTGGTAAGGCATCATGCACAATTACAAAATGTCTCGAAATGGTATTGGAGAATGATGGATGTCCTAGAGGGTGACTTTAGATTACCAGTTGACCTTTGGGGGGAAGAGTTCCCTCTTGGGCAGGTATGATGGGAATCATCAATACAAGGAGTGGGCCTTCTTCTCTCCTAATAGGCTTTCCAAGATGAGGGGAGGCGAGGAAGTGCAACGTGCAAAATGTGGCTTGGCAGGCGCTTCTGATACTCATAAGTTTTTGGACTGCCCAGGGGTGTTTTGTTTCTGGCAGGAAGTGGTTATATCTCTTTGGCTATTATTCGGCAAAATGTCTATCCAACCCTATCTTTAGTTATTTTTTTGGTACAGGAAGGGGATGAAAAATCAATAAAGATATTAGAACAATACTGTTCTATGCAATACTCTTGGCTAGGAGGGAAATTTGCAGGAAGTGGATGGTTTCCTCCTCCCCTTCGTCTATAGACTGGCTTAATGCTTTGATGGCCACCTCAAGATTGGGAGCGAGTAAATTAAATAAGGAAAAGAAAAGAAAGATCTGGTCACGTTTATGGGAGTGTAAGGACACTGTAGTATAAGGAACTATGTATTTATTAATAACTTTTGTCCTATGATTATGAACTTAGTTACTCTTGTGTCACTGACATCGACTCTGGTTGAGGTTTGAATGAGAGAGCTCTGTTGTCCCTGGCATCAGTCATCTCCATGTATGGCGAACATTACATGGGTAATATGGAGTGGTTTGAAGGCCAGAGGTGTATGAGGACAAAAAAATAAAAAATAAAAAAGAGTGAACAAATAAGAGTTGTGTTACTTGGAACCCCAACATGGATTCTTTGCCGTTATTTAGACACACCTATCTACAATTTGATGTGTTTTATGACTTTCCATAAACATCTTCTTCAAGCCAGTCAATGGACTAGCTGAGAAAGATTAGAGGAGAGAAGAATAAATTGTGCGTAATTTAGCTTTACCCACCCGTCCCCACATTTCTCTTGCTTTTCCATGGCCACGCATTACAACAATATATTCGGTCCCATTCCACCCCTCACTCGTGTGTCCCCTTTCCTTCCCATAAATTTCCTTTAAAATAAATAAGTGCCATTCTGTCACCCTCAACCACCGATTTAAAATAGAAACCAACTCATGCACTGAATTCATCTGTAGTACTCTGCTATTCTCTCCACTTTCCTCTGATTTCCCTGTCCCTTTCAAAAAATAGTGCTCACTGTTCTCTAAAAAACACATAAAGATCAGACTGGTAGTGTCTCTTTTAGTATCACTGGTAAACACAGTCAATACTCCTTCTTGTGGATTTTTACGAGAATCAGGGGACAAGGTGGGTCATGAAAAATGAGCATCAACCATCATTCTCTTGCTACTCTGGAATCCGAGCATAGACTGTCAGAGCAAAGTATGGGAAGACTAGGGAAGCTGCTGCTTTTCTATGCCAATACTCAAGCATTGAAACAATGTTTTGTTGTTATTCTTAGTGTTGTGATGTCACTGCAGTGAATAGCTTGGGTTTATTTGCCAGAATCATGGGAATAGCTTTCAATAGAAGCAAAGCAGAATACGTTTGGCATTGAGCAGAGGCTGGAAAAACCAACAATTTCCACTTTAAGCAACATGAAAACCTTACATAACAGTCTGTGCTATGTGGTAGAATCAGAGAGATTTCACTATCAGTCTCTATCAACAAACCAAGTTGTAGAGATGTAGAGATGTAGAGATGTGAGACATGGCTGCATAACTATAACTTGCAACTCACCCCAGGCTTCCACTAATCAATACTGCAATTATGCATTATTCCCCATGGCATGGATTTACCACCATGGATAAATACCACAAGGGGTACACAACTACTAGGTGCTTAAAATACAGTCACTGTGATAAGTAGAACCAAGCATTTAGCAGCAAACAAAAAATACTGGGAAACGCATACTATAGGGCAGTAAAAGATACCAATAGCCAGTAATAATAATACCGGCCAAATTATACATTATAATTGCAGGGGCTGATCAAGGCCCATGAAGGACATCACTGCCTGAGTGTTCAGTGATCATGCATTAACAAACGCTTTGTGTTGTGGAAGTACCCATTTTAAGGCAGTGCAGAGTTTATCTTATTTTGGGTAGCAAATTCTACCATATTTGCGCATCACTTTTCTTCTAGAATGTGGATTGTTAGTGGTAACACAATTACAGTCAGCAGTTGTGTAATTACAGTTGGTGGTAGTTTAACCTCCATTGGTAACACAACAGAGTGAGTGTCACTGCTAAACTGTATTTTCTCCTCCCATAATGGGTAGTGTTTACAACACAGCATTAATTACCCATTACAGAAGGCACTGTTTCAGCTGTCTATTGCATAATTATGGACTGTGTCCATAGGGAAACTAAGCAAAGTTGGAGATGGAATGATTCAAGAGCACGCAGGAGAGGAAGAGTACTCTAAAATCAAATTAATGACGGTACTGAAACATTGATAGGCCTAGAACAGAGAGAGAGATGTCAAAGACTGGATTCTAAAAAGGGTAAAAGGCCTAATTCACAAAAGAAAGAATAACTGCATGAGTTGCAGACACACGCCTACAAACTGTGTGAAGTTGCTTTTGTTTTGTTGGGATTAGCAACAGCCTATAGACTTTGCATTTAGGTTTACAAAGATCACAGATTGCCTTTCATATGGCAACCCCTTATGGTAAGAAATTACCTACTAGCAGACTATTTCCCAGCTATTATAAGGGTTGCGGTGCAAAAACACTATACTCTTTTCCTTTCTTTTGCCCACACAGAAAATATATATTTATGGTGGAGAAAACCTTTGCTCTGTAACCTCTGAATACAGAGTACGCTTATTTCAGATTGATTGGAATTTTAAGTGCAAAAAAATTATGAATCAGAATTTGGTCATTGCTACCCAACCTCGACATTTTTGCAACTGCATGAGTGGCTTACGAACAAAGAAGGTTCACTCATGAGGACCTATATTTCAGTCAGTAGTTTTCATAGACAGACTGAATTTAGAGCTAATATAATTACTTTTTTGTTTTACGCTTTAAAGTTTCTACTGAAGTGGACGACAGAATACACTAAAATGAAGAAGTGATATTCTCATGAAATTATTAACGTTTGTTTGGCTTGGTGTGTTTGTGTGGAGGTGTGTGCGTGAGATTGGCATCTAAAAGGCACTTCCATATCTTAACTCACGTGTTTTTAAATTACCTGACCCTATACTTTATAAGAATTATTTTTTAGGATATATAACATAAAAAAAAGATCAGCTGATCTCTACATGCAATAAATCCCCTCTGTGAATGCATTCTTTGACTGACAGCTGATGTCTTCAGTCTGTGTCCTGGCTTCAATATATAGGCAAGGATGTTATACTGACTTCTTACAGGAACATTTCATGATAGGCCCGTAATTTCCCAATGGGCCAGTGACCTTTCTACAGCTCACATTGGGAATTATGAAGTTAAGGACCTTACTCTCGATAGGCCATGTTTTCTCTGAAACTTTCAGCTTCTGAAAGGAGCAGAAATCTCCAGCGGAAGCTGCAAGTAAGAACGAAGAATTAGAGGTGGAAAAGATCTTGGGATTGCAGATTCCTTTCTAATTCCTCATTTTTAAGGGGAACCTCAGGGTCTGAACCATAATCCCCGTAATTCAGCACCCTGGAATTAACGACTCCAAACATTGTTAACTCCAGAGGTGGAAGTAACACAGCCCACACAGGGGCACTCATAAGGAGGTGCACAGTGGATTGCCAGACACTTTACAAATTTCATATAAGAGAAAATAAATTTCGATAGTCCTTAATAGAATTTCCTGACTTGGTTTTCAAATGATGGTACATCTTCCTGAATTCAAGCAACTTTAATCAAGCCACAATCTTTTCTATTGTTAGGGAACAAAATGTGTTTTGTTTGCATACAAAAAGCAGCAGGTGCTCATGAACTCTTGTGGCATGTCCTTAAAGAGACAGAATGCCACACCTGAGACTGCCTCACCACTCAATCTTGACAATGTGAGTCGCATTGCCCCAGAGGACAAAGGGTGGATGAAATCTGTGAAGCAAGTCAGGTTTGCAATTTGTCTGTCATTTTGCTGAATTTTAACATGCACACGGGTCACCTTCATGGGAACCCATAAGTCACATATTACAAAAGCAAATCAAAGCAGGTGGCATAAATACTCTCTACATTGATAAAAAATATAACCTAAACAATTGTAATTATGAACTATGAAAAGCTATCCCAACCCCCAAGTATGGGTCATGTATTTAACCTCAATCCTCTCTGTGGTCACCACGTATTATTGCATTGTTCAGCACAATTTAGACATTCTTCAGCTACAAAACTGGTTGCACTTACAGTTGCCGAACTGCTCATTATACCTCTATTTAATCACTATACTGACACTAAATTCAAAAATGTTGCTTTGATTCTTTGCTTTAATTCAGCTGCTTCTCTTTCCTACATATAAAATTGTCCTTACTCCCTTACATATGCACTCACAAACTGGGTCACAAACTCAATCATGCCTTTAATCCCTTCTCAGAACTTCACACATTTAACAGTTGTGATTTAAGTCAAGTGTGAATACTACACTGCCATTTCTCTACTGTAAATGTGTTAATGTTACTTTTGATGAACGTGCACACAACAGTTTCTTGGCATTCGACAAAGAAGAAAAAACACAAACAGCAAACTTGTGACATCCATTGACACAACAGGAGAAGTTTTCTTCTGAGTTTTAATGCTGGCAGAATCTAGTACCAATCTGCCTAAACATAAAAAAATCGGTCACCCTTATGTGCAACAAAAGAAAAATCAATATCGGATCTTAAGTTTATAATATGAATGCAGCCATGATATTTCCTTCTAAGAAAATCAGGGGCTAAATCATAGATATTATTTGCCACACACAATAATGCCAGTAGAATCTTTTGCACTCTAGCAGCCACTGTCTAAAAAACACAAACTCAGAAGTGTAGTCTACCTCCTACCATATGGATTATTTCACCACAAAAGTCTAACATGTTTGTTGGATTTGGCCTTTTTTGCGGGTTCATCTCCAGACTTTTTGCTTCCTTCCTCCTATATTTCGGACAATCCAAGCTCTTTATCACTGCTGATCAGTGCTAAAGTGCAGGTTCTCTCCCTTCTAACGTTGGTATGATTGGCTTATCCATAATTGGCACATTTAATTTACCTGTAAGTCCCCTGTACAGTGGTATCCCTATACCCAGAGCCTGTACATTAAATGCTACTAGTGGGCTTGCAGCGCTGCTTGGGCCACCCACAGAAGTAGCCTTTCAAACCTGTCTCAGGACTGCTACAGCAGGGCCTGAGTATGCAGTTTTCTGAAATAGATACCTGGTATCAAAATGTACTTGCCAGGCCCAGAACTCCCCTTTTACTAGATGTAAGTCACCCCTAAAGTAGGCCCTACCTAGCCCCATGGGCAGGGTGCTATATATGTAGAAGGGAGGGCATTGGTCTGGTTGTGCGGCTTATCCTGATAGTGACAAACAGCCTATTTGGTTTCTCAGTGCTGTGAGTGCTGCCTTCTCAAAGGATTGCTGCCTAATGTCTAAGGGGTATTATCTGATCTACGAGGGGTAGTGTAGGCATGTTTGGTATGGTTGTAATGGTAGTAAGAAATGCTACTTACTGGTGTAGGTGGATTTTTTATTATCATTACTATTAGAAAGTAGCATTTCTCTGTGCTTATGACTGGTGGTTTGCAGCTTGACTCCAATCCACATCTGGGCAGTGACAGTTGGGCTTTGTCATACTTTGTCATACTTTTCAGACAGCCTGTACACAGGGAGAGTGGCAGTATTACAAAGGTGCATCTGCATTTTGAATGGTCTTCCTGGGCTGAGAGAAGGGGGAGACGGGGCACACATGCATCTTTAAAGCCTGTGCCCTGGCCTCACACAAAGGGCTTGTTTACCCCCAACTGATGGTGGAGCCTGTGCTGGAGGAGAGAGGGGGCACTCCCAGAACCAGTTGTAATTGGTTGGAACCTCCTCTGCCCTTCTTTGTTAGCCCACTGCAAAACTGAGTATAAGTGCAGGGGATTTTTACCCACCATTGGGGAACATCTTGGGAACAAGAACCTGCTTGAAACTGAACTGAACACAAAATGCTGCTGGAGGGACTCACCAGGAACTTCCTTGGACTGAGCTGCTGTGCTGACTTGTGACCTGCTGGGTCACTAGGAGGAACTGCCAACTGCCTACATCCATCTTGTGCTGGCCTGCTGCTGGGCCCTGCTGCCCTGTGCTCCATATTGTTGTGTCCACTGGGGCTGGGTGCTGTGGCCCCTGACTCCAGCTATCATCTACCAAAGCACAAGAGGAGTGCTTCACCTTAATTACATGGTGCCTGGAGAGCGTTCTGTCTATTGATCTTAAAGCCCTTGGAAGCGCTTGTGGTTTTTGTGAGCAACTGATGGTTGTCTTGTAGGATGATGGGACTTGGTTGTATTCCAAGGATTTTACACCTTGAATGAAAATGATCACCACCACACATGATTTACTGTCTCTTTTTATGATAACTAAATCATCTTCTTATTTATTTAGTTGAAAATTATAAAAGACTGTTAGAAGCTAATTATCCCAATCACACAGAAAAGTGTGTGCTACAGAAAAAGTGAGAAACTAAATATTTTGCTTCACCAGGATATAGCAGAAACGCCTTGGGTGCAACAAATTGTCAGTCCCTTCAGTGTAACACAGTCTCCTAGTCCCTGATAGAGGCGATGAGAGGGATGGAGAGGGAATAAGGCCAACTCCATCACAGCTCTGATCCTGAAGTAAAATGAAGAATATGAACTTACATTCATTAGTGTATGCACATACAGTCAATAGGTCTGAAATGCTTAATTTGTTGCATAGGGGAAAGTTAAAGATTAGCAATCATACTCAGGGTTTTCACTGTTTTTTCTTGGAATTGAATTATCATCTCACGTAACTATTGTAGCCTAAATTCTCTTTACAAAAATGTCACTCCATTGGGCTTAATAGAAGAAAGTCTACACTAATGGAATGATAGGCTTGTAAATTATATTTTGGACACAATATTTGTGGAACTATTTTTTTCAACAACACTCTGACATACAATTAAGCAGCCGGCCAATCTGCCAAGACAACAAAGGCCGTGGCCTCCCTTAGACTGACAAAGGACAGCTTGCTGAATTTTGAGCTCTCAACTCGGCAGGGAGGCATACTTGTTCCTTCAACAGAGTTGCCAGTGTAGTGGCTCCAATGAAGGCACTGAACTTTGTTGTGCAGACGCCATGTCTTCTGCATCACCTCTGCAAAGTTTTTTATATTTTATTCAAGGCACAGCTCATAAAGCAGGAGTATTTTTTATCAAAAAAAAAAAAACACTGATCGCAACATAAATGTAGATTTCTCCCCATACATTGGGGCCACTGGGCATGTTTCCTGCCCATGCCTTACATGCAGTGCATGCAAGACCTGGACAGAGAAAATGAGAGTAAATAGAGCTTGCGGCTGTCACTTTCCTCTGATGAACCAGTGACACGTAGGAAGCAAAAATTATGTGATCTAAAAAGAATATACAAACATAGGCTGTTGATTGTTAGAGTATAATAGGTTTAAGATTCAGAGACAGCCCTTCCACATGCATTGTGAAAACCATAGTAAATATAATATATATTAATTGTTTACTAGTACTATCACTATTAGAGATAGGAGACTGAAACAGAAGAATCACCCAGACACCTTCCTCTAAATAATCCTGCTAGTATAAGGAAGGGTCACTCTCACCAACATTAAATTCATCCTAACTACTAATAACTTTGTTAACTAATGGACCCCAGAAGAATCAATTCTCACTTGCTTCAACACTGTTGTGAAACATGCAAATCAGTGCAATCACTTTTTATGACATAGTTTTAAAAATATATAAAAGAAGACTAGACTCAGGATCAAAATTCAATCACTGCACTTGGTCATAAGCATACATTGTAGTTAACATCTGTAGCCTTTGTCAGTAACAGAAAAAGGGAGTCAGTCAAAAACATCTAATGATGATAAATAATAACCACAATCTGTGCTGACTATTGGATGGTGCTCACTAAGGAAATCTGATTCACATTACCCTCACACAAATGCTATACAGCAACTACAAACATTGTTAACATGTGTAAAACTTCGGGTGGGTAAAAGGCAATGTCAGGCCCAAGATCTGTAGAAGAGGATCAGTGAGGTCAAAATGTCCTGAAGACTTAGAAAGGTTAATTTTATGGGAAATAAATGTTTAACAAGGTCTTATCACTGTGGTCGTTTTTAATGTGAGATGTTCAAATGTATATGTTCAAGTATATTTTGTATGTCAATGTGAGATTTTGTAGATAACAATGATGAAGAGCTGGCATTGTATATCCTATGTTGGTATTTCTATTTAAGGTGGTAAATGTGTGCTGTGGGTATAAATAGGTACATAAATAGAATATTACCTTTCTGGCATCAGAGTCTGTCAAGAGCATTCAGCTTTAAATCCCATCATCAATTTGAAGTTAAGAATTCCGAAATTCCTGTCTGGAGCCTTCCAAGGCATTCTACTTGGCCAATTTTGAGTCGAAATGAATTCTTACAACAACATGTTCAGTCATATCTAAAAACCATTACTTCAATTTTGATTGGCTGAGAAGTGGAGATGCTTGGGTGCTGGTGACCATTACACAAAACACTCATGGAATAATCTTCGCTGGAAGTGGCTTAAATTAGTGTTACGGCAGAGCCTTATCCCCTGTGTTTACCTGCCAGCTGCAGTTTTCTGAATTAGATTACTCCATAAATGCTGGTTTATGAATTAGACAAATGTTTCTGATCACACAGATTTTACATCACTGTCTTTATTTTCTCAAAAGCACTCTTTTTTGTACTCGGCCATTTTATTTGCCATATACAGAAAAGATGAGAACAGTATCTTCTTTAGATAAAATGGAATAGGAATACATATCACCAGGCAAATAACCAATATGCAAGTTGCCACTCTTCTTTCTGTGTCTTTGATATTTCATATGGTTATCTGTCTGGTATATCTGTACCAATAATGGAACAATTTCAATTCCCAAAAGTCAGATTTACATAGGTTACAGTTTAAAATGTCTTGGGTCGGATTACATAAATTGCATCAATGCAATTTTACACCAGTATTGCTGGACTACATAAATTGCACTTGTATGACCCCTGCAAGGACCAGATAGGTGGAGAATGCTAATCACGGATAATGTGGTTATTTGATGATGTCAGCAGTTCAAAATGAGTGAAGTTGTATGCTATGTCTTTTTGGCGATACGGCCTAGGGGTATAGCAGTTGTTTCAACCTGTATATTTGTCTGGGTCTGTAGAAAATCAAGGAGGCTCTGTTTAGATGTTAGTATGGTTGAATGTCCCTAGTAGACTCACAAGATTACAGAATTATTTTTTCAGCCAACTTTGACTGCGATCAGATTATTTACATTTATTAACATATATTTTGTGGCTAACCAAATTAGTAAATGTAAAAGGGTACCGTTCTTTTAAAGATATATATGATTTGTTAACAATTATAAAAGGCATTCATCCTGTCCACGTACACTAACCCATCATCGCCAACTCTAGACAGGCTACAGGAGTATTCCCCATTATCTCCAATGCTCACCATCTACTCACAACTCCTCCTAAAATTCATTCATAACCACACAAATTCATTTATAACCACACTCTGCTCTTCAACACGTAAGCTTATGACACTCACTTCTTCCTTCCTTTACAATCAGATATATCAAAACAAAGCTTTAGAAATACGTGCATTGGCACTGAATCTCAGATAATGATGACACTTCTAAAATTCGGACAAAGAAAAAGAGAACTACTTTTGCTCAACGTAAAGTGTGCCACAGACCAACTGTCCATTCAAACCCCACAACTCACTGTAGATCAATCTATTGCCATCTGCAACAACTTCAAAAGTCTAGGAGTTGTTTCTGTATAAAATATTGAATGGCATGCTGATCAGTTCCATGGTCAGCATATCCCATCACTATTTCTCCCTTCTACCACAACGCCCCCCTTTTACCTGCCCCCTGGATAACTGCCTAGTAAAAGTGAGTTTCAATAGGAACTTTCCACATGAGTATGCCAACTCATTCTTCCCTGTTCAGCCAAACGCTGATATTTCACGTCTAAGTAGTTCAGAACACAGCAGAAAGAGAAGTATTGGGAAAACCCTGGGCCTAGCATTTACAGTTTAATAACTACTGGTATTTGCCAAAAACCCAAATCACTTTAAAACCAATTGCCTTATCCACAAATACATCCATAGGAAGGATCCTGAATTTCACAGATGTAAAATGCATCACTACTCAAAAGGAAGAAAATGCAGTCCAATAGTGAGATTGGATTGTTGCCATGATACCAACCATTTCCTGTGTGACAGACACACTGCCCGTAATTTGTTATTTACAGAAGAGACACAAAAGTCTGACAAAGCAGCACTCACACTTAGGGTGCGAAAGCACAAGAGCAACAACCTAAATACCTTTGCTTCCCAACCTTTATTTTTCACTATAGTTTCACTTCATCAAACTTGGGTGGCACATTTTCCTCAACCCTCTAGACATTGCAAATGTAAACTTTTAATTTTTTAACTAAATCTCATTTAGCCCACGCTAATTTGCAGCAGTGAATGAAAACAAAAGGGCTGACCACCAAATCAAACCAAAACAAAACTTTTGTCGTCTCTGCTTCATAAATTCACCTTGTGAGAAATCAAGACCCTGTCATTTACAGAAGAATACAGAAGTTTGGCTACATACGTGCCCTGCAGGTTCGTATAAATTTGAAAAATTATGTAACTTTAAAATAGTTTTCAAATATCTAATAACAGTAGTCAACACTGGAGGAAAGTGAAAAGTCTAAGCCTATGAAAAGGATCCTATGCTGAGGTTGGGCCCTCATTTCTCCCAGCCTCAGCATTATCTCCCTTTCCTTCCCATCACTGATTTTTGCTTGAGTACCCTCTCTTCCCTTTGACATTTCCAACATAATGCAAATATTTTTCTCATAGAAGGAAATACCATTGACCATAATGTCAGTCCTTATGCGTCGTATTCTGTTCAATAACACATCCAAAAATCAATGAACGCTGTTTGCAAAAGAACGAAAAGACTGATATTACTCTAAGCTAGAAACAATTCCCTTTAGGATTTCATAATTAAATCGGAAAGTTGTGATTAGGCCCATAATATCAGCAACACATCTGGGATTCAGAATATCATATAAAATAGTAAATAACATATTCTCATTAAAACATGCCATCTTATAAAAAACATCAATTGTTTGGTTGACAGCTATGCTTGCTTCTGCTAAAATACTTTTCTGAAAGACTATCTAATAATATATATTATTGTCTTCTGGGAAACTAGAATTAGCATAGATGGAATCATTCCAAATATTTGAAGTGTGATTTTGTAATAAAAGATACTGGGAATATAAATGTCAGGGTATTTTTTTCTATAATTTTAAAAGCTACAATGTCCACCGAGCCACGAACCGCGACGTAAACTGAATATCTCGACCACCATAGGGCGAAGAATTCCAATTTCAAGGCTCTACAAGTGGTTAAACTTTTTTCTGTATTATGGAACTACGAGTTGCAATTTTATGCTACAATGTTGTTGACATGCCTGTGACATATGTTCCCTTTCGTGAATCTACAAGACAACATAGAAACAGAATTCCAAGAAGCAGACCAACACCTGCGCAAACAACGACAAACTTGCAGCACAGTCGCATTACATTAGCCAAATCGTCATTATAAGGGAGGCACCTGCTCATTAACTTGCACAGTACACTGTGACAAAAACTGGAAATTGAAAAGACACGTAAACCTCGCCGTTAAGGAACCCAGCAGACAAGACTGTGCACAGCAACACTGCAGCATTACATTTAACATACGACAATAATTAGGTGCATTTGAAGTCAGTCAACCGATTTTATTTAGCTTCAGCTGAGATATTGATTCTCCCACAACGCACCAGAGTGCCAAGCAGAATAAAACACAGGCATTTTTTTTTTTTTAAATGCTTTCCTTTCCGTGCCTCTAGCTCTGGGAAAAGAAACGCGTTAGCTTTGCGGAATCTCTGCTCCTCGTCGAGTGCATGTATGTCTATACATTCACGCAGCATTTAGAATTATCTTAACTGCAGGGGAGATTTTCAGCCCTGAACACATTCTGCATTGTATTTTAAAATCCCACGGAGGCGTTCGCCATCAAATCTCCATCGCGTTAGAAAGACGAGATAATATACATGCATGCACGCCCCACGTTTTCTGCTGCACAATTTACAGGGTGCGTATGTAAATAAACAGTCAGGCTTACCTTATTTTCTCCATGTCTGCCGCAGAGGCCTACGAGAAATCAAATGTAAGGGACGAGTGAACGACGGCAAACCCTCACTTTGCAGATCTGTGCATAGTTGAAGCTCTATAAATGATTTTCTTCGAAGGTTTCCGAAGCGGCTGCGAACGAGCCCATGTCTGCAATAGCAGAAAATAACATTGACAGATTAACTCAGAAATAATGCAGCACGCTGCAGAAGCGCTCTACACCCAGGAGCCATGGGCAACAGAATGACTCAGTTGTAGCGCGGAGACAGCAAATGAAAAAGCAAGTAACAGGTTATTGTGCCTATTGGATTTCACGCTGAAAAGTTAACCCCCCATTGAATCCTATGCTTCGCAGTGCAGTATGAAGCAGTTACAGTGCCTGGCTCTACAAATGAAGACGATGTCATCTTAAATGAATTGAAACTGATAAATGTTCACACACGTTTTAGCCAAATAAATCATTTATTTAACACAGCTCAATGTGGGGATTTGAGCCTTGGCATTCATCTTGCAGTACCTAACCACCTTTGTATATAACATTCACAGTTTTGTTAAACTGTTTCTAAAAATGATGGTTAATTTCTGCAAATTCTAAGCAATATCTTGTATTTTTCCGATAGTCTATGGTGCACTGCACCGTACGTGTCCATCAACAAGCATAGATGTCAAGGTTTCAAAATGCTTATGTGTGACATTTCCATGGTTTCACTGTACTTACTAATGACCAAATGAGTGACACTT